>NC_069705.1:40733384-41340699 GCF_023699985.2 Odocoileus virginianus | reverse complement strand
ATGGCACACAGGCTGAGTACATGCTTTGGCCCCAGAGACCACACTTGTTTTTGTCATTTCTTGAGGTTTAAGATGTTTCTGTCAACGTTCTGAGGCCTTTACATGGATAATAAGGGCTTAGTCTTTATAACCACCTCAAGGGTAAGTCCTGTTATTATCTCCAGTTTACTGATAAGCAAACAAGTGCACAGAGGATGTGTTACTAGTAAAGAATGGATCCTGGGTTTGGACCTCTGATTCAGATCCTGTGTTTTTAACAAATATGCCATGTGGGACACCTATAAAATAAGGATACGTAGTTATGTAAAAGCACCAATTAGAAATATTACAATAGCCCTTGAGATAAAAACTTGGTAGATAGTCACAGATCAAGCATAGCTGAAAAAAAATTAGTGCACTACAAGATCAAGCTGAAGAAATTTCCTAGAGTTAAGCACAAAAACAGAGAACATGAGAAAACACAGTTTCGCAGTTGCTTCAGTTGTGTCCGACTCTATGTGACCCCATAAGACGTCAGCCCACCAGACTCCGCTGTCCCTGGGATTCTCCAGGCAAGAACACTGGAGTGGGTTGCCATTTCCTTCTCCAGTGCATGAAAGTGAAAAGTGAAAGTGAAGTCGCCCAGTCATGTCCGACTCTTCGCGACCCAATGGACTGCAGCCTACCAGGCTCCTCCGTCCATGGGATTTTCCAGGCAAGAGTACTGGAGTGGGTTGCCACTGCCTTCTCCCAGTTTCGCAGTAGACAGATCCAAAAGACAATCCAAAATGCATCTAATGGAAAAGCTGAAGAAGGGAATTACAGGAAAAAAGTGGTTAATCGATATTTCTGATCAAATGGCTGATACTTCTCCAGACTGAGGAAAATTGTTTTCAGAGAGAAAAATTGAACCACCTGTGAGGTAGGAATAAAGGCAAACAAAACCTGTCATTGTGAAACACCACAGACTCTGGGATCAAGACAGAATCTCAAGAGACATGGTCAAGGAAACAGAAATTGCTTAAAGATTGACAGGATATGTCTCAACAGCAATACAGGTGTCTGGAGATGTCTGTTAAACTTTTTGAATTCCACGTTCAGTATTGACAGTGAAATAAAGATGTTTTCAGGCATACAAGGACTTGGAAAGTTGACCACATAGAGACCATGTTGAGAGGAAAACGGGGGGCATGTTTTTGAGGGAAGAAAAAAGAACCCAGAAAGATGCAAGCAAAAACACCAAAGACACATTTATGAGTATTGATTTTAGAGTAAGGGGTGCATTTTCTCTGTTTTATAAGCAGCCATATTTGGTATTCATGTTAACAGCAGACACCAGGTGGTATCAGAGAAGGTGTGGTCTGGAGGGAGAAGGCAACACTTGGAGGAAGGTGAGGGCATATGAAAGGTCTTTTTTTGTTCAAGAGGATGTTAGAGGTACTGATTTGTTGATAGTTTTGCTAGAAAAATATGTGTATAATTACATGCATTAGAACTTTAAGGGAGAAATAAAATATATAGGTACAATAAAGTAGAATGAAAGTTCTATATCCGATAATCAGGAAAAAAAGTACAAAGGAATACATAACATGAACTATCAGAACAAAATAAGTCCCAATTTGTCAGTAATCACAATAAATATGAATGGAAAAAACTCAAACATTAAAAATAGGAAGTTCCCTGGTGGCCCAGTTAGTGGTTAAGATTCTGGGCTTTCACTGCCATAGCTTGAGTTCAGTCCTGGTTGGGGAACTGAGATCCTGAAAGATACATGGCATGGCCAAAGAGAAAAACCAGACTCTCAGAGTAGATTAAATACAACACACACTTCTGTGATGTGTACAAGAACATGCAAAAAGTGTACTGAGAATAGATATACTTGTGGCAAGATTAGTAGAGAATATAAGGAAATTCAAGAATACAAAGAGTTAGGGATGAAAAGAGAACCATATGATAATTTGTAGGAAGTTTTGCAGAGAAGTTAGAAAATCAAGATGAAATGTTTGGTTTTCTTGGTGAATATAAGTGTCATAAATTGACTCAATGAAAATTAGAAAATGTGACTGGAACAGTAACCATGGGAAAATTAGTTTTTGATAAATGTATTTTTATGAAGGGCTTCCCAGGTGGCACAGTGTTAAAGAATCTGCCTGCAGTGCAGGAGACAAAGGAGGCATGGGTTTGATCCCTGGGTCAGGAAGATCTCCTGGAGAAGGAAATGGCAACCCACTCCAGTCCTCTTGCCTGGGAAATCCCAAGGACGGAGGAGCCTGGTGGGCTACAGTCCATGGAGTTGCAGAGTCAAACACAGCTTAGTGACTGAGCATACATACATGCACTTTTATAAAAGGTACTGACTCAACTTCTACAAAATTCTACAAAATTTGTAGAACGTAAATTCTACAAAAACTTTTTGGAAGTGATAATTCTATGTTATCTAAACTATTTCAGGAAAATAAGTATCACCCTTTTTAATGAATAATTCCATAATTTAGTAATGAATCAGAAAAGGGCTAATTTCAATTGAGACTAAATATAAATTTCATAAACATACTATTAGCACAGTGAAATAACTGTTTATTAAATATGACCAGGCTTTGTTCCATAAATGTAAGATTATTTCAATAATAGAATCTCTGTTGTAGGAAGGCATGAGATGAACATGTAAAAAGAGAAAAAATACAGTTATATCAGTAGATACTGAAAGACCTTGAAATAATACAGCAGTCATTTATGACAAATTCTAGGTGAAGGACCTTTCTCAATAGGAATGAGAGTATGATTAGAAACCACAGCAAACATGGTTGTCCCAAGGAAATATTAAATATAGAACAAAGTAACATTGCCACAATGATCTGTTAGTCCATAGTCCCCAACTAGAAACTGGGGTTTCTAGTTAAGCTTATATGGGAAAATAAAATTGGTAAAATATTAGAAATCAAGACTTAATTTCAGTGAAAAAGGGAAGATATTATACAAAATATATATATTATATTTTGTATAAGGGAAGATATTTGTATATTTTGTATAAGGGAAGATATTATACAAAATCTAGGGCATACAAAACTTGTATAAAAGTCCTTGTATGTGATAAAATGATGTTTTTAATAGTAACTTAATAAATTATAAATATATAATTATATTTATATATAATTATATAAAATTATAAATTTATGTAAAATAAATTTATATAAAAATTATAAATATAAATAAATAAGTAATTTAATAATACTTTCAGAATTGAAGTTAATAAACAAGTTCCTATAGTATCAGAAACTATATTAAATATCCTATAATAAACCAATAATGGAAAGGTATATGAAAAAGATTTTTTTTAAAAGCAACATTAAATAAATGAAAGTCAGTCCTCTTAAGCCCTGCTGTTGTTTTATCAACTAAGTTTAAGAAATAGTCTAAATCCTTTTATCATTTCAACCACCTTCACAGTATCTTCACCAGGAGTAGATTCCATCTCAAGAAGCCACCCTCTTTGCTCATCCATAAGAAGCAACTCCTCATCCTTCAGGTTTCATCATGAGATGCAGCACTTCAGTCCCATCTTCAGACTCCACTTCTGATTCTAGTTCTCTTTCTGTTTTCACCACATTTGCAGTTCCTTCCTCCACTGAGGTCTTGGACCTCCACAAAGTCATCCATGAGGGTTGGAACCAACTTCTTCCAAACTCTTGTTAGTGTTGATATGTTGTCCTCTTCCCATGAACCACGACTGTTCTTAATGGCACTGAGAATCGTGAATTCTTTCCAGTAGGTTTTCAATGGACTTGATTTGATTGCCCAGGCCCATCAGAGAAATCAGGGCCTATGGCATACAGTTTTAGCCTTTAATGAAATGTGTTTCTTAAATAATAAGACTTGAAAGTAGTAATTCCTCCTTGATCCGTGAACTGCAGAATGGATATTGTGTCAACAGCCATGAAAACAACATTCATCTCGTTGTTCCTCTCCATCAGAGCTCCTGGGTGGCCAGGAACATTGTCAGTGAGTGGAATAATTTGAAAGGAATATTTTTTTCTGAGCAGTAGGTCTTAATGCATTCATGCATGCTTAATCGCTCAGTCGTGTCCAACTCTTTGTGATCCCACGGGCCATAATCCGCCAGGCTCCTCTGGCCATAGGATTCACCAGACAAAAATACTGGAGTGGGTTGCCATTTCCTACTCCAATAGGTCTCAATGGTGGGCTGCAGATATTCAGCTAACCATGTTGTAAACAGATGTGCTGTCATCCGGGCTTCATTGTTTCATTTACAGAGCACAGGCAGAGTAGATTTAGCATAATCCTAAAAGCCCTAGGATTTTCAGATGGTCAAGGAGCACTGGCTTCAACTTAAGAGTCACCAGCTGCATTAGCTCCTAACAAGAGGGTCTGTCTGTCTTGTGAAGCGCTGAACCCAGGCATTGATTTCTCCTCTCTTGCTCTGAAGGTCCTAGATGGCATCTTCTTCCAATAGAAGGCTGTCTCATCTACGCTGAAAATCTGTTGTTAGTGTAGCACTTTCATTTATGATCTTAGCTAGGCTTTCCAGATAACACTGAAACTTCTACATCAGCACTTGCTACTTTATTTTGTGCTTTTATGTCATGGGAACGGCTTCTTTCCTTAAATCTAACCTCCCTCTGGGAGCTTCAGACTTTTCTCCTATAGCTTCCTTGTCTGTCTCAACCTTCATGGAGTTGAAGAGAGTCAGGGGCTTGCTCTGGATGAGGCTTTGGCTTGAGGAATGTTGTGACTACTTTGATCTTCTGACCAGACACTAAAACTTTCTCCACATAAGCAATAAGGCTCTTTTGCTTTCTTACCATTTGTGTGTTCACTGGAAGAGGACTTGTAATTTCCTTATAGAATTTTGCCTTCGCATCTTGGCCAAATGTTTGGTACAAGAGGCCTAACTTGCAGCCTCTCTCAGCTTTTGACCTGCCTTCCTCTCTAAACTTGGCCATTTTTTAGCTTTTGATTTAAAATGAGAGATGTACAACTTCCTTTCACTTGAACGCTTAGTGGACCTTGTAGAGTTATTAAGTGGTTTTGGTTAAATATTGCTGCATCTTGGGTGACAGGGAGCTGAGGAGAGGGAGAGCTGGGGTGGCTAGTCAGTGAAGCAGTCGGAACACACATTTTACAGTCAAGCTCCTGTGTTGTATACAGGGACAGTTCGTGCATGGCCACCATGCCCTCAATTGCAATAGTGACATCAAAGATCACCAGTCACAGAGCACCATAACAAATACCATAATAATGAAAAAGCATGAAATATTGTTAGAATCATCCAAATGTGACACAGAGACACAGAGTGAGCAAATGCTATTGGGAAAATGTTACCCACAGACTCACTTGATGCAGTGTTGTCACAAGCCTTCAATTTGTAGAAAACACAGTGTCTGTGAAATTCAGTTAAGTGCATAAGCAGGAGGTCTGCCTAACTCTGGACTGAGATGGAGAACTCTTAATGATACAGTGAGTGAATACAAGGACAGAATGTCAATTCTGGAAAGGTAGGGCATTTTATCATTAAATAACTTGAAATTAAAACATACTATGTAGATTGACAGTCATAAGTGTGTTAACTGGTTACCACGAACCACGGCTGGATTTCCAGTTTGTGTGTTGTAATTAGGGTTTGCGGAGAGTGTTTGCTAAAGTGAGAAATGGCTCATTTTCTCACCTTTTTAGGACTGTACTTTTGAAAGTCAGTATATGACATTAGTAGCATGTGTACAGACTGACGCTTAATCAGAGGTTTTGTTGACAAGACACGATTTTCAGCAGACGATACAACGTTCAGTTCTCCTGGATTTGTAGAAACTAACCTGATGTGCCTTGTGGGCCAGCGTTTGTGATCCTATGAGCTCAGCATGAAAAAGACACAGCACACTTTTATGTGATGTTATAAACAAGTCTCCTCAAAGATGTGTGTTCCTCTTTCATCTGATTCATTTTGGGGAAACATGTATTGGTAAATGCAGTGAAGAAAGGAGCAGAGGTTTTATAATTTATCAAGGTGTATGAACTAGCACCTGTTTAAAATATGCAGTGCTCAGGTTTATCTGGGCATAGCAATTTTTTTCCTGGAAATAAAATGATCAGTTATTAATATTCCCTGGGACTGTCCTTTTGTTTCTTGGAATCTGCCAAGAACAATCAAAAATATTGCTTTTGTCCTCAAGTTATATGAGGAATCATCACTCCTGATTTAAAGTATGACTTTATTATTTCTCTTTGGTTGAATATTTTGAAGTTGGGAAAGCTATTCATCATAACCTCAAACCCAGTTTGGGAATAGAAATACTTGCATAATGTCCACGTGCTGTGGGTGCCTGCAGGGTTCTCTGTTCCCTGGTTTTATTTAAAAATACCTGGTGTTATTTTTTATATACAGCATCTCTGCCTACTTAGTTCTTGCCATACTGCTGTTCTAGATGGATTTAATTATTGCTCAGTGTCATTTTTTTTAATGTACTTTCCATATGTTTCTTTTTCCATGGGGAGGTTATTTACCCCTTTTTTTTATCATGTTTTCCCCATTTCTATCCATTCCTCATCATAGGCCTTCCCACCATCCGAGGCCCGGCCGTAGCAGCCCAGGTTCCCAGCAGCTGCCCTCGATCGCACGGCCTGCGCCGGCTCTGCCACCATGGGGACCGCTCAGGTACTGTGTGCCCGTCCGTGCTCTGGCTGCATAGGCATTGGGGGGGGGGGGGTGCCAGGGGTAGTGTTGCTGGAGGTGATCGAGGGATGGAGGTGATGCAGGGGATGGAATTGAGGGGAGTAAGGACCCAGGGGGTGAGTGCAGGTGCTGCAGCACCTCCCAGCTCCCAGTGGAGAATTTTCTGGCTCAGATGGAGGCGGGTCTGTAAGCGACTCACAAATGCGGCACTTGTATGCTTGGTTGGGAAGCTGGGAGGGGCTGCTGGAGACCTAGGGGACGAGCATGAGATGAGGTCCGGGCTCTGGTCCTCCCAGCATCACCTGTCATGTGAGTTGTCACACATGAGCTGGGAGAAGGGTCTGTGGACACATGCGCAAGGGCTTCTCTGGGGCTTCTCTGAGTAACCTTCCCGGGCTTCTGAAGTGCTTTCACGTGCTTTTGGCGGTGGCCGTGCTTGTGGGGAGGGCGGCAGGAAGTCCCGCAGCTGATGATGAGCCAGATGCACAGTCAGGGGCCTTCTGCCGCTGCTCACTCCTAAAACCCCTCCTAAAACCCCAGGGCCTTGTGTGCTCAGGACACCCCAGCTGGGCCACACCCGCTCACCCGTCTCCGCTCACATTTGGAGGGTATTCGGGAGCAGAGATGTGGCCTTTCACCTTCTCTGATGCCAATAAATAAAATACTCAGTTGAAGCCTTTATAGAGAGTGACTTCATTTGATTTTTCAATTCAAGATGCGGCAATTTATAGTGTATCATTCTTTACTGCAGGGGAGATTTAAGCTGTGAAATATGGTCAGATTTCCGGTGGGCCCTTGTCCCTGCCCCCTGATGACCTTCTCTCATCCCTTCTTTCCCATCTTGAGTCTCACCTGGTGACACCCCACAAGTCTGCACCTTGTGCGTAACACCTTCTTTTATCATTCCAATAATCTCAGGAAACGATGCTGATGTGGAGTGTCAGGCTCCATAGCCAGGACGCGGTTGCTTTTTGTTGGGAGTTTCATGTAACAGCCTTGAGGAGACTAAGCTGTTTCATTCTCTCTTTTTTTCTTTTTTTTTAATTATTATTATTTTTCCATTTATTTTTATTAGTTGGAGGCTAATTACTTTACATCATTACAGTGGTTTTTGTCATACATTGAAATGAATTAGCCATGGATTTACATGTATTCCCCATCCCGGTCCCCCCCTCCCACCTCCCTCTCCATCCCATCCCTCTGGGTCTTCCCAGTGCACCAGGCCCGAGCACTTGTATCATGCATCCAACCTGGGCTGGTGATCTGTTTCACCCTAGATAATATACATGTTTCGGTGCTGTTCTCTTGAAACATCCCACCCTTGCCTTCTCCCAGAGTCCACAATTCTGTTCTATTCATCTGTGTCTCTTTTTCTGTTTTGCATATAGGGTTATTGTTACCATCTTTCTAAATTCCATATATATGTGTTAGTATACTGTAATGGTCTTTATCTTTCTGGCTTACTTCGCTCTGTATAATGAGCTCCAGTTTCATCCATCTCATTAGAACTGATTCAAATGAATTCTTTTTAATGGCTGAGTAATATTCCATGGTGTATATGTACCACAGCTTCCTCATCCATTCGTCTGCTGATGGGCATCTAGGTGGCTTCCATGTCCTGGCTATTATAAACAGTGCTGCGATGAACATTGGGGTGCACGTGTCTCTTTCAGATCTGGTTTCCTCAGTGTGTATGCCCAGAAGTGGGATTGCTGGGTCATATGGCAGTTCTATTTCCAGCTTTTTAAGAAATCTCCACACTGTTTTCCATAGTGGCTGTACTAATTTGCATTCCCACCAACAGTGTAATTGCAGAAGAAGGTAAACTTCCAAACTCATTCTATGAGGCCACCATCACCCTAATTCCAAAACCAGACAAAGATGCCACAAAAAAAGAAAACTACAGGCCAATATCACTGATGAACATAGATGCAAAAATCCTTAACAAAATTCTAGCAAACAGAATCCATCAACATATTAAAAAAATCATACATCATGACCAAGTGGGCTTTATCCCAGGAATGCAAGGATTCTTTAATATCCACAAATCAATCAATGTAATACACCACATTAACAAATTGAAAGATAAAAACCATATGATTATCTCAATAGATGCAGAAAAAGCCTTTGACAAAATTCAACATCCATTTATGATTAAAACTCTCCAGAAAGCAGGAATAGAAGGAACATACCTCAACATAATAAAAGCTATATATGACAAACCCACAGCAAGCATCACCCTCAATGGTGATAAATTGAAAGCATTTCCCCTGAAATCAGGAACAAGACAAGGGTGCCCACTCTCACCACTACTATCCAACATAGTTTTAGAAGTGTTTGCCACAGCAACCAGGGCAGAAAAAGAAGTAAAAGGAATCCAGATAGGAAAAGAAGAAGTGAAACTCTCTCTGTTTGCAGATGACATGATCCTCTACATAGAAAACCCTAAAGACTGTATCATTCTCTCTTTTTAAAAAACTACTTCCCCCTCTGGTTTAGCAAAGATAAGGCATGATGCCTCTTCAGTGCTGTCATCAGCTCTTCAGACAAACACCCTGCAGCTCATGAGACGCAACTGCACATTTTCCCCATAGATTGGGTAGGGTGCTTAACTGCAAAGAAGAGAATTCACTCTGGCTCATGTGAACAGAAAAGACTTCATTAAAAGAGATGCTTGTCACGTCATGGGCCTCTAGACGGGCCTGGACAGAGAGGATCTGCACGAGGCCACCAGGGGACGCTGGGGGCACCCGTACAGGAGCCCCTTCTTGGGGTGTCCATCCCACCTCGGGGCAGGGCCTGGGCCCGGATGTGGGGTCCTGCCTGTGTCTCACTCGCTGCAGGGAAGGCTGGAAAGCCCCTTTGTTGTCTGTGCTCCTCTTGCCCTTGGAGAGGGGTCGACCCCAGAGACGACAGTATCAGTGGTGTAGGAAGCGCTTCCCGGGCGCCAGGCCCCAGTCCACTCCCTGGTCCCTCTGCTTGTCCCCACGCAGCCATAGCACTCACTGTTTTCAATGCACTGTCCTGTATGAAATGGAAACACACTTGCTTCTGTCCCCCAGCGGGTCCCCTGGTCTCACTCGTCACACGGTCTCACTCCTGGTCAGCGGTCTAGGGACAGAGTTCAGCCTGACCCACCTGCTGTGTGATGACTGCAGCCAACACAGCCTTGCAGACACTGGTACGGGTTGCTCAGATTGTTTTAGTTTTCATTATAAATATATACGTGACAAGAAAAGAGGGGGGAAGGGATAATGGGTGCTCTGGTCTCTGGGGAGCTCACGTCCTCCTCCCTACTCCACGCTCCCTTGGTCCCAGAGCCAGCAGCTCTGCTTGCCTGAGACCCTGACCTTCCTGGCACCAGTGAGTGATACTCTTCATCCTTCAGAGGCCTGAGCTTGGGTGGTTCTGCCCATGTGGGTCTTGGCAGGCCCCAGGAGCTCTTCCAATGGATGCATGGTGCCAGTGGGGGACTCAGAGGACCTCTGGTCTGACCCTCTTTCTCTCATGGTATGAGCTCCACTGTACCCTGAGACTGCGGGTCCACAGGCATCCTTGCTGCCCGTCAGTCAGCAGCCGAGTCTCTCCCAATTCACCACCCAACCCAGTCTCCAGGGGCATCCCCAGGCCTCCACGGAGAGCTCACTCCCTGCTGGATGGTCCTCCCTGGGGACCCGGATGCCTAACACAGCAGACTGCAGTGTCCTGGGGACAGGAGCAGGCCTGCAGGGAGCTGGTCTCCTCTGGCCACAGGAGGGATGTCATGCCTGGCCGTGGTCCATGGCAGGTCCAAATCCTGGAGGAACAGGCTTCTCGGGACAAGTTCCAGCTGGCACATGGCCTGGGAGGGGCTGCACAGTGCCTGCCCCCCAGGGTGACCCCAGAGTGACTTGTGACCACCCTCTGCTGCCTCTGCCATTAGCGTGGGGGTTCTCACCCGCACCCCTGGGAGAGCAGCGTCCATGCCTTGGATTTACGTGCAGAATCGCTGAGAAGGGCAGTTTTTGTCAGATTCTGCCTTTAAGCAAAACTCTGAATTGTAGGGCTAATGTTTAAAAGGAAAGGAAATGTAGGACTAATGTTTAAAAGGAGCTCATCACTGTTACTGCTGTTTGGGTCAGATAATTCTCTGGGCTGGGCTGTCCTGTTTGCAGCGGGAGGCAGGCAGCGTCCTGCACCCACCACCACCCCCCTTCCACTGCTGCCAGGACCCTTCCCGCTTCCCCAGAGACGGCACCAGACACGGCTGGACACTGCCAGATACCCAGGGAGAGGGAGCCCGAAGCCTGCTAGAACACCTTAGGCATTATTAGATTCAGCGGTCTCGAGCTGTTGTCTACAGGACCTTTATCATCCACAGAATCAGAGATGGTGTCATCTCTCTCATCTGCATGTTGTTAACTTCAGTCTTCTCTCCTTCCTCAGTTTGATTTGTCAATTTTACTGATCTTACTGAACCAGATTCTGGTTTTTAATGGTTTTCATTGTTGTTTTTTATCCTGTTTACTGACGACTTTCTCTGTTTTTCTTTTTATTTCATTTCTACATATTGGTTTTCAGTTGCTCTTTTTCAGTTTGTTTAAAGGTCAGAACCGAAGTTAATGACTGCAGACTTTCCCCTTTCCTGATAGAGGCACTGAGATATACCCTTCCTGGGTGTGGGACTGTTTTGTCTTTCTATAAATAGTCTCAGCAAATGTTTAAGTTACTTATACACATGTGTTTTTTTGCTGGGTAGGATGTCATGACCCTACTATCTGGACCTGTTTGCGGTGGTGGCAGCGCCCACCTGCTGCCTGGATGCTGCCCCGCCACTCACTCTGATTCCATCCATCTTCCTCATTCAGTTTAGTCACTCAGTCATGTCCAATTCTTTGTGACCGCATGGACTGCAACACACCAGGCCTCCCTGTCCATCACCAGTTCCCGGAGCTTGCTCAAACTCGTGTCCATTGAGTTGGTGATGCCATTCAACCATGTTAACCTCTGTCATCCCCTTCTCCTCCTGCCTTCAATCTTTGCCAGCATCAGGGTCGTTTCCAATCAGTCAGTTCTTCACATCAGGTGGCCAAAGTACTGGAGTTTCAGCTTCAGCATCAGTCCTTCCAGTGAAAGACTGATTCCCTTTAGGATTGACTGGTTTGATATCCTTGCAGTCCAAGGGACTCTCAAGAGCCTTCTCCAACACCACAGTTCAAAAGCATCAATTCTCTGGCGCTCAGCCCTCTTTATGGTCTAACTTTTAGGTTTGTACATGACCACTGGAAAAACCAGAGACCTCCCTGGTGGTCCAGTGGTTAAGCGTCTGCTCTCCAAATGCAGGGGGTAGGGGTTCAATCCCTGGGTGGGAACTAAGAGTTATTTATTGGACTTCCCTGGTGGCTCAGATGGTAAAGCATCTGCCTACAATGCTGGAGACCCAGGTTCAATCCCTTGGTCGGGAAGATACACTGGAGAAGGAAATGGCAACCCACTCCAGTACTCTTGCCTGGAAAATCCCATAGACAGAGGATCCTGGTAGGCCCCAGTTCATGGGGTCACAGAGTCAGACACAACTGAGCCACTTCACTTTCACTTTCACTGGAAAAACCATAGCTTTGACCACATGTACCTTTGTTGGCAAAGTAATGTGTCTGCTTTTTAATATGCAATCTGTGTTTGTCATAGCTTTTCTTCCAAGGAGCAAGCGTATTTTAATTTCATGGCTGCAGTCACCATCTGCAGTGATTTTGGAGCCCAAAAGAATAAAGTCTCTCACTGTTTACATTGTTTCTGCATCTATTTGCCATCAAGTGATGGGACCGGATGCCATGATCTTAGTTTTTTGAATGTTGAGTTTTAAGTCAGCTTTTTCACACTTTGTCTTTTACCTTCATCAAGAGGCTCTTTAGTTCCTCTTCGCTTTCTGCTATAAGGGTAGTATCATCTACATATCTGAGGTTATTGATATTTCTCTCAGAAATCTTGATTCCAGCTTGTGCTTCCTCCAGCCCAGCATTTCTCGTGATGTACTCTGCATATAAGTTAAATAAGCAGGGTGACAATATACAGCCTTGACGTACTCCTTTCCTGATTTGGGACCAGTCTGTTGTTCCATGTCCGGTTCTAACTGTTGCTTCTTGATTGGCATACAGATTTCTCAGGAGGCAGGTCCAGTGGTCTGGTATTTCTATCTCTTGAACAGTTTTCCACAGTTTGTTGTGATCCACACAATCAAAGGCTTTGGCATAGTCAATAAGGCAGAGGTAGATGTTTTTCTGGAACTCTCTTGCTTTTTGGATGATCCAGCAGATATTGGCAATTTGATCTGTGCTTCCTCTATCTTTTCTAAATCCAGCTTGAACATTTGGAAGCTCATGGATAATGTACTGTTGAAGCCTGACTTGGAGAATTTTGAGCATTATTTTGCTAGCATGTGAGATGAGTGCAATTGTGTGGTAGTTTGAGTATTCTTTGGCATTGCCTTTCTTTGGGATTGGAATGAAAACTGACCTTTTCCAGTCCTGTGGCCACTGCTAAGTTTTCCAAATTTGCTGGCATATTGAGTGCAGCACTTTCACAGCATCATCATTTAGGATTTGAAATAGCTCAACTGGAATTCCATCACCTCCACTAGCTTTGTTCGTAGTGATGCTTCCTGAGGCCCACTTGACTTCACATTCCAGGATGTCTGGCTCTAGGTGAGTGATCACACCATCGTGGTTATCCGGGGCATGAAGATCTTTTTTGTATAGTTCTTCTGTGTATTCTTGCCACCTCTTCTTAATATCTTCTGCTTCTATTAGGCCCATACTACTTCTGTCCTTTATTGTGCCCATGTTTGCATGAAATGTTCCTTTGGTATCTCTAATTTTCTTGAAGAGATCTCTAGTCTTTCCCATTCTGTTGTTTTTCTCTATTTCTTTGCATTGATCACTGAGGAAGGCTTTCTTATCTCTCCTTGCTCTTCTCTGGAACTCTGCATTCAGATGGGTATATCTTTCATTTTCTCCTTTGCTTTTCACATCTCTTCCTTTCATAGTTATTTGTAAGGCCTCCTCAGACAACCATTTTGCCTTTTTGCATTTCTTTTTTTGGGGATGGTCTTGCTCCCTGTCTCCTGTACAATGTCATGAACCTCTGTCCATAGTTCTTCAGGCACTCTGTCTATCAGATCTAATCCCTTGAATCTGTGTGTCACTTCCACTTCAGGATCCCCTATTTTTGTTGTCTGGTAGTAGTCTTGTTTTCCGGCGGTCTTTAGGACATGTTCCTAGTTTGCCGCTGCTGTCATCTACGTGGCTTTGGGGAAGGAGAGGGACTCTCACCACCACCCCCCCCCCCCCCCCCCCCCCCCGCTCTGCTGCGTGCTCCTCCTGCCCTCTTTGTTCCCTCTCACTGGGGACCTGGGGAGGCTGTTCCAACCCCACTGAGGCGGGGGCCTCAGTCTCCCCTTACATCCGTGATTCTCAAACGGGTCACCTTTGCCCCAATGGGATGTTGGCAATGTCCAGATGGAATTTTTGTTTTTATAGCTGGGGGAGGGTGCTAGTGGCATTGAGGGGATTGAGGCTACGATGCTGTGAACTGTCTTGCACTGCCCCCCAAGAAAAATGACCTGTGTGGACACCAGCAGGCAAGGCGGCCAAACCCTGCTTCACTTTCATGGCCTCACCTGTGGTACTTAGGCATCCTCAAGGGTTTGAATAAGAAGCCTGAGCGAATCATATCCTCGTGTATTACTGTTTCTCTTTGGTGTGTGAATTTTGCATGGGGGATCTCAGGACTCTGAATGGTGGCAGGTTTGCACGCAAACTCATTTAAGTGGATCATATTGAAAATACACATTTGCACTTTTCGGGATGACTGTAAACTATCTGAAACAATCTGCTGAAATTATTCAGATGGCTATTATTTCATGGGTATAGTGGTTCAGTGTGAGCAGTTGTACGTGTGATCCTCACGTGGGTAATTACTATGATTGCATCCCTCACACCATGATTCGAGCAGTATTTACATGGGGCTTCCCGGGTGACTCATATGGTAAAGAATCTGCCTGCAATGCGGGAGACCTGGGTTTGATTCCTGGGTCGGGATGATCTGCTGGACAAGGGAAAGGCAACTCATTCCAGTATTCTTGCCTGGATAGTTCCATGGACAGAACCTGGGTGTTATAGTCCACGAGGTCTCAAAGAGTCAGACATGACTGAGTGACTAACATGTAGTGTGTTCAAAGAAGGAAACAAACAGGCTACATTTTGATATTCTGTGTCATTTAGAATGAGATAAATTATAGAAAGAGTTAGCCCTGCTTCCAGTCAAGCCACAATAATTACAAATTCAGACCCCTAGTTTATTTTGCAAAAGAAAATTCACTTTCCTAAGGATAACTGCAAATAGATCTGTGTTTCTCAGAGACAAAGGTGTATAGAAAGAGAAACAAAATAGTACCCATTTATGTCCTACGTGTCTATATATGATAGATTTGTGCTTTGAGAAGCAGCCATCTAGTAAGTGTTACTTATTGTCACAAGGTGAAGAGTCACCGGTTTTTAGAAAGCCCTTTGATTTCTTAAAATGCCTTATTTTGACAAAGCTAGTTTTTACCTTATCAAACTCAGGAGACCACTTTGGTTTTGTTGTTTGTGGGGCTGAACCCAGTAGTGGGTTCTCCCACTTGTTTCTCCCTCAGCAGCAGGAAGACTGGGAGACCACTGGTGTCCCCTGTTGTGTAGATGGAGAATCCCACGTCTCATGCAGCAGAATGAGATGCAGGTGGAGTGTGCAAAGGTAATGAGATTCCCTGGCTCGGAGGCTGCAGTGGCTCCTCCTTGGCCGTGGCCAGGCTCCTTTCCCCGCTTCCTTTCAGCCCTGACTGAGGGGCCTCGGTCTCCTCATGTCTGTGCTTAGGTAACACTTCTCTGTGAGGAGTCCTGAGCATAATGGGGAGTGTCCATTGCTTCTATAAGTAAATACTTTTAACTGTTTTAGTTCACTTTGTATTAAAAATAAACCACACAAATTATTTGTGAAAATACCTTCTCTCTGGCTACTTCAGAGATTCACTTGTGAACATTGTAATTTTAAGTTTTGTTAAGTTAGTTGTCTCTTCTCTTTTTAAAATTCCTACAAGCACTCTATCTTACCATGGAGAGATTAACATGAATAAAACAAGATTAAAAGATGGTCATTGTAGATGTGTTCATGTTCTATGTCCTCACACATGTATATATCCATAGTATAGACTAATAAAATTATGTCAATTGTTTTAATAATAGTTTAACAAATTAATATAGTATATTATGGCAACTCTCCTAGTCAAGAAAAATATTTTAAAATATTTATTTTTATTGAGTCATAACTAACATACAATATTATATTAGTTTCAAGTGTACATTATAGTGATTTAGCATTGTTACATATCATGAAATGATCACCATGACAAAACCAATCCTCACCATACAAAGTTGTTACAATATTATTGACTGTGTTCCCTATGCTGAACCTCCTAACCCTGTGACTGAGTTTATAACTGGAATTTTGTATCTTTTAATCTCCTTTTCCTATTCTGTTCATCCTCCCATCCTGTCCCTTCTGGCAACTACCAGTTTTTTCTCTTTATCTATAAATGTTTCTGTTTTATGTTTGTTTTCATTTTTAGATTCCACATGTAAGTCAGATCATGGGCTTCCCAGGTGGTGTTAGTGGTAAAGAACCTGCCTGGCAGTGCAGGAGACGAGAGAGACACAGGTTGAATCCCTGGGTCAGGAAGATCCCCTGGAGAAGGGCACAGTAACCCACTCCAGTATTCATGCCTGGAGAATCCCATGGACTGAGGAGCCTGGCAGGCTATGGTCCACAGAGTCGCAACTGAAGTGACTTAGCACGTATGCATAAGTCAGATCATATGGCATTTGTCTTTCTCTATCTGACTTATTTCACTTAGCATAATACCTCCAGGTCCATCCTTGCTGCCATAAAGGGCAGGATTTCTTTCTTTTTCATGACTGAGTAATATTCTTTTGTATATGTCATTTTCAGCTGGGTGGGCTGGTTATGTCCGCTGAGGTCTTCGCATACATGGTGCACTTTGTAGCTATTAAAATGTTTTTATCCACAGATGAATACCATTAAATTGGCACACCTCAACTGATGTAGCCAGTCTGTCAAGTTGAAAATGATGTCTAATCATCTGGCAATATAAATAAAGATTGGACTAATTACCTCTATTCAGTTACTTATTTCCTTAGAATAAATATTTGGTCTTAGCATGTTTCAAAAGATATGAACATTTTAAAGATTTTCAGTGTCTATTTCAGTGTCTATTTCAGAAAAGTACACCTATTTGCCTTCCCACTAAAATTATATACAACAGTATTTGCTTTTAAAATCCTCTTTATAATTGCTGATTTGACAGATGACAGTTGTAATTGACAATTTCATTTATTACTTAGGTTAGTGGTTCTGTTGAATATGTTTTTTCCTTTCCCCTCTTTTCTGTGTGTGAATTGCATGGTTGGGTATTTAACTCTTTTCATGTATTTATGATGGTGAAGGACAGGGAATCCTGGCGTGCTGCAGTCCATGCAGTCACAACGAGTTGCACACGACTTAGCAACTGAACAGCAACAAATGATCCAAATATTTTTTGCTTCTCAGATTGCTATGTGAGTTTCAATTTTTATAATTTATAATTGAAACATAGTTGATTTACAATATTGTGTTAATTTCAGGTATAGCAAAATGATTCAGTTACATATATATATAATAAATTTTATATTATTTTCTATTCTAGGTAGTTATAAAGTACTGAATATAGTTCTTTGTGCTTTACAGTACGTCTTTGTTGTCTGTCTTTTTAAAAATGGTAGTGTTCATCTGTTAATCCCAAATTCCTAGTGTACCTCTCCCCCTCCCTTTCCCTTTTGGTAACCACGAGTTTGTTTTTTATGTCTGTGAGCCTATTTCTGTTCTGTATGTAGATTTATTTTTATTAATTTTTAGATTCTACACATAAGGGATATCATGTGATATTTGTCTGTCTTTGTCTGACTTACTTCAGTTAGTATGACAATCTCTAGGTCCATTCATGTTGCTGCAAATGGCATTATTTCATTTTTTTATAGTTGAGTGGTATTCAGCTATACATATATATATACCACATATTTTTTTGTCTTGATGAAAGTGAAAGAGGAGAGTGAAAAAGTTGGCTTAAAACTCAGCATTCAGAAAACTAAGATCATGGCATCCAGTCCCATCACCTCATGGATGATAGATGGGGAAACAGTGGAAACAGTGGCTGACTTTATTTTTCTGGGCTCCAAAGTCACTGCAGATGGTGGTTGCAGCAATGAAATTAAAAGACGCTTACTCCTTCAAAGGAAAGTTATGACCAACCTAGACAGCATATTAAAAGGCAGAGACATTACTTTGCCAACAAAGGTCCATCTAGTCAAGGCTGTGGTTTTTCCAGTGGTAATGTATGGATGTGAGAGTTGGACTATAAAGAAAGCTGAGTGCCGAAGAATCGATGCTTTTGAACTGTGGTGTTGGAGAAGACTTGTGAGAGTCCCTTGGTCTGCAAGGAGATCCAACAAGTCCATCCTAAAGATCAGTCCTGGGTGTTCATTGGAAGGACTGATGTTGAAGCTGAAACTCCAATACTTGGCTACCTGATGCGAAGAGCTGACTCATTTGAAAAGACCCTGATGCTGGGAAAGAGTGAGGGCAGGAGGAGAAGGGTTCGACAGAGGATGAGATGGTTGGATGGCATCATCGACTTGATGGACATGGATTTTGGTGGACTCTGGGAGTTGGTGATGGACAAGGAAGCCTGGTGTGATGCAGTTCATGGGGTCGCAAAGAGTCAGATACAATTGAGCGACTGAAGTGAACTGAACTGATTCTTTTGTCTGTTGATGGTTGACTTTATAATTATTTTATATGCAAGAAGTTAATTTTTTCACAGTCGTATCTAGGAATGTATTTCTTTATGATTTCAGACTTTGCTGTCATGCTTAAAAAGCCTTCTTTTGCCAAAATTTGCATAAATATTCAACTATATTTTACTTTAATATTTTTGTTTCATTTTTTTGCATTCAGATCTTTAATGCTGAATTTATTGAAGTTTATGTATCAGTAAAGGCTGTACTCGTCTCTGGCACTCATTGGCCAGTGAGTTGCTGTGCTGTCATTTGCTGAGAAACAATAGTGTTGCTTTTTCCAGGGTTGGGTTATCTCTATATTTTGGTAAAATGCTAATTGGAGTCAGGCTTGGTCTCTGTTACTCCTCCTGCCCACTACTTCTGATGGTAAACCTTTATGTTAAAGCTCTTTTTTTCTTTTCTTTTTGAAGTGTCTGTCGGAGTAGTAAGAGCTCCGTGTTGTGTAAGAATGCAGGCTAGAGTGCCTGCAGAGTCTCTGTTGATGCATATATATGCATCTGAAAAATGATCCTGATGGACATATTTGCTGGGCTGCATTGAGACACAGGCTTAGAGAACAGATTGTGGACACAGTGGGATGGGGGAAGGAGAGAGAGGGACAAATTGAGAGAGTAGCGTGGAAACATACACTTTACCGTATGTAAAACTGACAGCCAGTGGGAGTTTGCTCTGTGACCTGGTGCTCGTTGTCATCCTAGAGGGGTGGGATAGGGTGGCGGGTGGGAGGGAGCCTCAAGAGGGAGGGGACACTCACACACACACACACACACACACACACACACACACACACACACACACACACACACCCCTGATTCACGTTGATGTATGGCAGAAACCAATGCAACATTGTAAAGCAGTTATCCTCCAACTGAAAATTAAGAAAAAACAACAGTCTCTGATGATCCCTAAATGAAGTGTTTTTGGAAAAACACTGTGGAATTGGGACAAAAGAATTAGCCCAGAAGGAGCAATGGAGAGGGGACTGTGGGCCTGAGTCAGTTCCTTGGGGGTGAAATGACATCTTCAGGGCACCTGTTTCCTCCGACTCTGCATATTAGCACTTCATCCAACTTTGAGGTTTATGGAAACACAGCGGCAAACCCAGTAAGCATCTCTGAGGGCACTTTGCCTTCCCAGGAGCAGGACTGGGGAGTAGACAGATTTGTTAGCTGGTTCTTCCTGCTACATTCATTGGGCATTTTGTTTTTCTAGTGGTACCTGTGTGCAGTGTGTAGGTATTTGCAAGTGATGTCAGGTAGCAGTGACATTGCTCAGGTATCCATGGAATTGTGGAGTTGACATAGTGCCCTTATCCTGAGAGATTCAGATGACCTCAAACTTGTTGGCTTAAACAGTATACATTCATGACTACAGATTCTGTAGGTTGGGGATCTGGCATTGTCTCTCTGGACTAACACCAGAGCATCCACAGGGTAGGTCCTCGGAAGCTTTTAGTGGACAGTCCAGACCTCACATCTCCAGCTTCCAGAGGTGCCATGCGGTTCTGGGTTCTTGTCCCCCCTCAAATCCAGAAACACTGGGGAGTCTCCCTGTGGGTCCGTGTCTCTGTCCTCTGCTCCTAGGGATACATTTGGTGATATGGGATTATCTGTTTATCCCAGCATATTACTTAGTTCTGTCTGCTAAGCCCCTTTCCTGTCCCAGGCACGTATACAAGAGTTCTGGAGACCAGGGCATAGGTTTCTTTGGGGCCATAATTATGCTGTCGTGATGCTTATTTCTAATTTAAATTTATATTTATCTTTCATCTTTAGAGATTTTATTTTTACCATGAATTTGAGCAGAATCCTACATTTCCGGGAAAAAAATAATTGAAAAATAAGTCTCTCATCTTCTATTTGTATGTCAGAGCATGACAAGTAAGATGAGCTCCTTCACCATTTGTAAAGCAGTGAAAAAATTATTCACTGAGGCTGCAGTCCCTCAGCAGGACCCGGGTTTGTGACTTCACCACCAGTGCAAAGGACTTGCCCTCTTATTTGATGTGTATAACTGTAATTAAGATGTTGCCTTGAATGTAAAGTAATTAGCCTCCAACTAATAAAAATAAATGGGAAAAAAAAAAAAAAAGATGTTGCCTTGATTAAACATGAACTAACGCAATCAGTCTCTCCCATCTGGAAGCTTCCACAAACCTCTTATCCTTACCCATCAGAAGGCAGACAGAATGAAAACCACAATCATAGAAAACTAACCAAACCGAATACGTGGATCACAGCCTTGTCTAACTCAATGAAACTATGAGCCATGCCATGTGGGGCCACCCAAGACAGATGGGTCATGGTGGTGAGTTCTGACAAAACGTAGTGCAGTGAAGAAGGGAATGGCAAACTACTTCAGGATTCTTGCCTTGAGAACCCCATGAACAGTATGAAAATGCAAAAAGATATGGCACTGAAAGAGGAGCTCCCTGGGTCGGTAGGTGCCCAACACGCTACTGGAGCAGAGTGGAAAAATAACCCCAGAAAGAATGAAGAGATGGAGCCAAAGCAAAAACAACACCCAGTTGTGGGTGTGACTGGTGATGGAAGCAAAGTCCAATGCTGTAAAGAAAAATATTGCATAGGAACCTGAAATGTTAGGTCCATGAATCAAGGCAAATTGGAAGTGGTCAAACAGGAGATGGCGAGAGTGAACTTCGATATTTTAGGAATCTTTGAACTAAAATGGACTGGAATGGGCAAATTTAATAACCATTATATCAACAAAGGTCCATCTGGTCAAAAACTATGGTTTTTCAGTAGTCATGTATGGATGTGAGAGTTGGACTATAAAGAAAGCTGAGTGCCAAAGAATTGATACTTTCGAACTGTGATGTTAGAGAAGACTCTTAAGAGTCCCTTGGACTGCAGGGATATCAAACCAGTCAATCCTAAAGGAAATCAGTCCTGAATATTCATTGGAAGGACTGATGCTGAAGCTCCAATACTTTGACCACCTGATGTGAAGAAATGACTGATTGGGAAAGACCCTGATGCTGGGAAAGATTGAAGGCAGGTGGAGAAGGGGATGACAAAGGATGAGATGGTTGGGTGGCATCACTGATTCAATGGACCTGAGTTTGAGCAAGCCCCGGGAGTTGGTGATGAACGGGGGAAGCCTGGAGTGCTGCAGTCCATGGGGGTCGCAAAGAGCTGGACGTGACTAAGCAACTAAAATGAACTACTTCTGTGGGCAAGAATCCCTTAGGAGAAATGGAGTAGCCCTCATAGTCAACAAGAGAGTCGGAAATGCAGTACTTGGATGCAATCTTAAAAATGACAGAATGATCTCTATTTGTTTCCAAGGTAAACCATTCAGTATCACAGTAATTCAGGTCTGTGCCCCAACCACTAATGCTGAAGAAGCTGAAGTTGAATGGTTCTCTGATGACCTACAAGACCTTTAAGAACTAACACCAAAAAAGATATCCTTTTCATCATAGGGGACTGGAATGCAAAAGTAGGTAGTGAAGAGATACGTGGAGTAACAGGCAAGTTTGGCCTTGGAATACGAAATGAAGCAGGGTAAGGCTAACAGAGTTTTGCCAAGAGAACACACTGGTCATAGCAAACACCCTCGTCCAATAACACAAGAGACGGCTCTACACATGGATGTCACCAGATGGTCAGTACCGAAATCAGATTGATTATATTCCTTACAGCCAAAGGTGGAGAAGCTCTATACAGTCAGCAAAAACAAGACTGGGAGCTGACTGTGGCTCAGATCATGAACTCCTTATTGGCAAATTCAGACTTAAGGAAGTGAGGAAAACTGCTAGACCACTCAGGACTGACCTAAATCAAATCCCTTATACAGTGGAGGTTAAAAATAGCTGATAGACAGAATGCCTGATGAACTATGGACAAGATTTGTGACATTGTACAGGAGGCAGTTATCAAGACCATCCCCAAGAAAAAGAAATGCAAAAAGGAAAAATGGTTGTCTGAGGAGGCCTTACAAATAGCTGAGAAAAGAAGAGAAACTAAAGGCAAAGAAGAAAAGGAAAGATATACCCATCTGAGCACAGAGTTCCAAAGAATAGCACGGAGAGATAAGAAAGCCTTCCTCAGTGATCAATGCAAAGAAATAGAGGAACACAATAGAATGAGAAAGACTAGAGATCTCTTCAAGAAAATTACGGATACCAAGGGAATACTTCTTGCAAAGATGGGCACAATAAAGGACAGAAATGATGTGGGCCTAACAGAAGCAGAAGATATTAAGAAGAGGTGGCAAGAATTCACTGAAGAACTATACAAAAAGATCTTCATGACCCAGATAATCACGATGGTGTGATCACTTACCTAGAACCAGACATCCTCGAGTGTAAAGTCAAGTGGGCCTCAGGAAGCATCACTACAAACAAAGCTAGTGGAGGTTATGGAATTCCAGGTGAGCTATTTCAAATCCTAAAAGATGATGCTGTGAAAGTGCCGCACTCAGTATGCCAGCAAATTTGGAAATCTTAGCAGTGGCCACAGGACTGGAAAAGGTCAGTTTTCATTCCAATCCCTAAGAAATACAATGCCAAAGAATGTTCAAACTACTGCACAATTACACTCATCATACACACTGGCAAAGTAATGCTCAAAATTCTCAAAGTCAGGCTTCAACAGAACGTAAACCATGAAATTCTAGGTGTTCAAGCTGGATTTGGAAAAGATAGACGAAGCACAGATCAAATTGCCAACATCTGTTGAATCATAGAAAAAGCAAGAGAATTCCAGAAAAACATCTGCTTTATTTATTATGCTAAAGCCTTTGACTATTGTGGACCACAACAAACTGTGGAACATTCTTCAGGAGATGGGAATACCAGAACACCTGACCTGCCTCCTGAGAAATCTGTATTCAGGTCAAGAAGCACCAATTAGAATTGGACATGGACCAATGGACTGGTTCCAGATCAGGAAAGGAGTTCCTCAAGGCTGTATATTGCCACCTTGCTTATTTAACTTATATGCCGAGTACATCATGCACAATGCCAGGCTGGATGTAGGACAAACTGGAATCGATATTGCTGGCAAAAATATCAGTAACCTCAGCTCTGCAGATAACACCACTCTTATGGCAGAAAGCTAAGAGGAACTAAAAAGCCTCTTGATGAAAGTGAAAGAGAAGAGTGAAAAAGTTGATTTAAAATTCAACATTCAGAAAACAAAGATCATGGCATCAGGTCCCATCACTTGATGGCAAATAGATGAGGAAGCAATGGATAGAGTGACAGACTTTATTTTCCTGGACTTTAAAATCACTGCTGATGGTGACTGCAGGCATGAAATTAAAAGATGCTTGCTCCTTGGAAGAAAAGCTGTGACCAACCTCAGTTCAGTTCAGTTGCTCAGTCGTGTCTGACTCTGCGACCCCATGAACCGCAGCACTCCAGGCCTCCCTGTCCATCACGAACTCCTGGAGTTTACCCAAACTCACATCCATTGAGTTGGCGATGCCATCCAACCATCTCATCCTCTGCCATCCCCTTCTCCTCCTGTCCTCAATCTTTCCCAGCATCAGGGTCTTTTCAAATGAGTTGGCTTTTCACATCAGGTGGCCAAAGTATTAAGAGTTTCAGCTTCAGCATCAGTCCTTCCAATGAACACCCAGGACTGATCTCCTTTAGGATGGACTGATTGGATTTCCATGCAGTCCAACGGACTCTCAAGAGTCTTCTCCAACACCACAGTTCAAAAGCAACAATTCTTTGGAACTCAGCTTTTTTATGGTCCAACTCTCAGATTTGTACATGACTACTGGAAAAACCATAGCTTTGACTAGATGGACTTTTGTCGGCAAAATAATGTTTCTGCTTTTTAAGCTCTCTAGAAAAGGCAGAGGAATCAGAGATCAAATTGCTAACATCTGCTGGATCATCAAAAAAGCAAGAGAGTTCCAGAAAAACATCTTTTTCTGCTTTATTTTCTATGCCAAAGCTTTTGACTGTGTGGACCACAATAAACTGTGGAAAATTCTGAAAGACTTTCAAAAGCATCAGTTCAAAAGCACAATTCAAAAGCATCAATTCTTTGGTGCTCAGCTTTCTTTACAGTCCAACTCTCACATCCATACATAACTACTGGAAGAACCATAGCCTTGACTAGATGGACCTTTGTTGACAAAGTAATGTCTCTGCTTTTTAATAGGCTGTCTAGGTTGGTCAAAACTTCCCTTCGAAGGAGTAACCATCTTTTAATTTCATGGCTGCGGTCACTATCTGCAGTGATTTTGGAGCCCAAGAAAATAAAATCAGCCACTGTTTCTACTGTTTCCCTTTCTATTTGCCATGAAGTGATGGGACCAGATACCATGATCTTAGTTTTTTGAATGGTGCTTTAAGCCAACTTTTTCACTCTCCTCTTTCACTTTCATCAGGAGGCTCTTTAGTTCTTCTTCACTTTCTGCCATAAGGATGGTGTCATCTGCATATCTGAGGTTATTGATATTTCTCCCAGCAATCTTGATTCCAGCTGGTGCTTCCTCCAGCCCAGCGTTTCTCATGATATACTCTGCATATAAGTTAAATAAGCAGGGTGACAATATACAGCCTTGATGTACTCCTTTTCCTATTTGGAACCAGTCTGTTGTTCCATGTTCAGTTCTAACTGTTGCTTCCTGACCTGCATACAGGTTTCTCAAGAGGCAGGTCAGGTGGTCTGGTATTCCCATCTCTTTCAGAATTTTCATAAATAAATAAATAAATAAATAAATAAATTTTCCACAATAAATAAAGCAGAAATAGATGTTTTTCTAGAACTCTCTTGCTTTTTTGATGATCCAGCAGATGTTGGCAATTTGATCTCTGGTTCCTCTGCCTTTTCTAAAGAGCAATTAAAAAGCAGAGACATTATTTTGCCGACAAAAGTCCATCTAGTCAAAGCTATGGTTTTTCCAGCAGTCATGTAGAAATCTGAGAGTTGGACCATAAAAAAAGCTGAGTTCCAAAGAATTGATGCTTTTGTACTGTGGTGTTGGAAAAGACTCTTGAGAGTCTCTTGGACTACAGGGAGATCAAACCAGTAAATCCTAAAGGAAATAAATCTGGAATAGTAATTGGAAGGACTGATGCAGAAGCTCTAATACTTTGGCCACCTGATGTGAAGACCTGACTCATTGGAAAAGACCCTGATGCTGGGAAAGGTTGAAGACGAGAAGAGAAGGGGATGACAGAGGATGAGATGGTTGGGTGGCATCAACAACTCGATAGACATTAGTTAGAGGATGCACTGGGAGTTGGTGATGGACAGGGAAATGTGGTATTCTGCAGTCCATGGGGTCGCAAAGAGTTGGACATGACTGAATGACTGAACTAAACCCAACACAGGATTCGTTCCTGAGAACTGGAAAACCAGTTTGAATTTCTGGCCTCCAGTAAATCAGCGTTGGTGAATGTGATAAGATCTGTTCAGGATGTACATATCATACACATACCATAGTATTGACTCATTTTGTGACCCTGCACCCACAGAGAAAAGCCCCTGCCTAAGGCCAGAGCCCAGCTGTGTGTGCAGGATGCTGGCTGCTGGATGGTGGTGCCTTAGGATTTCAGAGGCCTGGTGACCAGGTTCAGAGACGTGCCTGGATGCATTGTTTTCATTTGTGGGCTTTACAGTGAAAAAATGTGAGTGCCTGGGGTGTTGTATACATTGTTCAAGGGCCTCCAGCAGATCCTGAGGAGATACAGGGTGACCACAGCTTTTCTTGTCTTGAACAGTTTGTCAGTACCTTTTTGTTGAATGGAAAGAATGATTTCTAGTTAAAATCACTGAAGCTTTCATCACTGTGTACACTTCTCTGTATTTTAGTTTGTGTTTCTTTAGAGCAGTTGGATCTTTTTTACCATAAGAAAGGGAAAAGGTTCCTCTAAGGAACTAGTGTAAAAAAAGAAAAGCTGCTCACAAACAGCTTTTGGGTCACATCCTTGTCATTGTCTGAGTTTCCTGCCAGCATGGCTTAGAATGCAATTATCCTGATGGTTTCACTTGTAGATTCTTCCCCAAAATGCTTTACCTTACTTCTCAAAAAATCATTTACTGTAAATTAAAAACTTCCAACACTGAGACTTTGTTACGTCAGGTAGGTCTGTCCTGTTCAGTGTTACGTGTGTTATCTTTGTGTGTCTATGCTTATGTGTGTCTGGGGGTGTCTCTCTCTCTGTCTCTGTCTCTGTGCATATCTGTGCATATGTGTGCCTGTGCATATGTATGTCTGTGTATGAGAACTTAGACCTGCTAGAACACTTCATAAACTTCGGGTATGAACTGAATTACAATTCTCTTCTCAGTACTGGGCTGATCTTCAGATTCTTGAAGGTCTTAGTAAAGGATGGGACCATGGTCCTCTTTTTGTCTGGGGCTATCTCCAGCTTCATGTGCAAACCTTTCTCCTGTGTCTGCCTGGCCAGTGGATTCGTGAGTACTTGGCGGGTTATGTTAGACTCACTCTTGGGTCCTGATGCTCTGACACTTACATGTTTATTTCAGGGCTGAACTCAGGCCTTCCCCATCATGTTTGAGACCTTGGGCTCTGGTCCGAGAATGTTACCTCTGAAGGCTGTCTCCGGGTAGGTGGCGGACCTGTCCTTACATAACGGATAAATGCCTGGCTTGCAGAACCATCTGTGAGAGCACGACACCCCGTAACACAGCAGCTGCGTGATTCTGAAGAATTTCTTCTCTGTCTTAAATTTAGACCCATCTGTCCTGCAGACACTCGCTGTGGAACTCAGCTCAGAGCAAGAGGCCTGGATGGGCCGGTGTGAGGCAGACAGAGGGATGGGCTGAGCTGTGTTCTTTCCTGCGAAACTGCTGATGTGCAGTGCGTGTTTCCCTTGAACAGTCACTTACCTCTTTGTCTAAATGCCAAAGGACTTCAATTTTCTTTAATGTTCAGTAATTGCATTGTAATATAATATGTCATGGCATTAGTTCTGAGTCAGTTTCTCTTACATGGTGTCTCCTTTCAATATGTAGTCAAACCTTTTTTTGTTAAATTCACTGGATTTTTCATAAATTATATCTGCGAGTATCGTTCTATTCTACTGCTTTAATTTGCATTTTTAGTGACTCTTATTATCTGTTTTTTGTATCTTGCCTGCCTTATTATTTGCACCTCTTATTTTAAAATTTCCATCCTTTCCCCTGCTTCTCTTAATGTGTCATTTATTGAAAGTGAAAGTTGCTCAGGCATGTCTTACTCTCTGACCCCCATGGACTGTATAGTCCAAGAAATTCTCCAGGCCAGAGTACTGGCCTTCTCCAAGGGATCTTCCCAACCCAGGGATTGAACCCAGGTCTCCCACATTGCAGGCAGATTCTTTACCAGCTGAGCCACCAGGGAAACCCAAGAATACTGGAGTGGCTGGCTTATCCCTTCTTCAGTGGATCTTACCGACCCAGGAATTGAACCAAGGTCTCCTGCATTGCGGGTGGATTCTTTACCAGCTGAGCTATCATTTCTGAAATGAGGTACCATTTATTTCTAGTTTTTTCCCTGAGTTTTGGTCCTTCATTTCTCAATTTTCCTAATTCTAATTTACATGGTTATTTCATGTCTGATATAATTTTCTTTATGTCTTATAACTTAGAGAAGCAGGTGGTATTTTTGATTTATTTTGTGGATGTATTTTTCTAGTGGGTTTTCATTGTGTGCAGGGATGTTAATCTGCTCATTTGATTCTTTTTTCTTTTTCTTCTTAATTTTTCCCAGCTTTATTGAAATACTGCTTCTTTGTTTCTTGTAATAACTTTATGTCAGACTTGACCCTGACCTTTGTCTGTTGCTCATTTTTGTGTGAACTGAATTTGGATGAACTTAGAGGAAAGTGCTCTTGCCTGGAAAATCCCATGGACGGAGAAGCCTGGTAGGCTGCAGACCATGGGGTCTCTAAGAGTTGGAAATAACTGAGCAACTTCACTTTCACTTCTCACTTTCATGCATTGGAGAAGGAAATGGCAACCTACTCCAGTGTTCTTGCCTGGAGAATCCCAGGGACGGGGGAGCCTGGTGGGCTGCTGTCTTTGGGGTCGCACAGAGTCTGACACGACTGAAGCGACTTAGCAGCAGCAGCAGCAGAGGAAAGTGGGGCCAGGACAGCTTCCCAGTTGCTTCTCTCTCCCCTCCTGCTGTTTGCTTGGAGAGTTATCCTGGGGCAGCTAGATTTCTGAGGCTTTCTGGCTCTGTCCTCTCCAGAGTTTTGTCCAGTTTCCTTCCTCGTCCTATCACCCCTATCCTGCTTGGTTCTGACTCCAGCCCGAGCTGGACCCTGCCCTGGATGCGAGGTCCAGCTGGCCGGTCTCAAGTCCGCAGGGGCCCTATTGAATTCACCAGGGCTGATGGATTGGGTAAAGCCCTATGAGGCTCCAGTCCCTTCAGCTGCTCAGACGCTGGGGGCAGTGAGCACAAGCCTCAGCCCTGGGGTAGGGAGGGGGAGGGGCTGATTGTTTCCTTGTATTTTGTATTTCATGCGGGGGTGGGGGGTAGGAGGCTCTTCACCTAGAAATAGCATTCATGAGCTTTTGTCTCTTGCTAGCTTGCTACTTTGTATGTTTTGATGTGAGATTTGGGGAGATTAAAAACTGTGCTGCTGTTTTTACAATATTCACCATATTATGTATATATTACTTTAAAGATTAAAATAAAATTTTCATATAGAACTTAAAAAACAAAATCTTGTGATTTTTTTTTGGTCCCCTATATAATGTATTTGTATTTATTTCACATGTATTCTTTTAAAAATAAATGCTTTCAGTATTTGTAACTTTATTTAGAATATATGTTTATTGTTGATATTTACCTGGGTTGCTTTTTCAGTTCAGTTCAGTTGCTCAGTCATACCCAACTCTTTGCGACCCCATGGACTGCAGCATGCCAGGCCTCCCTGTCTATCACCAACTCCCGGAGTTTACCCAAACTGATGTCCATTGAGTCGGTAATGCCATCCAACCATCTCATCCTCTGTCCTCCCCTTCTCCTCCCTCCTTCAATCTTTCCCAGCATCAAGATCTTTTCAAATGAGTCAGCTCTTTGCATCAGGTGGCCAAAGTACTGGAGTTTCAGCTTCATCAGTCCTTCCAATGAACACCCAGGACTGGTCTCCTTTAGGGTGGACTGGTTAGATCTCCTTGCAGTCCAAGGGACTCTCAAGAGTCTTCTCCAACACCACAGTTCAAAAGCATCAGTTCTTCACCCAAATTTCTTTATAGTCCAACTCTCACATCCATACATGACCACTGGAAAAACCATAGCCTTGACTAGAGGGACCACTGTTGGCAAAGTAATGTCTCTGCCTTTTAATATGCTGTCTAGGTTGGTCATAACTTTCCTTTGAAGGAGTAAGCGTCTTTTAATTTCATGGCTGTAGTCACCATCTGCAGTGATTTTGGAGCCCCCCAAAATAAAGTCTGCCACTCTTCCCACTGTTTCCCCATCTATTTGCCATGAAGTGATGGGACCAGATACCATGATCTTAGTTTTCTGAATGTTGAGCTTTAAGCCAACTTTTTGCTTTTTAGACTTATGTTGATCTCTTTTTTAGTAGATAAAATATTTTAAAATACTAGTAATGTTTTGGTTTGTCAGATGCAAATGACTTTGAAGACGATTTTGACATTTAATGGTATCTATTGACATAAGAATTTTTTGATACTGAGTACTCTTCTAAATTTCTCATTTATGTAAAATATTTTGTTACTTTGTGGATATAGCACAAATGCTAATATTTCCTCAGCATTTCCATAGAAATAAATGAAGTAGAAGGAAAGTGTGTTTGTAGGTTGCAGAGATTAATAATTTTTCTGTCAGAAAGTGGAATTGGATAGAAACAATAGGGTGGTTCATGTGTAAATCAATTTAAGTTTTTAAAAAGGAACTACTGGAAACTTTACTGATGCTGAAAGAAGAAAGTGTGAAGAAGAAATTGCTAAGCTGTACAAACAACTTGATGACAAGGATGAAGAAATTAATCAACAGAGCCAATTGTTAGAAAAACTGAAGACACAAATGCTGGATCAGGGAGAGCTTCTGGCACCTACCAGAAGAGATCAAGATAATATGTAGACTGAGCTGAATCGCCTTCAGGCAGAAAATGATGCCTCTAAGGAAGAAGTAAAGGAAGTTTTACAAGCGTTAGAAGAACTTGCTGTCAACTATGATCAGAAGTCTCAGGAAGTTGAAGACAAAACTAAGGAATATGAATTACTTAGTGACGAGCTGAATCAGAAATCGGCAAGTTTAGCAAGTATAGATGCTGAGCTTCAGAAACTTAAGGAAATGACCAACCACCAGAAAAAGAGAGCAGCATAGATGATGGCATCTTTACTAAAGGACCTGGCAGAAATAGGAATTGCTGTGGGAAACAACAACGTAAAGCAGCCAGAGGGAACTGGCATGATAGATGAAGAATTCACTGTTGCAAGGCTCTACATTAGCAAAATGAAGTCAGAAGTAAAAACCATGGTAAAACGCTGCAAACAATTAGAAAGCACACAAACTGAGAGCAACAAAAAAATGGAAGAAAATGAAAAGGAGTTAGCAGCATGCCAGCTTCGTATCTCTCAACACAAAGCCAAAATCAAATCATTGACTGAGTATCTTCAAAATGTGGAGCAAAAAAAAGGACAGCTGGAGGAGTCTGATGATTCCCTCAGTGAAGAGCTAGTCCAGCTTCGAGCACAAGAGAAAGTGCATGAGATGGAAAAGGAGCACTTGAATAAGGTTCAGACAGCAAATGAAGTTAAGCAAGCTGTTGAACAGCAGATCCAAAGCCACAGAGAAACTCATCAAAAACAAATTAGTAGTTTGAGAGATGAAGTTGAGGCAAAAGAAAAACATATTACTGATCTTCAAGACCAAAACGAGAAAATGATGTTAGAGCAAGAACGCCTGAGAGTAGAACATGAAAAGTTGAAAGCTACAGATCAGGAAAAGAGCAGAAAACTACATGAACTTACGGTTATGCAAGATAGACGAGAACAAGCAAGACCTGAAAGGTTTGGAAGAGACAGTGGCAAAGGAACTTCAGACTCTACACAACCTGCGGAAGCTCTTTGTTCAGGACCTGGCCACCAGGGTGAAAAAGAGTGCCGAGATTGATTGAGATGACACTGGAGGCAGTGCTGCTCAGAAGCAGAAAATCTCCTTTCTTGAAAATAATCTGGAACAACTCACCAAAGTCCACCAACAGCTGGTACGTGATAATGCAGATCTTTGCTGTGAGCTCCCTAAGCTGGAAAAGCGACTCAGAGCTACAGCTGAGAGGGTGAAAGCTTTGGAGTCTGCGCTGAAAGAAGCGAAAGAAAATGCATCTCGCGATCGCAAACGCTATCAGCAGGAAGTAGATCGTATAAAGGAAGCAGTCAGATCAAAGAATATGGCTAGAAGAGGACATTCTGCACGGATTGCTAAATGTATTCGTCCCGGGCAACATCCAGCAGCTTCTCCAACTCATCCAAGTGCGATTCGCGGAGGAGGTATTAAACGTAATTGAAGTATGAAGAGGACATAATTCAATGACTGTAGCCTGCATCCCTTGGGAACTCTAGAATTAAAACATTTTTTAGTGTATAAAAAAAAAATACAAAGGAACTGCTTATTGAACTATAACATACCCACAGAAAGAGTGCAGCTGCTGAGTTGACAACTCCCTGCATTTTCATGGAGGGCGTGTACCCAGGACAGTAGGCGGAACCCTGCCAGATTCCCGCAGGGTCCCTGTGCCCCTCCCCACGTCAGCCTTCCTCTACTCCAGGGTCATCGCTAGTCGCACTCGTAACACCTTAGATTAGCTTTGCTTTTATTTGCTTATATTTGAACTGCATATAAATATGAGCTATTTTATCCAGATATAATTCACAGTTAACCTGTTTAAAGTTTATAATTCAGCAACTTTTAGTATGTTATTCTGTATGTTCATGGAGATGTGCTACCATCACCCCAATCTGTTTTGTAACATTTTTGTTACTAAAAGAAACTGCACATCCCTCAGCTATCACCTTCCAGCCCTTCTGCCCCTGCTCCAGCCCTAGGCTACCCCCACCATCCTTCTTTGATCTTCTTTTTCCTGAGTCCTTTATTCTCTTCCTGTGGCATTTTATATTCATTTAATTCTGGATATTAAAACCAGCCTCGCATTTCTTAGATAAATCTGATGTGTATTTCCTTTGCTTTCTGTCCCTCAACATTTGTTTGTGGATTTACCTATGTTGCATTAATTGTGAATTGTTCCTTATTTATTCTCAGTTTGATTGTTATTTCTCTTGTTGGTGGACACGGGGGGGCCCAGAGGGTTTGCTTGTTAGGAATAGTGCTACTTTGAAAGTTCTTAACGTTTGTCCTTTAGTGAAAATATGTTTCATTTTTTTGGTATAGACTTGGATTTAGAAGTTACAGTCAATGTGGTTGCCTGTGTTCAGGTTGAATAGATACCTCAGAACAGTTTTCCAAAGTGGTTTTTACCAGTATACACTTCCATCAACAGTGTGGGCAGTTCCTGTGAATCTGTCTTTTAGCCACCGCTTGGATTGTCTATGCTTTTTCCTTTAGTTATCCTGGGGGTTTATAATGGTGTCCTATGATAGTTTTATGTGCATTATCTGATGACTAATGAAGTTAAGCACCTTTATATATATTTTGGGGAGTTTGGCTCATTTTCAAGGGGTTATACAGTGTTCTGCCCATTTTTCTAATGAGTTATTGCCCTTATATTTTATTTCTATAGTAATAGTTTATATATTCTGGCTATCCATCTTTGATTTCAATTACTTTTTCTGTGATTGAATTTACTTTCTTAATGGTATATTTTGATTAGCCGATGTTCTCAGTTTAATTATAATCAGTTTTCCTGTGTGTTAGCATTATTTTTTTATGTCATTTAATAGCTCTCTTCTTATGCAAAGGTCATAAGATGATCTCCTAGGTTTTCTTCTTGAATGTTTTTTTTACTTTTCTCATTTGTATTTGTTATCTATCTGAAATTGTCTCTGTGTGTGATATGTGAACTTACTTGAAAAGTAGCACTTTCAAATTAGAAGCATTGTTTTAAGTAGCAGATGAACTCGACAGTGATCACAACTGCATGTACTGCTCCACTGCACCGTGGTGAGACATCAGACATGTGACTTGTGCAACATTTCCCCAGTTTTACAGATCAGGAAATTAATAGTGAGGTGAAATAAGCAAATTGATGTGAGTCCCTATGTTGGATCTGTCATTTGCCTATAGTTCTTAGAGGTTACTAAAGCAGCCTGTGACGGTGGTGTGGTGCTGCCAGGGGACAGAGTAGGCCTGGGGCAGTCACAGAGGGCCTTGTGACTCACAGAACAGTGGATCCTGTGACCCTCTCCATCCCCTGGTGAGTGCTGCGGATGCAGGAGGTTGGAGTGTCAGCCGAGGGACACACAGCTTGGGGAATCCCAAGCAGTTAGGAGTCTGCTTGGTCCTGAGGGGAGCAGATTGCTGTCTGCAATCTCCATGCTGTCTATTTTACGTATGGTAATGTAAGATCCCATGTCTGCAATCTCCATGTCTGCAGTCTGCATGCCCCAAGGAAAGAGTGTGGGTGCCTTGCATTCTGTCACTCAGCAGCACTGGGGTTACCTCTCTGAGTACATGGCTCCTTGGTCCTGAGGGACCTGACCTTATAATTCTTATTTCTGCTGCACCAGCCTGAATAATGGATATTTTTGTATGTGTTTAACCTATACCTTTTAAGAATATGTGAAAAAAAAATGTGTTTGTAAAAATGGCAGTGAATAAAATTAGTCATCCAGGTTGTATCTTGGCAAGTCTGGCCATTAGGGGAGAGACAAAGGTCACTGGGAGAGCCTTGAAGATGAGGAGCATGGTGGCCAGTCACTGGAAGTTGACAGTGACCAATTGAGAGCAGTTATCGAAGCTGATCCTCTTACAATACAAAAAGGTGCTGAAGAACTCAGCATCGGCCGTTCTATGGTCGTTTGTCATTTGAAGAAGTACAATAAGTAGGTGCCTCATGAGCTGACCAAAAATCAAAATATCGTTCTGAAATGCTGTCTTCTCTTATTTTATGCAACAACAATGAACCATTTTTTGATTGGATTATGATGTGTGACAAAAGTGGATTTGATATGACAACTGGTAATGATTAGTTCAGTGTTTGGACCAAAAAGAAGCTCCAAAGCACTTCCCAAACTTGCCAAAATTTGCACCAAAAAAAGATCATGGTCACTCTCTGTTGGTCTGCTGCCGGTCTGATCCATTACAGCTTTCTGAATCTTGGTGAAGCCATTGTGTCTGAGAAGTATGCTCAGTAGGTCAGTGAGATGCACTGAGAACAGCAAGGCCAACAGTTGTTTTCTAGTTGCTAAGTTGTGTCTGACTCTGAGACCCAAAGGACTGCAGGGTGCCAGGCTTCCTTGTCCTTCACTATGCCCTCAGCCTTCTTTATGATCCAACTCTCACATTTGTCCATGACTACTGGAAAAATTGTATCTTTGACTGTACAGACCTTTGTTGGCAAAGTGACGTCTCTACATTTTAATATGCTATCTAGTTTTGTCATAGCTTTCCTTCCAAGGAGCAAGTGTCTTTTAATTTCATGGCTGCAGTCACCATCTGCAGTGATTTTGTAGCCCAAGAAAATAAAATCTGTCACTGTTTCCACTTTTCCCCCTTCTATTTAATCAACAGAAAGGGCCCAGTTCTTCTCCATGACAACGCCTGACCGCATGTCACACAACCAACGCTTCAAATGTTGAACAAACTGGACTACAAAGTTTTGCCTTATCTGCCATATTCATCTGACCTCTCACCAATTTACCACTTCAAGCACTTCAAGTACAACTTTTTGCACTTCCACAACCAGCAGGAGGCAGAAAATGCTTTCTATGAGTTCATCAAATCCCGAGGCACAGATTTTTATACTACAGGAATAAACAAACTTATTTCTTGTTGGCCAGAATGTGTCAGTTGTAATGGTTACTATTTTGATTAGTAAAGATATGTGTGAGCCTAGTTATAATGATGTATTTTTTATTTTTTATTTTTCTTAGTTATAATGATTTAAAATTCACAGTCTGAAATCACTGTTATGTTTGCACCAACCTAATAAATGTTGGCACATTTCATTCACAGTTGATATTAAAGGTAAGAGCTACATAAATGTATCTATGTTTAGAGAATCACTATAAATGCAGCTGTTTTAGCAACTCTTATACCATCTTAAGGGCTTCCCTGGTGGCTCAGTTGGTAAAGAATCTGCCTGCAATGAGGGAGGCCTGGGTTCAATCCCTGGGTTGGGAAGATCCCTGGAGAAGGGCATGGAAACCCACTCTAGTATTCTTGCCTGGAGAATCCCCATGGACAGAAGCGCCTGGTGGGCTATAGTCCATGCGGTCACAAACCTGGTGGCTACAGTCCATGGGATCACAAGAAGTCGGACGTGACTGAGCACACATACCATCTTTAACATTTGTCCTTCATGAAGTGATTTTCCAAAATAGTGAAAAAAAGAAAAGCAAAACTTTGTAAAGCTTAAATAAAATAACCCCCAATACAGCCCTCTTTATATGTATGTGAGCCTGAGCATAACGTATTAAGTATTTTTTCTTTTTAAATGACAGAGGTAAGTTCTCACTCAGATAACTGTCTGTAGACTGGCTGACCCGAGAGTATCTGGAGAACCATCTCAGTCTCAGGCCAGGCAGGACCAGGCTTCATTGTGCAAGGATGTCCTGCATCTTACAGGGACTCTAGCATCTGGGGTTCTGTTCTTTAAATGCCGGCAATAACCCCAGTCATCATAAGCACCAAAAGTGCTCTCTCAGACCTGCCAGGCGCCCCGAGGACAGTGTCCCCTGATAACCCTGGTCCTAGGGTGCTGATCCTTTGCATGTTAAGTGCCTGCCTCAGGGAGGACCATCCTGGACCAGCAGGTGGGCGGCACTTTGCTGTGGCATTTTCCAGAATCACCAAGATCTGTGCTGTCCAGCACGCCTGCTGTATTTATTTTATCTCCTTTAAGTTGCCTGGACTAAGCTGTCTTTCAAAGTGTTTTTTCAGGAAATTAGTTTAGAATTATGCTTTGAATAGAAGCAAATGTTATGGGATCACCCATTCAGATGCTAATAATGTTTCCTGTTTGTGATGAATGATAAAAGAAATTGAAATGGTGGAAACCTATTTTTTCCTTCTTATTGGTGGCTAACGATCATTTTGGGACTGACAGAAGGTTTTTGGGTCATTAGACATGTTTTTGTGTTGGCAGTAGCATTCTTTTTCATTTAAAATAGTTTCATTAAATATTGTACAGATATAAAAATATTTCTAAAATATATATAAAGTATGAAAAAAGATAAGAACTCAGTTTAAAAAAAAAATTGAGACCTCATGATCTTACAGAGTTCTCTGTGGGCTCCTCTTTGATTTTTGTTCCTCACAGAAGTAATCCCTTGCCTTTTACCAAAACCTTAGTTTTGCTAAAAATATTTCTATTCCCTAAACAAAATATTGCTTGGTTTCCTGAGTATATGAACTTTATATTAATAGAATCATGGTGTATTATTCCTCTATGATTCACTCTTGTGCCTTGTAGTTCAGTACTTGGAGATTCATCTCGTTTGCTTGTAGCTGAGCTTTGTTTGTTAAAAGTGAACATATCACAGTTGATTTCTCCATTTTCAGCCATGTGAACATTTTCATTGTTTCTGGCTTTGTTGTCGCAGGGATTCTGTGCATATTCTTGTCCATGGCTCCTGACACCTGTGAACCCTTGTTGTGTGGAAGACCTGTTTCACTGTTACTAGATGACGCTCAACTGCTTTCCAAAGTCACTGTGCCCTTTCCTACTCCCACTAGGCCTGGTCAGGCCCTTGCTTTCTCTCAATTCTTGGCAGCACTTGTCATAATGAGATTAAAATTTTTTTGCCTGTCCTTTGGATGTGACATGATATCTCATTTCATTTGTATTTTCTGATTTTTCATGAGATTGATTATTTTTTGTTTGTTGGCCATACATATTTCCTATTGTGACAGGTGCTTATTGAAAAATTTTGTTGGTTTTTCTACTTGATTATCTTTTTATTGCTGATTTTTAGGAATCAGTATTTTGGATATAAATCTTATATCATTTATTTTTTTATCTTTTACTTTAATACATATTTCAAATTTATCTTCCCAGTGTGTACTTGTCTTTCCATGTTTTTTATGGTTTCCTTTAATGAGGGCTCCCCTTGTAGCTCAGCTGGTAAGGAATCCACCTGCAGTGAAGGAGGCCCCGGTTTGATTCCTGGGTTGGGAAGATCCCCTGGAGAAGGGATAGGCTGCCCGCTCCGGATTCTTTGGTTTCCCTTGTGGCTCAACTGGTAAGGAATCCATCTGCAGTGGGGGAAGCCTGTGTTCGATCTTCCCAGTGTGTACTTGTTTTTCCATGTTTTTTATGCTTTCTTTTAAAGAATAGAAGTTCTTAAGTTTAGTCAAGTCCAGGCCTTAATCTTGTTCTGTGTAGCTAGTGGTTATGTCACCGAGCTGTGGGTGAGCAGACAGGCAGTCTGAAATGGGCACAGTCTGGTGAAGGGACTGGGGAAGTCAGTGCCCTCTGAGTGGGAAGGGCAAGGTGCAGCCATGGGGAGCTGCTTGCCTAGCTGTGGTGGTTAGAGTTTTTGAGCAACTGAAAATTTGTTTGGAACCTAGACATCACCAACCCCCTAACCATTGAAGAGGGCATTGGGCAGTGAAGGCCCCAGACTCACTGTCTTCCTGCATGAGCCCGTGTGTGCAGGGTGTCAGGGCATGCAGCTGCTTGCCGTGAACATAGCACATCTGAGGGCCCTCCTGCCGCTGCTGCTGCACTGAGTTCAGCTGTAGCCTTGCGGAGCAATGCTCCCTGGTATGACTGTGCTGGTTTCTTTATCGATTCTGTTGTGGAAACGCATCAGAGCTGGTTGCAGCTTCCAGTGACAATGAGTGAGGCTGCACTGGATATCCTGTGAATGTTTTTATGTGAAATCTGTCCTCATTTCTCCCAGAGGGTTTCATTTCAGGATCAAGATGGGGATGGTGACTTGAGGGGAAAGTGTGTGTGAGCTTTTCTGAAACAGCCAACTTTCCCTATGTGCTGCCTCCCCCAGAGCACGAGGGGCCTGGTGGCTCTGTGTCCCCGTAGCTCTGGGTCCCTGTGGCTCTGGGTCCCCGTGGGTCTGGTGCTTCTAAGTCTGGCTGGTTCTCCCAGCTCTTCTAACAGTGGGTGGTTACATTTCTGTTGAGGTTTTAATTGAATTTCCCCAGTAACTAATCACACTGAGCCTCTTTTCTTTTTTATTTTTTCAATTATTTTTATTAGTTGGACGCTAATTACTCTACAGTACTGTAGTGGTTTTTGCCATACATTGACATGAATCAGCCATGGATTTACATATGTTCCCCATCCCGATCCCCTCTCCTGCCTCCCTCTCCATCCCATCCCTCTAGGTCTTCCCAGTGCACCAGCCCTGAGCATTTGTCCCATGCATCCAACCTGGGCTGGTGACACATATATACTATGGAATATTACTCAGCCATTAAAAAGAATTTCATTTGAATCAGTTTTAATGAGGTGCATGAAACTGGAGCCCATGATACAGAGTGAAATAAGCCAGAAAGATAAAGGCCAATACAGTATACTAATGCATATATATGAGCCTCTTTTCACATGCTTGCTTTTCATCTTTATTCTTTGATGAAGGGTCTGTTAATATATTGTCCACTTTTTAAAAAATAGGTTTTTTGTATTTTAATGTGTTATTTTGAGATTTCCTTGTGTATTCTGGGCATAAGTCTTTTTTCATAGTATATTTATAATTTAGAAATAGATTCCCCTAGTTGTGTGTTGTCTTTTTTTCTTAACAGTTTCTTTTCAACAGCAGAGTATTTTAATTTTAATAATGTTCAGTTTATAATTTTTTTTATGATTTATGCTTTTGGAGTTGTGTCTAAGAACTCTTTGCCTGTCCCAAAGCCACAGAGAATTTGACCTATGACTTTTGCCAAAGATTGTTTAAAGTTTTATATTAAAGACTCTTAGCTATTTTTGACTAATTTTTGTGTAAGATATGAGGAATACTTTGAGGTTTATTTATTTATTGCATATGATTAGCGTGCTTTTAAAACTTTTAAAATATATATTTTCAGCACAATCTTTTTTTTTTTAATTTAAAAAAAATTTTTTTTTTCCATTAGCACAATCTTTTAAAAAGATTTTTGCAGCTATTTTGTTCTGAATGTCTGTTTCTGGTGTAGGTATAATAAGAGTGTAAATAAGAGTGTAATAAGAGTGTAGGTGTAAAAGAGTGTCTAGCTTGCTACACTCTTTGGTCTTCATGGACTCTCTCATTTTGCAGGGAATTTTTGTTTGAGAGAGGACTATTGACCCAATTTTTATTTTGTTTAACACTCAATTTTATGCATTTATTAAGCAATTTTTATTTTAGTATTAAAGTTGACCTTTCCTTATATATTTTACATGTTATATACATGATTAATTAATGCATTATGAATTTAACAAGGAAAAGTTTTGTAAATTGTATTAAAAAACACCAATTTAAGAAGTGTTGAACCATTTATCCACAGTTAATATAATTCACTGTTCTCACAAAGCAGATTCTCATAATTACAGAGAAAAATACTGCAGTGATTATAAAACTAGTAAAAAAAAAAAAAAGAACCCTATATTATGAGATGTTGTGAATGTTTTATTTACAATTAGATGTTTTAAGAAAGTTCTCATACTTCTTCTTAAGTATTCTAGTTTTGTAACTTGTTGTAATTTTGGAATTTGTGCCCTAGATCTTTCAGAACATTCGAGTTTTATTTACTGAAATACCAAAAATTGTTTTTTAAAATTATTTTTATTGAATTCAGAGAACTAAAATACCAAATAATTTGAGTTATATAGAATTATATGAAGAAATATTGTTAAGAATCATAAGATATCCACCTCCCAGGCCTATATTGTTTTGCAGGTGACTTTTATCAAACATTTAAGGAGTGAATAATTCTTCCTTCAAACGGAAGGGAAGGAAAGATGCAGGAATAGCTAACTAATTTTGTGAGACAATGAAATCCTATTACAAAACTAAATATAAGAAAAGAAAAAAGTTTATAGATTTAGGACTCTGGTTTCCAGTCAGGTGTGTAAAGACCCTGTGAGTCACCCCTTCATCCTAACAAGTGAAAAACTGAGCAACAGTTCTGAGACTCACCAGAGAAGAGAGGCTACAGAACAAATCACTGCCCCCCAAATTAGAGAGAGAAAGAATCACAATTTCCTGGAGTAGAGATCCACTAGCAGAAACCTCCCTGGGAAGGTTCAACTGCAATTGAGAAATTGCTGGAAGTTCAGTGTGGCTGAGTCTAAGAGATAAAAACTCGAAGGGGACCAAGTTAAAGCAGAACATTCGAGTTTTAGTTTCACTAGTCTTTGTAGACCCTGGAAAAAATGCTTGTTCCCCCCAGGCTCCTTTTTGGGTGTTGGCTTGTTGGTTTTTGGTTGAGTGGGAAATAGGACAGTTCAGACACAAACTGTTGTTATTCAGCAACGTCCCTTCTGTATGATCAAATTATTTGTGTCTTTAGATCTTTATGTTCCTATTTTTATGTGGTTTTAGATTTTTGAAAACTTGGTTTTATTTCTAGGAATTTGTTATTTTTTAAAAGGTTTGTTCATCCTGTATTCCTTATGGCATATTGACCTACTCTGTCATTATTATTAAAAATGTATGTGTTGCTTTAAAATCTTGCGTTATAAATAAGAGGACTGTTTACACAAGGGTTGAGTCTGTGTGGTTCCTCTGCTCTTTGGAGTTTTGGCTAATTTATCATTTCGGATGAAATCTTCTTCTTTTTGACAAAAAGAAGTTTACTGGTGCCCAGTAAACTCTTGGGGCCTTTCTCCCTGTTGACGGTGTGTGACCCACTGCTGGTTGATGCTCTCTGTTCTTGTCTAGGCCTGCTTTTTCAGAATCTTATTTGTCTCACTCAAACTAGTATTTACTTTTCTGTTTTCAAAGAGGGATTAAGGAACTTAAGTATACTTTACGAACAGACCAGTGCTCAGCAGAGGAAACAAGTTATTATCACTTACATATTTGTTTCTATGTATTAGAATCAACAAGTAGATATTTAGATCTTTTTCTTGATACTTTTGTGTATTTGTCTTCAGTTTAGTTCAGTTTAATCACTCAGTTGTGTCCTACTCTTTGTGACCCCATGGACTGCAGTGCACCGGGCCTCCCTGTCATCACCAACTCCCAGAGTTTACCCAAACTCATGTCCATTCAGTTGGTGATGCCATCCAACCATCTCATCCTCTGTCATCCCCTTCTCCTCCTGCCCTCAATCTTTCCCAGCATCAGGGTCTTTTCCAGTGAGTCGGATTTTCACATCACGTGGCCAAAGTATTGGAGTTTCAGCTTCAACATCAATCCTTCCAATGAACACCCAGGACTGATGTCCTTTAGGGTGGACTAGTTGGATCTCCTTGCAGTCCAAGGGACTCTCAACAGTCTTCTCCAACACCATGGTTCAAAAGCATCAATTCTTTGGCACTCAGCTTTCTTTATAGTCCAACTCTCACATCCATACACGACCACTGGAAAAACCACAGCCTTGACTAGATGGACCTTTGTTGACAAAGTAATGTCTCTGCTTTTTAATATGCTATCTAGGTTGGTCATAACTTCGCTTCCAAGGAATAAGTGCCTTTTAATTTCATGGCTGCAGTCACCATCTGCAGTGATTTTGGAGCCCAAAAAAATTAAAGTCAGCCACTGTTTCCCTACCCATTTGCCATGAAGTGATGGGACCAAATACCATGATATTAGTTTTCTGAATGTTGAGCTTTAAGCCAATGTTTTTCCTCTCCTCTTTCACTTTCATTAAGAGGCCCTTTAGTTCTTCTTCACTTTCTGCCATAAGGGTTGTGTTATCTGCATATCTGAGGTTATTGCTATTTTCCTAGCAATCTTGATTCCACCTTATGCTTCATTCAGCCCAGTGTTTCTCATGATGTACACTGCACAGAAGTTAAATAAGCAGGGTAACAATATACAGCCTTGATGTACTCCTTTTCCTATTTGGAACCAGTCTATTGTTCCATGTCCAGTTCTAACTGTTGATTCCTGACCTGCATACAGATTTCTCAAGAGGCAGGTCAGGTGGTCTGGTATTCCCATCTCTTTCAGAATTTTCCACAATTTATTGTGATCCACACAGTCAAAGGCCTTGGCCTAGTCAATAAAGCAGAAGTAAATATTTTTCTGGAACTCTCTTGCTTTTTCAGTGATCCAGTGGATATTGGCAATTTGATCTCTGATTCCACTGCCTTTTCTAAAACCAGCTTGAACATCTGGAAGTTCATGGATGACGTATTGCTGAAGCCTGGCTTGGAGAATTTTGAGTAATACTTTGCTAGTGTGTGAGATGAGTGCAATTATGCGGTAGTTTGAGTATTCTTTGGCATTGCCTTTCTTTGGGATTGGAGTGAAAACTGACCTTTTCTAGTCCCGTGGCCACTGCTGCATTTTCCAGATTTGCTGACATATTGAGTGCAGCACTTTCACAGCATCATCTTTTAGGATTTGAAATAGCTCAAATGGAATTCCATCACCTCCACTTGCTTTGTTTGTAGTGATGCTTCCTGAGGCCCACTTGACTTCACATTCCAGGATGTCTGGCTCTAGGTGAGTGATCACACCATCATGATTATCTGGGTCATGAAGATCTTTTTTGTACAGTTCTGTGTATTCTTGCCACCTCTTCTTAATATCTTCTGCTTCTATTAGGTCCATACCATTTCTGTCCTGTATTGAGCCTTTTCATGAAATGTTCCCTTGGTATCTCTAATTTTCTTGAAGATGTCTCTAGTCTTTCCCATTCTATTATTTTCCTCTATTTCTTTGCACTGATCACTGAGGAAGGCTTTCTTATCTCTCCTTGCTATTCTTTGAAACTCTGCATTCAAATGAATATGTCTTTCCTTTTCTTCTTTGCTTTTTGCTTCTCTTCTTTTCACAGCTATTCGTAAGGCCTTCTTAGGCAGCCATTTTGCTTTTTTGCTTTTCTTTTTCTTGGGCATGGTCTTGCTCCCTGTCTGCTGTACAATGTCACAAACCTCCATCCATAGTTCATCAGGTAGTCTGTCAGATCTAGTCCTTTAAATCTATTTCTTACTTCCACTGTATAATCATAAGGGATTTGACTTAGGTCATACCTGAATGGTCTAGTGGTTTTCCCCACTTTCTTCAATTTAAGTCTGAATTTGGCAATAAGGAGTTCATGATCTGAGCCACAGTCAGCTCCCACTCTTTTTTTTGCTTCCTGTCTAGAGCTTCTCCATCTTTGGCTACAAAGAATGTATAATCAATCTGATTTCGGTGTTGGCCATCTGGTGATGTGCATGTGTAGAGGCTTCTCTTGTGTTGCTGGAATTTGTCTTGTATTTGTGTAGTAGTTGTCTCAAAACACTTTATATTCATTCTTCTTACCTGCATTTTATTATGAACTCAGACTTTTAGACCAATCTGACTCACTCTGTTTCCCTTGCTACTAATATTATTATTACTATTACTGCTACTACTAACTGTGATGGTCACAACCTCTCTACTTCCTGCTGGCTGGCTGTTATTTTAGCACCTGGCATCTTTGAGGTTATTCTTACTTTTTGGTAAAAAACAAGATGTTTCAAGTGTATCGATTTTTTATTTGTCTCATAATATGGAACCTCTGTCTTCCAGTGAGTCTCAGTAGAGATAGAGTCTGAGAGCCAGTGGAGATGCAGGCAGGTCTGGGCCCCTTGGTTCTGAGATGCCCTAGTTAAGAGAGAGTGGAGAGCAGGTGGTCACCACATCCAGGTCTGCTGAATGCTTCCTGTTTCCCACACACCGTCTGCTTCTACCCAGCTTCTCCTCATGCACATCATCCACATAAACTCGCCTGGGTTTTCCAGAACGATGCCAGCAGTCTTTGCAGAGAGCCCAGGAAAATCCTGAGATCTGTGTCATTTTGTGGGAAAATGGGGGTGATAGCCCTTGTCTGTCCCTTTCTGAGGTGGCTGGTCAAAGTTAAAATACTTTTTAGGAAAAAAGCCCCATGATTTACCTTTCAGGATTTTTACTGTCTCACAGATAGCTTAAGATAAATATTTAATGAAAATGTTTAGAATAGGGCAGCTAATGTTTTAATGATTTGACATAATACGTGTGTTGTTGTTCAGTTGCTGTTGTGTCTGACTCTGCGACCCCATGGACTGCAGCATGCCAGGTTTCCCTGTACTTCACCATCTCTCCCAAAGTTTGCTCAAATTCATGTCCACTGAGTTGGTGATGCTTCCTAACCATCTTATCTTCTGCTGCCCTCTTCTCCTTTTGATTTCGATCTTTTCCAGCATCAGGGTCTTTTCCAGTGAATTGGCTCTTCGTACCAGATGGCCAAAGTATTGGAGCATCAGTTTCAGCAGCAGACTTTCCAGTGAATATTCAGGGTTGATTTCCTTTAGGATTGACTGGTTTGATCTCCTTGCTGTCCATGGGACTCTCAAGAGTCTTCTCCAGCGCCACAATTTGAAAGCATCAATTCTCTGGTGGTCAGCCTTCTTTATGGACCAGATCTCACATGGACCTGACTACTGGAAAAACCATAGCCTTGACTGTACAGACCTTTGTTGGCAAAGTAATGTCTGCTTTTTAATATACTGTCAAAGTTTGTCATAGCTTTTGGAGCAAGCGGCTTTTAATTTCATGGCTGCAGTCACCATCCACTATGATTTTAAAGCCCAAGAAAATAAAATCTATACTGCTTTCACTTTTCCCCCTTCTATTTTTCATGAGGTAATGGGACCAGATGCTGTGATCTTAGTTTTTATCATGTTGCATTTTAACCCAACTTTTCTACTCTCCTCTTTTACCGTTATCAAGAAGCTCTTTAGTTCGTCTTCACTTTTTGCCACTAGAGTGCTATCATGTGCATATCTGAAGTTGTTGGTATTTCTCCTGGCAATCTTGATTCCAGCTTGTGATTCATCCAGTCTGACTTTTCTCATGATATACTTTGCATATAAGTTAAATAAGCAGGGTGACAGTATACTGCCTTGTCATACGCCTTTCCCAGTTTTGAACCACAGTTTTTCCATGTCTGGTTCTAACCCTTGCTTCTTTTCCTGTATACGGGTTTGCCAGGAGACAGGTAAGGTCGTCTGGAACTCCCGTCTCTTTTAAGAGATTTCCATAGTTTGTTCTGATCCATAGTCAGTGGCTTTTGCATAATCAGTGAAGCAGAAGTAGATGTTTTTCTGGAATTCCCTTGCTTTCTCCATGACACAAGAATGTTGGCAATTTAATCTCTGATTCCTCTGTCTCTTTGAAACTCAGCTTGCACATCTGGAATTTCTTGGTTCGTGTCCTGCTGAAGCCTGTTTTGATGGATTTTGAGCATAACCTTACTAGCATGTGAAATGAGCACCATTGTATGGTAGTTTGAACATTCTTTGGCATTGCCCTTTTTGGGGGATTAAAATGAAAACTAAACTGACCTTTTCTAGTCCTGTGGCCACTGCTGAGTTTTCCAATTTTGCTGACATATTGAGTGCTGCACTTATCAGGATCATCTTCTAGGATTTTAAATAGCTCTGCTGAAATTCTGTCCTGACTAGTAGCTTTGTTCATAGTAATGCTTCTTAAGGCCCACTTAACTTCACACTCCAGAATGTCTGGCTCTAGGTGAATGACCACACCATCATGGTTATCTGGGTATTAAAACCTTTTTTTTACAGTTCTTCTGTGTATTCTTACCACCTCTTCTTAATCTCTTCTGCTTCTGTTAGGTCCTTACTGTTTCTTTCCTTTTTTGTGCCCACCTTTGCATGAAATGTTCTCTTGATATGTCCAGTTTTCTTGACCAGATCTCTGAGTCTTTCCCATTCTATTCTTGTCCTCTGTTTATTTGCCTTGTTCATGTATGTGTATCTTGATGTGGATGTACATTTGTGTGTGAGTGTATATGAAGCATGTTTGCTGTGTTACCAGGTGAGCGTTGGCGTGCTGAGGTTTCTGGTGAGCCCAGGGATGGCCAGTGTCCTCGGGACACCAGTGGAGTTCTGCCTGAGCACACGCTGACTGAGGGGCGGTCAGCAAGCGTCCTTCCATCCGCCTCCAGTCTTCCCCTGTCAGTTTGTACTTAACCATTTTCTGTTTTATTTCTTTGCAAAAAATGAAAACATGGCAAGTGTGCATTTGTTCATTTATCCCACAAATGTTTCTTTGTTACTGGCATGTCCCAGATATGTGTCTTGATGGATGCTCAGTGATCTAAAGTCTAGGTGTTGAACTTGGAGAAGGAACTTATGACTGCCAGAGGAAGGATGTGGAAGAGATATTATACAAATGTGTAATTTCTGTGAAGAGTGGGAAGCCGGAGCAGGGGAGGAGGCTATGGGCACGTGGCTGTGGGTGCAACAGCCGCCTCGTCGCCCGGAGGCCTGTTGGGGCAGGAGAGCTCCTGTCAGGCAGAGAAGCCCACAGGGCCCCGTGGGACGCAGATGGAGAGCAGGTAGACAGGAGCGGGCCCGGGGCCTCCAGCCTCGGGAAGGACGCAGGGCCCGGCGTCCCATTGGCGGCCTCTGGGTGCGGGCAGGGAGCACGGCTGGTGTGCGGTCCACAGCCTCCCCAGGCCAGCTGTGTGCACTGGAGGCTGCAGCCTCTGCCTGTCCAGGGGAGCAGGGGTGGTTTGGGCAGGTGTGGGCAGAGAAACCGGGGGAGGGGAGTACCTTCACAGCAGAGCAGCAGCTTAGCGATGAGTTCCTGGGTGTAAGAGGAACAGTGTCGTCAGGGAGCCTTGGTCACTGGCCTGAGGAAGGGGGATGATGAGCCACTTAATGGACCCTCATCAGGCCTCGGTTTCTCCTGTTGCGTGCCATTTTCTGCTCTAATGGCCCTATGTCAGAACTTGGGCTCCAGGTGGACAGCCCACCCTTTCCTGACCCCCTGGCACATGTGTCCCTCCTGTAGGCAGTGACTGCTCCTCTTCTTACCTGAGCGATCTCTCTTCTTGAGATTCCCTAAAAACCCACCTTTGTAAGTGCCCCCAGTCCTAGTTGACCCTCGTCTTCTCCCTCACGACACAGCCAGTGGCCCTTATGGAGAGGGCCACTGGACTGCCTTTCCCTGGCCTTAGCTCTAAGCTCCTGGAGGGCCAGGTTCCCACATGCCCCGCAGATGATAGGTGCCCACTTGACTGTGGACCACATTGGAGACTCAGTGGTTGAAAAGCGCCCTTAGCTGCGAAGCCGCATGTTTGTGTCTGGACTTCAGATTTAACTTTGTTTACTAGGTGCAGTTGATTCTTAAACAGTTTATATTGAGATATGATTTTCTTCACTTTATTAAAAACTATTCCAAGTACACACCTATGAATAGAGAACCACATGAACTCACCACCATCACTCTCAGGTTTATTGAATCTTAACATCAAGTTGAATGTGCTTCATACTTTCCATCTTCCAAAAGTGAAGCCTTACGGATGCGATTCCTCAAGGCTTCTGCATCCTCCCCTCACTTCTGGCACCCTGTCCCCAACCTGGACCAGTCTTCCCAGTGTGTGGCTCATAGCATCCCAGGCGTGTTTCTGTCACAGACTGCTTCTCTGTTCCCACTGTAAATAATAACATATAGAGTTGTTTGCAGGTATGTAGTGCAGTGTTGTGGAGACCTGGTTTACCCTTCCTCGGGCTGGTGGGCTCCTAGGTTGTGTCCAGTTTTTGTTGTTAGACCTTGGTTGAGGTGAATTCCCACATCTCCTTGGGTGCAAGAGCAGCAGTCCCTGCAGCAGTGGTTCTCAAAGTGGGATCCCAGGCCCAGCAGCTCAGCACCGTGTGGAAACTTGCTGGAAATGCAAATTCCTGGGCCCTGCCTCGGACCTCCTGTACAAGAAATTTTAGTTTTGAGGCCCAGAAATCTGGCTTTTTGAAAATACTCCCAAGGATTCTGATCCAAGCCAGAGTGTGAGAACCTGCTCTAGGATTTTCCTTGAAGTGGAATCTCTGAGTTGTAGGGGAAGATGATCTTCAGCTTGACTTTATTTTTAGTTTGATGTAAAGCATGGTTTACTGCCATATCAGCCTGTGAAAATTCTGTCAGTTCCCCTTCTCATTCAGCAATTAATATTGTAAGACTTCTAGTTTTTGGGATTTGAAAGCTGTGTTTTTATGTTTTTATGTTTGTTTGCGAATCTTTGATCACTAATGACACGGACTTTCCTAAGGTTTACTGACTTTGCGTGTTTTCTTTTCTATTGATCATCTCTTCATATTCTTGGCTCATTTTTCCATTGGTTTATTCGTCTTTTCTGATTTATTTATGTTCTTCATATATTTGAGATACTATTCCTTTGAACTGTGGTGTTGGAGAAGACTCTTGAGAGTCCCTTGAACAGCAAGGAGATCAAACCAGTCAATCCTAAAGGAAATCAGTCCTGAATATTCATTGGAAGGACTGATGCTGAAGCTGAAACCAATACTTTGGCCACCTGATGTAAAGAACTGACTCATTGGAAAAGACCCTGATGCTGGGAAAGATTGAAGGCAGGAGGAAAAGGGGACAACAGAGGATGAGATGGCTGGATAGTATCACCATCTCGATGGACGTGCATTTGAGCAAGCTCAAGCTGGTGATAGACAGAGAGACCTGGCATGCTGCAGTCCAAAGAGTGTCGCAAAAAGTTGGACGCGACTGAGCAACTGAACTGAACTGAATCTTTTGTCAACTGTGACTTCTTTTGTAATCTGTTTCTGGTGTCTAATTGTGCATATGTTTTAAAATGTTAATTTTAGTAAAGTTTTAAGTCTACTTTTTTCTGTTTTGCAACTTTTGTCTTTAAATTTTGTTTAGAATACCTTCTACATGTTACATATGATAAAGGATGCCAGTTATTTCTTCTTAAGGCTTTAAACTTTGCATTTTGCTGTTATATAATTTGCTCAAAGTTGGTGTAGGGTTTGGAGTGAGACAGGGATCTGATTTTAGTTTTCAGTAGGAATAGTTTGTTATTCCAATTCAGTCAACTTCTTATCAATATGAACTGCATCGCTGTTACATGTCAAGTTCCCACATGAGTATGGGTCTACTCCAGGGCTTTCTGTTTTGTTTCTGTGGTCTTATTTAGTAAGCCTTTGGGCAATAATTCATCTTCTTAACTGTTATGCCCTTTAAATATAAAATACTTGGTAGAGTAAGTCTACACATTTTTAAAAATTATTTAATTATTCTAGACCTTTTACTTTTTCCATGTGAAAACTACTTTCCAAGTTTCCCAAAACACTATTGAGATGTCGATTCAAATCAGTTTGAATTTATAGACTATTTGATGGAGAACTTATAGCTTTACTATATTTAATCTCCATTACATGTACAGTATATGTTTCCATATATTCAGGATTTCTTTTATGTTCTAAATAATATTTGTTACTTTCCCTACTCAGATTTTGGACATCCTTGATTAAGATTTATACTTGAAAAAGCATCTGCAGTTTCAAGTCCTGTTTTGAGTAGGATTTTAAAAACTTCCCTGCCTATTCTGGCTGGTCTCCTCTAGGGTGCAGACACTGCTGGGTTTTCATTATTGACTTAGCATCCAGATGTCTCGGCCGCTGTCTTATTTGTCAGTAGAGTCTCAGCTCTTTCACATGGCTCCTTGTATTATCTGCAAAATGCATTTTATCTCTTTGTTTCTATATTTTGTATTAACTATGTAGCTTGTTAATTTTTTTTGCATTTGAAGATTTTATTTCTCATTTTTAGTTAATGTATAGATAATTAAGAAGAGAAAATAGGCCATCTGCTCTTACTTGTGTGGATGTGGACCAGAATTTCCACGATACTCAGGTCAACTTGTTCTCTTGGAGGCAACACTTCTAACCAGAGTGTTCTTTATGCTCAGAATTAATTTGTAAGAGAAAAGAAAAAAATTGAGCACTAACCCACAATTCATTTCTCTTATTCTCTTACAGTTATAGCTTTGAACTTGAATTCTTCTCTGTTCACTTGTACAGTAAACGTGCTGAGTACTTGTGTAAGGAGTTTGAAGCCTTAACTCTAAATCTGCTTTGGACACTTTTTTAAAAAAGCAAATATTTCTTGTGTCCACAGCTCCCAGAGTAGTTGTTGTTGCTTTGTGGGTATTGATAAAAAAGTAAGTTAACAAGTTCGGAAAATGGCAGGAAATGAATCCGACAGCCTGGATGCAGAAGTGTTTGTGGACATGGTAGCAGAGCTGGCCTGGTGAGCATGTGCTGATCAGACCCGAGATGGAGCAGCACCGTCTGGTTATCTGTATCGTCCAGCGGCAGGATGCACTCTTCCTGGGCGAAGGGTTTGATGCTTCGCTGTGTCAGCCAAGAGATTATTCTCTGAAGATAATTCATGTGCTTTTTTATTCCCCAGATGATACTCTGTGGCTCTGGGTACATGAATGTCAGTTATCCTCTTTGAAATCTTTAGGGAAGTATTTCAAAAGGCAGTTAAGTATAAATTCACTTCCTACCAGCTGTTTAGATTGGCAGACTTTTTGAAAGAAATTCAACTTTCTGCATCAGTGTTTTCAACCATTTTCTGTAACTGCTCTGAAATATACATAGAAACAATTTCACAAACACCTCATGATTGTGGCTTTTCTAAGTAGATCTGGGTAGAATTGAATTAGAAATAAGTGAAAACCTGTCTTGAGTACTGCTGGGACTGTGAGAACACGCGATAGGCAGATGCCGAGGAGCTGAAGTGCTGAGACGTTAAGTAGCTCGTTTCCACCTGTCACTGGAGTGAACCGTGGAGGACAGAGCACCACGCACGCTGTGGCAGCAGGCTCTGCCCCAGTCTTAGGGAGACGTGGCCGCGGGCTGAGCCGTCACCCTTGAGGTGCTCTCTGGCTGGGTGGGAAGCAGTGTGCCCATGGCTGACGGACCCTTTCCTAGGGATCCTGCAGGAACCTGGGTGTCCACAGTGATGGGAAGAGTAGCTGTGTGGCTTAGGGAAGTGAAAGTGAAAGTCGCTTAGTCGTGTCCGACTCTTTGTGACCCCGTGGACTGTACAGTCCATGGAATTCTCCGGCCAGAATACTAGAGTGGGTAGCCTATCCCTTCTTCAGCGTATCTTCCTGACCCGAGGATCAAACCTGGTCTCAGGAAATTGACTCAGTTCTTCCTCTCCCTCAGGTTCAACATCCATGGAATAAGTGGCTTAGAATAGACCATATCCAAGGGTTGCTTCTACATTCACATTTTTAAAATCAAACATGGAAGTAATTTAATTTGAAGCCTCAGCTTTGGAAATGGTGATTTTCCCTGTTCCTAGAAGCCTGGTGTTGACACATACACACTGATAGACCCTGAATGGTTAGGGTCCTGGTGTTACTTCATATTTTACTCAATAGCTTATAAAATTGATGGACAAGATTGAGGAAATTAACCACAGTGCTTTTCCATTGTTGCAGAGAATGTGGGTCATTTGAGTGTGGGTATGTAGTCCTCTCAACAGGTGTATTGACATAAAGTTGGCAGCTGAGCTAACTGCAAATATATGACCCCAGATTGTGTTTTGCTTTACTGTTTGTAAGTTGTTTCTGCATGCACTGTTGTGTGTAAGTGCATGGCTCTGGTGGGGTGTATTTGGTGTGCTTTATTCCCTGTCGCTGACAGTATGTGGTGGGTGTAATTCAGAGTGGAATGGTCATGTCAATGTATGGCAAAAAGCACTGCAATATTGTAAAGTAGTTAGCCTCCAATTGAATAAATAAATTTTTTTTAAAATGTAGGATGGTATTGGAACTGGAGTGGGAGTCAGGGTGTGCACTCACCCTCCACCCCTCGACCAGGCCTGGACCAACCAAGGATGCGTTAATGCCAGTAGCATGATTTTCTCTCTGGCTCAAGGGGCCCAGCCCTAGACAACAAATAATGGTTAAATCCCCAGTATTTGAGAGCTGACAGCCTTAGGCCCACTAGGGTTAAATTTCAGGTCTGGGCTTCCCTGTGGCTCAGACAGTAAAGAATCTGCCTGCGCTGAAGGAGACCACGGTTCAGGCCTTGGGTTGGGAAGATTCACAGGAGGAGGAAGTGGCTACCCACTCCAGTGTTCTTGCCTGGAGAATCCCATGGACAGAGGAGTCTGGGCTACAGTCCATGGGGCTGCAAAGAGCCGGGCGTGACCAACGGACTAACACACACACTTGAGACCTCTGAGAAGGGTCATTTCTTAGTTCTCACTTCAGGTAGACAGATGTGGCATCTCATCATGTTTCACTGTTTAATTAGGTCCACACTTCTTGAAAATAAAACTTCAGTGTTCTGAAATCTGTTTTGGCCAGAAACACACAGAGAGGGTGATCTCCTGGCTGCAGGAGGCCCTCTTTGATAGTTGCTGGGATGCTTTGATATAGTATTTTAATTTGCATTCAGTTAGATTAATATATATCCACTCATTGGGAGTTACAAGTTATAAAATGTAGGATTTAAAGCTGGCAGTCAAAACAGTATTCTTGTCAATAAACATTTACAGCCATGAAATGAAGAGTGTTATGCTTTGGGAGCTCATGGCACTTAGGACTGGTCAGGCCCTGTGTTAACAGTGATAGTTTATTTTTTAGGAGGTAATTTGAAATAGACACTTTAAAATAAAAATTAATATTTATGTTACTCAGTGTTCTTGTCATTTATGAGGATAAGACAAAATATACACCTACTTCTTTTCATATCTCTTTTCTTTGGAATTTAGGTGGTTTGTATTCGCAGATATAGAAAAACTGCAAAGTGGATTTAGGAATCTCAAGCATAAACTTGCTGGAAATCTGAATGTTTTCTAGATGGAGCAGGCCTGAATGGGCCCTTAGATCTGGAAATGACAGGTGTTCAGTGTCCAGTTGGGCTGGTCCTGCACCCATGTGGGCTGCAGCTGGACAGCAGACGGAGTCCGTGTGCCGCCCGACCTCTGCAGCAGCTGCACTGGAGGGCGAGCCTCCCCCAGCGGGCCTCTGTCCGTCCCTGATGGCATCCGGCTCATGAAGGAGGACATGGGTTCCCACTGGAACCTCCGAACGTGCAGCCCGGGCCCCTGGGCTCCGGCTGGGCAGCTTGTGCATTAGAGCAGCGCTCCCTGTCTGGTGTGCACCTCTGAGACCCCGTCAGACTCCTCTCTGCCTCGCACTTCTCCGCCCATGCGGCCACACCCCCGGCCAGGCTTGGCGTGGCCGCCACAGCTGTCATCCTGCGTCCCCCATCCTCTGCCTTCTGCACCGCTTCTCCTGCCAGGACACAGCTGCACGGGGTGGTTGCTTGTGGGAAGATCAAGTTTACCTCAAGTGCGAGGAGAGGGAGGACCTAGCCCGCCGCTTCCCTGCCTTCTCCGAGAGGCTGCAGCTCACCCTGGAGCACCTTCTGGGCAGGGGGAAAGTGTGGGAAGGCCCAGTTGTCTGAACTGTCCCTCACACAGGAGCACCCTTTCCCTCTGAGCCGCCTGTGCCATCCATTTGGAAATACGCTGTGTGTGTGTGCTCATTCAGTCGTGTCTGACTCTGTGACCGCATGGACTGTAGCGCACCAGGCTCCTCTATCCAGGGAGGATTTCCCAGGCAGGCGTGCTGAGTGGGTTGCCATTTCCTCCTCCAGGGAATCTTCCCGACCCAGGAATTGAGCCTGTGCCCCCTGTGTCTCTTGCATTGGCAGGGGGGTTACTGCTGAACAGCCTGGGAAGCCCTGACTGGAGTAGGTTGAGGGGAAAGTGTTGTAATGAGGCTCATCATATTCTTCTCCACTGGCACAGGCTTCCTCTTTATGTTCATAGTGAAGGAAAATATCTTAGGGCCATATTTGGGGGCATATGATCATTACTTAATTGCTGTAATTTAGGTGCAGGACAGAACCCCAAAGTCTTTAGCATGCTCTATTTTTCTCAGCACGGGTCCATCAGCCCCTCTTTAAAAACTCCCAGAAACTGGAAACCAGGCCCTTGATTAGGCTTCCTGTCCGTGTGGTTCAGAATCTGACACTGTGGCCCCAGACCCCTCTCTCTGCAGCCTCATCTCGGCAGCAGGGGGTGCTGATTCTGGCCCCATTTCCTCTTACTCCCCCACATCCAGGAGACCTGGGAGCCCATCTAGGGCAGCTGTAGGGTTGCTGGAGGCTTGAAAGGACCTCCATCTACGCTCCCTACCTGGCTCCAGGCCAAGCTGTGGCCCAGCCTCACTCAGTGCCGCTGCTGCTCATGGACCCTCTTCCCAGGTGTCCCAGGCGGGGTGGGCTGTCTGTCCTTGGCGAGGGAAGCAGATGTTACTGACAGCCTGGCCATGGGAACCAGCAGCCCGTAGTACCTGGGTCATAAGAGTCTCAAGGTCACGACTGTGGCTTCTAAGCATTACTCCCCAGCATTGGTACCTGTGGGCCTCACACACATTACCCTGTTCATGCCTAGATTTGCCGTTTCTCCCTCCCTATGAATCACCTGTGATTTGCATTCCTAATCTTCTGGGTCTCTCAGTGTCCCATGTGACTTTTCAGGAACAGCTGCTCAGAGTGTTTTTTCCCTGTTTCCCATCCCACAGTGAAGGAAATGGCAACCCACTCCAGTACTCTTGCCTGGAAAATCCCATGGACGGAAGAGCCTGGTGGGCTACAGTCCACGGGGTCACAAAGAGTCAGACACCACTGAGCTACTTCACTTTCACTTTTCACTTTCACTTTTCACTTTCATGCATTGGAGAAGGAAATGGTAACCCACTCCAGTGTTCGTGCCTGGAGAATCCCAGGGACGGGGGAGCCTGGGGGGCCGCCGTCTATGGGGTCGCACGGAGTCGGACATGACTGAAGCGACTTAGCAGCAGCAGCATCCCACAGCACCGGGACCCCTGGCTCTGCAGGCAGGCAGGTCTCTCTGGTTTTCATGACCTCAGTGGTCTTGTTCACATGTTGTCTTGTTTTCTCTGTACCACAAGGGCCATCCTCCATGCCAGGCCATAGGGATGGACGCCAGGATGGAATCAGGCATTTCTGCCATCCTGGCCTCATCCATTGTGCATTGTCTAAGTCCATGACTACACTTTGTGTGCTGTTTACCTGCTGTCACCAGAGATTAAGCGACTATTGAAAGCTGGGTTCAGAGGCAGACTCTTCAAATTAAGTTTTGTTTCTGACTGTCAGGGTTTGCTCTGTGCACGAGAAAGTCTGCCTTTCCTCTGTGTCTTTCCTGGGAGCAACTGGCTTTATTTATTTTCAGTTTTATGTTGGAATGTTTTGAATTCCGCTGTGTTTAATCATCTGAACTTTGTGTTTCTGATCATTTTAATTAGCAAACACAAACCCCTTAAGCTTGATTTTTCCAATTTGGTGGAGAAGGGGAGGTGTCATTGAAGGGAGAAGATGTGATGTCAGGTTTATGCTTGTGGCAGTTGCTGGATCCTTATTATAGCGTTGATTCATTGTGATATCAAGCTATTTGAGAGCTAAGGAAGAATGATGTTGTTATAGTTTGATTGTATGGATTTTTTTTGCTTTGAGCCTGATGGCAGTAACCTTGGCAGTAAATGCAAGGATTTAGATTTGGGCTTTGATGATTATGAGCAAATCACACTGATACTGACTACATGTTAGAATCTATGTCATGTAAGACTTAACCTCATCATCTATGCTTGAGGATTTCTCAGTCTCTAATCCCCATTCATGTTTCTAACTGGGAAATGACTCTGAATAATTCTGTTTTGAGTAACATTCTAGGAAGTGAACCCAACACTTCCTAAGTGGTGTATTTTGCCTTCCACTCAAGTGTTTATTGAGAATGTATTTTCTCAACTTTCTTGTGACAATTGTACCAGTTTTACAATCACTTTGAAAAAGTTTGTTAACATCTGAGAAGATAGTTCAACACTTAAAATTTTATTTTTAAAGTTTCTCATCAGCTCCATCAGTCATGTCCATTGCTTCAAATGTAAATCCTTGTCAGTTATTTAAAGCTGTCACAATGTTTAGAAGATTTCTACATTTCTACCTTTATTATTTATATTTAAGGAGAATACATGACCTTAAGGACACCTGAAGAAATGGGCGTGTAAGAGAAAGAACGTTGCTGTTGTTTATTCTGAGACTGTTTTGTGTTTATCTCAGGGTGTCTTGTGTATCACTGTCTGGCCTTGAGGTTGTGCCTGTTGGGTGCAGTCAGGGTCTGTCTCGTCCTGAGGCTGCTCTCAGCCACACTCGGGATTCACGTGTGTGACCTTTCACTGTCCACCTTCCTGTGCTCTGGCTGCAGGACTGCATGTTCCTGTTCTGGCTTCTGATTCAAAAGCTCTCGTGACAGTCAGTCCTTGGGAGCTTCGTCCACGGATAAGGCGAGCCACCTCGGTCGCTTGTGAAACATGCATGCCAGCGTCTCCCGGGAAGAAGCCCGTGTGCTGTGGAACACACAGCGAGTCATGACTCGGGCCCGCTGTGGACTGGAGGGCCTGTCACAGTGGGCGTGACCAGAGGAAGATCCTAAAGAGGAGCTCTGGACACATCCGGTGACGCCGCCACCTTCCGGATGGTGCTCTCTTCCCGGGGACGTGTGGCTTGAGGGCTGTGGTCAGCTGGGTCTGGGTACATCCAACACGTGCCCGTCCTGCCGCCTCATGGCCGGTCACACGCCCTACCTACAGGTCGGTCCTCCTCTGGTTGTGAGGCGTCACAGGCCAGTGTGTCCTGGTGGGGGCTGGCTGGAGAGGCAGTATCGGGCAGTCTGGAGATGCTGCTGAAGCAGCTCAAGTCCCCTGGCACCGCGATGGTGATGTTCAGGGACCTGGAAAGCAGTGATCCCGTGTGGTCTGATTTCATCGGCAGAAGAGGACACCCTGGTCTGCCCCCATCCCCATCACCTGCACGCTGACTTGGAGCCAAGCACCCAGCAGCTGTGTGGTCCCCTGGCCCCAGCCTGCCTCCAGCAGTGCTCGCTGCCCCCTTCAGACCTCCTACCCTTGTATGCTCTTCTCTTCACCTCATTACTGCGCAGCTTTGTATAATTGGGAGCCAGTTGATTATTTTCCCCGTTACATCAGCCACCCCCAAACTGTTCCTGCATGCTGGGAGTGACCGTCTTCCCTGGTGGCCGTACTTTCTTTAATGCCCTTGGAGGAGCCACACTGAGGCCTGGCCTGCGGTCACCCCTCCCGCGTGCCCCCATTCCCACCCAAGTAGTGGTGCCTGCCCTGTCCTGTGTCCTGGCCAGCTCTGCAGCATTGCTTTCTCCAGCTCAGGCAATGCCACACACTTATCTTTTGCAGAAAAATTCCATTTATATTTGTACTCTGAGAGCTTGAATGTACAGTAACTAAAATAGATGTTTCTTAACTTGCTTCATGGAAAGTGACCTCCAGTCACTGATAATCACTAAAAGAAAACCACGTCTCAAGGCTCTTTAATCATCCGAGACTTCTGTCTGCTCCTGGGTTGGTGGCTGCGTAGAGTTGAACTTGATAAACTTAATAAGAAAAGCCATATAAGATAACCTTATATGCAAAAAAAGAAAAAAGAGACTGAGATGTATAGAACAGACTTGTGGACTCTGTGGGAGAAGGCGAGGGCGGGATGTTTCAAGAGAACAGCATCGAAACATGTATATCTAGGGTGAAACAGATCACCAGCCCAGGTTGGATGCATGAGACAAGTGCTCGGGCCTGGTGCACTGGGAAGACCCAGAGGGATGGGGTGGAGAGGGAGGTGGGAGGGGGGACCGGGATGGGGAATACATGTAAATCCATGGCTGATTCATTTCAATGTATGACAAAAACCACTGCAATGTTGTAAAGTAATTAGCCTCCAACAAATAGAAATAAATGGAAGAAAAAAAAAAAAACACTAAAAAAAAAAATATACACTGAGGAAGTAAAAAAAAAAAAGAAAAGCCAGTGGTTCCTTGAGCTTCATAACAAGTGTATACACATGATCTCGAGTCGTAGCTGGAACATTAGGAAGCAGGAGCTGGTCAGACAGTCTGAAATTGTTCCCTGGACTCTCGGGCTCATGACCTGGCTGCAGTGGCATCTGAGAAGACCCAGTGGGCCTCCAGCGCCCCTCGGGCTGGACATGTGCCTGACAGCCTGAACTCTGGCCCCAGGAGGGAGGCAGGGAAGGATTAGAGAGGGGTCATGCTGGTTCTGGGGAAAGCAGGATTTGGAGATGGCTGAGAACATGTCACCACTGATTTACAAGACAGTTTGATGTTAAAAGTCAAGTTCAGGCCCTTTTTCATTCTTCCTCACGTCCTCAACCAGCCTGTATCCACACAACCGCCGCTTCTGGCATGTTTCCTCTCTGCCTCCTCTAAAACCCAGTTTTCCTTCTGCGGCTGTTTCTTTGTCAGTTTTCCTCCAGTGCAGATGTTTTTCCAGGTTTCATCATCTGCACTTCTTGCTTGACCGGTCCCTGGAGCTGCCGTCCACGTTTCCTGCTTTGAGCATCACTGGCCTGCGGGTGGACCTGGGGGTCTCTGTGCTTCCTGGGCCTTGCTCCCAGGGCTGTGTGTGTCTCGGCAGGGCAGGGACAGTGCCCCTGCACTCGGCCTCTCTCTCAGTCAGCCTGTCCCCTCACTGGCTCCCCACTTCCAGGCCCCCGTGGTCTCCAGGTCATTCTTCTCTACACACCATCACCCCTGGGTTTTCTGCCTCTTCTCCTTGCTCTGGTCACACCTGCGTCTCGCATCTTGCCGACGGTCCCAGGAAAGTCGAAGGTTGGCGCTTCCTGAGCCGTGGGGGGCTGTGTCCCCCTGCTGTCTCTTGCCTGCTCCTTGGGGTCAGTGTGACGGGCTGGAGGAGGGGATGACCAAGCTGACCAACCGGTGTATTTATTCTCCGGCCCTGAAATGCCAGCTGCACCTGATGCTCAGCACCAGCTCCTCACTCTCTGTCCTCTGCTTGTTCAGAACAAACAGAAACCACCCAACAACCCCATAAAACGTCCTGTGGTGGCAAATACTGAGTGACCTCAGGCCTTTCCTTCCCCTGGCACCGGATCTCAGGCATCTCCTTGTGGTCGTTTCAGTAGTTGTGCCACCCGGAGCCATAGGTTCCAGTCCCCTTCCGCAGGGCACAGGGTCACCCTGGTCAGTCACCCTGTCTGCAGACCAGATCAGATCAGAGATCAATTCCAGGGTCAGCTGATTTTCTTCAGGTGGCCATCCAGCTGTCCACACCTAAGTTAATCCATTAAGCCTTCTTCGTCCAACTTTAATTGAGGCACAGTATTTCCCACTCATACTTTGATTTATTTCTAGATTTTTCTTTTCTTCCATTGCTCGAGCAGTTTCAGGCCACATTCACAGTAAGCTTTGTAGTAACTGACAGGGTTATCCCCCTTTATCTCCTGACATGTCTATTCATCCAGGTAAACTTTAAAATCATGTTTCAAGTTTCCAAACAATCCTGTTTGAAATTTTGTTTGGGATTATGTTGGATTTACAGATAAAGTTGGAAAGAGCTGACACTCAGAGACTCTTATCACATAGCACTGTGCACATCTCCATTTATTTGAGTACACTAAATAATCTTTATTCATATTTTATTCAGTCTTCACAGCCTCACATTATTTGCCACCCTGAGATATTTCACGAGATGGGAGGCAGCAGCCATGTGCTACTGTGTTTTTGTTGACTTTATTATTAAATATTCTACAGTTTTTGCTTTAGCAGGTCAGTGCATGTGCATTCATGATAGATTTGGACTTTTACTATTTATCTGTTATGAAATCTCCTTTCTATTGAAAGTCTTGTCCTGAACACAACTGTAATACATCTCAATTCTTGTTGATGTCTGGTTATTTGGGAGACCTTGAGTTGGATTTTATTTTTTGACACAGTTCTCATTTTTCTCTTTCTGGGTGATTTTATCCTATTGAATATAGCATATATCTTGTGGTAGTGGTTAAGTTTATATCATTGCTTGTACGTGCTTGAAAGCTTTAAAAGATGATGTGCTTTGCTCTATACTGTGTGTATTCCATGAACTTTCTTCTCATTCTTCCCCATAAATTTAGAAGAAATTTATTCTGTTTTTGTTTTATTTTAAATAGTGTATGGAAGTCTCCGTTTCTTGATTATGGAATTTCAAAGCAAGAACTCGGAAAGGTGAGGAAGCATTACACTCTTTTAACTAAAAGCAAACTTTCCTTCTACCCAAGGAAAGGTTTCCTCATTTGAAAAAGCTAACTCTGTTGAGAAACACTTCACACACTACACAGTTTACCCATTTGCAGTGTCTAATAATCCTATGATTTTGAGTTTATACAACATCACTACAATTTCAGAACATTTTCATCCCCTTGTCCTCCCAGCCCTCACCCGAGTCCTAGGCACTCCTGATCTGCTTCATGTCTCTGTTGAGTTCCCTGTTCTGGACGATTCATGTCAGTGGAATCATGTGACATGAGGTCTTGGGAATTTTTCACTTTAACATAATGTTTTCAAGGTTGAGTTCATTCACATTTGTGTTTGAACTTTATTCCTTTTTAAAATTAATTTTTTTTTAATCTTTAAAGGTTAAATTTTTTGTTACTCTAATTATGGAAAAATACATGTAACTTAAAATTCGTTATTTTAACCATTCTTAAATGTCCAGCTCGGTGGCATCAAGTACGTTCAGACTGTTGTGCAACCATCACCACCATCCTCTCCAGACCTTTCTCAGCATAATCAGTTTATTTCCAAATCCAAAGTCATAAAACTGTGCCACAGGTCTTTCCTCTAAGAGCTCAGGCAGTTTATCCATTGAGAATTAGTGTGTGTGTGAGATTAGGGCCCTGCCTCGTCCTTTTGTGCATGGCTGCTGGTTGTCTCAGTACCATCTGCTGAGAAGTCTCCTCTCCCCGTTCAGGCGTCTTGGCCCGTTTGTTGAAGGTCATCTGACCATGAAATATGTGAATTTACATCTGGAGTCTCAATTCTGTTATACTAATCAGTTCTGTGCCAGAACCACACTGTGTTGATTACTGTTTTGTAGGAAGTTTCAAAATCCACATGTGAGTCCTTCAACTTTTTGTTCTTTTTCAAGGTTGTTTTGGCTATTCTGGGTCTGTTGCTATTTCGTATGCATTTTGCAGTCATATTGTTAGTGTCTAAAAAGAAGTCAGTGGTGCGGATAACATTGAATCTAATCAGTCTGAAGAGTGTTGCCACCTCAACATTATTGTCATCTGATTCATAAACTTGAGATGCTTTTTTGTTTGTTTAGGTATTTAATTTCTTTCAAAAGTGTTTGTAGTTTTCAGAGTGTAAAGTTTTCTTTTGTTAAAGTTATTCCTAACTATTTTATTCTTTTTGATGCAGTTGGAAGTGGAACTGTTCTCATTTTTTGTGGGTCCTGTGTTTATCTTTTATCTCAGTATAATTGATTTACAGTGTTTTATTAGTTTCTGCTTCACAGCAGAGGGAGTCGGCCTGCACGCACAGTTGCAGGCCCTGCCTCCGGAGCCTCCCCCCACACGCCGCACCCCGCCCTCTGGACCATCAGAGAGCACCGCGCTGAGCCCCCTGTGCTGTGCAGCGGCGCCCCGTCAGCCCCCTGGTTTAGAGCTACGGTTGTTTTTTTTAATATCAATCTTGTATCCTTCAACCTTATACAACTTATTTATTGGATCTAATTGTTTTTAATGTATTTCTTAGAATTTTTTAGGTACAGGATTATGTCAACAGCAAATAGTGTTAGTTTTACTTCTTCCTTTCCAATGCGGATGCTTCTGTTTCTTTTCACTGCCTTTTTTGGGGCCTCTAGCCACTTAGCAGCAGCAGCAGTGTTACATTGAATAGAAGAGGTGAAAGTGGGCATCCCAGTCTTATTCTTGCTCTTTAGGAGACAGCATTCAGTTTCTCTCCACTAGGTATGGTGTTAGTTGTAGGTTTTCGTAGATGTCTTTTTCAGATTGAGGTAGCTCCCTTCTATCCCTAACTTGGTGAGGGTCTATCAAGAATGTATAATTATTTTTATATGTCACCGGATTAGTTCTGCCAATATTTTATGGAGAATTTTTGCATCCATGTTCATGAGAGATATTTATCCTTATCCTTCTTTTCTCATCAAGTCTTTGATTTTGGTATCAGGGTAAACTGATCTTATAAAATATCTTGGAAGTGTTCCCTTTTCTTACATTTTTTGGGATGAATTTGTGTTAATTCTTCCTAAACTTTTGGAAGAATTTGGTGGAGAAGCTATTTGGGTTTGAGCTTTTCTTTGTGAACACACTTTGTTTACTGGATTTGAGGAATTTGTCCATTTCATCTAAGTTACCTAATTTGTTGATGCAGGTTGTTCATAGTTTTCTTTTTTAGTCCTTAATCCTTTCCCCCTGTAAAGTTTATATAACATCCCCTGTTTCATTCCTGATCCTGAAGGTCATTTGAACCTTCCCTTTTTTCTTGATCATTCTAACTAAAGGCATGTTTCATTAATCATTTCAGAGAACTAGCTTTTGATTTCATTTTTCTCTTTTGTTTTTTCATTTTTTCTCTTTATGTTCTCTATTACACAAGTTTCTGCTTTAATCTTTATTATTTTCTTCCTTTGTGTTCACTTTGTTCTTCTTTTCCCAGTTTTTTAAGCTGAAAGTATAGCTTGCTTATTTGAGATCTTTCTTCTTTCTTAATAAAAGCATTTGTAGCTATACATTTTCCTCTAACTATTCCTTTAGCAGTCTTCGTTTTCATTAATCCCGACATATTTCTGATTTTCTTTTTGATTTGTTCTTTGCCCCATTGGTTATTTAGGAATGCTTTGTTTAATTTGCGCATACTTGTCAGTTTCCCCATTTCTTTCCTGTTATTGATATCTCTTCCTATTTCATTGTGATCAGAGAACATGATTTGTGTTAACACTCTACTTTTAAATTTGTTGAACTTTTTCTATGGAGTATCATGTGGTCTTTTCTGGTGCATGTTGCAGGTGTGCTTGAGAAAACTGAGTACTTTGATGCTATTGTGGGGGGAATGTTTTGTAGATGTGTGTTAGGTCTAGTTGATGTGTAGAGATGCTCAAGGATTCTATACTGTTGATCTTGTGTCTAAGTGTTCTACCTGTTATTGGAAATGAGGTATTGACATCTTCAGCTATTATTGTTGGATAGCTCACTTCATTTCTGACAATCTTTGATTCTTAACCACTGAATTGCCACAGAAGTCCCTTGCTCTAGCTTTCCTATGTTGCTGTTTGCAAGGTGTCTTTTTTTTCATCCTGTTACTTTAAATCTATTTGTATTTTTGAATGTATAGTATATTTCCTCTAGACAGCATAGAGTTAGAGCATGTTTTCTTTTTTAATCCATTCTGACAATCTATGCCTTTGATGTGATTGTCTAATCCATGAACATTTAGTGTTAGCGATATAGTTGGGGTTATAACTGCTGTTTCACTTTTTATGTTCCATTTATCTCAGTATTTGTCTTCATTTTGTTATTCTTCCTTACCACTTTTTTTGCATAAACTGAATATCTTTTTAGGGCTTCCCCAGTGGCTCAGCAGTGAAGAACATGCCACAGTGCCGGAGACACAGAAGACTCGGGGAGATCCTGGAGAAGGGAATGGCAACCCACTCCAGTATTCTTGCCTGAGAAATCCCAGGGACAGAGGAGCCTAGTGGGCTACTGTCCATGGGGTCGCAAAGAGTCAGGCATGACTGAGTGAGCACACACGCATGAATATTTTTAATGTTGCATTTTAATTCTTTAATGTTTTTCACTACATATTTTTAGTCATTTCTTTTGTGGTGCCCCCCCCAACCCCGTTCTGAGGCTCTCGTGTTTCTTCATTCTGTTTGCTGTCTTTTCTTCAGCATAACCTCTATCAGTCTATTTTCAGGTTCATTCATTCTTTCTTAGTGCAGATCTACTGTTGAGCCCTTTAAGTGAGTTCCATTTGAGCTATTTTACTTTTGACACCAAATTTTCCATTTCTGTGAATAATTTCTATCCCTGTATTAATATCTGTTTGTTTATCAACATTGTCCTCCTACTTTACTTCTGCAATCATGGTTTTCACCAGTTCTGTGAGCAGGTTTATACTGGCTGCTTTGAAGTGTTTTTCTGATAGGTCTGATCACTGGTCCCTGTTCTGGATGGTTTCTGTTGCTTGCTTGTGTTTGGATGTATGGCTCGTACTTTCCTGTTTCTTTGCACGTTCTGGAACTTACTGAAAGCTACATTTTAATAATGTATTAATAGCAACTGCCAGCACCAGCCCCCGCCCTCCAGGCGTGTTGTTGTTTGTTTGTTTAATGTCTGGCTGGATTATTTTAGTGACATCTGTCTCCACCCTCCAGGTTGAATGTCAGGTGCTGTTCCTCAAGGATGTGCAGCTCTGGGTGTGCCCACATCGCCCTGATTGGGGTGGGGGGGGGTGGTTGGCAGGCGTCCCCTCCTTTTTCCTGCCTACCTCCATCTGTTAAACTCCATGACTCTTTTCTTGTGGGAAGATTTCTCTATTGTTTTAAACTGTGCTCTGGGGCATGAATTGCTCTAAGAATGAATCAGTCAGATTTTGGATCCTTTGAGGGAAAAGTCTCCAAGGCTCTGATCTTTGTTTGGACCCCACGTGGGTTCCTCCCGGCTTCCTGTTCCCGGCTCTCCCCTGTAAAGTAGTCACGACAGCTTAGCTTGTGTGGGATGGCCTTTCACTGCAGGCCCCTGCTCCCAAAAGCACCCTCAGGATGAAAGGCTTCTTTCTGTTCTGTGCAGACGAAGTCAGGTTTGGGGAGAAGAGCCTGGAAGCTATCCTTTCCTTCTGCCCCATACAGAGTCTCTGAGGTGGGACTCTGGAGCCGGGGGTTGGGACGAAGGCAGTCTTCTCTCCCAGCAGCACAACTCCCTACCCCAGGATCTGAACAGCAGCACAGGGTCCCTGCCTGCATCCAGCACGTTGCAGCAGGCAGGTCGGGCAGGGCCCCCTGATCTCAGCCCACTGCCCACTGGGTAAAGCCCAGGTGCCATGCTTGGGCCTAGGGAATGGCAGGGCCCAAGTCCCCATGTGCTCAGCTGGCAGCCAGGGCAGGAGGTGAGGCTGGAAGCCCTTCTCTCCTGGGGGAAGCCCTGGCTGGGTCTGGGAGGGGTGCAGGAGGGAGCCTGGTCTGCCTGCTATCCTAGTGCAGTCCTGGCCTCGTTGAACTGAGCTAGGGGCACGAGGTGAGAGGGAGCAAACTAGATTCTAGTACCACCAACTTTTCCCCAAATTTCTGTAGACTTTCTGGAGATTTTCTTCACTATCTGTTGGTCCTTAGGACCACTTCCAGAGGCTGAAATGGTTTTGTTTTGTTTTGTTTTGCTATAATCTTCACCACCTTCCCTGGGGGGCAGGGAGTGGGGTTTTTATACTGTCATGCTGGCAGTCAATCGCATTTTTAATGATGGAGAGACCCGAGTATGTTTAAACGCTCCTGTGAAAAACTCAGTGGTGGGGGCAGATTGAATTTGTGGGCAGAGATGGGAAATCAGTGGACAGAGATCCTTTTAGGAGAACATGGAGTTGAGGACACATTGGGGGTGCAGAGTCAGGCACATGGAATGCACCTCTGATGTCACAGAGGTCAAGGGACCTCTCGTTGGGGCTGTGAAGTTCTGGACCCCCTGAGGCTTGCTCTGCACTTCCTGGGAGAGGGACAGAGGTGGGCTGGGGTCTCAGGGGGGGCATGTAAGGTGGTGGCTTGCAAGGCTCTTGAAGCTGATGGGCAGAGAGGGAGCCTGCATTTCCAGGAAACCATGTTAGGATTTGTAGTTAGAAGGTGGAGGGGAGGAGTCTCATCTTTTAATTCTGGAGTCTTCAGCAGACAGTTGTTATTAACCAGGCTCAGGATCCACTCTTAACCTTGTTGCTGAAGGTGCATGGAGTCCCGGATGGATGGTGTGCTGGCTGGTGGTGGCTTGAAGGGGTGTGTTTCTCCATGTCCTCAACAGCACTAGTTTCTTCTTGTCTTTTTGATGATGTCCATTCTGACAGGTGTGAGGTGACACCACATTGTGGTGTGATTTGCGTTGCCCTGATGATTAGCAGTCTTGAGGATCTTCTCATGTGCCTTTGGCCACCTGCATGTCTTCTTTGGAAAAATGTCTGTTCATGTTTTTTTGCTTATTTTTTAATCAGTTCATTTGTTGGAGAAAAGGAAACTCTGGTACACTCTTGGTGAAAATATAAATTCGTACATCCAGTATGGAGGTTCCTCAAAAAATTAAATATAGAACCACCATATGGTCCAGCCACCCTATTTCTGGGTGTGCGTCCAAAGGAAATGACATCAGTAGCTTGAAGGAGGGATCTTCTCTGCATGCTCATTGCTTTAGTCACAGGAACCAAGACATAGAAATAGTCTTAAGTGTTTGAAGACAGATGAATGGATAAGGAAGATGTGAGGTTGGGGACGTCCTGCCATTTTTGATGACATGGATGAACCTGGTGGACGCTTGTCTAAGTGAAATGAGCCAGACAGAGATAAATGCTGTGTGGTACAACTTTTACGTAGAAACAAACACACACATATGCTTATGTCATTGAAGCTGAGAGTAGAAGTGATTACCTGAGGCTGGGGAAGGGGCGATGTGAGACCTTGATCAGAGGACATGAGCTTCCAGCTGAGACGAGTACAAGTCTGGGGGACCCAGCGTGCAGCGTGGCGACTGCGGTTAGCAGTGTTGTGTGTGTCCTTTAAAGACGCTGAGAGGAGGTCCCGTGTGTCATCAACACATTCACACGCACACAAATGCAAGAGTCACCTCTGTGAGCTGAGGAGCGTGTTCATGAGCTTGATGGCGATCATCTCACAGTGTACACGTGTATCAACTCGTCATGTTTATGCTCTAAACGTATTATAGTCTAATTGGTCAGTTTTCCCTCAGTAAACCCAAAATATACCTGGGGCTTCCAGGGTCCATACTGATGAAAACTGGCTTGCTCATATGTTACAAAACTGAAGTTTATTATTTTAATGTTTCAGTTTTCATATGGATAGAGGTACTCTCTGAACAACTCCTGTCTAGGATTCCAGAGGGAGTTTGTGTCTGACCCGGTTAATCCCTGGGCTAAAAGAGTGAGGCAGAGGAAGCTCCCCGTGATGGAACTGGATATGGGACAGAGGGGCCTTTCACAGAGGGAGTCATAAAACACATCTTGGGTCAAGGAGCATCACGCCCACGGTCAACCTCAGGGCTGGGGAAGGATGGGAAGAATCCCAGCGGTTCTGCTAGGGGCCAGACTGAGGGTGGGGGTATACTTCTGAAACTCTGAGCTGGCCACGGTGGTGCCATCATGTGAAAGGGCATCCATGAGCGTTTGAGAGAGGAGGCCACTGTCAGAAAACCGGAACCCGGCAGGCGCTGCTGCTGACGTGGAGCAACGGGACCCTCGTGTGCTGGTGTGGGAGGTCAGCCGGTGCAGCCGCTGTGGGAGCAGATGAAGAATCACACTTCCCCAGAGCACAGATAGAGCTCCCTGTGCTGTACAGCGCTCTCCCACCAGTCTGCCCTGTACATGGTGTCAGCCTCCTGTGTGTGTCGTCCCGTCTCCCAGCTCCCTCCACCCCGCCTTAGCCCCTTGCGGTCCTTGTAGTTCTCTCCTGCGGTGTCTCTGTTGCAGATAAGCTCCCTTATAAACAGGTCTGTGTGTGTGCTCAGTCGTGTCCAACTCTGTGACTGTACAGACTAGAGCCCACTGGGCTCCTCTGTCCATGGGGTTTCCCAGGCAAGAATACTGGAGTGGATTGTCATTTCCTCCTCCAGGGCATCTTCCTGACCCAGGGATTGAACCTGTGTCTCCTATGTGTTCTGCATTGGCAGGTGGATTCTTTACCACTAGCACCACCTGGAAAGCCTTAAATGGGAGGGAAACCCAAAAGGGAAGGGAATATATGTATACATATGACTGATTTATTTTGCTGTGCAGTAGAAGCTAACACAATGTTGTAAAGCAACTATACTGCAGTAAAAATTAAGAATAGAACTGCTGTACAGTCGAGAAATGAACCCAAAGTACCAGGAGCAGGAACTCAGAGCCTTGTCACCATGTTCATGCTGTGCCATTCGCAGCAGGAGAACAGTGGGTTTATTATGAGGACTCAGCCGCGGGATTGCAGAAGCTGGTAGACATATGTTATATGTTCATATACTAACATGTATGTACACATGTGCACACTGTGTGTACATCCTGTTACCCAGCGGGTCTGCTTCCCTGAAGAACCCGACCACACAGTATTTATCTCTGTCTGGAACAGTCCTGAAAGATGGTTTTGTGCCTCTTGACCCAGCCAAGGCCGTTGATTAAATGAATGTGCACTTGTAATTTATCTCAGTTACACATGGTCTGTGCACCTGAATTTTTTATGCTGAAAATAAATTTAATTGCATTGAATTAAATAGATGGGACCAGTATGCATCCTTGTCAACAGTAGAAAAGTAGGAAAGATGTGTTGTGAAAGGAGAGGATAGATGCAAAGCCAGCCCCAGGGGCCCCGCAGGGATTCCTGGATCCTGGGGACAGCAGCCCTCCTGAGTGGAGGCCAGTCCAGCAGGAGGAGGCTACGGTTTCCTGATGGAGCCCAGGGCCCTGTGGTCTGTGTCTGTGACCCTGGGGACTACTCTGCCTACGCTGGACGGTGCGGGAGCCTACCCTGTACCAGGCGCTGGCCAGCTCTGGGCCCAGCCTCCCTCAGGATCTCCCTCCCTTTGGCCCAGGGCTGCCCTGCTGGCCACTGCACCCTTGTCTGGGGCAGCTGATGAAGGTTCCAGCCTCCCAGGAGAGTCTGCGTTCCCGTGACCTGACGGCTTTGAAGGTGCCGCAGAGGTCAAGGTGAGGCCGTGGTCAGGGTGGCTCTCACCCCCTGACCACTGACCCAGGTGGGTGGCCCTCCCCAGTGCAGGGCAGCTGAGGGCCTGCGCTCTGTGTCCTCAAGGCACGTGGAGATAGCTTGCCTTGTGCTGGCGCCCTGGGCGTCCATCCTGGGCCTCGGCAGCCTTGCTGAGTTGTGGGGGCCCTTTGTGTGCCCCAGTCCCGACAGACAAGTGAGTGGGATATGCCCGGACTGTCTGTTACTCAGCAGCAGCTGTACTTTGTGTGTTACTGAGATTCTGGGAGTGTGCTGGTCGTGGACTTCGAGGGGGAATCATCCCCTGAGCTCAGCTCCCTGACAGGCATGCTCTGCACCATCAGTGGGGCCTGAGCTCAGCCTCCCTCAGCCCTTGGACCCTCAGGTTCAGCACGTTTGAACTGGGGCAACACAGGGGGCCTCACAGAACCTCAGGGGGCTTACTCAGATGGCAAGGGGCAGGCACACAGCCCCACCGTTGGATTCTCATGTGTTCTTGGTCCCTGTTCCTGCCTCTTACACATAGCCCTTGGGGTTCGTCTCAGGATCATACAGGGACCACGGAGGTCACCCCCAGCCACCGGGTGTCAAAGACCCCACATCTCAGACACACAGGTCCCTCTTCTTTGTCTAACAAGGAGCTTTTATTTGTTAAAAGGCTGTAGGATCTACAAAAATACTTAAGACTAACTTTCACGTGTGTTAATCTGTAATCATTTAAACAGATTCGGGACCCCCACCCCATGTGCCACCCATGGCTCTGGGAGCAGGATGCAGCCGTGGGCCCAGCAGTGGACTGGGGTTGCCTGTGTTCTCACCGAGCAGGTGGAGGCGGCTGTGCAGACACTTAAGGTCTGCAGGCACAGGTGTGGTTGGGAAGGGCCCATCACACTGATTCTGCATCCCCACTGGACGTCTGGGGTGACAGCATGGAGGCAGCGATGGGGCTCTGAAGTCCTGGGAGGAGGAGGCGTATGGCTCAGGGCGTGTGGGTCATCGGGTGTCCATCCAGGGCCCAGGGAGGATGGCCGGGGAGACACCCACACACAGGAGGATTCAGGGGGAGACCTGACCTTTGCGTTCCCAGTTGGGTACCCCTGAGCAGAGTGGATGGGGCAGGGTCCTGAGAGGGAGACCTCAGGTTCCAGCTCACACGCTCTCAGGGAGGGGCAGGAAGGAGACAGGTAAGCGTGAGTTACTTATTTTATAACCTCGAATGTTGAACATTCTGGATTTTCAAAGAAAGCAATTACCATTAGTTTCACAAGCACAATGGAGCTGTTTGAATCTCCCAGAGCATTTAAAAATGTCAGTGACCTCCAGTTCCTCTTACTTCTATGAAATGAATTCTCTGGAGCTAGATGAGCCCACATCAAGATAGACAGCCCACTAGTGGTCAGGATACAAGATCTTAAATTGAGCATCTGTTAGCCACCAGGGAAGCACGTTTAAAAAGTTAGAAATGGTGTTTCTTCTCATCATTTAAATTGTCATGCCTTTTTAAGTCTGTTTTTGTGAATATAAGTTCTTAATTAGTTCTTAACCTCCTCAGCTAACAGTTACTGAAATGTAGAAAAAGCTAATGTGACGCTAGGACTGTGAAACAGTCAGTCCAAACTCATTCTGTGCCAATTCCTGCTATTTTTAGGCTCAGATGAATGTTCTGTGAAAAGTTAAATGGTCTCTTTGATAAGAATGGAATCCTGGTCATTTTCAGCAATTAACTTTTTCTTTTTTTCTGGCTGTACCTTGCGGCGTGTGGGATCCTTGTTCCCTGACCAGGGATCTAACCCGTGCCCCCTGCAGTGGAAGCACAGCGTCTTGACCACTGGGCCACAGAGTTTTAACCAGTCCCTCAGTCATTTTCCAATTCTAACGGGGAAAGTAATTTAGACAAATTGCATGTGTGTGTGTGTTTGTGCCTGTGAATGTGTGTTTGGAACTCCTACATGCGGCCTCCCCTCTGCAGCCACAGGACAGGGTAATAAAGGATGTCCTGTGCTTTACATTCAGAATTGAATGTTTGACAGTATGAGGCTTGAAGTCAGGCTGTCAGGGGGGGCATTCTTCTAAATCCTGGAGACCCCATCACACACTGTGGCCGTGGGAGGCTGGTTCTGAGCTCCATTTAGAGGGAGGGATTCATGTTCAGATTCTCACTGCCAGGAAGAGGGATGCCTCAGGGTGACCTTGTAACGAGAGTCACTTTCTGTTTGCCTCCACCAAAAAATAGAGGCTCTGATAGAAGGTGCCCACGGGAGCTCCCTACTGAGCTGGACTCCCCATGAGGACAGGGAGGGGTGGTCCTAGGGGCCACAGATTCCCACCACCTCCTCTTGAGTCCAGGCCCTCTGGAATTGGAGGAAGCTCCCATACTGGAGAGGGTGACCTGATTTTCTGAGTCCACCAAGTCAAGCTGGCTTCACCCAGAAACACCTGGAGAGGACATTTAATATGGGCGTTTCAGACTTGGTCAAGTTGTGTGTAAAAGTCACAGTCACCCCTGCACAGAGCAGATCACAAGAGCGCCTCTGAGCAGAGGTGGACGCACAGGTTGGGCTGAGCACGGCCTGCCTGGGCTGGGGAGCAGGGTGGGGCTGGGCCTCGGAGGCTGAACCCCTGAAGAAAGGGCATCAAGGAAAAAAGATGGCACTTCTGACCAGAGTCCTGAGGGTGCAGAGGTCACCGGAGGGCGTCCCAGGTGCCCCCGTTTTGGACAGAGGTTCGCTGAAGACTGGGAAGTGCCGTGACCATGCCCTCAGCTGGTGCTACACTGTGGAAACTGCTGTGGAGCGAGCTGGTCAGTGCTGGACTGGTTAGTGCTGGGCTGGTCAGTGCTGGACTGGTTAGTGCTGGGCTGGGTAGTGCTGGACTGGTCAGTGCTTGACTGGTTAGTGCTGGGCTGGGTAGTGCTGGACTGGTTAGTGCTGGGCTGGTCAGTGCTGGACTGGTCAGTGCTGGACTGGTCAGTGCTGGACTGGTCAGTGCTGGGCTGGGTAGTGCTGGGCTGGGTAGTGCTGGGCTGGGTAGTGCTGGAGTGGTTAGTGCTGGAGTGGTCAGTGCTGGGCTGGTCAGTGCTGGGCTGGTCAGTGCTGGACTGGTCAGTGCTGGGCTGGTCAGTGCTGGGCTGGGTAGTGCTGGAGTGGTTAGTGCTGGAGTGGTTAGTGCTGGGCTGGTTAGTGCTGGGCTGGGTAGTGCTGGACTGGTTAGTGCTGGGCTGGGTAGTGCTGGACTGGTCAGTGCTGGACTGGTCAGTGCTGGACTGGTTAGTGCTGGGCTGGGTAGTGCTGGACTGGTTAGTGCTGGACTGGTTAGTGCTGGGCTGGGTAGTGCTGGACTGGTTAGTGCTGGGCTGGGTAGTGCTGGAGTGGATCGTGCTGGGCTGCTTAGTGCTGGACTAGATAGGCTGGAGTGGTTGGTGCTGGGCTAGTCATGCTTGGCTAGTTAATGCTGACCTAGTTAGTGGTGGGTTGGGTAGTGCTGGGCTGAAGGTGCTGGACTAGGGTTTCCCTAGTTGCTGACCTAGTTAGTGATGGGTTGGGTAGTGCTGGGCTGAAGGTGCTGGACTAGGGCTTCCCTAGTCACTGTCATTGTTTCCATTGTTTCCCTGTCTGTTTGCCATGAAGTGATGGGACTGGTATGTGAACCAACAGTATGTGAACTGAGAACTTCAAGATGTTCAGGCTGGATTTAGAAAAGGCAGGGGAACCAAAGATCAAGTTGCCACCATCTGTTGGATCATAGAAAAAGCAAGAGAATTACATGAAAACATCTACTTCTGCTTCACTGACTATGTTAAAGCCTTTGATTGTGTGGATCACAACAAACTGGAAAATTCTTCAAGAGATGGGAAAACCAGGCCACCTAACCTGTCTCCATGTATGCAGGTCAAGAAACAACAGGTAGAACTGGACATGGAACAGCAGACTGGTTCCAAATTGGGAAAGGAGTTCATCAAGGCTGTGTATTGTCACCCTGCTTATTTAGCTTATATGCAGAATATTATCATGTGAAATGCCGGGCTGGATGAAGCACAAGCTGGAATCAAGATTACTGGGAGAAATATCGATAACCTCAGATATGCAGATGACACCACTCTTATGGCAGAAAACAAAGAAGAACTAAAAAGCTTTTTGATGAAGGTGAAAGAGGAGAATGAAAAGGCTGGTTTAAAACTCAACATTCAAAAAACTAAGATCATGGCATCTGGTACCATCACTTCATGGCAAATAGATGGGGAAACAATGGAAACAGTGAGACACTATTTTCCTGGACTCCAAAATCACTGCAGATGTTGACTGCAGCCATGAAATTAAAAGACACTTGCTCCTTGGAAGAAAAGCTATGACAAACCTAGGCAGCACATTAAAAAGCAGAGATGTTACTTTGGCAGCAAAGGTCTGTATAGTCAAAGCTGTGGTTTTTCCAGTAGTCATGTACAGATCTGAGAGTTGGACCATAAAGAAAGCTGAGCACCAAAGAATTGATGCTTTTGAACTGTGGTGTTGAAGAAAACTCTTGAGAATCCCTTGGACTGCAAGGATATCAAGCCAGTCAATCCTAAAGGAAATCAGAATCAGTCCTGAATATTCTTTGGAAGGACTTATTCTGAAGCTGAGACTCCAATACTTTGGCTCCCTGATGTGAAGAGCTAGCTCATTGGAAAAGACGCTGATGCTGGGAAAGATTGAAGGCAGGAGGAGAAAGGGATGACAGAGGACGAGATGGTTGGGTGGCGTCACTGACTCGATGGACATGAGTTTGAGCAGGCTCTGGGAATTGGTGGTGGACAGGGAAGCCTGGGGTGCTTCAGTCCTTGAGGTCACAAAGAGTTGGACACGACTGAGCAACTGAACTGTACTGAGGGCTTCCCTGGTGGTCCATACAGTGAAGAATCTGCCTGCAATGTCAGAGACCTAGATTCGGTCCCTGTGTTAGGAAGATCCCCTGGAGAAGGGCATGGGAGAGTCCCTCACTGGGATAGAATACTGAAATGGGATTCTTGCCACTCCAGTATTCTTGCCTGGAGAATCCCATAGACAGAGGTTGCTGGCAGGCCACAGTCCATGGGGTCACAAAAAAGTTAGACATGACCAAGCGACTAGTACTTTCAGGTAATGCTTGGCTAGTTAGTGCTGGGCTGCTGTGCTATCCTGGTTAGTGCCTGACTAGGTAGTGCTGGACTAGTTGGTACTGGGCTAGTGAATGCTGACTAGACAACCACCTTAGCACCTGTGTCCCCCTTCCTCTCCCCACAGTGTGAGTCAGTGTCCTGCCTGCCCCATGTGTGCCTCCTGTTTACTGTACACCCCCCTCCAAAGCCCCCAAGTGTCACTCCATCAGCTCTCATGGAGACAGCATTGTGGTCATGTGGCTGTGGTGGCAGGTCACGGGCTGTGACCTGATCTTCAGGTACTGTGTCCACTTCTTCAAGATGTATTCCTGGGAAAAGTCAATGGTATCAGTTTGGCCCTGAGGATAGTCACCAGGGATCCCCTGGCATCCTCTTCTGCACATTTCTGTGGCTTATCTGTTGGCAGTAATTCCTTAGAAGAGTAGCCTGGCAACAGTGCTTTCAACTGTCCCCTGAGACAGAGATGCACACAGGGACACCCATTAGGTGGATGTTTTGATGGATCAGGCTAGCACTTTCCCCTCTGGGTGTTCATAGGCAGAAGGAACACGAGAGGCTTCTCTGGTCAAGTGACTTTAACTGCAGGACGTGGCAGAACTTTCTCATGATCACGTGCGTTTTCGTCCTGCATGTGGGCTCTGTCGTGTGCAGAATTGCCCCAACTTTAAGGCATTATAAGGGTGTGGATAGGAAGGGAGCCATTATTCCAAAGGAAAACTGCTGCGAACATTGATAATGTCTGCTCAAGTCTGTTGTTTGCTCAACTGGACCCTGAGCTGGTTGAGGGCAGCGCTCAGTCTTTGCAGCACCCCTGGTCCCCCTCCACTGGCTGAATGACTTGGTCAGAGAGGGTGGCGCTTGCTTCTTGGCTGAGGATGCTGAGGGTTTGTAATCAGGGAGGAGGGTTGAGGAATGGTTGCAGCCTCGTCGGTGGATGATTTAAGACAGAAGTTCAGCTTTTGCCCTAATTGAGTTAAGAAAGCATAATCATAAATTTCCCAGAGAGATCTCTTCAGTCGCAAGTTCTGTTTACGTCTGTGCTTTGTAGTTGCCTTATGTTGCTGTAGCCTCTTGGGAAAGCCTTTGCATGACTTTAAGCTTCCTTTTGCTTATCAAATAAGGTATTTCCTGCACCTTTTACTACCAAACTGTGCAGGTAAACACAGGCTCTTCTTTCACATTTTCTTGTGACTCATTCGTGATAAAGGCTTCTCAGCTTAGATCCTAGAAGATAGACTCAAGGTACCATCCCAACACCCTCCATTTTCAGGCTCTAATTGCATGTCATGTTTTAAAAGCCATCACAAAATTGGTGGGCCATTTGCCTTAGTGTGGGAGCCCCCTGAGTGCAGCTTTCAAGGCACTTGGAGGACCCATTAGGGACATACATTAAACAGAACTGCATTACCATCCTAGGAGCAGCATATATAATCAGCACACTTACCTGATTAACCTTTTTGATGAAAAATGTATGTCATCAGAATTTTTCAGTACTGTTTAATTTGTTAGATCGTTCTGGGCGTGATGACTATGCAGCATCAAACGACCTTATTAGAAAAACACTTGCAGTGGTTGATTAGATGCCTTTCTCTACCTGAATGATAACCACACGTCTTTTATTTATTTGTTCTGAAACAGGTTTTGCCTGGCATTCTGCAGAAGCATTGCTGTATCTTACCAGACAGGAACACAGGTAAGTGCATTTGTTTTTCTGATTTGAGATTATTGGTTCTATATCTGTGCAAAACTGAGAAATATGATTGCATAATTAGATATCTTGATTTTTTTTAAGGTAGCTATTTCATATATTGACTGAAACAAGCAAAATAAATAAATAAATAAATAAATAAATGATTCGGTTCTGTAGTGACTTATGACCAGAACTCAGAGATCTGTTTTTATTTGATAAAGGAAATAGATGATTGTTGCCTTGAATTTTAAGGGAAGCCAGTTGTCTTATAAAGTTGAATATATTAATATTAATTTCAGTTGTTTTTTTTGTGGACGATATTTATTAAGGCAAACCACCATTGTTGGTTAGCATGGAATGGATTTAGAGTCTGTTTGCAGTCGAGGCTTTCCTTGCTGTCAGGGTGGGACTGGCCAGTTGTTATGTTCTTAAAACCTTGAGGATCTTCGTGAATAAAACAACAGTATGCATGTCTTAGAGTGGGAGATGGTATGACTCTGTGGTTTCTTGTTGTCGGGCAGACGTATGTGGCTGGCAGTTGTAATTAAGGTGGTTTTCATTGCTTTTAAGGAAACATGATGGAGGGAAAAGCCTGAAAAATAATCCTTTGGAACTTTCTTGTTTTAAATTTAAACAGAGAATAATTGACATGGAGTGTTATCCTGTAGGTCTACATCTCAGTCACTCTCCTGTGCTTCTAATTTCCAGCATTTTATTCAGAGACTCAAGTCCTGAGGAAAAGGTAGAGTTGCTGGTTCATTTGTGCACACAGTCTTACTAGAGTTTATTCATTTCTAGAATCAGTTGTCTCATGTCTGTCTGCGTCTGGGATACTCTTCTTGGGTATGAAACGGAGGCTTCTGACGCTTCCTCGTGTATTTTCTAACTGAACAAAATGAATCCTAATGGACTCTTCTGTGATAATTAGAAGAGTGCAATCTACTGGGATTTTCTCTACTTTTATCATAAATAGTGTCTTGACTGGAGGTTATGTTTAATGCGGTCTCATTCGTACATGACAAGGCATTGTTTATACTGTGCCTTCCAGTGTAAAATCCTGAGTATTCTGTAAAAATAAGATCTTCATTTTTTAAACTTATGATTATGGATAGATTATATTACTAACTATAATTTTTCAAAAAAGTTCATAGACCTGTCTCTGTTTTGGTTTTGTCCGATCAGTTACATCTTAGCTGAAAATTTGAGCAAATTTACTGCTTATAGGGAAGTTTGTTTAGAACATGGTTAGATTTTTTTTTTAATGAGAAATATGTTTTTGCACATCAGCTCCTATACTCATTAACTTATTCACAGCAATGGTGGTAGCAACTGAATGTTCTCTCAAGGTATGATTACATTTATCTATGAAATCTTGTAACTCTTTGATTCCTTGCACAATCTTAGGTAAGGGTTCTAAGGAGAAGGTAATGGGAACAGAAAGAGGAGGGAATAACATCTGAGTCCACAATATCTGACTTCTCATGAGGTAAAAGTGATAGGTGGTTCTCTTCCATTATAAATTATCAATATGTGTTAGCCTTCTGGAAAAGGGGGTTCCTCACTGATACATAGAAGTAGTTTCTACATCACTGATAGAAATTCACATAAATTGAGGGGCTACTTCAAAAAGTATATGATAGAATTTAGGGAAGATAGTTCATTCACAGTGGTTGATGGAGTTCTCCAACAAGCAGGCTCCCAAATGGGAGGCGTTGGTCCACATAGCAGTCCCTCGGTAGCCTTGTCATGGCCTATCAGTAATTGGCTGTGATTTTTAGAGCACAAATAATGATAGGGTATTTATTGAGCCTGTTTCTGCTTCCTGAAAGTCTTGGTTAGTAATGAAAAATGTGAACAAGTTACGTGCAAAGAAACAAAGATTTTGCAAACAGTGTCCATTGACAGCAGTGAGTACAACACAGTTTAAGGCGGAATTCAGTTTCCAGATTAGTTTTTCTCTTCTAGGTGAGTCATTGTTGATTCTGAGATGCAAAAAAGAATAGTGATAGAATTAATAAAAAGTACTGTTCTGTGGGAATCTAAATGGATTTTAAATATTGGGGTGAGTTTCCTATATTTTTAGACAGTTCATTATATAAAAAGTCTCAAGTTAATACAGAAAATATTTCCAGTTTGAGATTCTTGGTTTGTGTTTTGTACAAATCCAGGTAGCCAGCCTCTAGAACTAAGAAAGCTTCCTTTCCACTGTGACTTGAGTGTTGAGGCCATTTGTGGGCAATTTTCTTGAAAATATGTTTACATGATGCAGTGTTTAGCTTTGAAGTCAGTGCTGAGGACCTGAGGCTGTGAACTTAGGTGTGGAAATGGGAAAGAATCATGTCAAGTGGGATGAAAGGGGAGTTGGCTGAAATTGTAGCTTTTGGAGGTGAAAGATTTGAAAATTCTGGGTTTTCCTACATAATTCAATCTAATATATCTAATTAAGTTGCTTAATTATTTAGGAAATGTTTGGAAATTTTTTCAGGCTGAGACATAGTGGTTGTTGCTCTTGTATCTTAATGGCAAATAGGGTCTTTAGGAACTTGAATATGGTTTGTTTCACCTTTGTGGTTTTATAGAAGACTTTTCAAACTTTTGGTGAAGAAGATCAACTTTGGCCTAGGTAGAGGGCTTCATCTTGGATGATACAGATATTCTTCAGATGATACAAATATTCTGTTATGGTCACACAACAATGTGAATGTACTTAATGCCACTGAATCGAACACTCAAAAATGGTTCAGGTGGTAAATTATATGAAAGATCAACTTTGGGGTGAATCATGAGCACTGAGATACTTTCTCTTGAGTGGGTGGGTCGGAGCTTGGATCCTCTGTGTGAAGCACAGGGTGATTCATCTTCCTTCTGCTGCTCTGTGTCTCACGGGTCCGAACATGACTTACAAGTGGCCACTGTCACGTGGTGCCTCAGCTGTGCCTTCCACAGGCGAGACCGTAGGTCCAGAGTGTGTGTCCCAGACAGGCTGCCTTTGACGAGTGAAGGGTCTGGTCTTAGTCCTTGGACTAGGGATCCCCAACCTCCAGGATCTGATGCCTGAGATGACCTGAGGCAGAACTGATGGAATAACTATAGAAATAAAGTGCATAATAAATGTAATGCGCTTGAATCATCCCCAAACCATTCCCCACCCCACCCCCATCCGTGGAAAAATTGTCTTCCACAAAACCAGTCCCTGGTGCCGAAAAGAATGGGGACAGTTGCCTTAGATGGTCTGATTCTGTATCAGTTTGTCCATGCTGTTCCTTTGGACTCTTCATGCCCTTTGGGAAAAATCAAACTTAGGCAGGAGTGAGCTTAATAAATTGTTTTGCTGGGGTGACACAGTGGGCTGGGGTTCTGCCCCTGAGCTTGATGATGTTACAGTTACCCGCCCACCTATCACAACACAGCCCGCTCGGCTGGCACAAATAATTGGAAGTTATGAGAATGACTGATTTTGTAGTAAGGCAGCCATGGTGCTTAACTGTGCAGTTTCATAACAACAACTCAGTAGTGAAGTGTCCAGTGGATTAAGCATGTGGCAGTATTTGATGTTTGAGATGAATTTATAGCTCCACAGGGAAAACAGAATGATTGTGAACCAAATTGTGTATCTGGGTGGAAAGATTTTGAGTTCTTTCCACATATTCTGTGGCACTGGTCTTTGTGTTTGCCAACCTGTGGCATGATGTCCATGAAGACTCAGTGTGACTCTCACCTTGGGTTCCTCCCGGTGATGTGCTGACTGGTTCTTAACTGCCAGCCTCCCATGCCCGGTATAAGGGTGGCAGGAAGCCTGGCCCGTGTCTGGGGTGCATACACCACACCTGGGTACTGGACGTGGGTTGAGGAGGGACCTGATCATCCCCAGGCCCCAGGGGCTGATGAGCCTGGCTCCAGTGTGCTCCTGGCTCTTGCTCTCGCTCCTGTGTCTGACTCCTGAAGGGTTCATTTAGGATGCGGCCAGCAGGCACTTGTCCATTCTCTTGGGGCTGGTTGTCTCCTTGTGTGTGCTGGCAAAATAAAATGTGGGGTTAACGCAAGCACCTTTGTAACTGAGCTTAATGTTAAGAAGCCTCCATAGGCCGAGTAAGCACTCTTGCATTTCTATTAGAATGCTGAACCCATGTGCTCCATCAGGCAGGATTTGGATGCCTGTGGGCACTGAACCCAATTATATGGTGTTGAGCTGCAAGCAGGGCTGTTGACGTGTGGACAGCTGCTGGGAAGTTTGCATATTGAGGTCAAAGGCAAAGGGGACGTAACGGTGGAAATAGTGGAAACGTTTGCTCTGGGGAGTCCTAAACCCCCTAAGTTTCTTTTTAGCCGAAGGTTATAAAAAGCCTTTAATGTCACGATGGACAAGTGAAGGGAAATCAGTGAGTGATTTCCTGCTCTCCCTGCCACAGATATGCCTGATGGAGAACTTGTCCCCGATGGCAGGTCCTGCGAGAGTCTGGCAGTGAGTGTGACTGTGGAGGCAAAACCCTGCTTCGTTCTCTTCCACTTGACTTGTGTGCAGTTCTCAGCTCTGTGTAGACAGTGATGTCTGCAGTGTGAATGGTGGGTGTTACACCTTGTGTTTTTGCTGTTTCTAGTTTGTAAGGCTTTCTCACGTTCCTTCCGGCGAGTCCTCCAGCTTCCTCGTGAGACGATCTGCCTGCAGGTCAGTGCAGGGACGAGCCCTGGCACCGCGGGTCAGCGTCGCTGAGGGTCTTGCCGAGACCCAGATGCAGATTCTCACTCTGAGTCAGTTTGTGATTCCATTATGACCTTTAGTAAGTCTTTAACCTTCCCAGTGTCTCCTTCCTGTGAAACACGGTGAAAGCACAGAACAGGGAGGACTGGGAACCCTGATGGGTTGGGTTCCATCAGGGTGGGGGCGGGAAGCTGTCCACAGGGCCCCTGGAGCTTCAGGGCGCAAGATGGGCAAGCACATCAGGTGGGTCTGTTGCTGGAAAGATGTTTAGTGAAGTGGAGCAGTTACTTACCTGGGAGGCCTCATGTTTCGAAACGCCAGGTGAATGGTCTTGTAACTTACGAGGTTAAAAATAAGATGTCTTGTCTTTGGAAGACCAGATCCTTCAAGTGAGACTTTACCCAGAGACTGAAATTATTTATAATACCTTTTTTTCTTTCCAAAATGAATGGTGGTTGTGGGAATGGGGTGCCAGATGATGTGATTCATAAACCAAGAATAGCTCAGGCGTGGCCGAGGGAACAGGGGGAGGAGGCGGGTGTCTCAGCCCTGATGGCGCTCTTCCTCCAGCCCGAGCCTTGATGACCGGCCACCCCAATCCACTGACAGGAGACGGAAACAGTCCTGTGCTTGAAGGGCTTTATTTTGTGCACTGAAAATGGGTTCATGAGAAAACTGTTCATGCTTGTTAACTGCTGCCCGAGTGAAAGGCTGTGAGTCCGTCGTTTTGTCCTGTACCAGAATTGTCCTACACCATGTGGCTCATCTTCACCTCAGGGCTCTCACAGCCTGGTGGCATCTTGGCACCAGGTGGGAAGGTCAGTGCTGCGGGAGGCCAGGACCCAGATTCAGCCCCTGCTCGCCCGGAGCAGGTGCTTCTGTGCAGGGCAGACCTCGGACCCTGTCCACCCTGGGCTGGTGATACACTTCCTCAGGTCAGTGGTCTCTGCCAGGTTAGGTGGAGGCAGGTCTGTGGCTCAAGTCTGAACATTCTGCAGCAGCGCCTGTGCTGAGAGGTTTCCTAGGTGAACCTGGCAGCTGATGTCAGACTTAGTGACACCCAGCTTGTGGGGCAGACTGTGGGCCATGGGCTGTTTATCCCCTAGGTTCTGGGTGGATCCAAGACCACTTCTTCAAGCAGATGGTCAGCTTTGTCTGCAGGGCGCCCAGGGCTCACACTGGGGGTGGGGAGGAGCACCTTCTTCTGGCATCCCCCCCAGGACCTCTTGTGGAGCCCCGTCCCATGTAGAGCGAGCCTGCTTCCCAAGAAGACCTTCCCCAAACCTCTGTTCTTTTTCTTTATCATCATCCCAGGATGGTGCCTGCAAGGTACACATTTCGTTTGTGCAGGAAGTTGGGCAAGTCTAAAACTACCGGGACTGTGTCCTGACTTCTGGGGACAGGATCTTGGTCAGTGTTGTGTCTGAAGCCATGGAGAACACGCACAGCGAAGGGCGAGGTGCGGTATGCGCCTAAAACCTCAGTGAGTTCTCTCAAGCTCTAAGCTCTTCTGGACCTTGAATCTCAGTCTCCTCTGAATTCTCCGAGTATTCTATATGTTTATGGGATGTTCAGAAATGTCAGACTTAAGGCTGATTCATGTCAATGTATGGCAAAAACCACTACAATATTGTAAAGTAATTAGCCTCTAACTAATAAAAATAAATGGAAAAAAAATAAAAATCATTTGGTTGCCAGGGGCCCTTAAAATTCTGAGCATTGGTCCCTTCTCATCAGCCTTCACTAGGAATTAGGGCCCATGGAGTTGTCTGAAACCTCTGTCAGGAGTGGGCCTTTATATCATCCCTGTTTAATTAGGTTCCATGGCTTGAGTGTCACACGATCCCTTGTGAAAGATGATAAGATGACATCTCTGCTCAGAGCTGCCAGCTAGATGCCACTCTAACGAGAAGTCTGCTCTGTCCTTTGACCTGTGACCTGGTGACCGCCTCTGGAGGGTCATGGTGCCTGTATCCCCAGAGGAGGAGCTGCTCAGGAAGGGAGGACTCCGAGTTCCTGGTGTGGGAGGGGCCCCGGAAGTTACTCCAGCCTCACAGAAGTGCTTGTTTTGAGGTTAAAGGCAGCTTTAATATTTGCCAAAAACAACATTTTAAAATAATGCCAGAAAAAAAAAATAATGCCAGGAAATCATTTTTATTGTAAAAATACTCAGTGTTTAAAGTTTAAAGCTTTTAAGAAATATGAGTTTGTTTCATCTTGTGTAAAAACAATCATTTTTTTCAGGTTTTAAAAGTAGGTAAAAAATATTTCTGAGCTCTGCCTGAACACACAGGTGCAGGATTGTGTGTGTGTCTGAGGTGCTGTCATTACCTGCAACCACAGACCGCATGCAGGTGGAATGGTTTTATTGTGTATTTTAATTCCCTCACTTTAAAGTTTGATGGAAGCCCCAGGTGAAGACAGTGATCGATGTTTTCATTGAGAGTTTGCTTATTTAGCAGTGCAGTTTCACTGCTAAGCAGGCATTTGTGGGGCACGTAAATCGAGCTGCAAACACTTGATTTATAGCACGGTCCTCTTGGCACAAGCTACAGTTAATATGCAGGAGTGTTGAGGACTCAGACACAGCCAGTAAGAGAGAAAGAAGGGGTGCTTCCTGAGGCTGGGCTGCTGTGGGCCCTGCTGTACCTCTGAGGGTCCTGGGGGCTGGGGGGAGCTGGCGCCAGGCGGTCCTGTGTGTGCATCCAGTGGGCACTGCTGGGGTGATGTGTGGAGAGCCCAATGCCAGGATGGATTCACCACACCCGCCCCCGGGAGCCTCCTGTTTATTCCTCATTCATGTCCACCACCGATGGAATGAAAACTTCCCACTTTACACACAGTTCTTCACGCTGATGCTCACGTTTATGGTGTTTGATAAGAAGGACATGGTGGTGACTTGAATGCATCTTCCTAAAGGTGTCTGTCGGTAGGATTCCCTGGGGTCAGGACCACCTCGGTACCGATTTGGTGCCCCCAGCACAAATACACAGTGGACACTGATGAAAGTGATTTTAATTGAGCTGAACTGAATGTGTGCCTTTATTGGTGACTGGTGTCCTGTCACTGGAGAAGTAGCATAGGGGAAAAGCGTAAGCAGCTAAGGGGAGAGGTTGCAGAGAGTGGTTTCACAACCAAAGTTAAACACATGAACCCGAAGGTCTGAGGTTTGTTAGACACACATCTGAGTAGCGTAGCTGCTGTGTGTAAGGGACTCCAAGGTCGTTCAAGCAAATGTTCCCTTACAGAGGGATGACCTGTCAGTTCCTGGAATAGACCGGTGACTCTGTGGACCATGCGGAGAACTCTGTGTAATGAAATCACAGCGTCAGGCCTGCCTTAATGATGACAGAGGGCATAAACAGCAGTGCTTGCACGTCAGAAGGAGCCCCCTTGGAGACGGCCTTGGTGTTCACTTAGGGCGATGTGTTTGAGTGTCCCACTGGGTCCAGGTCAGCCAACACTCACAGCTCATGGAGTGGTGAGCATGGGCTGTCTCAGTTGTGGGTAGGAAGACAGAAGGACGCTGTCTGTGGACGGTGGGCCTGGAGCCAGCAGCCAGGTGGCCTCAGGGATGGACGCAGAGACAGCTCTGAGGCACCTCTGGATTCTCCACATGAAGGACAAGAAACCCTGTGGTCTCCGTCTGAAGGTGTGGCTGGCGGGGTTCCCCAGTGGCAGAACAAGAGGGTGTATGTGTGTGTATAAATGCATGTATCTTTATATAGAGAGACTTAGATTTCTTGTGAGGAACTTTGGCTCATGTGATTGTGGGGGCTGACATGGCCCATGATCTGCAGCCTCGTGACCCAGGAGAGTCTGTGTCGCAATTCAGGTCCAAAGGTAGGGAAACCCGCATCCCAATTTGAAGTCAGCAGGCAGAGAAGTCTCCCTTGAAGTCTTTGTGTTCCATCCAGGCCTTTGGCTGATTGGGGGGCCCCACACCCACCCCAGGAGGGTTGATCTGCTTTACTTAGCTCACCAGTTCAGATGACAGCCTCATTCAGGTTGTATGTGGTACATACATGTGCTGTAGGCTGCACAGTGTGTGTGTACATGGTACAGACGTGTGGTGTGCATGTGTGTATGCATGGTAAGTGTGCGTGCGCATGTATGTGGCACACACATGCCACATGCTGCATGACACATGTGTGTGCATGGCTGGTGCATGTCTACTCACAGTGGGTGCATGTGTGTGGTGCACACATGCTGCATGCTGCACAGGGCGTGTGCACAGTCTCCACATGAGTGACAGAACATTAGTGAGCCCGAGTCTGCAAGGCACCCTGGTAACCGGCTGCTCGCTCCTCCTCCTGTTCCAGGTGAGGAGGCTGAGCCTGCTCAGGTGTCTCTTAGCCAGGGCAAGGCTGCCTGCAGCCCACAGGTCTGAGCTGCCCAAACCCGAGGACACGCCGTCACTCTCGGCTCTCTTCCCACCTGCCCAGCTTCCCGGGGGCCAGCAGCAGCACCCCACAACCCCGTGGATTCTGTATGTGCTTCCCATGCATGTCACTAAGGCATCCTTCCATGCTGCCATTTTTATTAGCCCAACTTTAAAGGTGAAATGGAGACTCTGAGAATTTAAGTAAATGTCAAAACAGTCATAAAATAAGTAGCAAAATTCAAACATTAAGCTGGGTCTTCAGGCTCTAAGTCCCCTGGTCTTTCCAGGGCTCTCACAAACTTCATTTAAATTCTAAGCATTCTTACTGCTTTAATGCAGCCGAAGGCGTTTTTAATTTTAAAAAGGAAGCTCACGATTCCCTTATACTTGTGGCTTTTCTTTTATTGGCTTTCAGGGGCCTGGCGAGTGCACTGCTCAGACTTATGCACACACCAGTGACACGCTGGGCGGCCCCTCACAGGATGACGGCCCGGGTCCCTCGGGCAGAGCCCGCGTCCATCCTGGGCACCAGGCTCCCCGGCAGGCCTTGCTGCTCCTCCACAGGCTCTCTCGCAGGGTTTCTGAACGTGACTTTCTCAGGACGGGCTCCTTTGCTTCTGCCCTGTGTTCACTCTTCCTCGCCCTCCGAGGTTCAGCCTGTGGCTCCCACTGCTGTTTCCTTCACGTCTTCTCCCTGTGGTCCCTGCAGAGGAATGAGCCCAGGGCCTGGGGCGCCCCCGCAAGAGGGCCCTTCTCCGTGAAATCCCAAGGCCAAGTGGGATGCAGGTGGGGCAGACCTGGGTTTCACCCCAGGTGCCCTCAGAGCCAGGATCCCGACTCGACCGGCCCGGCACCCTGCCATCCAGGCATCTCGTGCGGTGCCGAGGAAGCAGGTGGCCCGGCTGGCAGCAGCCAAGATCCTCCCAGTCCTGGCCAGGCCCCCAGCCCTCTTTCCACGCACTCACCTTCCTGCGGATCCCAGGTGTCTGCTCTGTCTCCTCCACCCTTGCTGACCTCCCTTCTCACCTGTGCCCCACACCCAAAGAACTCACACTCCTTACCACCCGGCGAGCCCTCTCGAAGAAGCATCCTGGACCGTCGCAGGCAGAAGCCAGCACATGGGTGCTCCAGCACACGTGTTCATGTTGCTTCAGGAACAGATTTTGTCCAGGCCCCCGGTGCCCTGAGTTCTCTGCAAATGTGGGGAGCCTCAGATCTCCAGGGAATTTAAAAACCATCACAAGGTGGCTACTTCCTGCTTCCCCCCATTTCTGAGTCTTTCCAGGAGGCAGGAGGGAGGTGGGGGCCTCCTTTGAGACTCCTGTGGAGGCCCTGCTTCCTGGCTAAGTCTCCAGAGACTCAGGGAACTGATACAACCCACATACCAGCAATCTGGAGGCAGTGGCACACAGCCCTGCTCCCTCGAGAGGCAGGTCCTGGCGATCCAGGTCTGGCAGGTCCTGGTGACCCTGGTCCAGGGGTCCGTGCAGCTCAGAGACTTAGTTCTTCCCTCTCCACGTGTCCTGCACTTGCGTGTCTGTCTGGCTGCAGGACTCCCCTTCTTTCACTACCCCATCCCAGTGAGATCCCTTCTGTGGTCTTCCTTGGGGACTCCGCCCTGCCGTCCTTCAACCCGCACCCTGGAGCAGCCCGCACACTGCAGTCAGCACCGCTCCCAGAGGGGTTTCCAGGAGCAGTGCTCCCCTCCCGTCACACAGCCCACTGGAGACTCCTCTGCACACCCCTTCCCGTCCTTTCTGACAGTGAAAGGGCTGCCCTCGTGGCCAGCGTCCCTACTGTCGCAGTTTACACTCAGGCTCATCTGCAGCCCGCGTGCAGGCCTCTCCGCGGCCTGGGGCCACAGCAGGCTTCTGTCTGTGCACAGGCGTGGCTCTGCCCCGGGGTCTCCTCCGTCAACATGGACGGCCTGCTGTCCTTCACCTCTGGGCCTTTGCATGCGGTTCCCCCCTGACCTAGATCACCTCTGTCTGCCTGGCCATCTCCTCCTCATCCGAGACAGATCCTTGTCCTCTGAGCCTTTCTCTGCAGAGCATCTTCTAGTGGGGTCACGGGTATCCTCCATCACTCCAGAGCTGTCACCCCACACACCTGGTGCACACGGTGACGATCAGAGAGCAGCCGTGACGGCCAGCAGGTAGGGTGGCTCTGCTGGCTCCTCTCTTTAGGACGGTGAGAGGTCGTGTGGCTCAGAGCTGGGCTGGTAGTACTTCTGCAAATGCTCTAAAGAAGGTATCAGAATTTTCATGTGAGACTCAGCAGTCTTAGTTTTCGACCCAGTGCAGACACATCATGTGGTCTTGTTTGATTGAAACGCACAGTGAAATCATGACACAAAGGCAGGCCAATCCATTCCTTCATCACATGGAAAACCCACGTCATCATGGAAGGAAAATAACAGAGTTCTGAGATGTGAAAACAGAACCTGATCCCAGCCCCTAACTCACTACATCCGGTCTGCGACGGGACAGTGACCTGGTGATGCTGCTACATGTACCACATCCTGACCATGACAGGACGGTGCCCTGCTGATGCTGCTAAACACGGGGAGGGGAGCACAGATGCTCAGGGCACCTGCACAGACAGTGCCGCCCACAGTCCCGCGGGAGATCAAGGATGCCCTGAGGGCTGGATCCAAACCGCCTTGTCCCCCGTGAGAGACCTTGGGACCCACAGCCTGGACCTCGCCCTTGCTCTGGACTTAAGCCTCCAGAGTCACTGAGTCACAGCAGCCTCCTTGGTTTCCTGATGGAGGCTCCCAGCTGCCAGCCCCGTCCCTGGAGGCTTCTTTGTGGTCCAAGTCACCAGACACAGCCTGACCTTCCTTGTGGCCTGGCTCTCAGGGGTCCCATGATGGGGAGTCAGAGCCCCCACAGGCTTGTCATCTGAGGTATCAGCGCCGGCCCAGTGTGGCTCTGGCCAGTGGGCTGCATCCTCAGGGCTGAGGCCATGCTGGATAATGAGGAACTACCCAGCAGGGTCACCCCAAAGGACACACCAGTGCCCTGAAAACCGAGTCTGCTCTGTCAGGCACCCCAGCCTGACCTTCGGATTCACAGGCCCCTTGTGGTCTTCTTCCTGGCCAGTAATCATCCGCTCCTGTCCCTGGGTTCAGGGGGCTGCCTGCAGCGGTAGTTCCAGATGGTTTCCTTGTCTGTCACACCACTTCACCCTCTGCTCGAGTTGGACAGCATCTGGGCTGGGCATCCTGCAAGCTGCAGGAGCTGGGTCAGCCCCACTGACCATGGTCAGCACTGCCAGGCACAGGCACTTTGAACTTGGGCACTGGCATTTGCTTTAAAAGGTGGTGCAGGGAGTTTCTTCATTTATCTTTTGGGGGAAGGTGGAGGGAAGACTTCAGGTGGTGCTTTGAAAACATGTCCATTAATGCTCCTCACTCCCCAACCCCAACTGTGTCTGTCGATCCTGGCATTTTGGTTTTTCTCCTTTATTTTGTAAGCCAGTGTGTCCCATTCAGTAATCATAGCTTTACAGTCTTGCACAGCTATTTCTTATTCTCATGCAGACCTTCGTGAGAAAGGAATGGTTACAGTGGAGCATTTTGAGGTGCATTTTGACAAAGTGCATTTTCACATAATGTGACCAGACAGGTGCATCCTGTTCAGTGTGAAATCATGAATTTTTACAGAAGTTTAAAATAGCTTCATACAACCCAAGCCTTTTGTTGCAGTTATTTACCAGGAGCAACCTACCACAGCTTGCACGGGGACAGGGCATTTAATCACCCGCTGCCCCACAAGCACTTGGTGGCTTGCGAGCCGGCTGTCAGGGGGCAATGAGGGTCACAGCCCTACCTTGCCCACCCAGCCCAGCTGTCCATTTTGCAGGAATCGAGCATTAGGCAGTTGTTTCTGAACCAGGATTGTACAGCTCATCCACAGCCTGGTTTCTAGTGGTCAGAGAACGTTCCTGTGGGCGGATGAATGCAGGTGACCCAGCCAGCCAGCACCCGCCGTGTTTTCATAGCCCACAGTTCACAGAGCAGCGTCCTGAACCTGCTGCTCCCTGGGTCTGAGTCTCAGCTTTTCTTGGGAGGCGGCCAGGCTGAGATGTGGCCTGACACTTTTGCCCACACCCACTGACCAACAGGCTGACCTCAGCCCTTCTCTCTGTCCCTTTCCAGGTCTGAGTCACTTGCTTAGAGGCTAGGAAGTCATCAGCTTGAAGGGGCAGACGTCATATTTCAAGACAGCTCGTTAGCAAACTATAAAAACTGCTTTTGAAAACTCCAGTAAACCTCCAAGAGTGTGTCCCCCTGGAGAGTACTTTTCTTCTTGTTGCATTTCTCTCCCACAAGCTCTGATAGAACAAAATAATAGCAGCCATCACCATTTATGGAAATTTGCTCTATTTCTAATATTCAAAGAGCTTAAATTCCAATCTGCCACCAGTGGTGAAAAGCTAGAATCCGTGACTCACCAGTATTTTTTTCTTTTTGCAGCTTCTTTGATTGAGATGAGCCCTCTAGCATTGGTGAAATGGCAGCCATGCATTTACATCAGTTTTCATTATGCATTCTGATGCCATAGCCACAGAGTGCAGCCTCACCCCTCTCCCTCTGTCTTCTCATTGCACGGTCACCCAAATCCCCAGCACTGAGTTCGCACTGACAGGGTTGGTGCTGCGTGGCCTGGGGTCCTGGCTGGAGGGCAGGGCAGGGCGGGCCGGTGCAGCACCTGCTGCAAGGTTTGCCTCCCCCTCTCTTCCTGGTTCATCTGAAGCTCTGCTTCAGCCTCTGTAACCCCGCTTAACCTTGACTCCTCCCACACGAAGGGAAGGGTAACACAAAGCTCATCCAGACTCACCTTTGGAAAGCCTGGCTCTTTCCCTCCCCACCTGACAGGAACAGAGAAGGTATGTCAGGAGGCTGCACTTGCTCCCGCCCACGTCATCCAGAGCAGCCAAGAACCGCCCCAGAATCTGCAAACCATGTCTCCTCGGTCGGGCGTGTCGCAGTTGAAGTTCATAGGAACCTGGTTCCACTCACAGACGGCACCCCCGCAGCCCACCGGGCACCAAAGGTCTTTCACCCCCACGTCTTCATCTTTCTTTTTCCAAACAAGCTTTCACCATATTTCACAGTCGGGATGGTTCCAGCAAATCCCACTTCTGACGCTAACTGTGCCCAGCTCCTTGCGGCCAGCCCCGGGGCTGGTGGCTTCCTGAGGACTTGCAGCCTGTAGTCTTACGCAGATGAGACTTACTCCCGGGAAAGGGTACAGCATGACACCGCCCAGGCACACAGGGGCCAATCAGAGAGACCGGGCTCATTCCCATGGTCCCTCCCCCAGGGAAGCCCCACAGCAGTGAGTCAGGACGCGGCGGGGGGTGTCACCCATCAGGGATGCTCACCTGCCCGTGGAGTCCAGGTCGGGTCGGCTGCCCAGTGCCTGTGTGATGATGACGGTCACTGAAATTCCGGACCCCCAGACAGACAGACAAGAGGGCTGAGGCCAGCCTGCTGGTCACTGGGTGTAGGCAAGGCTGCCAGACCACCGCCCCCTCCCCCACTGTTCACACTAAGGGCTCAGGCCCAGTGAGCCTCTCTTAGAGTTCCGGGGACGTTTGTTAGTTGACAGGGTGGGAGCTCTTCACCAGTCAAGTTCTCAGACATCCTTAAAGGTCAGGTTTGCAGGTAAGCCTTTCTGAAGACAGCAGCCCCAGGCTGCTGTGTCCTCTCTTCTCTGCACAGTTGTGTAATCAAGAGAAAGATTTTTAAGGAGACATTTGCAGTTGTGGGTTTTTTTGTCCTCTGTCTTTGAAATCGAGTGTGTACTTTCACTGAGTTGGGCTGCCCTTGTGGCTTAGCTGGTAAAAAACCTTCCTGTAGTGCAGGAGACCTGGGTTTGATCCCTGGGCTAGGAAGATCCCCTGGAGAAGGGAACGGCTACCAACTCCAGTATTCTGGCCTGAAGAATCCCGTGGACTGCAGTCCATGGGATTGCAAAGAATTGGCCAAGACTGAGAGGCTTTCATGTCACTTTCCCGTTGGGGCAGCACAGATCCCCAGGGGCACGGCCGCTGGGGTGACTGTGTCCGGGTCTGGAGACAGGGTAGCTGTAGGGGGTGTGCTTCCTGACAGGGCTTCCCACTTCACACACAAGGTGTGAGGTCATGTGAAAGAACTAGTAGTACATTTGGAGTTAATACATTATGTAGTGAAAGTTATCCATGTAATCCATGGCCAGAAGTTAATGGAACTGTATGAATTCTCTAAATGTGCTTAAATTGCTCACTTAAACTCCAGAAAGTTAACCTTGGCATCTGTTTTTCTGTGTTGAAAACACTGACATCTCTCTGTAAATGTTTAATCTTAAGGTTGCAAATATAAACAAGCACAACTTGACTTTTACCCTCTGTGATTTGTTTGGGCTTGGATAACGCTTGGTACTGACCTAGTCAGGAAGGTGAGAGGTGTGACTGTGGGTAAGGAAGCACTTGCTGCCGGTCTGTGGGCTGGTCTCCAGTCCTTTCTGGGTAGAGCCTCACATCCTCCCTACCCGGGGCAGAGCCCCTTCTCTACGACTCCTCCCACTCCATTTCTCATTTTAGAAGTTTCCTTGGGGGCTGCTGATGGAAGCTTATGTTACAGAAATTTAGGATTCAGTGCATAACATGCGCTCTCACAGTGTGACTTCTGCTCTTCTGACTGACCTCTCAGCGTACGAGCCTTGCTTCACAGCCAAGGCCTCAGTTCTGTGGCTCCCGCCTCCCTAGGCGCTGTCTTCTTCCTCCTGCACGTCTCCCCCTGAGCCCCACGCACAGACTCCATCCATTCTCCCCCCCTGGGTTGGAAGCAGGCTTCTGTCTTCTGGTTATTGGCCTCTGAGAAAGAGAGTGAGTTTTTAGACCATCCTTGAAACTGGCGTCTTTGACTTTGAATAACGTGTAGCATTTCAGTATCTGTTGGAATTTACATTTTCCAAGTTTTCAATATTGAACTCAGGAAGAAGCAAGGCTCTGGATGCACAGAGCTGTCACCTCCTTCCTCTGCCTTTCTTCTGCCTCAGCTCCAGAGGAGCTGAACATGGCAACACATTTGTTTCTGTAAAAAATTCTTCTCCCAGAAAACCTACTGAGCAGAACCTTGTGGGCTGTGTGGTTAAGGAATGGGGGTTCTCGGGCATTTCTGGTGCAGCATCTTTGTTGGGAAGTTTACGGCTGGCATCTTTGGGTTTTTCTCCAGGTGTGTGTTCCCTCTTTGTCTCTCTCCCCCCTGGTTTATCGTATGATAGTTGACTGGAACCCACTCTGGTTGTCTTGCTGGGAGAATCCCATGCACAGAGGAGTCTGGCGGGCTACAGTCTATGGGGTCTCAAAGAGTTGGGCACACTCACGATTCTGTCTGTGATGTGTCTGTGGAAACTCTCCTCCTGTGCTCCCGTTGAGGACGAGGTTTGTGACTGGGAAAGATAGTTGCTGCTCCCCCAGTGCTCTGCGATCTCTGGGTGCTCACCTCTCTCATTCTTAAATCGTCAGAATTACCCCCTGCAGGGCTGTCACCCACCCCCCCCCCTTCCACTCCACACACACACCCTTCTACTGACACCCCCACCCCACCACCACGGGCCCTCGTACCTGCTCAGAAGGCCCCCTGGAAGCTGGCCTAGTCCCGGGGATGTGAGAACAGGACAGCGGCCCCCAGACCCTGGCAGGCCTGTCCAAGCTGCAGGTGGCCTGCGCCTGTGGTGGGGAGGGATTATCACTGCCAGTGTGACCGTGACCTCGTCCCTGGGCAGTGCCTGCTCTGGCTGGACCTGTGACTGTCTGCTGTGGGCAAATCGATAATGTGTCTCATGCCCTGAAAATTTACTGGGCTTCTCCTGAATAATTTAATGCCTCTCTGTGAATAATGCTTGGTTTTTAGCTCTCACAAGCATGTAAGACAATGAATGGCTAGGTAGGATTTCTTTCTGCTTTTATTTCCAGGTTAAATGAGTTTTAGCGCCATCTCAGTGGAAAGATGAGTGGGCCCTGTTATTATCCTCAACATCAGGAAAGCCAGTCTCCATAAGGGTCTTGGAGAAATTCTGTTAACCCCGTGGGTTCCAGACCCAATTTCTTGGCAGAAGAATAAGCCACCTTGATCATACCCAGAGATAAAAAATTATAGGTGTCATATAGCCAGTAATAACTGTGATGTGTTGGAAATTTGTTGTGTTGCATGAAATTTCCTGAATAGTTTACTCAAGTTATTTAACCCTCAAAAGCAAGGAAGAACTGGGGATTGGTGATTCTGCACCGGAATTTCAGAGCATCCGCACTTTGGATATTTGGGGTCAAGTCGCTATGTGCCCTGGGACGTCCTGTGCCCTGTGGGGTGTTCAGAGGCCCCACCCCCAGGCCCTTCCAGCCAGAGATGTCTTGAGACCCCTGTCCCTGTGTGGTTGTGACGAGGGGGGTCAGCCCCGACTGACCAAGAACTACTGACCTAAAGGGCAGGGAGAGGAGGGAAGCGCAGTTCAGAAAGGACGCTTGTGGACCCAGGCAAAGCTCGCTCCCTGAGGCCGAAGCCCTCCTGTGGATTTGTAGATGCAAGTGACTTCCTGCCAAGCCTGCGCGTGTCCCCAGAGGGGCTGTGATGTCTGAATGCCCTTTTCCATCACCAGCCTCCCTAGCCTATCAGTGACATCGGTAGCCTGATAAACCCCACCTAAGTAAAAGCAAGGGCAGAAGCAGGAATTGCCGGCCGCCGCCCCGCCCCTGGCCTGGCGAGCGTGTCGGGCCGGGAGGGGTCTGTGCGGCCCCAGTCTAGCCGTGGAGGAGGCGGCCCCCAGGGGCTCCTGGCCCCGCTGTCCGGCGACCGTCCGCCGCTGCCCCTGAAGGGCTGGGCGGCAGCGCCACCTGGTGGCCGCGGCGGGAGCGGAGCCGCGCTGCGCCGCCCGGGTCTGGAGCGGGGCCTCGGTGCCAGCCCCGCCCCCGCCCCCAGGCGAGCGCTCCTCTGGGAGGTGCCCTCGCTCCCGGGAGACTGCTTCCTCCCGGGGGGCTTCTGTCCTTGGAGTGGCGGCTTCCAGGGGCTACGGCAGCCCTGCTTTATAGTAAGAAGCCTCGGGCACAGGCTTCCGCCGCATCCTGTCGGCCCGCTGTGCTGTGGAGAGGCCGCGCGGAGGTTTAGGGTTTGTCACACAAGATACGTGACCCTGGGCCCAGCCCAGTCTTGCAACTGTTGATAATTTGGAGATGGAGCCCAGAGTCTTGCCTGCACGGCCCCTCTGTTCCACCTGCTCTGCCCTTGTTGTGCTTACAGGCTGGAGTGTCCACGGGGCCGTGCTCTGCTCCTGAGGGCCTTGATTCCTGAAAGCAGGCGGTGGCTGCGCGTGCTGACCCCTGACCTGCGGTTGAAGGCCTCCTTATGCCCTGACTCTCAGCCCGGCCCACGGTGCTTTCCACCCCGGGTCACAGGTTGTGACGGGGGCCCCGTCATCCTGTATGCACCCGCTCCGCCTGTCCTCCTGCCAGGGCCCGAGTCCAGGAAGGCCCCAAGTCTCCACTCCCTGCTCCCGCCCCCAGGGCCTTCCTGTCACCCAGCACCTCCTGATACCCAGGCCCTCGGGAGGAGGCTTTGCCCTTATGTTCACAGCCCAGATCGTCTGTCCACCTGCTCTAACTACACTGTCCTCTGCCTGGATGGTTGTCCTGGAAAGGCTGGGGCCCTCAGGATGGTGGCACTCACGTGGTTTGTGAGCTGGTCACCGACTTCCCACCAGCACTGCTCAGGGTTGCTAGGGATATGATTTGCTTGGATTTAGGACTTTGAGTGCAAAGTTTCAGCCCTGAATCAAGTATATGGGGTGTCCTGACCCTTCTGGGGCTGTGATGCCACTTATGTGTACCTGGGAAAACAGGATCCCTGAAGAGGAAGGCAAGACCACAAGAGGTCTGTGTGCTCCATGTGGAGGGCCTAGGGCCCTCCTAGGGGATGGCCCAACTCGGGGATGGGTTCTTGTGTCGTCTTCGCCCAGAGTCACCTTAGAAGTTGCTTCGTTATTCACTCATCAAACACTGAATCACCACCATCTGCTGGGTGTGGTCTAGGTCCTTGGGTCACAGCAGGGGCAGAGCCAGTTTCCACGTTTAAGAGGTGGGACAATCAACCTTCGATGGGCGTGTTCCAGAAAGGCCCCACCTGGGCTATACTGGAGGAGAGGCCAGGATGAGCAGGACAGGATGGGGGTTGCAGTGTTCCAGTGGCAGGAATGGGGTTAATGTGGAAATACTGGGCCCCCGGTCTGTGCCCTGAGGGTGTCCTGCTGGCCCCCAGACCTCACGGTAAAGGGCCAGCACCTGGTCCTCGGGGTCTTGAGCTGCCAGCCTCCATGCTGATGGGGCCACACTCAGGGAGGGCCTGCGCCGGGTCTCTGCAGGGGCCGAGGCATCAGTGAGGAACTTCAGGGCTTCCAGGCCCAGGCCTCTTCTTCAATGTGCAGGCTCTTGGTCGATGAAACCATGAGTCACTTTCTGTCACACTATTGCTTTAAAAAAAAAAAAAAAAGAGAAGAAAAGGGAAAAAGAGAAGACTAATGGCAGGGGTTCCCACCTGCAGAACCCTGGCCAGAGGTTGAAGTCGTGTGCTTCCTCCTAATCCTGCCAGCAATCTGTCAGGGAGCCGATGCCGGCGGCCTCTTACACATTTGCTTTATGAGGAGCTGGAGGGGCAGTGACCAGCGATGCCAGGCCTGGCGCAGAGCTCGGCTGACAGCTGGGAAGGGGCAGCCTGTGGAGGACCAGACTGGCAGCAATCAGGAGCCAGTTGAGCCTTTTGAGCAAAGTGATGAAATCCACAGGGAAAGTGGTGAGCTGGAAAACAGATGAGATTCTGGAGGCAGGAGCCTGAACACAGTATCTTCACCCCAAGCGACTGGAAGCCTGAATGCAGTAAGAGAACCACAGCATCTTCAGTGTCACGGAGCCCAAAGAGGAATCGCTGAAGTGTGGTGACTTTGGGATTTGGGGAACCAAGAGCCAGAAATTCAGGGACTTGCCCCAAGTCAGGTCCCTCGTGGTACGTGTTCTTCATGAAATCCGGGTGTCCCCGACCTGTGCTTGCTATCACACATTGCGGTTTTTTGCTTATATGCTCGTCTGGTCTGCCCGGGGCCCCTGTTATTTTCAAGTTTGTCTCTCCTGGAGCTGCTTACCTAGCAAATAGTCTCGAGGTGCTGTATCCAGGGCTTGTTCATGGTGCTGGGGAAGGAGCGTCAGACCCTCCAGGAGGGTGCCTGGCAGGGGTGGGCTGAGAGCCAGATCTGTGGGTCCACGCCACTTATGTTGCGGCCCCAGCTGTGTGGTGCAGTTGTTTCACTGGATGTGAGCCTGGGACTCGGGCAGAGGCCAGGCCACAGATGGAGCCTGGAGTTACCACTTGCAGCTGGTGCGTGGGGTTGGGAGGAGAGCTGGAAGCGAGTGTGGGCAGCGAAGAGAGAGACCTGGACTGTGAGCCCTGCGCTGCGGCTCAAGAGGATGGAAAAGACCCAGCGCAGGAGGCCGAGGAACAGACACAAGCCAGCACTGGCTGCAGGGGAGAGTCCCTGAGGGTGTGTGCACGCACCCTCAAGGGCCTTCTGACTCTGCATCTCCATCATCAGGGCCACCTTTCAGCTTCTTCCCTTGGGCAGGCATGTTCTTCTTGGTGCCCCCGTTCCCCAGCGAGAAATCCTGTGTGAGGAGCCGTCCTCAGGTCACTTAGGGAGCACGGACAGATGGTCAGCCGTCAGTCACAGGCACAGTCAGCCTACAGAGGAGGAAGCAGGAGCCCCTGGCCAACAGGAGCTGGATGCCCTGCCCTCCCAGACCCGGTCCCTGTGAGCAGCAGAATGGTCTCCTCGGGACCCAGGCCTCCTGGCCTTCCACGTGAATAAGAGCGTTGTGCATTTTCTGCCAGTGGGAAAGTAGAAGTCACAAAAGTTATTGATCTGGGCACAGCAGTGTTTAATAACTTTCTTTTTTATTTTAACAAGACACCAAAAGTAAGGCAGATGGACAAGTTTGCAGTGTGTTCCTCTCTGGAATCTCCAGAGAACCTCGAGCTCACGGGTTCCATGCCCCGTGTCTGCTGCATCTGCCTCAGGACTTCACCTTCTGGGACGCAAGGAAACGCATTCAGAGCAAGAAAGCTGGTCCCCCGCAGAGGTCGGTGCTGGGTTTCCAGTCTCATGCCCAGCGGAAGATGCAGCTTCTTGATGCCCTGTTACCATCAAGTGAGAAATACAGCATGGCCAATTTTGTTCCATTTGCATAACAAGAGAGGTCTCTATGAGGGTGCTATTTACAATGGGGCCTTTCCAGAGGAAAGTGCTATCATTCCCCACCTCAACCTTTTTGTTATACAGGTAATACATAAAATGATACTGTTTATTGACCACTCATGTAATTTTCACAACACTTTTCAGGTAGGAGCATTTTTTATCTTTTATATAAGGGTTGAGGAAACATGTCTGGAGAGAAATATAACCCAGTTGGTAAACTGCAGAGCAAGAAGTGAAACTCAACTTGATCTGTACATCTGTACATTGCTGTCTGTGCTTCTTGTAGAAAACATCATGTTTCTTATGGAAAAGTTAAAAGGTTAAGTCAAGCCAGAGGAAAAGTGTATCTATATCTTCTGCCCAGAAAGAATCACTGTTATTTGGACTCTTATTCATATTTTCTATACGTAGGTTATGTAGATAGGAAAGGAATATGCATACTCCTTTGTAACTTTTTACTTAACATTGTATTGTAAATATTTTTCTGTTTCTTTTTCCTAATGCATTATTTATAATATTCCATTGTGTGCCTAAAGCATAATTCAACTACTTTGGGGGATTTCTACTTTGTTTCTGATACTTTGTTGCTTCAAAAAAATACCACAAGGAATATATTTGTCTTTTCGTGTCTTTTCATGCACTACCTTTGTCCTTAGATCAGTCAGTTGGTAGGTGATGCCTTTCTGTTTTAAATGGTGAGCACACCTTTAGTACCTCTGATAGTTATTGCATTCATGAAGTTTGTCCCAGGCTATACTAATTATTTTCAGTAATCCAACAGATACTGAGTTACAGGGCTGTTCTTAGAGCTGTCCAAGGTGCTGATGTCCTTACGTGTGCATCATATTCTTGAGTTTTTTTTACAGTTTTTCATTTTAAACTATCTCAAAATTATTGAGAATTTGAAAGGAGAAATTTACTCAAGGTTCTGGAATTGTGATGGTTATAGATATTTGATTTTCTAGATATTTGTTTATTCTGATACAAAAAAAAGCAGATTCTTTTTGAAACTATTAAAAAAAACTTAACTGTCATGAAAACTGATGTGACTTAGTAAAGAAACTTTGTATGTGTTTGATCATTGATTACTACAATAGACAGGCTGACAGACTTGTGTTATAGTTTCATCATATATGCCGCCAGGGCTGCCGCCTACATGAAGATTCAATTGTTTAGTGATATATGGGATGTGGTTAGAAAGACTGAAACTTAAATGTGTAAGATTAACATTTGTGAAAGGACTTCTGTCTCTTCTGATTATCTTAGTCATGTCATACTTATGTCCCCTCATGGCTCACTGTTGCATAATTTGTGTTCAGATTTTCGCCATTGAATATTTTTACTGGATTCTGAGGGGTTAGTTATGCTGGTAAAAGAGTGTTTCATTTCAGCTTGTAAAGTTACAGCTACACAGGGGTGAGAGGTGGGTGGAGAAGTAAGGAAGGGCTTCTTCCTGCGGCCAGCAGAAGCTGGAAGGCTGTGCTGCGGCCTCCTCACACACCCGTTGGAGAGTCAGACTCGGGAGCAGAGGACGGAGGGTGGAGGCCAGGGCCGGGGCTCCGGGACACAGAGCTCACCTCCTGCAGGGGCGTGTGTCTGGAGTCTCCTGCCGGCAGCTGCCCTGCTCTGCGCACCTAACACTTCCTAGGAAGGCGGGGCATGTGTCTTACCATGCACACGAGCACACACAGTAATGATAATACTAATAAAGGGGCGGGAAGACGTGCTCAGAGGAGGTGGCGTTTGTCTGTGGCTTCAGCAGTGGCCGTAGGTTGTATAGTTCCCCAGACTCATTGAGTCCTCATGTTAACCATGTGTGACACAGAGAGTCCATAATGTGGTTTACAAAGAAACAGAGGGCGTTAGACAAACTAGCCATTGGTTCCGTCGGCTTCAGTTTAGCTCCACCCGGGCCAGATGTTTGCTTTGGGGAGTTCACGGTTTCCGAGAGAAAACAGACACAAAGCTGGTATAAAATATCGTTACATCGTGACAGATCCAGGGAGACAGACGGCTGGTCTTAAACCCCAAAACTTCAGAGCAGCCTGACGTGTCCAGGGATTCACCTTAATGCAGAGTATCGTGTGACCTGGGCCTCGCTTTGTCTCTGTTTTTAAGCAGCAGTTACAGACTAACTCAGAGAAGTTTGCGTTTGCACGTTCCTTCTGTGTTGTCCGCAGAATCACCTGGTGAGACGGCTCTTACTGCCCTACTCTAGACATTCTCCACGTGCACACACGCAGCAGAATTGTGTCAGGACCCAGCATCTAATTCAGAGCCATCTAATTCAAGGACAATTATTTCTTTTTTCAAAAATTAAAAAAAGATTTTTACGTAATTTCTAAAGGTTAGGGTTGCAAAGAGACACAACTGAGCGACTGACACACACACTCCATCTAAGTTATTACAGAATATTGTCTGTGTTCCCCATGTTACGCAGTCACCCTGAGCCTGTCTTACACCCCATCCTTGGTACCTGCCCCTCCCGCACCCTAAGTTGCCCCTCCCCCACACAGTAATCACTCCTTTGTTCTCTGTATTTGTGAGACTGCTTCTTTTTTGTTACATTCACTAGTTTGTTGTATTTTTAGATTCCACACATAAATGAAAATATATGCTATTTGTCTTTCACTGTCTCATCTCACTGAGCACAATAAGGCCAGTAATTTCTAACATACTTGACAGTATCTCAAAGCTCAGATCCTCATCTGGAACCTCAGCCCAGTCCTTGGGTGCCGGCTGTGGGCGGGGCCTGTTGGGACACAGGACCGGGTGTCAGAGGTCAGCGTCCATTCCCGGCCTCCGTGGGTCCCACGTGGGCCCACTGCCCCTTCCCAGCCCCTCCCCTTCTGCGCCCTGGGTTCTCCCACCTTCCTGCCTTGGTGGGCGGGCCCCGCCCTGTCCCCGGGGGCGGCCCCCTCTGCTGCCCTGCTCCTGGGGCAGCTCTGGCCTCAGCCCCTGGGGCTGGACTTCAGTCCCTGGGACCCGGCTGGGGGTCTCACCTCCCCAGTGTGTCCCTCTTGGGGAGCTGCCCTGTCCACAGGGCCTGGGCCTTCCTCTGCCAGGAAGCCTTCCCAGCTCTGAGGGTCCAGAAGCAGGCCTGGCTGCTGTCCCGGCCGGTCCTGGTGGCTGAGCACAGAGGGGGCCGTCGTGAGCTCTGACCCAGCCCTGCTGGGCTCCTCGCCTGCTCCTTCAGCAGACGTGGGAGAGGACCCTCTTCTTATCACCTCCCGAGACAGGAGGGTGGGAGGACAGCGGATGGTCATTTGCGACAGTCACAGAGGTCTTCCTGGGAGGGAGGTCAGCTGTGTGATTGGACAGGAATGTTCTCAGCCTTGGTTTCAGGCTTAAAAACTATTCTTACTTCAGTGCATTTTCCATGACATAGATCAGACCCCAGATCATCTTAACATTGATAATGTAATTAAAGCCCTCCAAGCAAAAACAGAATTTCAGTGCTTAAATAATTTGCAATATCATTTTACACTAGAGTGTAAGGTTAAAAGATTTTAACCTAAAATGAGTATGTTTAACCACAAGCATCAGAGCACACCATCAGCAGTCTCTTTTTCTATCAGTATCTCACCATGGTCCTGAGTGTTGATTTGAGAATTTGAGAGTGTGAATTAAGATTTAGAACTTAGATAATTGGATTTTATTAAAATAAAAAATTTAAAAACCTGCTTGTGTGCATCCACGGACAGCATCGTAGAACCGAGAAAACAACCCAGAGGGGAGGAAATGATTGCACATCACTCATTTGTAGGGGCCTTGTATCCCGAATTCGCAAAGACTCCAACAAGTCACAGCTCCCTTACTGGCCCATTTCTCCCCGTGATATTTGTCCTAAAGAATCCCACCCACTGCCCCAGCTTCAGGCCCTTTGATGGCAGCTGAGGTCCACCCGGCTTCTTAATGTGGCCAGTGACAAGTCTACAGGCAGGTGGGTGGTGGGCTCATCTACACAAAGGGCTCAGGACAATGAGAGTTGGGCCAAACCCCCAGGTTCCTGACACTGGTGAGACAATACTTCCTAATGCAGCAAAATCTCCTTCTCCATTAAGGTTCACTTGAAGCTTCTTCAGGTTATTGCTAGTTAATCTGTTGTATTTACTTTTGAATTCATGCATCTGTTGGGTTATTTCAGAAGTTGCAACAGAATATGTATTTTCATTCATACCTGGTGTATTCTGTGAAAGCGGTAAAGCTGTAGAGCCTGTAAACTGTCTTTATTCTTTATAGAGTCTTAGAATATTTCCCTTTGTGTAGACATTTGCTTAGAGATTGTTGAGTCTCGGTGATGTAGGCAGGCAAGGTTATCTGGAATGGAGGGAGAGGCTGGGTTCTTGGTCACAACTTGCACGGATGCTTTGATAAGGCATTTTGAAGATGTATTATATTTTTTCCTAACGTCAAAAAAGCCTTTGCAAACAAGCATGTTTGACAGAACCAGGTTTCTTTAAGCTGTCCAAGATGAAAACGATGCTTATCCTGAATGCTGTTAGCTGAAAGTATAAGACATCTTACACTTTGCAACCTGTCTTTCACCACCAAATGCACTATTAATTTATAAATCAGGGATCCTTGTAGCAGTGCCATTAATGGGAGGTCCTGGCAGAGGTTTTGAGGCACTGACTTCCTTCCCACTCCTCAGGGGATGTGACTGAGTTGTTAAGAAGAACTTTGAATCTGGGGCGTGGTGGTAGCTGTCCTCATGTCTGGGTGGGTTTAAAGTTATTACAGTCCTTCAAAAGCAGTCACATCAACTCCAAAAGGACCGTCATGGCAACTAGACTGTCTTCTAATGGGGTTATAATGACAAAGTAATAAAACCATTAAGCAAATGGGGATTGGAGGCTTTAATACACTGATGTCCAAATAATTGGGAGAACAGATGCTAAGACCACAGGACCCGGTGAACATCCTCCCCAAGGAGAGAAGCTGAGGGTTTGAACTGATTCTGAGTTGACACTTTTCTGAGCGTGTGCTGTGACTCAGTGATCCCAGATTCTGGCGCATGACGGGAGAGAGAGGCCACATGTCACAGGGAACCCTGACCACCTAGAGGAAGCGCTTGCTGGTTGTCGCCTGTGGACAGGTCTTGGTCGTCAGGTGAAGTGTGATCCTACTTTCAAGTGAGGTAGCAGCCACTGGGGTCTCACACCCATGGAGAATTGCTGTTTCCCTTGAAATTAACATTCTCTTGCTTCGCCCTTATACCCCAGGGTGCCTTGGAGCACAGTTTGGGAATTGTGATGTTGATTTATATTTTCATGCCCTCTGGTCTGGTGCATGGCCTCTGTGCTAGACTGTGCCCCCACGCAGGTGAATTCACTTTCCCTGTGGCTAATGGTTCTGGGTAAGGGAGTCCACCTGCAGGGGCTGTGCTCCGAAGGGTGTGCTGGCCGACTCCTAGCAGCCCACTGTCAGGACAGATGGAGCCCTCCGTGCAGGGTGTCTGGAAGGATGCATGGATTTAGGGGGCAGAGGCGCCACCAGGGGGGCGGACTGTGTCGGGTTGGGGGGCTCGGTCTGGTGGGGTGGTTGTGTCTGGGGGAGCCGTGTCTGGTGGGGGGGCTGTGTTTGGGGGGCTGTGTCTGGTGTGGGGGACTATGTCTGGGGGGACTGTGTCTGGTGGGGGAGCTGTGTCTGGGGGGACTGTGGAGGGGGACTGTGTCTGGGGGGGACTGTGTCTGGTGGGGGGGGCTGTGTCTGGGGGGGCTGTGTCTGGTGTGGGAACTGTGTCTGGGGGGGCCATGTCTGGTGTGGGAACTGTGTCTGGGGGGACCGTGTCTGGCGGGACACTGTGTCTGGGGGGACACTGTGTCTGGTGGGGGGCTGTGTCTAGGGGGGTTGTGTCTGGTGTGGGGACTCTGTCTAGGGGGACTGTGTCTGGTGGGGGGTGCTGTGTCTGGTGGGGACTGTGTCTGGTGTGGGAGGCTGTGTCTGGGGGCGCTGTGTCTGGTGTGGGGACTGTGTCTGGTGGGGGCTGTGTCTGGTGTGGGGGGCTGTGTCTGGGAGAGCTGTGTCTGGTGTGGGGACTGTGTCTGGGGGGACCGCTGTGTGGGGGGACTGGTGTGGGGGGGCCGTGTCTGGTGTGGGGGGCGGTGTCTGGTGGCCCGTGTCTGGTGGGGTCTGTGTCTTGTGTCCAGTGGGGACCGTTGCCATGGAGAGAAGCCTGCTGGAGGCTGTGCACGGCTGCTCTGGCTGAGGTGCTGGCCTGGTAAGTCTCACGTCCTCTGGGGATCCCAGGCTGACAGAAGTGTGAGCTAAGTCTCAGGTGGATATTTTAGTTCCTCAGCGTGTGTGGTTTACCTGCTGGCACACCGTCGTAAATGCTGCATCAATTGTACTTTCCTACTTGAAGGTAAAGTCACAACTAAACTCCGTCCCTGATGCCAAGAGGTAGAGAAAGAGGCGCTGCCAAGCACGCAGGCAGCTTTGTGGATGGTCCGGTTTGGAAGAAGGACCACAGGCTGTGGGAGCGGAGGGCCTCACGCCCGCTGGGCGTCCGCTGTCTGCACTGTGTCAGATGGTCTACTTGTGGTTTAATTCCTTCTGTGCCCAAGAAGAGGAAGTTTCAGATCATGGGCAAATTTCTGGAAAAATCCATTCACATTCTGCTTTTTTGTCACGCCTCCACCAGCTGTGTCTTCTTCCTCACTTCCTTGGGCAGTTGCTGCCTTCCCTGTCCTCCCTGCCCTCTCCCTGCTGAGGACGTGGTGACAGGTGGCCTTTGTGCTCTCGGGCAACGTGGATGCCTGGGGGGCCTGTCTGTCTCGGCGCCCTGATGTGTCCTGAGGACTGGGCGGCACTGGGCGGCGCAGCCCAGGACTCACCTGGCTCTGCAGACCCCCTGCTGCAGGCCGTCGCACGTTTTCTGACCCACCGTTGTGCTGCTCAGATCCTAGCCTGTGGCCTCTGTTCCCGTCTCCCACCCCTAACCATCGGTCTGTTCTTGGTATCGGTATGGGTAAGTCTGTCTCTCTTTCTCATTTGTAAAGTTGACGCTGTAAAATGCTCAAGTCACGGGGAGTGATATACATACAAGGAGCACAGTCAGTAGTATTATAGCAAGTTTGTATGGTGACAGATGGTGGCTGATGTGATTGTGGTGATTATTTCATAAGGTGTAAAAGTATCAAATTACTGTGTTCCACCCCTGAAACTAATATAACATTGTATGCTAACTATAACTCTGTTTAAAAAAAAGGTTAAAAAAGAGTTCAACTCATCAGTGACACCACAGGAGGAAGCAAACCAGCTGCTCTAAAACCTGCTGGATGCCCTGGCGGCCTCCGTCATCTGTCATTGTGGTTGCCCTGGAAACCCGACCAGCCGCCCCCAGGACGAGCCGGGAAAGGCCCCCTGGTGTCTGTAGCTCGAGGGAGCCTTGCCTCCTGTGGTGCTGCCCTGAGCTCTTCTCCAGAAGCTGGAGGCCAGTCCGAGTGGACGGCAGGCCTTGCTTCATTTGTGGGCAGATACCTTTGCTGCAGGTCTCAGGTTTACTTGAAAGTGCTGCCAGATGTGGACAGGAAGCGGTGAGGAGAGCCTTGGCTGTTGAGCTGCCTGTTCCCTGCTCACAGGCAGTCAGCAGTGATGCAGCACCCCCCGGGCGAGGGCGTGCTCGGCTGCAGGGCGGTGACACTTCTGGTCCAGTCTCAGCCTCAGGGCTCCTGGAGTTGGGTCTCATGAGTGCACCTTACCTTCCATCTCCTCAGTCGCCCTGTCAGTATTTAATTGTGGGGCTCTTATGAGGAATATATTTCCTCTCCCTAAATATTCTTCTGTATTAGGTGCCCTTTAGGATTCAGACCAAGCAGTAGATACCACATCACTCTCAAATGCGTGCTGGAATTTTATATAAATGTGTATATTTTAAAAGAATATAGCTTTTAGCTTCAGGATCTCTGTGAAACCTAGATATATCAGTATCTGCAGACTAAAGCCGTGAAATCTCTTGACAAAGTGTAATTTTTCATTCTTGTCTCCAAAGCTTGGGCTAATGCTCAGCCTACAATTCTTTTATTACCTGACTACTGTTTCCTTAGCTGTTCATTTCACATGAAGGACAAGAAGTGTGATTTCTTGTTCTTAATTTAAACGTTCTTTGGCAGCACAATAGAATGTCTAGAAATTCCTTGGAAATCTCTCATTTTCAGCCCTGATCCCTCCCTCCCCACTTCTTCCCTCTTTCCATCCAGCCTACTTTTCCTCACTTCTGTTCCACCCTTGGCCTGAGCTCTGCTCTCCCCATGCCTTCCACTGGAGCTCTCACTCACCCCCCTGTCCCCAGGATCTAGTCCTGTACAAACAGGAGGCTATCAGCGACCTTCCAACTTGGCCGTCCGTGGGTGGAAGGATCCAAACGTTCCACGAGCGATGCTGCAGAGGGCTTTCCTCTGTCGGCTCCAGCCTGGCACAGGCGCGTGGTCGCCTCTGCTCGGGAATCAGCTTAGTTTGAACTTTCAGGTTTAGTTTAATTGTATGAAACAGCTGACGGTGGTACTGGATTTGGGGATTCAGGAAGGAGGCCTCCTGTGGTCTCCTGCTGATCCTCAGCAGAGGACCTTTGAAGGAAATCTTTTATAACAATGTGCTCTTGCCATTTTAAAAATAATTCTTTTATCAATTATTTTTCTAATGCTTTTAAGAGTTACTGGATTATAACTCACAGGTAATAAAATATGGCTCTAACTGGACAGTGTGATGAGTTGTGAGGGTGCACTTTTTCATCAGCAAGTCCCTTGAGGCCCTTGCAGTCAGCGCGCCACCAACCCATTCTCAGGCAAACATCACTAATTCCATCCCTGTGGTCTTGTTCCTGCTGTCAGATTTCAGGTGAATGGACCACCCTCAGGAGGATTGTGTGTTAACCTTCTTCCAGTCACCTTCCTGTTTGAGAGTCTTCCAGGCTGTTACTGTGTTGGTGCTTCCTTCCTTTTTACTGTTGAGTGGTTTTCTCAATTTCCACCTGTTGTGTTTGTGTCATGATGTTGGCTTCCTTGGTACCTGAGTCCTCCAGCCCAGGGACCCCTCCTCATGTGTTTCCATGGAAATGTCTTGATGTCCCCTGCCAATTCCAGAGTCCCTGCTGTCTACCTGCCCTTGGGAGTGTGCAGGTGGCTGAGGGTTCTGGTCACCTCTTGCTCAGACTTTCTTTTCCTGTTGCTAATATGTGAAGTATATCCTTTCTTCTTATATTTTATTTTAATTTTTCCAGCTTGGTTTATATATAATTGATATGAAACACTGTGCAGGTTCAGGATAGGTAACATGATGATATGATACCTTTATTGCAAAGTGAGTGTAACAGTAGGTCAGTTAACACACCCTGCATCTCACAAACTCACGTTTTTGTGGTGAGATTGTTTGAGATCTACCCTCTTAGCAACTCACAAGAACGTTAACCATGGTAACCATGCTAAGAGTCACGTCCCCAGAGCTCCTGTGTCTCTGGCTGGAAGTTTGAGCTCTCTGTCCAGAATCTTCCCACCCCTTCCCCAGCCGCTGACAGCCTTTTCCCTTGATTAATCACCTTCTACATGAAGATTCCTGAAACATGCCCCTAGAGGCTGTGGGCATCCACTTGTAGGGCTCTCAGGAATGCTTATATTTTAACATGCTCAAAGAACAGTTCTCTATACAGGGAATTTCAGACCCCAGCTCAGAAAGCTGACTGGCCATTTCCTTTACTTGCTGCATTGCGAGGGTCTTTCTGGTGCCTTGGATGACCCAACTCAGAGCCTGTAGTGTCACCCAAGGCCCTGGAGACCTAGCTCTGAGCAGCGGGTGGGTCCATTGGTTTCCCTGCTGACATGCGGCTTTGGTGTGGATTTAGCCCAGATGGCGAGAGTCCCTTGTTGGTGCCTTTGGTCTCCATGCTGTGGCAGCACCAGATATCGGTGGCCGGGGTGTAGATGGTTTCAATAGTTAGCGACAATATCGTTACCAATTATTGTTGGAGACTCTGGGGAATTCACCAGAAACTGTTTGAGCTGCACCTCAAGCAGTGCTTTTTAGTAATGCTGTATTTCTGGAAGTCTTCTAAAAGACCCTCGTTTCCTCATGGGTGTGATCCCATCTGACTCGTGTGGTTTTGAAGCCTGAGAGCCTGAGCTTTCTCCCAGAGCAGAGTCGGCATGTATGGATTTCAGAGGGACCTGCCCCCCCCCTTTTAAAGTGCATTTGCCCCCAGGGTGATGGTCCATGTAAAGCGAAGCTCGCGGTGCTGGGCTTACTGGAGTGGCGACGACTCAGACGACTCAGTCTGTGGTGGAGGAGCGGGTCCCCACTTGTGAGCCAGGTCTGTGCCAGACGCGGAAAACCATCCCGCTTCAGCCTAGAGACCTCCAGTGTATCCTAGCTTTGAGTGTGTGGTGCTTTACTGACTTAGGAAACAGGAAGTTTAAAGCCAGTCAGATGGTATGGTTGGTTTCACCCAGATTGTGTCACATATTTAGAACATGAAACAGAAACCTGTTATTTCTCCAGATACTGAGATAGATTCTGATGCTGTTTTGTTCAACGTGCTGACCTCAGAGGCCACAAATATGTCTCTGAGTGACTGAATAGGTGGAGAGTACTGGGCTCACATGAAACCAGCTTTACCTGTGGGAGCACTAGTTTCTGGGAGTAAGAGGCACAGTTGGGCTATGGACAGTGCCCGTACGAAGTTCTGCTGTTTCTCGGACATGTTAGTATTTTGATTTTAAGAAGTTAAGATGCATCTGCAACTGTTTGAAACATTTCTTGTTGAATATTGAATAAATTTTATAGTAATTTTGTGATTACCTCTTTTTACCTCTTAGACAATATTTCCAACTAATTATGATTAGTATGTCCTACAATGGAAAACCATGTCTGTTAGAGTGTGACGAAGCTTTTCTTCTATAGTTTGCACTGGTGAATTTTAGTATTCCCGTTATTTGTATGCCTGGTTTTTTCCAGTGGAATGTGTAATCCAGATGTTAGTCCTGTGCCACTCAAGTTACGGGAACAACCCCATCTCTCCCCCTACAGGAAGCGGCCAACATCTGTTTCTGTTGAAGGTGAAGGTGGCTGGTAAAACAAATCAGCACTGGGAACCAGGCAGCAGTAGCTGTTTACAAGCTAGGCAAATACGAAGATAACTCCAGTCACTTTTTAAATGTATGAGTGATGTGCTGTCAGCTCAGCTCAGCCTGGCTTGATGATCCTTACCTCTTGCAGTGGTAACAGTAGAAACATGTATCTGGGGAGCAGTGAGCACTGTGTTGTCCGCCCAGAGAGTCAGAGCTGCTGTCTTAGAGGTGGGCTGGACAATTTGGAAGACCTGGGCAAGATGGGCCTCCGTTTTCTGCTGCTGTTGCCCACGGAGGTGGCCCTCAGCTTCCAGCACAACCATCTCCTCCCTTTTTAGAATCACTCCAAAGAGGCGGAGGCAGACCCATTGCTGCTGGAACCTCTGGAGCTGGACCTGGAGGAAATCATCAGCACACGCAGCCTTGAGACAGTTGCCAGTTCGCCCTGCTCTCTGCAGTGCTGAGGGCACCCGGCAGGGAGGCTGGTGGGTCAGGAGACCATTGCACCTCACGGGGAGGAACTTTCTTCTCTGGCTTTGAGACGGAGAACCACAGTGGACTACCACCTGCCAGTCACCCCCCAGAACACCCCAGGTTGCTCTGGGGGGACAGCGCATGCTGCTCTGAGGAGTGCAGACCTCTCCTCAGGGGTTCCGTGCTCACCATGGGAACAGACAAGAAGTAGCGACTCTGACAGAGGTTTGAGACTTGCTTCTTCAAAGTTCGTCTCTGAATGGCAGCAGATGAGGACTGGGTGTCCTGGGCTGTGTGGGTCCAGCACTGGGGGAACTCTGCACGGGTCTGGGTATTAGGTGCAAGGTCATACCTGCCATTGGCCGCATGAACAAGATGTCTTGTGTGAACAAGTCTGTCTGTTCTGAGGAAGTGCCCTGATGATACAAGACACGGCTTGTTATCCTTCAGGCGAAGATGCATCTTTGCAGAAGGTTTCCTATGTTCAACAGTGTTCCGAAAATAGCTTGTGTGTAAAAGATCCTGTTTGAAGCTGAGTCTCCACGAGTGCATTGTAACTCGCGTTGGACCGTCATTTGCGGGAATATTCAGACCCCAGCCTGTGTTGATTGTCAGCACAGTTTACAGTGAAGTGACAAAAGTCACGAGGCTGAGTTATCTCTTACTCTGACTGATTTCTTTTGAAACAAGCCTCCTGGAGATTTAAGTTGTCACCTTCCCATGAGTGATACCATTTTACGTCATTCCCAGGATTCCTTTTTGGACCCCTTCATGGACCAGGAGCCTATCCAAAGACAGTAATACCTGACATAAATGAGAATCTTTGTTCAGCGTTATTAATAGCCGTGCTCTCCAGCAGGGAAAGGATGGTTAGATGAAGGGTGGTGTGCACGTGATGGACTTTCATTCATTGTGTGAAAGTTAGCTGAGAACAGTACGAATCACAGTAGTATGACTCAGTTTTGTAAAAACATCTCATGACTGAGCTATTGATTCAGCTTGGTTTCTAGGTTGACTTAGAAGCATCATGCTTTTTCAGATTGAAAGATGAATCCTCATCAGTTCACATGAAAAGTGAATCCAAATATTGTAATGAATTCATGAAAATTACAAAATAAATTTAAAGGTACTGTTATAAACATCTGGGAAATCTGTATATTTTTACTTGATATAGTTTTTCGTTTCTTTTTAGTTTATGTCTTTTTTAAGATGAAAAGCAGTACACATTTTAAGACATTGAACCTATATGGAAAACTAAAAGAAGATAGCATGTGATCATCAAAACTCCTACCACTCAGGATAAGTATCATGAGACAGCAAGTCTATTACAGGGAAAACTTTAGGAATACTGTTATCAGTGGGGTTATGGTCCACAGAGTATTTTCATAAAAATAGAAAATGTAACCATTTGATTTAATAGAATTGATAAATTGATGTGAAACTGAAATCATTACTGTATGTCACATAAATATTTATCAAAATTAGACCATTCCTTAAGAGACCTTATAAGAATTAAAAAAGAAAAAAATTGAAAAAAAAAAGCTTCAAAATATGAAAATAGTATTTATATATTTCCCCCTGCATTCTCTCCTCTACCACAGGAATTTAAGTACAGGTGTGTGCATGTGCAAACATACATGTGTGTACACATACACACGTGTAGTCTGTTGGGCAGGGTCTGCAGTGTCTACACCAGGGAATCCAGCCTCTGCAGAGGCTTCTTTTAGCCGCTGGTGTGGACTCAACACCTACCTGCCACTCCTTTGATTGAGGCTTTTCCAACTTGACTTCTGTGTTTTGCTCTCTTGGTTGGTTAATTTTGTTATCAGGTGGTTCTTTTCAACATGGGCAATGGGTATTTATTTTCTGATTTTTCTTTCAGGATGAGAATACCTGTCTTTTGCCCTTAGTCTCAAAGTAAAACTTGGCTGAACATAAATTCTTGGATCATACTCTCCCTTTCCTTTAGTACTAGCTCCTAATCTTCTGTTGTCTTCTGGCAGGAATGTTACAGTGGTCCTCATACCACGATTTCCCTCTGGCTCTTTTGGGGGCTGGATTTCATCATGACTCCCTGTCCCAGGAAGGCACATGAGCCCCACATTTCTGCACTGTTCGTATGTGGGAAGGCCACGCACCTTGCTTCCACCTAAGGGGTGACTTAGCTGGTGTGGTGTCCATGGGTCACATTTACCTGTAGAACCCCTAGGGTGTGTCACTCCAGGTTAACTTCATCCTCTGCTTTATGCCTGTGTGATTGAGAACTTAAAAATACTTCTACTTAGTCCTTACTTATGAAAGATATTTCTTGTTATCTGTTAATTCTGTTCAAATTTGTTTAGGATCCTGTGTCATATTTCTAATTGTGGTTTTCAATGCTTTCTTCGTGTCACAGACCCTTCCTCCCATTATGTCTTTGAAGTTATTTTGTTTCCTGTTTGTTTCTGTTCCATTTGGTGTTGTCTGGTGCATCTTCTTCCCTAACCAGCCAGTTGTCCTTATACTGAATCGTCTTTTTCCATCCTGTCTGTTATCTGTTCTCTGACTTTCCCAGTCTCACTCCCCACTCCTTTGATTTCAGTGTGATTGTCTCAGATCTTCTGTGGTAAGGATTTTCTTTGAAATGTGTCTGCTTTGACAGCTGCTAGTCCTGCCTGACTTCTAGGTTTTGCGATGCTGCTATTTTAATTCTCAGCTGGGGTTATGACCTCTGCAGTTCTCTGGAAGGGAGGGAGTGATTTTGCTGTTACCTCTTCTCATCTTGTTATGATCAGAAGACAGACATGCTGGGCATGGCTTTTCTCCACTTTTTGGCCCAGAAGCCTGCTGGGCGATTTTTGAGCAAAAATACAATTTCATGTTATTTTTTCTAATGTTTACTATTTCTAGGCCAAGCTTCAGCAACAAAGTATTTAAATAACATTTACAAAAATTTTTCAAGTTTTTCACCTGTAAAAATACATTTATTACATTATATCATTGTTGATCAAAGTGCTTCTGTTTATAAAGCACTCTGATATTTAAACTTTTGAGTTAAGTGTATTGAAATACCCAAAGTAAGTTGTAGAGACAAAGAAGAAAAAAAAAAGATGGTTTTTACAGGTAAAACAGAAATAATATTTTAGAATTAATTAAGGCATGGCTGTTTTTCTTAGCTATAGTTCAAAGTAATGTTGAAACTCTAGAAGTTACTAGGGTTCATGAGTTCGGCAGCTGGCCATCTGTCTTTTTCTGTATTTCCCTAGAGTATATACGAATGTACAATCTCCCCAGACGATTTTTGTCACTGTTTCAAGACCAGGAAGCAAGGGCACAGTCTTGTGGTTTGGGACTTCACAGGTGCAGACGGGAAGGGTGGGAAAGTCACTGCATGAGCTCCTGGGCTCGGCAGTGGCGTTGGTTAGAAAGCGATGGATGCAGAGATTTGGTGGAACTTAGACAAGGATGCTGAGAAAGCCGACCTCGTTCCGCAAGGCGCTCGCTTCCCTGTGTGGTAGGTACTGCACTTCCCGTTCGTCCTGGGGACGTTTGTCCTTGTAGGTTTTCTTGGCCCCTTCTGCGTGTCTGCGGTGGCTGCTGTTACTGCTTCTGTTACAGATGAGGGGTCTTGAGTTCAGGGGGTCAGGTTTGGCTGCAGAGTTAACATGGGTGAGTCCAGGATCACGTCCTCAGCAGTTGGAACCTAGAGCTCTTCAGTGGGTCCCTGCATTTGAGGAAAGACAGAGATAAGCAAGTACTGTTTTTCTATCTGGTTTGCAAAGAACGTTTTCAATAGTTCCTCAGGGTCCTATGACCTCATGCTATAGTTAAGGAGAAAGAAGTCCTATTGAAATGGCCACAGTTAACATATTTAACTAAACCCATGCTGAGAAAATTGTCTGCATGAAATGAATGACTTGCTGTTAAGAGAGTCAAGCTGTGGGGGAAGACCAGGTTTGAGTAGGGCCAATAATCAGGAAAAATTACTCAACAGCCACTTACAGAAGGATGCCTGTCTGCGTGGCCTGGAGGCAGGTGCCTGGAAGGTCGACGAGGCCAGGACCAGGTGATGTATCTGGTGTCCCTTCCTGACACACGAGTGCAGGGTTTGGTCCCCACAGGCTGGCTCTGACGACAGCCCGGAGCGAGTCTGGTTCCTGAGGGCAGCGGCCCCGGGATTCCCCAGTCCTTTGTTATTCCGTAAAGGGACAAGAAAGGACAAACCAGAATGAGAAGGAGAAATTGTGAAGGACACAGGGAGGGTGGCTGATGGGACGAGATGGCCACAGGGAGCTGTGACGAGTGACGGGGGAGGGCTGCGTGGGGGGGACGAGGCCGCAGTGTCCACAGGGCCGGGGCCTCCTGGCGACCCAGGCTGCTGCGGCCCTGCAGCGGTTTTGTGCTCCTCCAGGGCCTCTGCCGTGACCCGGACGCCAGCGTGCTGTCAGGCAGGGGTGGACAGAGCCTGGCAGCCTGGGTGAGCCAACCTGCCCTGAGCAACCCCCGCTTCACCCCACATTGTGAGAGGCCTCGTGGGGGACATCCCAAGGCCTGGGAGTAGGCCACCACTGTGAGCAGCACTTCCCAAAGGCTGGATCTCTAGCAAATCCATCTTGTTTGGTTTCTGTGACCGTGTGACAAGCCACTTCAGCAGCTAGAAGCAGCAGTCATTTCCAGGGACTGTGGGCCACCTGGCTCAGGTCGGTGGCTCTCTGTCTGTGACTGGGACTGTGGTCAGGGTGGAGGGGCCAGAGGTCCACCCAAGGCTGCAGTAGCGCTGCCACCAGCCGGCCAGTCGTTGAGGGCTGTGTCTGTTCCACGCCACCACCCACGAGGCTTGGCTTTGCCACATGGCATCTGGGTTCTAAGTGGAACCACTGGGTTAATAATTACATAACATTCTGTCAAGAGGCATTCCCAGACCCTTTCTCAACTATGTCTTTATCATCATGTTTTAGTGAAATTATATTTTTATTTTGGTGTGCTCATCCCTCTCTCCAGTTATAAGTTTTACCAGAACCAGAAATGTATTTACTTGAAACCTCTTATACCTGCTTTTCCCCTTGTGTGGTGCCTGGCACCGAGTGTCCAACGCATGTCGGAACAGAGCTGACATTTAGGTTGTTTCCGATCCTTTCGCTTTTACAGTTTTAAAATGAAAACATAATTTTAAAATTTCCTGTTCTAATTAAAATTTCCCTAGAATTGTTCCTAGAAATGAAACTGCTGGCTCACAATATATGCATGGTTTAGACTCTTGCTATGTGTCTCCAAGCTACATTCCTCAGGGCCCATGCAACTTTATATCACCACTGGCAAATACCTTCATAGCAGCATAGCCAGCATTTGGTGATTTAAATTTTGTGTTTTATCTTCATAAATCTGATAACCTATAAGACATTTCATTAGTGCTTTAATTTGCATTTTTGGATTCTTTTTACAATATAAAGTAGGTGAAGTCTAGCTTGTCAAGTACATGTGTGATTTTGGTGTTGGCATGGAGTGTTATATTCAGCGTAGAACTCAGAGGTTGAAGGAGGGCTGTGGACTCTAGTGTGTGCTCTGGGACACTGGGAGTCTCAGGTAGTCTGACAGCTCCTAGCGTGGGGCAGTCAGGCTGTATTCACACTCTCCCACCAAGCCTCTGGGTCCGTCAGAGAATAGAGCTAATTGCCAATCTAATTACACTTTCTTATGAATTTATGAGCATTTTCCTGTAAGTGCAGAAGCTTCTTTGATGCTGGGTTGACGTTATACCAGCGAAGTACAGCCCACCCTGCATCAAGCTCTGCCCTGTTTTGTAAAAGCTGCTCGACACGCCTTGTACCTGCTTGTCACGCTGTCAGAACACTGTCATGATGCCCTGTATCCTCCAAGTGTGTCGGAACATGGGTGTCAAACAGTGACAGACGCACGGGCACAGCGCAGGGAGACAAGTCAGAGGCACCGCCGGGGCGTGGGTCCTGACTGCAGGGGGCTGATCTGGACCTCCCTGCGGGAAGCCACAGGCAAGGCGGGCTCCCTGGTCTGGGGCGGCCTGGCTGGACAAGGCAAGGACTCAGGGGCAGCCTTGGTGGGAGCACACTGGGCGCTCTGTGCCCCGGGACCCCCCATGAGTCTGTAACCCTCTCAGAGGAAACCCGGCACATCCGCAGTCAGAGCCCAGGGGCTGAAAGCAGCCAACGGCGCCGTTGGTGGGCACCCTTTCTGCTGCTTCCCTAATGGGTGACGGCGTGCGCTCCGAGGGGACTGTGATCAGCCTGTGGGGGTGCAGTGAGCCCAGCCCTGTGCTTCCTGCTCAGGGGTCACAGCACAGAGGAGGCCGGAGGCCCGGCCACCACCCCCTACACCCCCTGCCTCTGGGGCCGCCTGCCCGGCGCCTGGGCCCCTGCCTGTCCTGGAGGAGCACCCCTCACCTGGTCGGCACGGCACACCTCACGTTCTTAACAAGTTCCCATCCTGGAATTTGGCGTCACAAATGTTTTCTGGGAACGTGGTTCAGATGTCTGACCTCTGGCATGAGTCCTAGGACTTAGGTTTTAATGGCGCGCAATTGAGGTCAATGAGAATTTGGGCAGAAAACCAGCCCAGGATGCTGTTTCTGCAGAGAAAGCTGCCTTCACGACGTGGGTTTTGCGCGGGCACCCCGTGTCTCAGGGCTGGCCCATCGTGGGTGCTCAGCGCCATCTCTGCTGCCATGGTTCCTGGGGGCAGGCGTCACTTGCAGGAGGACCAGGCGCCAGCTCGCTGCATCTGCTGTGCTCACCCGTCTCTCCAGTTATAAAGACAAACACTTCCTTCATCCGCGGCTGGACCTGAGGGCCTGGAGCCATGCGGTCAGGGTGGCTTCAGGTATGCGGGGACCCCTGTAAAGGTGCAGGTGCAGGCGTGTTCCCTGCGGGCATCTGGGGTGCAGGCAGCAAGCACCCCAGAGCTGGCCGCTCCACCCTCCATGTGTGGGGAGCATCAGGAAGGTGACTGATTCAGTCACGGGGCAAGACATTTTGTCTCAGCTAAAATTATGACTTTAGGGGACAACAGTTTGGTTAATTTTGAGTCCAGAAACATGAGACTTTGTTTCTCAAACTCCATAACAAAGGCATTTTAAAAGGCAAAATGTGCTGTAATGGTCAGGGTAGCACCTGTCCTTTGGTGCTTGGTGTTGGAGGAGGTTACCTCTATGGAGCTGATGTGTTCTTTTCCTGGTTCGGGTTAGAGAGGCTTTGAGTCTGTGCTCTCAGGTTGTGGGCTGAAAATGACGTAACTCTTCAGGCTCAAATAAGTTTTTATGTGTTTCCCATTTTTCATCCAGGTTGATTGGTGAAGTAGGGTCCTGATCTATTTTGCCTTTGGACATATTTGTTTTTAAAATAGGAAGCACTTAAGAAATTCAGGGTCAAGGTTTTGATAAAGAGGTAAATGTCTCTTAGAACAAAAACATCAGTTAAAAAGGTCATTTGGAAATTTGATTGCAATTAGTTTCTATGAAGACATTAAACTATTTCAGGTTTCTTTGACGCTGATTTTACAGCTAGTATCTATTAATGTGAGAACTGATACCAGTTGCATCATAGGATTTTAACAGAATCATGGTCATAGTCTAATAAGATGTGATTCAGAAATTGTGTTCTTGAAAAGGGAACAAAGTGATTGTTTGCACATAAATGGTATTTTGTTGTTGATTTGCTGTAATTTCAAATGCAGTTGAACACACACTAAAGACATGCCTTTAAGTCCTACTGATATGTAGGGGCCCTGCCCTGTGGTGGGCGTGGCTGTCCTGCGTAGTCAGGGTGTGCCTCCACTGTTGGTGAGCCGCCGTCCGCTGTCCACAGTCAGCTGCCCTGCTTGGGGAAGGGTGGAGAGCCGCCGCCAGCCTCAGGCAGCGCCTTGCTGGCCTTTGAGGGCAGCCTGGTGCAGGTGAGGGGCTCCGCTGGGCCGCTCCTCCTGTGCCGACTGCTCACCCTGACCAGAGGCTGAGCGGAGCAGGAGGGGCAGCAAGCAGGGCCCGTGGGCACAGGCCTCATCTGCCAGGCCCCCAAGACCCTGGGCGGGGAGCCTGCATCCCACACCTTACTTTATGTTTTGGGGGGATTTATGTGCCGTGTGTCATCAGCATGGATGGGGGTCCCTGACGAGTGGCCCAGCGTCAGGAGACCCTGTTCTTTGTTTTGGTCTAAGGGCCTCCTCTATAAAATGCCTTGTCATCTGCACCTCCCTGTGTTTTTTGGGGTCTTGGCTCCTGGATTCACTGGCAATGCTGTTCTGTTTCTTGTGCCGCCTCTCATTCCTCCTCTCCTTCAATAAATTTGACTCACTTCCTGTTATAATTGAGGTCCACTTAGAACTTATGTCAGAAGACACCAGTTCCCATTTTATTAGAAGGTTCTGTAGACTTTGGAGAGGTGGCTGTGTAATCAATAGTGGTAGCTCTTTTATGGCAGTTGACTTGACCTGAGGAACAAATGATTTTTTTGAAGGCAGCTCCAGCAATTGAGGATTTGATGTCTTATTAGTCAGCCTGCTGGCCCCTGGCTGCTCTGTGAGTGGTCTCTACCATCCGGTCCAGCCAGGCTCCCTCACCCTCCACCTAGGTCTAGGGGTGCAAGGCCCCCCTCCAGTTCTGCACATACCAGGTGGTAAGCACACATTCCTCTCTGCAGACATTAAAGTTAATTCCTCCCAAATTAAAGACTCCTTGATTTAGTAACCTGTGACATTTAAACATGGTTCATGATTTTCATCTTCATTGGCTACTTAATTCTAGATCTTGTTCTTCCTTAGAAATATTTTGTTACTTCAAAGGAAACCCATTTCAACTGTCATTTCAACTCAAACATCATTGCTCTTTGGGATTTTTCACTTCTTGTCTGTTAAGAACTGTTTGGTGCCTCATTTTGTGGATTTACTTTGCAAACCCATACGTCTGACTAGTGCAGCAAGGAGCAGCTGCAGCTGACGCAGTTGTTATTGAAGACAGTCCACAGAGCAGTCCTGGACTTGGGTGCTGGTGGACACGCTTCTGGGAAGCACTGGCCCGGACCTGGGAGCTGGTGGACATGCTTCTGGGGAGCACTGGCCTGGCCCCCCTTATCTCCTTGCATCATGGAGGAAGCAGCGGAGAAGGTCAGTCCTGGTAAAATGGGCCCTGTCTCCCCTCTGTGGGGAGCGTCTGGGCACCTGTCACAGGCCATCATAACTGCTGTAGATGCTTGCTGTCATATAAGCCTTAGTCTTTCACAGTGAACACAAACAGCTTTTTCACGTGGTACCTGGGACGCGTGCTGTATCACATGTCCCTCTGCACATGCGCACACAGGTGGCTCTCATGCCTCCTGCTTTTTGGTGCTCAGACCTCTCTCCCCACCATGGTTCTGCATCCTGAGGTAGCTGCACCAGGCTGAGAAGTGCCCGGACCGGAGCCGCTCCATTGCGACAATTCCACGATGCAAGGTTTCACCAAGAGTCTCAGGCAGAAGAGTGCTGTCTCCCTGTGTCTGGAGTATGACCCTCCCATCTGGATGGGGACCAAGAAGAGTTTGCTGCCCTCACCTGGTAGTGGAGACCACTTCTGGGTTGAAGGTGAGTCACTGATGCCAGGATTTAGTGATTCTGTGGAACATAGCTGCTTCTACTGTGGATTCTGTGAACGGTTCACAGTCTTGGCTTCTGTGTGATTGTGCTTATAGAGATGAGAGCAGTTTGTGTTCTGTCATGTTCTCTCCCCTCAGTGTGCTGTGTGCTGCTGCTTCTGCCCACTGCAGTTGGATGCAGGGCCGGCACTTCCCCGTGGCATCCAGGGTGATGTGCACGTACTGGTTTCTACTCTGAGTGCAGCCCGCTGCCACTTACCCTAGTTAGTGAGAGCCTGCTCAATGCAGCCAGAAGGTTTCAGAAGCCTCCCACACATACCGTCTCTCCTGATGCTGTGCTGAATCTCACAGGGCGACGAGGCCTCGGGGATCGTGACCATGTAGTTTATTGGCTAAGTCAGGGTGTGTTTGAGAGTGAGAGGGATCCTGGTAACAGTGTGATTGGCATCTGGACTGACAACACTGGGACGTCTGGTCACTGATGTTAGGAATTGTAGGGTTTAAAGGGCTGAAAACCCACTCACACTGTCTGCAGCAAAATGAGAGGCTGGCTGGTCCACACTGCCCTCCAGCTCTGGGCTTATGTGTGTGTCCACACTCTGGAGCTGGACAGAATCTCTCTGCAGATTTAAAGTTCCTAAGAAGGGTATCTGTTTGGCCCAGTATGGCCGGGGTCCACCCTCCTTCACCCTGTATCACAGGCTGCTCCCCGAGGCCCCGAGAGCAGGCAGAGAGATTAATCAGTCTCCCACTGGGACAAGGTGTCCTTACACACATCTCCTAGATGAAGAAACTGGGAGGAAGAGGTGTGGTAACTTGCCAAAGCACCTTGTGAGCTCAGATGGAAAACCAAAGGGCTTGTTTGTCCTGGAAGTCTGTTCCTATGATGGTCATGTGTTTACAAAGCAGTTGATACTAATTTCAATATTAATTTATTCCTGAATAAAGGGTTCCGGTGAGGGCGACATCTTAAATATTGAGAAGAGGTGGTTGTGCTTGGCATTAGAAGCACAAGGAGGCTCCCAGTGCATGTGGTTTCCTAATTTTCCGGCAAGTAAAGATCAGAAGCTGCCAGCCATAAAGTACAATACATTTTGGGAAATGATCACAGAAGCAGAGCTGAGGTGACCTGTTTCATTTCTAGGTGACAGGAATGCTTCGTGAGACACAGACAGGACTTGGCCTGTGGCGTTCTCTTACTGACTTTCAGCAGAAACTCCCTGTTGTCTGTGGGTTAGGTCTACTGTGCTGAGCTCAGCTAACATCTTTGGACTAGTCATTGGAGTGGGTTTCCCCTAATTATAGACCAATAAGTTATGGGCAAGCAGAAACCCGTGTTGGCAGCCAGAGGCCTGGATAAACCTTTTTATCACTGATGTGATACAAAGAGTTCAGGAGTCAAAATAATTTGCTAAATTCGTAACTCAGCTAAGACTCAGAAATACTTAGGGTCAAATTGTTAGGTTGTTAGAATAGGAAACAGGAGTCCACAATGGCGGTGGCTAAAAGATAAGGAAGGGAAAAGCCCGCGAAAATAGAACAAAGGAAGGTCCAAGGAAGGTCTGAGGCCCTGAGTAAGGACCTCGGGTGGGGCAAACAGCACTCCTGGCCAGTCCAGTTTACATAGGGCAGGCCCGGGGAGGAAAAGAGCATATAGAAGGAGGAGCCAAAGTGCGCGCGCTCCCCCTCCCGCACGCTGGCGCGCTCCCCCACTCTCCTCTCCGCCTTTGGGTCAGCATGCCCTCACACCTCGAGGATGGAGACTCTTGCTATTTTCTAAATAAAATAGAGCTGTAGCACTGATTTGTCTAAGAGCTATAACACAGTCTGTCCAAGACCTGAGAGCTGTGACGCGCCGAGGGCTTTATTGTCCATCACTCCAAATCTTGGTTGTGATGAGACAGAACCAAGGCGCATGCACTCACCTGACATCTATGGAGCCATGACTCAGGTTTAACCTGGCTGAAACAGCCTCGGCACAGCCCCCGCAAGGAGGTTTTCTTCACGTTCGGCTTCAACCGCCGGAGCTTTCTCTGAGTTGGGCTCCTGCTGGGCGTGGCCTCTTCCTTTTGGGGGACGCCTTGGTTCTATGCTTTTTTCCTCCCCCGGAAAGGCTGTATATTGTCACCCTGCTTATTTAACTTATATGCAGAGTACATTGTGTGAGATGCCAGACTGGATGAAGCACAAGCTGGAATCAAGATTTCCAGGAGAAATACCAATAACCTCAGATATGCAAATGACACCACCCTTATGGCAGAAAGTGAACAGGAGCTAAAAAGCCTCTTGATGAAGGTGAAAGAGGAGAGTGAAAAGGTTGGCTTAAAACTCAACATTCAGAAAACTTAAGACCATGGCATCTGGTCCCATCACTTCATGGCAAACAGAAAGAGAAAAAGTGGAAGCAGTGACACATTTTATTTTCTTGAGCTCCAACAAAATCACTGTGAATGGTGACTGCAGCCATGAAATTAAAAGACGCTTGCTCCTTGGAAGAAAAGCTATGACTAACCTAGAGAGCATATTAAAAACCACAGATGTTACTTTGCCAGCAAAGGTCCGTCTAGTCAAAGCTATGGTTTTTCCAGTAGTCATGTATAGATGTGAGAGTTGGACTATAAAGAAAGCTGAGCGCTGAAGAATTGATGCTATTGAACTGTGGTGTTGGAGAAGACTCTTGAGAGACCCTTGGACTGCGAGGAAATACAACCAGTCCATCCTAAAGGAAATCAGCCCTGAATATTCATTGGAAGGACTGATGCTGAAGCTGAAACTCTGATACTTTGGCCACCTGATGGGAAGAGCTGACTCATTTGAAAAGACCCTGATGCTGGGAAGGACTGAAGGCAGGAGGAGAAGGGGACGACAGAGGATGAGATGGCTGGATGGCATCACCGCCTCTATGGACATGAGTTTGAGTAAGCCCCGGGAGTTGGCAATGGGCAGGGAGGCCTGGCGTGCTGCAGTCCATGGGGTCTCAAGGAGTCGAACACGACTAAGTGACTGAACTGAACTGACCTGATGGTGGAGAAGATGCAGCAGAGGGTCAGGGCAGGCCAGGCAGGTTCATGGGGCCTGTGGACGAACAGTGAGGTCGCCAGGTCTTCCTAGCTGTGAGCATCGCGGGCCTAGGTGGAACCTGCATGAGAAAGACAAAGTGAGACAGAATTGGACCTTCTAGGAAGCTCTTGGGCACCATGGGCGCTCACAGTAGACATTCTCTCTGGACCAGATGGCAGGTGACGAGGGCAGGAGGCCTTGTGTGTAGGTGCCTAGTGGTGAGGGAGCCGCCTGTGCTGACGGGGCCCATGTAGCCTGGACCTACGGTTGACAAGCTGGTCCCCAGCAGATACCTGGATACCTCAGATCACCACTCCATCCTGCAAAGCAAGAGCTGGGGTCCTTGTGGCAACATGGGCAGCCATCATTTTCCTCAGCCCCAGCCCACCAGGTGTCAACACCTCTCCTTTGATGACCACAGTGATCAGATCACTGTAAACAGTGGAGCACTCTGTTTGCTGAGTGTTTCTGGTTTGGTTCTACAGACAGTGATTCCCACTTCCTTAATGCATTACGGGCTATATGACACCCAGACCTTCATCCTGTGATCTAAACCACTGGCTGTGCAGCAGATTTTCTAACCATGTTTTTGTTTTCTTTGCAGGTCACTTATATTAAAGACAATTTTCTTCATTTGTCACTGCATTCATCTTCATATCTGGAAACTGAAAAAAATTCACAACAATGGCAGAAGACCACAACTTGTGTTACTGTTTACATATTGAATTTTTCATTTTCAATCAAAAATGTTGAAAAGTGAAATTAAACTTAATAAAATAAATTGAAATAAATTATTTGGTATGACTCAGATTTCTTTTTTTTTTTTAAGTTCAGCTTTATTTAGGTATAATTGATAGAAAATTGTGAGATATGTGTGTGTCATGGTGATTTGATACATCGTGTTAACACACCTACCACCTCACATATTCAGTATTCATATTTTTTTTTGTCGGTGGTGAGGACTTTCGTTATCGTCTCTTAGCAAATGTCAGTGGTACGGTATAGTGTCACCATCTGTTTAAATTAGATTCTCGATCTTTTCCGTCTCAGAGCTGAAGGTCTGACCTGTTTACCAGCTGTCTCCCCACCCCCCTAGTAGAAACTCTGTTTCTCAAAGTTTGACTTGTTAGTTTTTGTTCTGAACGTAAGTGATACTGTGCAGTATTTGTCATTCTCTGTCTGACTGACTTCATTCAGCATAATGCCCTCAGGTCCATCCATGTTGTCACAGGAGCGAGATTTCTTTCTTTCTCATGGCTGAATGATAGTCCATCATGTGTGTGTGTGTATACTGTATATATATATACTGTATATATATAAATATGCTGTACTTTTTCATCTGTTCATCCATCGATGAACACTCGGGTTGTTTCCATGATGGCTCAAACTTCTTATTTGAGCAAAATGCAACATTTGTATATAAACTTTATTCATATGTAAGCTAACAGTTAATGTCAGTCTAATCATACTGGTATCTTATTAAGCTGAAATATTTGCTAAAATACCCACAAGAGTAGTGACAAGTTTTAAAGTGGGTACTGTGACTGTTCCCCCAACAACTATGTGGTCGTTTCTCCCTGTTTTGGGGACTCTGTGGATGATCACTGAAACTAGAAGTGTCCGCGCTGATTCATTCATCGCCCCCACATTTAACCAGCGTGAGCAGCCAGTGCAGGCTCCCCAGTCTTTCCTGGAGGGAAGACTCAGAATGAGCCCGCCTCTGACCTCAGGAGGTGAAGGGTCTCAGCCCGACCTTCAGCAGAGCCACACGGCCTCCTGGGAACGGTGAGTTGTTTTTTGTTGTTTCAAAAATAGTAAACTTTTAAGAAAAGCTGTTTTCCTTCAAGGCTGCGGGGTCTTCTGCCTCCTCTGTTTTCAGAGCCCCCCACCCCACATTGCCACTGCATCACAGAGTCCCCCTGATGTGTTGGGATGCAGCCTGTGCCCCTTACGGAACAAGCTCGCCTACCTCACAGATGTCCTGGGAAACCCGGGCAGCGAGGTCTGGGGCCGGAGACCTGGGTGGCGGGCACCGGGCAGGTGGAGGTGCCCAGAGCCGCCTGTTATTGCCAGCGAGATGGCCCTGTCTGGGCAGTCCTGCCTGTTAGGTGGTCCTGCCGGCCCCGCCCACCCCAGTCTGGCCGGTATCACCAGCAGGACGCTCCTGTCGGCCCTCCTGGTCTGGTCAGTCCTACCATCGAGGTGGTCCTGCCAGCACCCCCTCCTTAGTCTGGTCAGTCCTCCCAGACTAGGTCAGCCAGCCGAGCACCCTTGAAGTGGGGCACTCCAATTCCTCTAAAGTGCCCTGAGGTCATTTTCAAAGCATGCACAAAATCTGTGATCCCTTCAGAAAGTGCATTAATGCAAAAGACCGGAAGTGCTTAAATGAGTCTGTTTTTATTAAGAATAATTTTACCAAAAAAATAAAAACCATTCTGGTGCTTGGACAATTTCTCCAGTACATTTAAAACAAGGTTTTTAAAATATTCCATGAATCCACTGCTGACCACCATTTCCAGTCTGGATCTTCAGCCCTGAACAAGCAAGTCTGCCCGCTGAATGAGAGTCTGTGCTCCTGGAGGAGTCCCCGGGACTCTCACCCCTGCTCAGCGATGGTTTTAAAGTCTGTGTCCAGTGTGTGGCTTAGTAACACGCGTTTCTGAAAACACCTCTGCCTCTGGGGCGTTTGGCCAGCTTCAGTCATTGCGGACTGGGCATTTTGTTTGGGTCATTTATTGAAATTGAGCCTCTGGAGCCTGGGGTGTCCGCCTGTGGTGGGAGCAGCAGGTGCCAGGACCCAGGATGCTCTCTGGTGAGGGACTCAGCAGGCCATGTCTCAAGTCAAGTAGAGGTAGCCTCCACCTCAGGCTTGGCATGACCTTAGTGCTTGGCATGCTAAGTACATGGTAGAGGACCCAGAGTGTGCATTGATTTAAACGTTTTCTGATCGGGTTTTCTTTTTAGGTGCTGTCTGCTGGAAGGTTTTACCACAGCCTAGAAGCCAGATGCTGGACGTGGATGAGAAGAGACTGTGATACTGGCATCAGCTCCTCCTGTTAAACTGCAAGTCCCTCCTGAGGGTGGGGAGGGCCTCTGGAGAAGCAGGCGTGTTCTGTTCTTCCTGGAAGTGGCCTTTTGTCACCAGAGTGTCATGGCTCTGAGAAGTGATGCACTTGTGCCCAGGCCTCAGAAATGAACCACAGTGTTGTTGATGATCGTGTACTTGGGGATGGCAACTTCTCAAGACAAATAAAGTGTCACGATGTCCTTGTGTGCCCCGCGTCCTGCCCTGAGTGCTGTGTTCTCGTGGCTGCCAGGCTGTTTCTCAGGAGACGAGTCTGTGCCAGGCGGTGAGTGCTCGGTGCCTGGAAGGTGACCCGGCTGGGCAGGGGGCAGGCTCGGGGTCGCAGGGCAGCACCGCATCCACATGCACAGGGTGGGCCTCAGAGCCCCAGCCCCTCACCCGCCAGCCCCAGCTCCAGGCTCGCACCACACGCTTCTCATAGCAGACACATGGCTCAGGCCACTTCTATCCGTGTTGGGGGAGAGGGGCGGACAGGTGAATGAAGCCCAGAAGCACAGAGGAAGCTGGAAGCAGATCTAAGTGTGTGTTCAGAGCTCTAGTTCCTGCCTTGCGCGTTGGCCTGTTCATTCAGGAGGTGAACAAACACGATGCCAGAACTAGCCGTGGACAGAGCAGCAGACCCCAGGTGCTGTGGAGCCCACGCGTCTGGTCTCCTGGACAGGTGTGTTCAGGGGCAGCGTGAATTAGTCAGGTGTGTGGGGAAGGCAGGTACCTGGTGAGGCGGGAGCGGGGCACCTGCGAAAGGTGCGGATGTGGCCTGACTGCTTGGTGGAGACCTGGAGCTTGGTGCTGTTCTGCTCAGAGGAGTGACTGTGTTATTAGAAGGTCCCTCTGGATGGGATGCCAGTGGCACAGATGGGACGTGCTAGAGACTGTGAGGTCAGCCAGGAGGCCGTCGAGAGATGGGACCAGGGAGACGCAAGTAAAATCAGAGTGCAGACGTGCTCAGCACAGGGGCCCTCGGAAACTAGGGGATGGGGTTATCTGCCGTGGCTGTGTCTGGAAGCAGCTCGCTGCTGTTGGACATGGACATGTGGTTACCTTCTCCTGGGGATGCTTGGGCTCAACTCTTCCTCATTGGCCCAACGGGGTCCCCGGACGTGCAGGGAGGCTCTGTGACCTGTGCCGTGTCGCGCTGCCTGGAGTTCATCTCCATGCCGAGTTGCCCTGCAGTGTTTTCACCCTGGGCAGTGGGCAGGTGGAGGCCTGGTGTTGCCTTCAGGACAAAGGAGCAGGGGAAGCTCGGGGTTCTGCCTCCCTGGGGCACAGGGACCCTCCCACCCCACCCCTCTGCCGACTGCCCCATTTTGCCCCCATTTTATTTACCACCCCTTGGGAAGCCTTGGGAAGCCTGTCTACCTACGTGTCTTACTCAAACCCTTTAGGAGAGTGAGTAGCCCATCACTGGGGGCCAGCATTGCCCCCACTCTAATATGACTGTCAGACTTTTGGGGTCTCTCCTTGACCCCCACCCCCTGGAGCCCAGCAGGGCCTGCTTGTGTGGATTGGAGGGGATGGTATCGGCCCTGATGTCTCCTGGAGGCAGGACATGCCTGCAGGGGTCCAGGGCCACCTGTGCGTTACTCTCAAAGGCCTCGCGAGGGGGCACCTCTGCAGTGTGTTCAGTGCCTGTGGTTCTTGGGAGCCACGTGCGTTGCTCAGTGAGCGACAGCTGGCTCCTTGGAGAGCTGTCATCCTAGAAGGTTAACCAAAGAGAAACACGCAGACCTGGCTTCCGGAACCTCCTGAGACCACTCAGGTGTTCAAGCCAACGCCTTCCTGCTGGTCTGCAAACACTATCGGCCCCAGGCTCAAGGGGTTCTTACTGTCACTCACTGAGGCCCCCACCCCCGAGTTGCTGATTCAGTAGGTTAGGTGGGGGGCACAGCGGCTGTGGTTTTGGTACGTTGCCAGGTGGCACCTGCATTGTTGGTCCAGTGATCACAGCTGAGAACTGCTGGTCTAAGCTGAGGCCTTGCAGACAGAAAGGTGGCAGGTTTCCCAGGCACGGAGCCAACAGGTTAATTCAGGGCAGGGGAACCCCATGTGGAGCTGCAGAGCTGAGAGACTACTAGGTTAATGTGCTTGTGAGCCACAAGTGGATCATGTCAGGTAGGCCGGTGTGTGTCTGTGGACAGGGTGACAGGTCAGGTGGGCCGGGGGTGTGTTTTTGAGCAGGGTGAAGTGTCAGGTGGGCCGGGTGTGTGTCCGTGGGCAGGGTGTCGTGTCAGGTGGGCCAGGGGTGCATCCGTGGGCAGGGTGATGTGTCAGGTGGGCCGAGGATGCGTCCGTGGGCAGGGTGTCGTGTCAGGTGGGCTGGAGGTGCGTCCGTGGGCAGGGTGTCGTGTCAGGTGGGCCGAGGATCCGTCCGTGGGCAGGGTGACCTGTCAGGTGGGCTGGAGGTGCGTCCATGGGCAGGGTGTCGTGTCAGGTGGGCCAGGGGTGCGTCCATGGGCAGGGTGTTGTGTCAGGTGGGCCGGGTGTGTGTCCGTGGGCAGGGTGTCATGTCAGGTGGGCCGGGGGTGCGTCCATGGGCAGGGTGTTGTGTCAGGTGGGCCGAGGGTGTGTCTGTGGGCAGGGTGTCCTGTCAGGTGGGCCGGGGGTGCGTCCATGGGCAGGGTGTCATGTCAGGTGGGCCGGGGGTGCATCCGTGGGCAGGGTGTTGTGTCAGGTGAGCTGGGGGTGCATCCGTGGGCAGGGTGACCTGTCAGGTGGGCCAAGGGTGCGTCCGTGGGCAGGGTGACGTGTCAGGTGGGCCAGGGGTGCGTCCATGGGCAGGGTGTCCTGTCAGGTGGGCCAGGGGTGCGTCCATGGGCAGGGTGTCCTGTCAGGTGGGCCGGGTGTGTGTCCGTGGGCAGGGTGTCATGTCAGGTGGGCCGGGGTGCGTCCGTGGGCAGGGTGTCATGTCAGGTGGGCTGGGGGTGCGTCCGTGGGCAGGGTGACCTGTCAGGTGGGCCAAGGGTGCGTCCGTGGGCAGGGTGACGTGTCAGGTGGGCCGAGGGTGCGTCCGTGGGCAGGGTGACAGGTCAGGTGGGCCGGGGGTGTGTTTCTGGGCAGGGTTGGTGGGTGCAGAGCCTATGTGGATGGGGAGACCGGTGGCTGGTGGTCCTCCGTCATATGCTCAATGAGGGTATTTAACTGCTGGGACGCATCTTCCAGGTAACTCTTTCCCTTTGTGTTCTGGTGACCCGGTTCTGGTGAGTTCTGTCCAAGAATGACCCCAGGCCCCGGAGTCTGTGGTGTCGTGTGTGCCAGGAGCTTCAGACAGCACTGAGGACAGCCCCCTAAACTTGAGGAAAGAAATAACAAAAATGCCATCGGCCTCCCATGAAATTACGATTTTCACATCCCTGGAGGAGCCTCTGCTAGACACCAAATTGGAAACCAAGTGGCAGAACAGGATAATTCTTAAATAGCATTTAGGGCAATAAATAAATATTAGAAGTTAGCAGTAATCCTCAGAAAGTAAGTCCCTTATGAGTTTCCTAATTTGGGTAAATTAAAAGACCTCTCTGGTTCTTGATTTAATTTTGCGGCTTTCTTCCCTGTAGCTTCCATGTCTGTGTGAAATTGGACTTTTGGAAGGAATAATAGAACTGCAACCAAATCTGAAAATAGGCAAAGGTCCAGATGATGGCCTGGGGCAGGATTGTTCACGTAGCTGTGACCCGATGTTTGTTTGCAGCAAACTTGGTCATTTCTCAGAAAAGCAGACTGTTTAGCAAGGAGGTCTGAGGATTCTGTGGGTGGTGTCATGTGCCTGTGGGTTTCTCAGGGGTTTCCGTCTGCTTGAGGGACTAGTGTTTGTCTCATTATACCCACTCTTTATGTCTTCAAGGGCCTGACTTGGTGGAACAATCCCAAGGTGAATATGTGTCTGTGATTTTCCAGAAATTCTGTCTTAGCCCTGATGCCCTCACTTGGGCCGTGCTCCAAGCAGGGATGACCCCTGTGGAAACGCCAGTGTCAGGATGGGCTGGACGGTAGCTGCATGAATCCAGCAGAGAGCTGCTCATGACACTTGACTGGAGACCCGGAGAGGCCTTTCCGTGGGGTGGCGGGGGGTGGTGTCAGTGGGTCTTGGCCCCTGTGATCCAGGCGAACTTGATGGGCAGGAGGTGCGAAAATGAGGTGCGTGGGACATGCCCAGATCTTCACCTTGGTCAGTTTCTGTTACAGGCCGAGGATGCATTTCGAATTTTTGCCGGATCTGGAGAGGACACCTTTGGAATTTTCGCCGGATCTGGGGAGAGGTGCAGAATTTTCTTCCTTCTCCTTTAGGGCAGGTATTTGCCCTTGACCCTTGATGTGGCTGATTTTAAATAAAGTTAGAAGGTGAGATGTAACTGTAGGGTCACTGAAATTTGGGGAAATAAGACAGGCTCAGCATTAACACCTATCAGCTGATTTTACCAGGGAATGGACATCTTCTTTCAGGACAGCTTCAAGCTCATCATGTCAAAGCTATGTTGTTATCCTTTATCCTAGAAGCGCTGGGGGTCAGTCACGTGGGCTTGTTAACACGGGTCTTGCCACGTGTTCAGGCTCTGATCACAAGCTTCCTGAAGGGGTTTGGTTAGAACCTGCCTCTTGGGTTCCTGTCCCTTGGTGCCCGCCAGGATCTCCCAGACCCGCTGTTGCTGCAGCCCTGCTTGTGTGCCTGCAGCGGCCTTGCACACAGACCCGGCAGTCCCACCCATCCGGACACGCAGCTGTCTTTCCCAGGCTTTCTCCCCACTGGAGTGAGGACCTGCGTCCTGGGGGGCTTGCAAGCACACCTGACCGTGGGGCCTGGACGTGGCAGGGTGCTCCCCCAACTCAGCTCCTCTGTCGGCTACTCTTGGGGCCTCGTGTGACCCTTAGAGTTCCTGGAACCTTTCCCCGTGTTTCCAAATTACATCTTGTTGCTGTCAGTGTGCCAAGAGTGTCCCCCCTTTTTAAAAACTGGACACCTCTTGTCTGGGGTGCAGCAGAGAGTCAGAGCCAGACTGTGATGTGATGTTGATGCAGGGAAACATCACTGCTGAGTTGATCGTGTTCTGGACAGATGCACTCGACCCTTCCCCTGCTCCTGGATTTTCCAGAGTTGGGAGCCATGGCCTCAGTACTGGATGTGCCTGAGAGCAGTAGGACAGTGGTGAGCTGGGAGGTGTCTGGAGGAGGCGGCCTGCCTGAGGGCGGGAGGGGCTTCTTCCCAGGCTCGTTGCTGCCACAAGGCACGGGCTCCACGTCTGCTGTAGGAGCCACTGGCAGATGGGGGCGAATCCCGGAGTGACGGCTGTGCCTGGCCTGCTCTGGCTGCCCGGGACAGCTCCCCGAGAACCCCGGTTAGGACGTGTGTGTCCCCTAGATGGAGCCGTCCACCTGCCTGTGGAGTCAGCACCGGCCCCAAAAGGGAGGGCTTCTGTGCCGGCCGGCAGGGGACCCTGTGGGCGTCGCCCCCAGGTGGGCTCTGTCCACCTTCCTTTCCCCTCAGGCCGGCCAGAGGCTTCGGCCCCAGCCATGCCCACCCCAGCACACTCGCTGGTGCAGCGTCTGTGTGGATGGCTTCGTGCACCGGGTCGTGGCCCGGGGGTTGGAAGGCATCACGCGGCTCTGGCAGGAAGCAGGTCCCGGCTGGGTTCCTGCGAGTTCTCAGGAAATACTCTTCATGACTTGGAGTCTGTAATGATTCAACTTCTGACCCTGAGTCTCTGTTGGCTGCTTACCGTCTTTTTCTTGTGAAAGTGAACCCTGAAAAGAGAGCAGTGCCTGGCTTGGTCTGTGGCAGGTGCACATGAGAGAGGGCAGAGGCAGAGCCCCAGGAGCCTCCCGGACACAGACCCTAAACCGTCCTTCCAGTAAACCCAGGCTCCTGTCTCCCGTGCTGGCAGAACCCGGGGCTGCAGCCCCCAAAGGCCCAACTTCGTGGCTGCTGCCTCCCTCTTCCCCAGCCCCCGGGATCCTGGCCTCCAAGCTGATTCTCAGCCCCGTGAGCTCCCCCATCCCTGCCTCCCAGGGCTCACCTGTCTCCTCACCCCATCCCTGGATCCCCTCCTTTACTTTCGATGCTTTTATCTCCATTTGACATGCATGTTCCTGACTGTGTCAGAGGCCGCAACACATAACTCTTTTCTCCCTCTTTTCTCCCCACGAGAAGGTGAGCACATTTGCCCTGTTTCTCACTTCCTTCAAGAGACCTTCAGCTCAGCGGGGCGCGCTCCTCTGCCTTGCTGTCTGCTCTGCGGTGCATGCAGAGGGCCTGGCGCAGGAGGGGCCTCCAGCTGCGTCCTGGGGGGAGCTTCCCGGCGCTGGGCTCCCCGCCGGGGTCTCAGGGCTGCACCTGGCCCCGCCACTGCGGTCCAGCTTCTGTGTGCTCACGCATACAGTGAGGGGTGCAGGAGATGAATGTTTCGGGGTTTGGTTGGTGGAGGAGGGCTAGAAATTTGCTATTCAATTTTGTTGATTTATTCTATTAGAAATTATGACAAGCAACCCAGCAGTAGCAAATCTGTCCAGTTGCCAGTAAATTGGTGGTAAATAGAATAATACCAGGCGGTTATTAACAAAAACATTATTTTAGAAGCATAATGTGAGTTTAATTACCTTTATTTCCCTAATGGTTTCATTTCTGTTCTGCCTCTACTGCAGTCTCTAACTCTGTATGGTATAAAAGCATTTGCTTTGCTGTTTTCCATCAAGAATGTCAAAATGTGCATCTTACCAGGATGCACATTGCACGTCACCTCTAAGTCAGAAGTCACTTCTTTGGATTTGAATTTCTGACCTGAAACCCCAAGAGCCCCCCAGCCTGTGTGTATGTGGCTTTGCAGAGGTGGGTGTGTCCTTGGAACTGGCTGCATGAAATGTCCTGTGTTAAAAAATTCACCAGAGATGCCCAAGTAATAATACATTCAAATGTGGGTATTTTGGTGGTTTTTCACATGATGTGTGTATGTTTTCTCCACCTCGGAGCCCCAGAATCCCACATGACATGTGAGCACATGTGTGTGCTGTCCCCCTCACATCAGTGTCTGTCCACATCCTCGGTTTCACAGGTATAAGTGCAGTGTAACACACTTCAAGCCCTGAGTCACAGAGATGCCCAAAGACCAGGGGTGGGGGGGCGGTGGAGGCCATCGGTCCTCTGCTCACCTTGTGGTTCACCTGGACGTCCAGATGTCCAGTGACCGGTCACTGGGTGAGCGCCAGGCTGGGAGGCCCACGTGCATCTGCTTTTCCGTTCTGTCAGAACAGAAAGTAAGGTCTGAAAAGAGTGGCACTAGGATATAATCCACCTTCTGTAACACTGACTCAGGTACACATTTCAGCAGACTTCAGCCTCCGTGCAGAACTGGCCACCGTGCCAGCTGCACCACGACGGCCCTCCTTCCAGGACAGTTTCTGTCACCGGTGGAGGAAACCTGTGCCCATGAGTGGTCTCCAACCTCTCACCCCTCCCTCAGCTCCTGGCAGCTAATAACCTGCCTTCTAGTTCTGTATGTGAGCTTATTGGGAGCATTTTATATAAAAAATTATATGATATGTGGTCTTTGGCATGGCTTCTTTCTCTTAGCAAGGCTTCAAGTTTCATCTGTGTTTTAGGACATGTTAGCAACATTTACTCCCAAAGAATAACCATTATATGAATATGCCGTGTTTTATTTATCTCTTCATCAATGGATGCACGTTTGAGTTGTTCCTTTTTTTTTTTTCTTACTGTTGTGTTTTGGATAATGTTGCTGTGAACAACACGTATGTGGACACGTGATTTCTTTTCTCTTGGTTATAAAACCAGAAGGAATCACTGGGTCATATGGTGACTCTGACTCCTGAGGAGTCCTGCACTGGTCCCCACGTGACTGCACCATTTCGCATTCCCACTAGCAAATATGAGCATTATGCCTCCACATATTTGCCAACATTTGTTATCATCTGTTTCTTATGATAGACATTCTGTGAATGTACAGAGGTATCTGTAATTTTAACCTGCATTTTCCTGAAAGATATCATGTTGAGAATCTTTTTGTGTGTTTATTGGCCACTTGAATATCTTCTTTGGAGAAATATCTCTTCAGATCCTTTGCTGATTTTAAGAAATTGGATTATTTGATTTTTTTGTTATTGATTTGTAGGAACAATTAATAAATTCTGGATACAAGTTTCTTATCAGTTTATAATTTGCAAATGTTCTCTGCCATGTTGAGTGTTGTCTCTTGACTTTCTTTTTTTTAATAAATTAATTTATTTTTTTAATTTAATTTTATTTTTTTCCATTTATTTTTATTAGTTGGAGGCTAATTACTTTACAATATTGTAGTGTTTTTTGCCATACATTGACATGAATCAGCCATGGATTTGCATGTGTTCCCCATCCTGATCCTCCCTCCCACCTCCCTCTCCACTCGATTCCTCTGGGTCTTCCCAGTGCACCAGCCCCGACGAGCACTTGTCTCATGCATCCAACCTGGGCTGGTGATCTGTTTCACCCTTGATAATATACATGTTTCGATGCTGTTCTCTCTAAACATCCCACCCTCGCCTTCTCCCACAGACTCCAGAAGTCTGTTCTGTACATCTGTGTCTCTTTTTCTGTTTTGCATATAGGGTTATTGTTACCATCTTTCTAAATTCCGTATATATGCATTAGTATACTGTATTGGTCTTTATCTTTCTGGCTTACTTCACTCTGTATAGAGGGCTCCAGTTTTATCCATCTCATTAGAACTGATTCAAATGAATTCTTTTTAATGGTTGAGTAATATTCCATGGTGTGTATGTACCACAGCTTCCTTATCCATTCGTCTGCTGATGGGCATCTAGGTTGCTCCCATATCCTGGCTATTATGAACAGTGCTGTGATGAATATTGGGGTACATGTGTCTCTTTTGGATCTGGTTTCCTCAGTGTGTATGCCCAGAAGTGGGATTGCTGGGTCATATGGCAGTTCTATTTCCAGCTTTTTAAGAAATCTCCACACTGTTTTCCACAGCAGCTGTACTAGTTTGCATTCCCACCAACAGTATAAAAGGGTTCCCTTTTCTCCACACCTTCTCCAGCATTTATTGCTTGTAGACATTTGGATAGCAGCCATCCTGACTGGCGTGTAATGGTACCTCATTGTGGTTTTGATTTGCATTTCTCTGATAATGAGTGATATTGAGCTTCTTTTCAAGTGTTTGTTAGCCATCTGTATGTCTTCTTTGGAGAAATGTCTGTTTAGTTCTTTGGCCCATTTTTTTGATTGGGTCATTTATTTTTCTGGAATTGAGCTGCAGGAATTGCTTGTATATTTTTGAGATTAATCCTTTGTCTGTTGCTTCGTTTTCTATTATTTTCTCCCATTCTGAGGGCTGTCTTTTCACCTTGCTTATAGTTTCCTTTGTTGAGCAAAAGGTTGTAAGTTTCATTAGGTCCCATTTGTTTATTTTTGTTTTTATTTCCAGTATTCTGGGATGTGGGTCATAGAGGATCCTGCTGTGATTTATGTCAGAGAGTGTTTTGCCTATGTTCTCCTCTAGGAGTTTTATAGTTTCTGGTCTTACATTTAGATCTTTAATCGATTTTGAGTTTATTTTTGTGTATGGTGTTAGAAAGTGTTCTAGTTTCATTCTCTTACAAGTGGTTGACCAGTTTTCCCATCATCACTTATTAAAGAGGTTGTCTTTTTTACATTGTATATCCTTGCCTCCTTTGTCAATGATAAGGTGTCCATAGGTTCATGGATTTATCTCTGGGCTTTCCATTCTGTTCCATTGATCTATATTTCTTTTTTTTTTTTTTCATTTATATTTATTAGTTGGAGGCTAATTACTTTACAATATTGTAGTGGTTTTTGTCATACATTGACATGAATTAGCCATGGAGTTACATGTATTCCCCATCCTGATATTTCTGTCTTTGTGCCAGTACCATACTGTCTTGATGACTGTGGCTTTGTTGTAGAGCCTGAAGTCAGGCAGGTTGATTCCTCCAGTTCCATTCTTCTTTCTCAAGATTACCTTGGCTATTCAAGGTTTTTTGTATTTCCATACAAATTGTGAAATTATTTGTCCTAGTTCTGTGAAAAATACCATAGGTAGCTTGATAGGGATTGCATTGAATCTATAGATTGCTTTGGGTAGTATAGCCATTTTGACAATATTGATTCTTCCAATCCAAGAACACGGTATGTTTCTCCATCTGTTTGTGTCCTCTTTGATTTCTTTCATCAGTGTTTTTTAGTTTTCTATGTATAGGTCTTTTGTTTCTTTAGGTAGATATACTCCCAAGTATTTTATTCTTTTTGTTGCAATGGTGAATGCTGTTGTTTCCTTAATTTCTCTTTCTGTTTTCTCATTGTTAGTGTATAGGAATGCAAGAGATTTCTGTGTGTTAATTTTATATCCTGCAACTTTACTATATTCATTGATTACCTCTAGTAATTTTCTGGTAGAGTCTTTAGGGTTTTCTATGTTGAGGATCATGTCATCTGCAAACAGTGAGAGTTTCACTTCTTCTTTTCCTATCTGGATTCCTTTTACTTCTTTTTCTGCTCTGATTGCTGTGGCCAACACTTCCAAAACTATGTTGAATAGTAGTGGTGACAGTGGGCACCCTTGTGTTGTTCCTGATTTCAGGGGAAATGCTTTCAATTTTTCACCATTGAGGGTAATGCTTGCTGTGGGTTTGTCATATATAGCTTTTATCATGTTGAGGTATGTTCCTTCTATTCCTGCTTTCTGGAGAGTTTTAATCATAAATGGATGTTGAATTTTGTCAAAGGCTTTTCCTGCATCTATTGAGATAATCATATGGTTATCTTTCAATTTGTTAATGTGGTGCATTATATTGATTGATTTGCAGATATTAAAGAATCCTTGCATTTCTGGGATAAAGCCCACTTGGTCATGATGTATGATTTTTTAAATATGTTGTTGGATTCTGTTTGCTAAAATTTTGTTAAGGATTTTTGCATCTATGTTCATCAGTGATATTGGCCTGTAGTTTTCTTTTTTTGTGGCATCTTTGTCTGGTTTTGGAATTGGGGTGATGGTGGCCTCATAGAATGAGTTTGGAAGTTTACCTTCTGCAATTTTCTGGAAGAGTTTGAGTAAGATAGGTGTTAGCTCTTCTCTAAATTTTTTTTTTGGTAGAATTCAGCTGTGAAGCCATCTGGTCCTGGGCTTTTGTTTACTGGAAGATTTCCGATTACAGTTTCGACTTCCTTGCTTGTGATGGGTCTGTTAAGATCTTCTAATTCTTCCTGGTTCAGTTTTGGAAAGTTATACTTTTCTAAGAATTTGTCCATTTCTTCCAAGTTGTCCATTTTATTGGCATAGAGCTGCTGGTAGTAGTCTCTTATGATCCTTTGTATTTCAGTGTTGTCTGTTGTGATCTCTCCATTTTCATTTCTAATTTTGTTAATTTGGTTCTTCTCCCTTTGTTTCTCAATGAGTCTTGCTAACAGTTTGTCAATTTTGTTTAGTTTTTCAAAAAACTAACTATGGTCTCTTTAGTTTCTTTTGCATTTATTTCTGCCCTAATTTTTAAGATTTCTTTCCTTCTACTAACCCTGGGGTTCTTCATTTCTTCCTTCTCTAGTTGCTTTAGGTGTAGAGTTAGGTTATTTATTTGACTTTTTTCTTGATTCTTGAGGTAAGCCTGTATTGCCCTGAACCTTCCCCTTAGCACTGCTTTTACAGCGTCCCATAGGTTTTGGGTGGTTGCGTTTTCATTTTCATTCGTTTCTATGCATATTTTGATTTCTTTTTTTATTCCTTCTGTGATTTGTTGGTTATTCAGAAGCGTGTTCTTTAGCCTCCATATGTTTGAATTTTTAATAGTTTTTTTTCTTGTAATTGAGATCTAATCTTACTGCATTGTGGTCAGAAAAGATGACTGGAATGATTTTAATTTTTTTGAATTTCCCAAGCCTAGATTCATGGCCCAGGATGTGATCTATTCTGAAGAAGATTCCTTGTGCACTTGAGAAAAAGGTGAAATTGATTGTTTTGGGGTGAAATGTCCTATAGATATCAATTAGGCCTAGCTGGTCCATTGTGTAATTTAAAGTTTGTGTTTCCTTGTTAATTTTCTGTTTAGTTGATCTATCCATAGCTGTGAGTGGGGTATTAAAGTCTCCCACTATTATTCTGTTACTGTTAATTTCCCCTTTCATACTCGTTAGCATTTACCTTACATATTGCGGCACTCTTATGTTGGGTGCATATATATTTATAGTTGTTACATCTTCTCCTTGGATTGATCCTTTGATGATTATGTAGTGTTCTTCTTTGTCTCTTTTCACAGCCTTTATTTTAAAGTCTATTTTATCTGATATGAGTATTGCGACTCCTGCTTTCTTTTGGTCTCTGTTTGCATGAAATATTTTTTTCCAGCCCTTCACTTTCAGTCTGTATGTGTCCCCTTGCTTTGAGGTGGGTCTCTTGTAGACAGCATAAATAGGGGTCTTGCTTTTGTATCCATTCAGACAGTCTTTGTAAATGGGTTGAATGCCCCAACCAAAAGACATTTAAGCTAAGTATTGATAAGTATGGTCCCGTTGCCATTTGCTTTGTTGTTTGGGGTTCACGTTTATACAGCCTTTCTGTGTTTCCTGTCTAGAGAAGATCCTTTAGCATTTGTTGAAGAGCTGGTTTGGTGGTGCTCAATTCTCTCAGCTTTTGCTTGTCTGTAAAGCTTTTGAACTCTCCTTCATATCTGAATGAGATCCATGCTGGGTACAGTAATCTGGGTTGTAGGTTATTCTCTTTCATTACTTGAAGTATGTCCTGCCATTCCCTTCTGGCCTGAAGAGTTTCTATTGATAGATCAGCTGTTATCCTTATGGGAATCCCTTTGTGTGTTATTTGTTGTTTCTCCCTTGGTGCTTTTAATATTTGTTCTTTGTGTTTGATCTTTGTTAACTTGATTAATATGTGTCTTGGGGTGTTTCGCCTTGGGTTTATCCTGTTTGGGACTCTCTGGGTCTCTTGGACCTGTGTAACTATTTCCTTCCCCATTTTAGGGAAGTTTTCAGCTATTATCTCCTTGAGTATTTTCTCATGGCCTTTCTTTTTGTCGTCTTCTTCTGGGACTATGATTCGAATCTTGGGGCATTTCACATTGTTCCAGAGCTCCCTGAGGTTGTCCTCATTTCTTTTGATTCTTTTTTCTTTTTTCGTCTCTGCTTCATTTATTTCCATCATTTTATCTTCTACCTCACTTATCCTATCTTCTGTCTCCATTATTCTACTGTTGGTTCCCTCTAGAGTGTTTTTGATCTCATTTATTGCATTATTCATTTTTAATTGACTCTTTTTTATTTCTTCTAGGTCCTTGTTAAACATTTCTTGCATCTTCTCAATCTTTGTCTCCAGGCTATTTATCTATAACTCCATTTTGTTTTCAAGATTTTGAATCATTTTTATTATCATTATTCTAAATGCTTTTTCAGGTAGATTCCCTATCTCCTCCTTTTTGTTTGACTTAGTGGGCATTTTTCATGTTCCTTTACCTGCTGGGTATTTCTCTGCCTTTTCATCTTATTTAGATTGCTGTGTCTGGAGTGGGCTTTCTGTATTCTGGTGATCCGTGGTTCCTTTTTATTGTGGAGGTTTCACCCAGTGGGTGGGGTTGGACGATTGGCTTGTTAAGGTTTCCTGGTTAAGGAAGCTTGCGTCGGTGTTCTGGTGCATGGAACTGGATTTCTTCTCTCTGGAGTGCAATGGAGTGTCCAGTAGTGAGTTTTGAGATGGGTCTATGTATTAGGTGTGACTTTGGGCAGCCTGTATGTTGACGCTCAGGGCTATGTTCCTGCGTTGCTGGAGAATTTACGTGGTATGTCTTGCTCTGGAACTTATTGGCTCTTGGGTGGTGGTTGGTTTCACTGTAGGTATGGAGGCTTTTGGATGATCTCTCATTACTTAATGTTCCATGTAGTCAGGAGTTTTCTGGTGTTATCAGGTTTTGGGCTTAAGTCTCCTGCCTCTGGATTTCAGTCTTATTCTTCCAGTAGCCTCAAGACTTCTCCAACTATACAGCACTGATAATAAAACTTCTAGGTTAATGATGAAAAGATTCTCCCCTGTGAGGGACACCCAGAGAGGTTCACAGAGTTACATGCAGAAGAGGAGAGGGAGGAGGGAGATGGAGATGGGCAGGAGGAGAAAAAGGGGGACTCAAGGGGAGAGAGACAGAACTACGCAGTTCTCTGTTCCCAAAGTGTTCTCCGAAGCCCAGATGCCCACAGAGATTCACAGAATTGGATTGGGAAAAGAAGGGGGAGGGAGGAAATAGAGGTGATCTGAGGGAAAAAACGGAGAGTCGAAAGTGGCCAAGAGTAATCAACACACTCCTGAGTAAAAATGGGTATTGAATATTGGATTTTTAATTGTCCAAAATTGATATCAAATACTGAAAAACAAAGATTAAAAATCTATAGTAGAGGTTAGACTCTTAAAAATACAATATTAAAAACAAAACACAAAAAATTTTAGAAATATATATGAAGTTTGGTTTAAAAATAAGGCCTCTTTTTTTTTTTGCAAGGTTATAGTGAAATGAAAATTGAGAAGCAATAGAGGAGTAATAGAGGACTTTAAAAGAAAATAGGAGAAAAAAATTTAAAAAGGAAAAAAAACTTTTTAATTAAAAAAATAGTAAAAATATATGAAAATGAAAGTTAAGGAGCAATGGAGGAGTAATAGGGAATTTTAAAAGAAAATAAAAGAGAAAAAGAAAAAAAGAAAAAAAATTTTTTTAATTAAAAAAAAAAAGTAAAAATGTATCTAGGAATTTCTCTGGAGCTGTTGTGGGTAGTGTGGGTTTGGTTCAGTTTCAGATAGCTCCTTGTTCCAGCTTACACTTCTCGATATCTATAGGCCCCCTCCAATGTAGTCGGTGTTAACTACAGGGATTTTAATCTGTTGCACCTGTCACTTCTGAAGCGGTTCCCTTTTGTTTATTTGGCTTCTGTATGCCGGTCTCTTCAGTGTCTAATTTTGACCCTGACATAAGCGGGCGGAGGTGGTCTCTTGTTTAGGTTCTCTTGTTCAGTCGTGCTGCAGGGAGGGTGGGCGCTGCAGACAAATGTCACTGGCGTGTGTGGGGAGCACTCGCAGTGTTCCGGCCACACTGGGTTTGTCCCCACTCAGGGGTGTGTGCTTTCCCTGTCTACACTGCTCAGGCTCCAGGCTGCCCTATAGGGGGTGGGCCCTGCGTTGCGTGCGGTTCCAGTTTTCGGGTACTCCACAAAAATGCGGACTCGGTTGGGACTGCATCTTGTGCCTTCCCCGCCCGAGCAGCTCAGGCCACCAGGAGCTTGACGAGCTCACTCTCCCCTGGTGCAGTGTGTGTGCTTCATCCCCTCTGCGTCCCAGCCTCAGTTTCCGCACGCGCCTGTTGGGTGCGCCTCGTGTCTGTTCTGGGGAGCTGGTCTCTAGCCACGACCCTCCTGGCGGATGTTAATCATCCAGAATCTCAGGAAGTCTTTGATTAGAGACTGGGAGTCTGTTTGCAGTTTGGTTGGGGATGCCGTCTCTGGGGCTGAGTTTGCCTCTTTCCCCTCCCCCCTGCCTCCTGCCTCCTGCGGTGGATGGGCCGGCCCGCAGCCGGCTAGCTCTTCTCTGGGATCACTCAGTTCTTCCTTTGTTCTGCCAACGGCCCGCAGTGTGTGCGGGCTGGTTAATTTTCTCTCTCTCTCTTGCTATCCCACAGTTTAAGTTGCTATCTCACGTTAGCTCCCTCCAATTGCCCTCAGGGCATTCAGGACCCGTCCTTACCCTAAGCAATGCCACCCGTTCCTCTTCCTTCCGTCCCCACTTGCTGGTGGTGGATGCGGGCATCTGGAGTACTTTCCTGCTGGGAGTTGCTTTTAGGCATGTAATCTGTGGGTTTTATTTATTTTTCCTCCCAGTTAGGTTGCCCTCTGAGATTTGAAAACTTCTGCCAGACCCGCCAGTGAGAGGGTTTCCTGGTGTTTGGAAACTTCCTCTAAGACTCCCTTCCCGGGACTGGTCTCTGTCCCTAGCTCTTTTGTCTCTCTTTTTATCTTTTATATTTTGTCCTACCTCCTTTCAAAGACAATGGGCTGCTTTTCTGGGTGCCTGATGACCTCAGCTAGCGATCAGAAGTTGTTTTGTGGAGTTTTGCTCAGCATTCAAATGTTCTTTCGATGAATTTGTAGGAGGGAAAGTGGTCTCCCTGTCCTATTCCTCCGCCATCTTAGCTCCGCCCTCTGTCTCTTGACTTTCTTGATGGTGTGTCTTCAGCACAAGAGTTTTGAATTTTAATGAAATCCAATTTTCCTATTTTTGTCTTTTGTCACCTGAGCTTTTTGTGTAGTACCTAAAAAAAAATCATTGAATGTGGCCACAAAGAATTATTCCTATTAAGAGTTTTGTGGTTTCAGCTTTTACACATACATCTACAGTCCATTTTGAATAATTTTTATGTGTGGTGTGAGGTAGGGATCCAACTCCCTATTTTTACTTGTGGAAATCTGGTTGTCCCAGGGCCATTGGTTGAAAATCCTGGTTTTTCTGCAGTGAGTGATCTTGACATTCTTGTAGAAAATTGCTTGTAATGATTTATTTTGAAGCTCTCAGGTTTAGTACGTTGATCTTCATGTCTGCCTTGTGTGAAGAGATGAAATGTAATCTTTCCTTCTTGCTTGAACATCTTAAAGTCTTAAGGCTTTCGGGAGTGGACTTGACGTCATTCCAGTGCATCATGTATGAGTAGTTCAGGGTCTGGGACCCACCTGCATGGATTAAAGTGCCAGCTGGGGACTGTTTGACCCAGGGGATGTCTCAGGTTCTTAATCTGCAAAGAAAATCCTCCCTGATAGGAAGGGAGTATGGTTTAAGTGGGGACGTGTGTGTAACACACACAGGTGGGGCAGGACGGGCATGGTATGTGTTCCCACCACCCTTCGCTGTCCTGTGAGGTTATTTATTGTTTTAAAGAGGAGGACACAGTCCTGGTTAGCAGGAAGTAAGTGAAGAGGGTGGAAATCGGCTGTGCCGCATCTGACTACAGAACCAGTGTTCTCTGCTCTGAGTTGGGCTCTCCTGGTGTCATGACGGCTAATTTTAAAACTTGCCTCCTTGGGGTGACCATGGTGACTGGTCAGTCATGCCTGCTTTCTGTGAGCCAAGAGAGACCTGAGACCGTCCCTGCGAGACACCCAGCATGTGTGGTCTGGTCTTACCTTTTCTGCTTACAGTGATATCCAGCCAGAGAGTACAGTGATGAATACTGGTCTTGTGTACTGGGACTGCACAGTCTGGATCACTGGTCAGGTTAGATTCTTTGGGTAGAAATAATGTGCTTGATTTGGGGCACCAAGATCACAGGGGTCTGAGACCAGACAGGGCATCAATGGGCGTGGCTTTGTCTATGGTTCTGCCACTGAAGCCCAAGGTCCAGGAGCAACTCCTTCCCCTCGTGGGTCTCTTATTTTCTTTCCAAAAATGAGCAGTGGCCATCTATTCCCCTGGGGACTTCCTCTGCTTTAAAACTCAGTGTCCCTGTAACTGTGATAAGCGACTTCCCCAACTGTGTCGATACAATATGAGCCATCTACAGAGGAGAGAAATGGAAAAATAGCCACGATGTCACTGTTGGAGTCGCAATTGGAACTCAGCTTCTCGGGAAGTATTGTAAATTATGGGCTTCCCCGGGAGTGCAGTAGTAAAGAATTCACCTGCCAATGCAGGAGATGCAAGAGATGCCTGGATTTGATACCTGGGTCAGGAAAATCCCCTGGAGAAGGAAATGGCAACCCACTCCAGTATTCTTGCCTGGTAAATCCCATGGACAGAGGAGCCTGGCATTGCAGAGTCATACATGACTTAGCAACTGAACATGCACACACGCTCATGGTAAATTATAGAATTTTCAGAATGAGATTGGTAAGAGATTGACAAAGCGAAGTCTCTGTCATTAAGAAGTTACATCCTGTTTTAGGATAAATTCCAAAAGTATGTCCCAGGGGAGAATGATGATGAGGATGTCCTCAATAATTTACTATAAACCTATTGTGTCTGAGTCTTTATACTGTAAGGAAATATCCATTTTCTCTTAAGTTACTGGGAAAATGTGTGATAACACTGTGAGCAATGTTAGAAATTTAAATGCTTTGAATGTGAGGCCTCTTATACCTGGATAATCTTAGGGCCTTTAAAGTTTGGGTGCATGTTCCTTCTTGGTTCCCACCCAGGGTCCCCCCACGTAGAAGTATTCAGCCAGCACAAGATGTTTGCACATCTTGCTAAACTCCTTATTTAATATCCCATGAGAATAATATTTAGCCTTTTCTCCTTTGTTAAAGTTTAATTCATTGTGATTTTCTCTCTGGTTTACTGTGGGAAAGGTAAGACACATCAGTTCAGTTCAGTCACTCAGTCATGTCTGACTCTTTGCGACCCCATGAACTGTAGCATGCCAGGCCTTCCTGTCCATCACCAACTCCCACCCAAACCCATGTCCATTGAGTCGGTGATGCCATCCCACCATCTCATCCTCTGTTGTCCCCTTCTCCTCCTGCCCTCAATCTTTCCCAGCATCAGGGTCTTTTCAAATGAGTCAGCTCTTCTTATCAGGTGGCCAAAGTATTGGAATTTCAGCTTCAACATCAGTCCTTCCAGTGAACACCCAGGACTGATCTCCTTTAGGATGGACTGGTTGGATCTCCTTGCAGTCCAAGGGACTCTCAAGAGTCTTCTCCAACACCACAGTTCAAAAGCATCAGTTCTTCAGCACTCAGCTTTCTTTATGGTTCAACTCTCACATCCATACATGACTACTGGAAAACTCATAGCCTTGACTAGAGGGACCTTTGTTGACAAAGTAATGTCTCTGCTTTTTAATATACTGTCTAGGTTGGTCATAACTTTCTTCCAAGGAGTAAATGTCTTTTAATTTCATGGCTGCAATCACCATCTGCAGTGATTTTGGAGCCCAGAAAAGTAAAGTCAGCCACTGTTTCCACTGTTTGCCCATCTACTTGCCATGAAGTGATGGGACCGGATGCCATAATCTTAGTTTTCTGAATGTAAGACGCATAGAAGAAGAATATACTCTGTGACCCCACATCCAGCTCTGAAACAATAGCTGTCACCGAGGCTAAATGGCAGCCACTCCATGTGACAGTAGATGCAGATCCGCAGGGCTGTGGCCACGCGTGCACGGTGACACACACAACTGGACTCACGTCTGCAGAGGGCAAACTTGGGCTTGTGTGTGCCTAGGGTTCCAACCAATTTTTATCCATTAATCATAAATTGTAACATACTGTGCACCTGTTTTAAGTGTTACTATACTATATGAGTTTAACACTTAACGAGTATTTCATGTACATATAATGAATTTTTTTCCAACCCTGTCCCCTTTCTTGATCTTTAGTTAAAATTTTCACTGTGACATGTAACAACACCTAAGAACACACGTGTGTTGAGAAGCCTCAGTGTTTTCTCTGACTTGAAGTGCAAATTCTCAGAGACCTTGCTGCATCGGGTCCCGGAGGGTGGAGACCCTGCATTCTGCACGAGCTCCCCGACAGACTTGGATATGGGGCCACAGGGGCCCCATGGGGCCTGTGGCGGCAGGGAGCACAGCCCGGGGGCGGGGTACGGGGCGCAGGGTGTGGCTGGAGGTGGGCATGCAGCCAACAGGGCACTCCCTGGGTGACGCCCAGGTGCCCGCCTGTCTCAGAGCCTCCTGGGAGAGCTGGCCCCAGGGTCCACACAGCGTCTTCAGGAGCTACTTGGCTGAAAACAGCTGCCCATGTCGTCTTGGCCGCAAGGTGTTCTCAACACAAGACCGTTTTATTGTTGATGTAAAGCGATCGCACAGTGCAGACACATGTGGAGACAGATGTATCTTCAATGTGCGGGCCCAGATCTTACTAGTCTTAATGCCTCTGTATCAGATGACGCACTAAGAATATTTTATTAAAGAAACACAAGAGAGAATTTTAGACTGATGGCATGTGGTAAAGGATTTGCTCCTGCGTGATTCGTACTAGCGGTGCTTCTTGAGCTCTCAGCTCCCCAGTTGCTGTGTGGACAGTAAAGTCAGGTCCGGTCCCCTCGTCACTTAGTCGTGTGGGGGAGCCCTGCTTGTCCAGAGGTCTCCAGGAAGACGCCATGGCCCCTCTGAGGGGCCCTGGGCCTTGCGGGGCAGTCCCTTCCTCTCTGAATGGAGGCTGTGGAGTGGAACAGCTATTGGAGGCTTATTTTGTTTTAAATTCTGACCTGATAGGAATTCATAAAAGTGTAGATGCAGATATATTTATGATTTCCCATGCACACCACCTGAAGTTCCCAAGGAGGCAGAGAAGCCCGGCTTGCCCCTCCAACCCGTGTCCTCCAAAGTCCAGCTTGGCTCCAGGGTGGGTTGTTGAGCACTGAGCTCTGCAAGTAGACACGTCGTCAGGGGGCTCAGGGCCCTCACTGTCCACCAGCCTGTGCCTGACTCACAGTCCCGCAGCCCTCTCAGGTAGGGCGCTGTGTAGAATGGGCTCCGTCACCGTCAAGGGATCTCCCTCTCTTTTTCTGCTCTTCCCTTCTTCCTCTCAGGCCTTTATTTCGTCCCTGCATAAGCACTAAGGATTCATTTACATACAGTGTAATTCATTTTCATCCATGTGATGGGCTTAGTTATAGTGTTTCAGAAAGGAGGTTTGCGTTTCTGATAGAGGACCTGCAGACGCATCAGGTGCTTACAGATTCCTCCAGGAGACTAGAAATGCTTGTAGGTCATCCATGGTATCAGATTTCAAACTCAGGGCCTTTCCCCAAATGCCTGTCTATGCACCAAGCCTAGGTGCCCAGGTTAAGCAAATGTATGAACCTAGGAAGAGAACCAAGGATGTGACATAATTAGTATATTTGTCGACGTTCCTTCTCATTGTGGAGTTATTACACCGTCAGGCTGAGCTTTAATTCATACGTGGGTGTGTTTACAGACACAGGAAGTAGGTCTAATGTGCACTGCTCTGCTTTTTTTTTCTTCAAAAGTAGTGAATAGATCCTTTCTGTTTGATTTTGCAAATGTGGGCTATTTGAAACACTCAAGAGTCAAATCATGGGTGACCTGGAACCTTCTCTGTCCCTTTGGGCAAACTGTTTAGTCCTCAGGCTCCTAGTCTGTACAGTGCCTTCCTCACAAGACTCCTGTGAGGTGTAAGGCAACATAAATGCCTCACACACACTCAGCAAGCAAGTTAGAAGCTCTCACAGGAGGGCAGACGAGACCCCAGACTTTGTCCTGGCCCTGCAGCCAAGACATCCTTGAAACCAGTCCTGAGAAAATGAGAAGGGAGATGATCTAATGTAACATGTGTGGACCATGAAGAATGTCTCAGAAGAACAAAACTAGAGCCCTGAGGACCAGCAGGAATTGGTTAATGGATGCTGTGCCAGGAAACAGGATGATCCTGGATTGAGTTGGTTGATGGGTATTGCAGTAGGAAACAGGGTAATTCCTTGATTGAATTGCAAACGGCCCAAGTCATTCTGCCTGACTTACTGGGAAGTAGCGGGATGTCGCCATAGCAACCAAGCCTGCAACCTCTGCAGGTTGGCAAGTAGCAAAAAATCGTTATAATATTTAACAACCAAACTTTAATGTTTTATTTTCCATAATCATCACTGTAGTTTTCCCTTCTTAACAGAATGGATTCTCATTCTATTTATTGAAACTTGTTCCACACTGCACTGAGAGCACGGACTGTAAGGTTTTTATTTGCCAAAAGATGAAAAGGGGCCTTTTGAGGAATTTAACTTTTATTTGGGTCTTTTTGTGTAAAGAACCTGTCGTTAGTGCTGCAGCTAATTTGATTGTTACACTCGGTTCATTTCTTGATTTCAGGATTAACGTTTGTTTTCTGGGACCTGTTCACCATCAAAAGTGCTAAAATTGGTGGCTGAGAGTTTGCTGCAGTGTTTCTTGGAAGGTTTCTTCCTTTATTCATCTCTTATTTTCATTTTCCCAGTTAGAACACGTGCACCTACACACAGAGTAACACAGAAACACATGCATAAAGCCCCAGTAGTTATGTATGTATTCAAACATGGTGTTTAAAAATCATGCCCTGCTATTTTAGTGTTTGTATTAAACGACCAAGCTTCGTTCTTAGACAAAAATCTTGAGTTTATAGGGAGCAGTTCCACCTAGGATTTGGGGGCCAGTTTTACCATCACGCACACGTCAGTCTTTGGATCACTGGATCATCAAGATATTCTAACTCACTATATATTAGAATACATTACGTCAGTGCAAATATTTATGTATCCATGGAATTCCTTAATACTAGAAAAATTAAACAGAACAATTTGTCATTTCCCCCAGGATTGAATGCCCAGAAGTTGTCAGATAACGGATGACTGCTTACTTTAAATAAAACAAAACTGCAGAAATTAATTTCTCAGAAACTAAGATTATTTAGAACATTTATATTTACCCTTTTGTATTGTTGTAGTTTTGTTCTATTATAGTTGTCAAGATTTAAAACTGTTTTGTGGACTGAGAACAATCTCCTCCCAAATAATTAAATTACAAAGAAGAGCCATAACTTACCTAGAAAGATTTTTCATCGTCAACTTTTTTCATTAATGCTTTTTGTTTGTTTGTTTTATATAAAGCACTAGAACAAAATAATAACAGTCTTCTTAGCCCATGGCACACAAAAATAGATTTTTCTTCACTGAGCATTTAAATTGCACATGCAAAATTAACTAGTTTGCTATTAAAGCAATACATGTTGAGGTGTCACATGCTCAGAAAAACAGTTACACACGTAGAATCAACTGTCCAGAAGGTTTTACTGAGAAATCAAATCTATGAAACAGACAGTTTGGTAGAGGAGACACTTTGTTATGTGTCTAATAATGTGATGAAACTTAATACAACAGTCTTGCAACATAAAGTGGTTGCTAGTGGATCAGGGCTAGTAGGATCTATTCTAGGGGAGATGGAAGGTGAGTTCATTAACGGCTTCAGCTTATTAAACTGGCAAACTAATTTCTGTTTTTCATTTTAAATTTTAAGGACTGTGACTTAGAATCATTCAAACTTTTCGAATCTCCCCCTTCTGCTCTGAGTATAATGTGATAAATTATCCAGGCCCTCTACCCATGTAATGTTAGGGCTTTATGTGGTTTAATGTTTGAGTTAGATAATAAATATGTTTGCACTACTGAACAGTCCTGTTGACAGACAGCTCTCTTTCAGAGTGTGCAGCCGGATGCCTGTCCTCTGTCAGTGCCAGGGCCGCCCCAGGACGGGGGGCACAGCCGTCCTGGGACTCGCCCCCTTCTGGGCCCTCCTCCAGCCATGCCAGGCGTCCAACTGCAGCCGGCCTCCAGTGTGGGACTGTGTGATGGCTGGTTCCGCTCGGGAAGCTGCTGGGAGAGTGACAGAACTGGCCTTGAGCCTGGATTCATACTTCATAGACATGGGCAAAATATCTAGTCCGTAAGCCTCAGCTTCTCCGTTTCTAAATGGCCGTGTGAGCACAGAACAGAGACGGGGCAGACTGAGCCGGTGTGGTCCTGGTGAAGACGATGTGGTGATGCAGACCCGAGTGGTGGGTTGTGGCAGGGAGGCGGTGTGGACAGCAGGCCTGCAGGGCAGCGGAGCTCCGTGTCTCCTCGGAGGAGGTCACGGGGGGCCCTGGCAGGGAGCCAGTGTGGATGGTAGCCATTCATGGCGGGAGAGCTCCATGTCTTCCCAGTGGAATCATATCAGGACTAAGTTTCATCCTGAGGTCAACCCTCTGTTATATTGCAACTCTCTGCATCCCTCTGTTATTAAGCAATTTGTAATGACATTAGAGGGTTTTAAAAAATTGAGATTCATGCTCCCCAGGCTGTTTCTTGTGACAATGTTTGGAGTAAATGGTCTCTGTCAAGTGCATGATGTGGAATCATTTTCTGAGAAGCCTGGCCACTGGGTCATCCACATATGATGTCAGAGCGTGCACAGAGTTTGAAAGTCTGTATGTTTCAGAGTTTCGTTTCGCTGCCTGAGTTGTGTACCCTGGGGAGGGACTGCTGTCGTAGCTCTGCCCGTCTCTCTGCTCTAGCCTCCCCAGCTTCCTCCCAGCAGGCTCCTCTTTTCTGGGTTTTGACTTCAGGGCTTTTCTGGTTTGGGGTGTGCATTTCAGGTAGTTATTCTTTTGTTCTCTTTGTTGCTGTTGGACAAAAAAATTGCATTCTCTCTCAAGCCAGCAGGACCCAACTCAGAGGTCCCAGCAGCAACAGGAGGAAGTGTGCAGAGAGACAGGGTGACTCAGGGCAGGTACAGTTTAATGCTAGCAGTCCTGTTAGCATTGCCCTGGACGTGGCATTGACTTTGGAGCTGGACAGAGCATACCCTGCATTCTGACTGGGCCAGAAAGCAGCTCCAGAAGTCACTTTCTGGACAGACCTGTGTCCTTAGTTGTAGACTGGAACTACCACCACCCACCAGACAGCCTGCAGTGAATAGAAGCAATCATGCCCATGTAGCTACTGAAAGCATGGCAGGCAGCACAGTAACAAGTTACCCCCACTTAATCTCCTTCATTTTCCAGTGAATACAGCCAGCCTAGAGATAATGTGTTGTAAAGAGAGAGCCCCTTGAAGAGCTGGAGACCGTTCTTCTGTGTCCAGGCTGAGGACTCAGGGTCAGCAGGAATAGTCAGACTCTGGTTTGATAAGCACCCTGTGAGATGAACACTTCACCCACACGTGACTGGGAGTTGTGAGGTGATTCCTGCAAAGTTTTATCTCTAAGGTCTCAAAGTTTTCAACCCCAAAATAATTTTTACTGTGGGACACATGGAGTCCTTAGTGGATAGATGTATAGTTGCAATGAATTAAAGTTAGTAGTTTCTATCAATTTAGATTGTAAGGTGACATGAGCAACTTAAAATACATTCTAACACAGGTAAACTTGGATGAGGTAGAGTTCATATTAACTCAAAGATTCAAGTGCTGCGTGTATTTGCAATTTTGCTGCATTATTTCCATTCTGATAGCTGTGTCAGCCAGGGCACAGATCTTCAATGGACTAGTTGTGTCTCCCTTCTGTAGATAAAAAGAGCATTGCTCTAAGGACTCTGCAGGTTCCTTGCTGTCCTTGTAACTTACTAGCTGGTCTGTCTCTTCATTCTTCTGTCTGCTGCTGAAAGAAGATTGCGACTCTTTGTTCTGAACACCCACAAGATCCTCTGGAGGTTATAAACAGAGACCATGCAGGCAAGAGAACCTCTGGAATAGTTTTCTCTGAATGAGATTTACTTGTGAACAGCATGTGGCCTTTCTTCCTGAAGAGTTGTGACTATGTTCATTGATACGAACTCTAGAGGTTAAAATGTGCAACCAAGAAAACAAAAAGAAAGATAATCTTTCATATAATTAAGCAAAGCAAAGTACTTGTTGAGGCTTTGGTGCTGGGAGATTTAAAAAAAGGCTCTGCGTTCCTGTTCACCTATTTACCGATTTGCAGTTCTTCATCTCTGTTAGGGCTCCAGCATAGAGCTGCAGACAGCATGAAACTTGTTCTTTGTGTTTTTGATTTTTGGTTCTGCATGAATTTATGCAGAAAAAAAAAAGGAAGTCACTAAAAAGAGTGTGGTTTCCATACCCATAGCTCCTTTGAGAAGGATGGGTGTTATGTGGCTTTTCCATGTCACCATGTGAGGTGGGTGAAGTGGAGTGGTGGATACAGGGATAGGCTGCTGTTGGGCGTTTGGTCTGATTTACTCACAGAGTTTATTTTCTTGGGTTCCAAAATCACTGCAGATGCTGACTGCAGCCACGAAATTAAAAGATGCTTGCTCCTTGGAAGAAAAGCTATGACAAACCTAGACAGCATATTAAAAAGCAGAGACATTACTTTGCCTACCAAAGGTCTATCTAGTCAATGCTATGGTTTTTAAAGTAGTCATGTGCAAAATCATGTACAAATGTGAAAATCCCTCCTGATCCTCCCCCTGCCCCCTCCTGACCCTCCCCTTCCCCTGACCCTCCCCCGCCCCCTCCTGGTTCTCCTCCTCCTCCTCTTCTCCTGGTTCTCCCCCTTCCCATCCCCTGTGGGTTCTCAGCTTTTAAACTCAGACTGAATTGCTCCACCACAGTTCTGGGTCTGTGGGCAGCAGGTGATGGGACTTGGCGGCCTCCATCATCACATAAGCCTATTTGCTGTAATAAACTTTCTCTCATCTGTACACGGATCCATCCTCTATCAGATCTGTTCTTTGAGGGGCACTGGCTGACACTACCCACCTGCCAGGGACTGGCCATGCGGCTGCAGTTGTCCAGATACTGTGGAGCACAGTCCAGTCTGTCCACAGGCTCATTCAGCATGGCTGTTAGTGTCCACTCATGCGGCAGGCTTCACGTCTTGGGTGGTATTGAGATAGCCCAGACACTGGTGTTGATGAAGAGGAGGTCTGTGCAGGTGGCCAGTAGGTTAGGGCTCTTTGAAGTCCAGGGTTATGGTGTTGCTGAGGGTGGACCCATCTCAGATGTGGTTCCTGGACTGGAGTCCCTTGGATACTTCTGAGGGGGAGGTCAGTGCTGGTCTCAGGCTGGTCCGAGGGCTGATCCTCGGGCAAAGGATGGGATGGGGAGGGACGCTGATTGACTTGGCAGGTGACCTCACACCTTGAGTCTCTTTTCCAGAGGAGAGCACCTGCCTGTGTCTACCCCTACCCCAGAATAGCTAACTGAACTATGTTCGGAAGTTTGGTATGTGTGAGTCAGCTCAGCAAAGCTCTGTTTATGGACTGAGGGTTGCACGCAAAGCAGCCCTTCCTCCCCCACCGCACCTTTCCTCCTCCCCCACCCCTCCCCCAACCTACCCCTCCCCCTCCCCTCCCCTCCTCCTCACTGCTCTCTCCAGGGTAAGAGAAAACCACATAAAGAGGCGACACGCCCCATGGAAGGCACTCTGGGCATAGCACAGAAAGGCTTGGCGCCAAGACTGGGAATGCAGTGAGGATGTGAGTGATTGTTACTCAGAATGTCATCAGTAGTGTAAATCACATGTATTGAATGCCAGAAATTTTGAGGTGTTTCTTGGTCGTGGGGCTCCAGGAAAGCCTGGAGAAGATGTCCAGACAGCAAACTAGTGATGCTGGCGAAGCTTGCTGTGCCGGCCAGGAGGGTCTCAGGGATGCAGGTCTGCCCCAGAGCTGCTCGTGAAGTGCGCACGAGGTGTCCCAGGGAGCTGACCCCCGAGTAAACGTGGGAATGTTCCAGGACACATACACTTGCCTGTGCTTCCTGAGGCTTCACAGCCCAGGATGGCTGGCAGGGGCTGAGGCAGCAGGATCGTGCTGACCGGAACCTCGACCAGCATTGTGGTGTGCACAGGGCTTGTTTTTTCCGGGGAGCCAAGGCCGAGCCGGCCGTGCTGTCCCCTGGCTTTGGTGTGGCTGGCGGGGCCTGGAGGTCCCGGGCTGCCGAAGCCACACTCCAGGAGCCTGTCCTTGGACTTGGGGCCCGTGCTGAGTCCACGATTGCTGCGTCTCCAGGTCCTTGAGCAGTCACGTTTGCATAGATCCTGTTCCTGGGAAGGCCATGTTCTGAGGTTCCAGGTGGACATGAGTTTGGGGCGATGGTGGCGAGTGCTGTCCCCACAGGACACGCCTTGTGTTCAGCTCAGTATGCAGGACACCGTCTTCCTTAAGGGTGTCTGCGAGGTCCCTGCCAGAGCCTCCACAAGCCCCCAAGACCAGCCCAAGCCCGCTCCTGTTCCGCGGTCCCTTGTTATTGCTCACTTGAGTCCCCATTTGTGGGGACCTGTTATAACTTTGTGTTCTGAGCGTGGCAGGGTGGGCTGGGTGTGGATTCCATGTTCTGGGTGCCCCGTGAGCTGCCAGCTCTGGGAGACGAGCCTCTCCCAGTCAGCAGCACTTGGGCTGGAAACTGGTCAGATGCCAACTCAAGCCCAGAGACACGCACGCAGGGCCCCCAGAGCCTCGGTGAATGGCCCAGGGTGTGTACAGTGGGTCCTGGCTCATGCTGGAAACCCTCAGTCTTCATGCACTGACCAGGCTCCAGAATAGGGAGCCTGGCGTGGATGGACTGCTTCTTCCGCGTAGGGAGCTGGGGCCCTGGGGAGGGGCAGGGAGATCCCAAGGGTCTGCGTGCAGGGTCTGCCGGCTCCTCTCGGGGTCTCCGCAGGGCAGCTTGACAGCACCTCTTGCTCTGCCCCAGGTCCTCGCTGTCTGTGTTCCGTGGGCACCCGCAGCTCCCCTCAGAGGACGGGCTTGGTCAGCTGGGCTTCTGCCTGGGAGCGCCCCCACCGCACTCTGTGATGAGTCCTGGAGAGTGAGGGCCGCGGGGGTGGGGCTTGACTCCTGGAGGAGGCAGGTGATGGGGCCCAGACCGCTGCCGTCCATAGAGCAGCTTCCCCAGGGCCTCTGACCAGGCTGCCCACCAGGCCGCTGGAGGGGCCCGTGAACTCTGTGGCCCGTGGGGCTGCCGGGTGGGCCCTGTCTTCCCGCCCAGGAGGAGGGGGTTGGTCCGGAGCCCGTGGGTGGCGGGCTTCCCTGGGCTGTAACTTTTCAGGCCCCGGGGAGCCCGGCGGGACTGAGAGCTGCCTGGTGGCGGGGCCTCTGCTGGGCCTGCCCACTCACTTTTCAGAGGCCGCGTCGGCATTGCTGACGCTCCCCAGGAAGTTGCCCATTTATGGCCACTAGAGCAAATGATATCATCACAAGAGGTGGCTCCTGTCTAAATGGGGATCATTTGTGAAATGAGATTATAGACGTTTCTCTGGAAAACCAGGAGGCCGAGCACCCGCCTGCTGGACCCGAGGTCCAGGGGCTGGGGCAGTAGCAGAATGAAGGCGCACCACCCCGGGGCCAGTGTGCTCCCGACCAGGGGGGCTCCCTCCCCTGCCTGGCGCCGGGCGGGCCCCGCATCCGAACGGAGGCGACTCCAGCTCCGTGTTTTCTCTGAGGCTTGAATATATGGGCCATGCATCGCAGTCCATGCCCGCCCTGCTGCAGTGCACTTGTCTGCTGGAGCCCCGTGGCCGCCTGGTCCACGCCGTGCCTGCCTGGCCCGGGAGCACGCTGAGCTGCCTGCGGCCTCGGTCTCCTGCAGGGACGGTCCGCCCTCCTCCCCGCACACGTCGCCCCGTTCGCTGAGAAGCCTCCTGCTCTTTGCATTCGGACGCTGCAGGCAGCACGGCCGGAGTCTTGCCTTGGTAAGTCCAGGGTGACTGGTCTCCACTTCCCCTTGGAGGTAGAGGCACTCCCACCCGTGTGGTGGCCTCAGGCAGGCAGCCAGAGCGGTTAGCACGACTAGTCAGTCTCCGGGAGCAGCTCGCCTCAGCACTTTGCAGCAGGCTCTCTCCCGTCCTCCCCCCAGCATACGTTGCTCTGCCTCTATGAGTGGGACACTCATCTTCCCCAGACGGGCAGCAGCCCCGGGAGCACCCTGACTGCCGTGGAGGCTGGGGGAGAGGGCTAGCCCGGCGGTCCAGGACACCGCTGTCATTCTGAGAAGACAGAATCAGTCTCCAATTAGACCCGGTTCCTCTAATTACCGAGCACTGGAGCGGTGGGTAAGGCAGGCACAGTGCTGGCTGCCTCTCCGTTTATTAAGGCAAGGCTGCAGCAGCTGGGCTGCTGGCTTCAGTGTCCCTTTGGGAGCGAGTAAATCCAGGACCTGCGATTATTAAAACCCATGTTTTCATGCAAGCCGTGGGGAGAAGAGCCTGTGAAGACAGCTTCCTTTGTAATGCCTGCTGCAGCCAGAGCCCCGCTGCTCCCAGCAGCTGTATTAAATAGGATGAAAGGAAGGGGAAGGTCTTTGAGATGCTGGGAAGCACTGCTTGTGTTTATGCCGTGAAAGCTGAAAGCCCCTTAAGAAGCAGGAGGTTTCAGTCTGTAGCCGGTGAGCTGCCGTCCTGTCCTGGCAGAGATGACGGTGCTGGGTGTGCAGGGAGACGTTGAGGCTGGAGACGAAACCAGCTTCTGAGCGACATGCTGGTGGAGGGTCCCCTCAAGCCGGGTCCCTGGAGGGCTATGGGCAGGGATGCGGAGGCAGTGCCTGGCGAGCCTTGAGCGGTGGGCTGAGGGCGCTCCTTGCGCTGCTCTCCTGCTCTGCTGATACTGTTCTTCTGCTTTACCTTGTGCTGAGCACGCCCCCTGTGAAGAGAAGCGGCAGCCCTTCCTAAGGAGAGGCTGTCGATGGGGTCATTATTCACTCAGGCATCTGGGGAACTGGTTTACAAGTTCCTGCTGTGAATGGCCAGTATGCCTTGTGTGTAGACGGTACACTCTGTGAAGACCCAAGCACGTCCAATAAGAAGCACTTACCGGTTTGCCGTATTTAGGTGAATATTGACTGTTTCATTCATAGTCTTGTCCCCAGAGCTCAGCTGCGTTTCTACATGCAGGCTCTGTGTCACTGTGGAGTATATGGTGACCTTTGACTTATCCAGGGAGCAGAGCTGTCAGTGGAACTTTCTCTGGCTTGTGAATCACACTTTGTTCTCAGCAACAAGTGTTAGCCCAGGATCAGCGGTCACAAACGTCACTCACTGAACTGGGGCCCTTCACAAAGGGGCAAGGTCCCCAGAGAGCGATTAGGAAGGGGCCTTGGTGGGATTCGGGGCATTGCAGACAGTTTGATTTAGACCAGTTTGATTTAGCTGCACGTGTGGGGAGGTCTGGGCTGGGTGTGAGCAGAGGCCACCCAGGGAGCAGGTGACATCTGACCCTTTAATTCTCAGTCTGGGTTTGCAGCACTGATTCAACAAGTGTTGGCAAGTAATAAGTATCACTTTTTTTTTGTTTACCAACTCATTTTAATCTATTTATGGCTAAAACAAAAATGAATAGTGTGAAAATAAGTCTGTATAGTAACACTGTTCAACTCGGAAAACTGTGACTGCAAGGTTATACCCAGTTCTGTGAACATGACAGAGCGGACCTTCTGTAGTCTACATGGAGATGCCCTCGGAGGCTGGCATGTGTTTGGCGGGTAAACGCTGGCTTCCTGCTCCGCTCAAACTGGCAGCCGGAACTTCAAAGTGCTTTTTGTTTTCTAAGCAATGTTGCTTCATTTAAATGCTGTTTAATTTGGTAGCTTTCTTTTTCTAAATGAGCAAGTCTTAACAGTAGAGGACCAGACTGACTGCCTCTAAAAAATACAGACTCCACGCAGGCTGGATGGTAACCTTCCACATGCTGGGCTCTGTCTGAGACGAGGAGTGCTTGAGACAGTTTCCTCTCCTCTGGGTCCACTGCAGGCTGCTCAGGCCTGGGTGCTCGTTAGGAGGAAGAAAATAAGAACGTGACACTACACCTGCCTCAGCACACACCTGCCTCACCCCTCAACACACACACACACTCCTGATCCAGCATCACACACACACAGCTGCCCCACCTCTCAACATACACGCTCTTGCTCCAGCATCACACATATACACACACCTGTGTCACCACACACACACACCTCTTCCAGCATCTCTCACACACACACACACACCCCTGCCTCACCACACACACACACACACTCCTGATCCAGCATCACACACACACAGCTGCCCCACCTTTCAACATACACGCTCTTGCTCCAGCATCACACATATACACACACCTGTGTCACCAGACACACACACCTCTTCCAGCATCTCTCACACACACACACACACCCCTGCCTCACCACACACACACACACACACTCCTGCTCCAGCATCACACATACACACACACACACACACACCCGCTCCAGCATCACATACACACACACACCCCTACCTCAACACGCAAACACACACTCCTGCTCCAGCATCACACATACACACACACACACACCCGCTCCCGCATCACATACACACACACAAAAACCCTACCTCAACACGCACACACACACTCCTGCTCCAGCATCACACATACACACACACACCCTGTGTCAGCACACACACACACACACACACACACTCCTGCTCCAGCATCACATACACATACACACACCCCTGCCTCAACACACACACACGCACACACACACACTCCTGCTCCAGCATCACACATACACACACACACCCCTGCGTTAGTACACACGCACCTCTTCCAGCATCTCTCACACACACACACACCCCTGCCTCACCACACACACACTCCTGCTCCAGCGTCACACACACACACACCTCTTCCAGCATCTCTCTCACACACACCGCCCGCACACCCCTGCCTTCGAGGACCCCTCCAAGGAGGCAGAGGTGAGTGCACGCAGCCATGGCCGCGGGCTGGGAGGAACAGGAAGGCTGTGTTGAGGCTGCTCTGTGGTTACAGTCCCCTTGGGGTGCGGGGCTCCTGTTGGGGCCAGACACCCCCGCTCTGTGTGTTTGTAGCCCGCTACACAACGTGTGTGCGGTATTTCTGAACATACACTCCCACACACTCATTGTGACCGCCTTGGTCCCCATTTGAACACAAATACCCCTCCCGGCATCTCTGCTCAGGGATCCACACTCGGGGGCTGGTGCCTCAGCTCTTCAGTCAGTACATTCTTTCCAAAGACACAGCATCTGCCAGAAATTTGATCATCAGGTCATTATTTTATTCATGATTATTTCAAGATAATAACTGGTAGTAAAATTAGCATTCTTCCTCTGACTAGCATCGGGGAAAAAGTCATAACATTTCTATTTAGAGAATAGTTATTGTGAATAGCTTTCCTGTCCACACATATTTGTGAAAGCTGCGCCACATCCAGTGGGCCCGAAAGCAACATGTTTGGTGGGGTTGTTTCGTCCTGTCACGTCTCACTTGGCAGAGAGTGTTTGGTCCCCACACCCGGCGGGTGAAGGGCAGGACGCGTGCTCCGGGCCCTCCGGGTGGCCGACGCCAGGCAGAGGCCACCTGCCGCTCCCGCGGTGCAGGAGGGCTCTGAGGGCCCCTGCAGCCGGGGTCTGTGCCCCTGGGTCTCATGCCAGCATGCGGTCGTGTGGAGCCGGGCGGCACACAGACACCTGGTGCAGAAAGGGCCTTCCTGAGCTGCCAGCGGGAGGGGCAGAGCGCGCCACTCCGGGTGTCAGCGCGGCTTTGCTGACAGGGACCTTGTGAGGCTGGGGCTTTCCAGTCCTTGCACCCCACCCGCGCCCTTCCTTGTCCTCAGGCTGCGTCCAGGGCATGTGTGGTCCACTGGGCCAGGAAGGCTGGCTCAGCTGGCCGAGTGCACGTGTCACTGACAGGTCCCTGCAGGGCCAGGCTGTGCTCTGTCCCGGTCACGACTCGGAGCCTCCCTCCAGGCCTGCAGCCTTCCTGTCCGCCAGGCCCTGAGCACCGTCCTTTCTCTCCTGCTGGCCCTGCTGGCCAACCTGCACCAGCGTCTCCTTTGGCTTCATTGCTGAGCTGAGCCGTCTTGTCTCCTCCATCCAAGAAAGAGTGGGCACTCTGACCTGGGCCTCACCCCACCCAGTTCTAGGCCTGTGTCCCCACCCGACATCCACGTGTCCCTGCCTGCAGGTCTAGACCTGCTTCCCTTACGTCCTGCCTGGTGAGTGGGGATGGAGGGACTGACCCTCTAGTCCCATGAGGATGGGGGATGCTGATCCCCGGGTCCCGTGGGGATGGGGGGGCTGACCCCCGGGTCCCGTGGTGATGGGGGGGCTGACCCCCAGGTCCCGTGGGGATGGGGGGGTGCACAGCTGTTTCAGGACATGATTCAGCCGTGGCCATGGAGCATCAGAGGGGGAGGGGCACCGCTGTGCAGATGCTCGGGTTCTGGCCTCCCACCACATGCGCCACCCTGCTCCCTTCAGTCGCCTCCTGCGCTGACTGTTGTCTGTCTTCAGGCCTCCTGAGTTCCACTCACCCCAATTTCTAGTAATTCATCTTTCTCAAAGCACTTGTAACTAGGGTCCATACTCACAAGGACTGTCTGGGGCCTCAAGGTGCGTTTGTGTACACGTAGTTTCGATTTTTCCTTTTGTATTTTCATTAATTTTTTTCATATATATATATATATATATATATGTATGTATGTGTGTGTGTGTCATATCTGTAAAATGAGTATCCTTTATCACCCATTTACTGAATCAAAGAAGGAATTGTTCAGAGTGTGCTGGTCTGATGAGGTTCTAGGAGCTGCGTGTGCGTGAGGCCCACACGCAGCCTGGCAGGAATGTCCCTCCCTGCGTGAGGGGTCTCCACACAGGGAAGCTGGCAGGTGAGTGTTGAGGGCAAGAAGCAGGGACTCACCACCCATGGGCCTCTTGCTCTCCCTGCTCCCATTTCCGTCAGGACTCCTGGAGGTTGTGCTATAATTCTCACAAGAAAGCAACTTCCGCCCATCACCTCTTCACCATCTTTGTCTCAGGAGTGTCTCTTGAGTGTCCGCTCAATCTGTTGAAATCTTCATGTTTGTTCTCAAGGATAAGTGTGTTCTGCAAAGCCCAGACGTCAGATCTGTTCTTGTGTTATTCTTGGGAACATGGCACCTGCTGAGTTTTACTATGGGCCCCCCTGGATTCTGGGCCCCAGAGGGAGGCAGGTCTCAGTTCAAAGATATTTTTGTTTTCTAGTGAAACTGCCTTAGTGTCTTAATTCCTGCAGCCATAGGCATTAAACGTTGGGAGATGGAAAGGAATTTCCCCCGCCCTATTCTTTCCTATTATCAGATGATGAAGCTGTGAGGTGATTTTGAAACATCGTCTGCTCTGTTCATTGGATTATAAGTAAATTCTCAATGCAGTTCCACCCAGGAAAATTCAGCACTGCTTAGCAGAGGACAGCCAGCCTCCAGTGGGGCCTGGTGCCACCAGCAGGGTCCTTCTAGAGTCAGCGCAGGGAGCTGGGCTCCGTCCAGCTGCTGGACGGCTGTGCAGTGCTGAAGCCTGGGTGTGGCTCAGTGAGCGCCGACCGTGGAGGCCAGGCCCCACCTCGGCAGGGCCAGGTGCACCCTCCCTCTGCCTCTGATGGAGCCGCAGGCGTGGGAGAGGTCACACCTAGGGGATGAGACCCAGGGGTCAGGGAGGGCTGGCTTCTGCCAAGGCTGTGTGGCATAGCTGGCCCAGGAAGGGAAACAGTCCAGGAACTGACCTGGTGACCCTCTGTCTGTCCCCCTCCCCATCCCCAGTGTCATCTTTTATGCCCCGGGAAGTCCCCCTGGGCCGAATGGAGAGCTCTCTCTGTTCTAATGGGAGGGCTGTGCAGGGCAGCGGGGCGTCTCCTGCCCAGCTTCCCAGCGGGCTGCCTATTGGAGGTGGCCTGTCTTCCGTCCATCCTCGTGAGAGGGCCCTCCTGGGCGGCCAAGGGCAGAGCCTGGTGTGGGCGGCCAGATGCCTGCCTGGTGGTCCGTGGTCAGGGGGCCAGCTTGTCCGCAGTGTCAGCAGAGCCCGCCTCCCAGCCCACCTCCTGCCTGCTGTCCTCTCCTCGGTGGGGAGGGGGCCAGAGCCATTTAAATACCAGAAGCTCTGTGCTCAGACGCAGACGCGCTGGGGCCATGGTCAGTGGTCTCCCCACGTGAAATGGGTCCCTGGCCACTGTGCTTGGCCCCAGTCAGTGTGTGTGCAGAGCTGCGGCTCCGGGCGGTCTGTGTCAGTGCAGCCAGCACAGGCGTGTGGGCCGAGTCCTCTGCCTTGTCCGCAGGGTGGGGTGGGGAGGCTAAGGACCCATGCATGTGAAGTGTGTCTTGCAGAGAGAAAAAGCCTTTCCTAGGGATAGCAAATTAAGATGGGATGTTTAGGAAGAGTGCTCTCTCAAATACCCTCAGGTAGATGGAAAAGCTGGGCGCCCATCCTCCTGACGGACGAGGAGGACGTAGGGTGGGGCTGCCCTGGGAGAGGCTGAGTGTCCCTGCACGCCCCCACCCCACCCTCCTCATGGTGGGCTCCTGGCCTCACCTGGATTATCTCCAGGTTTCATATGTGAGCTGGCTCTGCCCCCTCCCCCTGCAATGTATGGATTTGGGGAAAGAAGGAGTCTTGGTGCCCCAAGTCAGTGACCTCCCTGTGCTGAGGTCCTGGGTTGTCACCAGGTCCAGAGAGAGGGGCTTGAACAACCAAATCTGTTGTCTCACAGGTGGGAGGCTGAGCATCCGAGGTTGGGGTGTCCTGGGGCCCCTCCTGAGGTTCCAGGCCTCCCTCCTGCTTTGCCAGCATCGTTGCCTTCCCTGGGTGCAGACATGCCTCACCCCAGTCTCTGCCTTTCTCTCTACTGGTGGTCTCCCTAGGGGCGTCTGGGGCCAGACTCCCTCCCTCAGTCTTGACCAGTCCTGTGGAGGCTCTGTGTGACCCCTCCTCACTGATTGAGTCTAAGACCACCTGTCTCCCGTATGAACCCCCCTCACTGATGGCATCTGAGGCTGCCTGTCTCCAGTGAGGTCACGTCTGAGCTGCTGGGGGTCAGGACCTCAACATGTGGGTTTGGGGGGGACACAGTTTAATACCTGACCTTGGTAAGAACTGGTCTGGGGTGCAGCCGTGCTGTAGCCTCCTGTGACTTGGGGAGCAGGGTGAGAGCAGTGTGGCGATGACCTTTTCCTGATTCTGATGGTCACTGAGCTGTCGCACATTTCGCGCAAGATCACGGGACCCCGATTCTGTTCTCGGCTCCACGGTTGATGGGGTTTACATGTGTGCATGCTCAGTTGTGTCCGACTCTTTGCAACCCCGTGGACTGTAGCCCACCAGGCTTCTCAGTCCAGGGGATTCTCCAGGCAGGAATACTGGAGTGGGTTGCTGTTTCCACTTCAGGGATCTTCTGGGCCCAGGAGTCGAACCCATGTTTCCTGAATTGGCTCAGTCTTTACCACTAGCAGCCTGGGAAGCCCCTGGTGGGCTTTACACCTAACAGCATGAGATGAACATGTCTTCTGTGTTAGCCTCTTTTATTCCTCCGCAGAATAACCATCTTGGAACAGCGATGCCTACACTCACCTGGGCACTGGAAGGGCGTACACTCAGGGCTTTATAAACTGACAATTGCCATATGACATTTATTGGGAAATCTGCCCAAATTCCACATCTGAGTTTTGTGCTAAAAATGGTCTCATGAAACCCTGAAGACACTTCTGCTGTGCACTTGTCCCTGAGGGGAGGAGCAGCCCTTCCCCCAGGTGTGACCCCTCATCACCCACTGAGGAGGGGACCCCCCAGGTGTGACCCTTCATCACCCACTGAGGAGGGGACCCCCCCAGGTGTGACCCTTCATCACCCACTGAGGAGGGGACCCCCCCCAGGTGTGACCCCTCATCACCCACTGAGGAGGGGACCCCCCAGGTGTGACCCTTCATCACCCACTGAGGAGGGGACCCCCCCAGGTGTGACCCTTCATCACCCACTGAGGAGGGGACCCCCCCCAGGTGTGACCCTTCATCACCCACTGAGGAGAGGACCCCCCAGGTGTGACCCTTCATCACCCACTGAGGAGGGGACCCCCCCAGGTGTGACCCTTCATCACCCACTGAGGAGGGGACCCCCCCAGGTGTGACCCTTCATCACCCACTGAGGAGGGGACCCCCCCCCCGGTGTGACCCTTCATCACCCATTGAGGCGAGGAGCCCCCCCAGGTGTGATCCTTCATCACCCACTGAGGAGAGGACCCCCCCAGGTGTGACCCTTCATCCCCCACTGAGGAGAGGACCCCCCAGGTGTGACCCTTCATCACCCACTGAGGAGGGGACCCCCCCAGGTGTGACCCCTCATCACCCACTGAGGAGAGGACCCCCCAGGTGTGACCCTTCATCCCCCACTGAGGAGAGGACCCCCCAGGTATGCCCCTTCATCACCCACTGAGGAGGGGACCCCCCCCCAGGTGTGACCCTTCATCACCCATTGAGGCGAGGAGCCCCCCCAGGTGTGATCCTTCATCACCCACTGAGGAGGGGACCCCCCCCAGGTGTGACCCCTCATCACCCACTGAGGAGAGGACCCCCCAGGTGTGACCCTTCATCCCCCACTGAGGAGAGGACCCCCCAGGTGTGACCCCTCATCACCTACTGAGGAGGGGACCCCCCCAGGTGTGACCCCTCATCACCCACTGAGGAGAGGACCCCCTAGGTGTGCCCCTTCCTCACCCACTGAGGAGGGGACCCCCCAGGTGTGACCCTTCATCACCCACTGTGGAGAGGACCCCCCAGGTGTGACCTTCGTCACCCACTGAGGAGGGGACCCCCCAGGTGTGACCCTTCATCACCCACTGAGGAGGGGACCCCCCAGGTGTGACCTTCGTCACCCACTGAGGAGGGGACCCCCCCAGGTGTGACCCTTCGTCACCCACTGAGGAGGGGACCCCCCAGGTGTGACCCTTCATCACCCACTGAGGAGAGGAGCCCCCCAGGTGTGACCTTCATCACCCACTGAGGAGAGGAGCCCCCCAGGTGTGACCTTTGTCACCCACTGAGGAGGGGACCCCCCCCAGGTGTGACCCTTCGTCACCCACTGAGGAGGGGACCCCCCCAGGTGTGACCTTCGTCACCCACTGAGGAGGGGACCCCCCAGGTGTGACCCTTCATCACCCACTGAGGAGGGGACCCCCCCCCAGGTGTGACCCTTCATCCCACCGCATGTGGCTCAGCCTGGCACATGCCTCCTCCTGGTGACAGTCCTGGACTTGGGCTATTCCCATTCCCGTCCTGCAGTTTGTATGGATTCCCCAGCCAGACTTGACCCCAAACGCAGAGGGGTCCTCAGGCTGCATGCTTCGTGGCTGTTTCCAGCTCTGGATCTGCACGTGAAGGTCAGGCCAACGAGCAGCTGGACCTGCTGTGTCTTGGGGCTGGTCACCCCTGCCTGCTACTTCCCTGCTCTGAAATGGGAGTTAGCCTGGACTCCCATCTTCCCAGCCCCTCGCTGTTTCTCCTAGTTTAGAACATCTACTTGTCTGCTGCTGCTGCTGCTAAGTCGCTTCAGTCGTGTCCGACTCTGTGCGACCCCATAGACAGCAGCCCACCAGGCTCCCCTGTCCCTGGGATTCTCCAGGCAAGAACACTGGAGTGGGTTGCCATTTCCTTCTCCAGTGTGTGAAAGTGAAAAGTGAAAGTGAAGTTGCTCAGTCGTCCAACTCTTAGCGACCCCATGGACTGCAGCTTACCAGGCTCCTCCATCCATGGGATTTTCCAGGCAAGAGTACTGGAGTGGGGTGCCATTGCCTTCTCCGATCTACTTGTCTAGAAGAATATTAATAATGAAGTAAGCACAGCAGCTAGAGCCATCTTTGTAAAATTAATAGACTTTAGTTTTAAGAGCAGTTGTAGGTTTATAGAAAGATTGAGCAGAAAGTACCCGCTCGTCCACAAGCAGTTTCCTTATTTTAACATATTGCATGATTGTTGCATCTGTTACAGTTGAAGAAGCAATATTGGTATATTATTGACTGGACTCCATGGTTTACAACAGGATTCAGTGTTCATATTGTCCGTTCTGTGGATAGGAACACGTGTACAGTGACATGTATCCATCGTTACAGTATCTGTCATGTACCCAGGATGTATCCATCATTAGTGTCTGTCGTGTACCCAGGATGTATCTGTCATTACAGTATCTGTCATGTACCCACGATGTAACCATTGTTGCAGTATCTGTCGTGTACCCAGGATGTATCCGTCATTACAGTGTCTGTCGTGTACCCACGATGTATCCGTCATTACAGTATCTGTCGTGTACCCAGGATGTATCCGTCATTACAGTATCTGTCGTGTACCCAGGATATATCCGTCATTACAGTGTCTGTCGTGTACCCAGGATGTATCTGTCATTACAGTGTCTGTCGTGTACCCAGGATGTATCTGTCATTACAGTGTCTGTCGTGTACCCACGATGTATCCGTCATTACAGTGTCTGTCGTGTACCCACGATGTATCCGTCATTACAGTGTCTGTCGTGTACCCAGGATGTATCCGTCATTACAGTGTCTGTCGTGTACCCAGGATGTATCCGTCATTACAGTGTCTGTCGTGTACCCAGGATGTATCCGTCATTACAGTGTCTGTCGTGTACCCAGGATGTATCCGTCATTACAGTGTCTGTCGTGTACCCAGGATGTATCCGTCATTACAGTGTCTGTCGTGTACCCACGATGTATCCGTCATTACAGTGTCTGTCGTGTACCCAGGATGTATCCATCATTACAGTGTCTGTCGTGTACCCAGGATGTATCCGTCATTACAGTGTCTGTCGTGTACCCAGGATGTATCCATCATTACAGTGTCTGTCGTGTACCCACGATGTATCCGTCATTACAGTGTCTGTCGTGTACCCAGGATGTATCCGTCATTACAGTGTCTGTCGTGTACCCAGGATGTATCCGTCATTACAGTGTCTGTCGTGTACCCAGGATGTATCCGTCATTACAGTGTCTGTCATGTACCCACGATGTAGCCATCATTACAGCACCATGCAGAGTAGGTTCACTGCCTTAAAGACCTTCTGTGCTCCACTTACTCATCCCTCCCTCCCGCAACCCCTGAGAGCCACTGATCCTTTTACTTTCTCCATAGTTTTACCTTTTCCAGAATGTCATGGAGTTGGAACCATACCATCTCTCGCCTTTTCATGTGGTCATAAGGTCCCTCCATATCTTTTCATTGCTTGATAACTCATCTCTTTTTAATTGAATAATATTCATTGTCTGAATGGACCATAGTTTATTTATCCACTTACCTACTGAGGGACATCTTGGTTGCTAACAGGTTTTGACAGCTGTGAATAAAGCAGCTACAAAACTTGAGTGCAGGTTTCTGTGTGGACGTAAGTTTTCAGCTCACTTGGGTGAACACCACGGAGTGTGAAGGCTGGCTTGTGTGGTGAGAGTATGTTCAGTTTTGCGGGAATCACGGGCTGTCTCCACAGCAGCTGTGTATATGATGCCAGTGCCTTTCACGCGCTTATTTGCCATCTGTTTACATTCTTTGGTGAGGTGTCTGTTTAAGTCTTTTCTACACTTTTAATTGGGTTGTTTATTTCTCATTGAGCTTTAAGAATTCTTTATATACCTGTCCTTTATCAGATATGTGCTTTGCAAATATTTTTCAGTCTGTGACTTGCCTTTTCATTCTTAGGCACTATTTTAATACAAATATATATGTATATGTGTAAGTATATAAATATATTTTCTTTAAGTAGTAATGCTTTCATTTGTTCTGGTTTTGTTGTTATTGAAACCATATTTGAACAGAGTTTAAGTCAGATTTGGAGAAGGAAATGGCAACCCACTCCAGTACTCTTGCCTGGAAAATCCCATGGACGGAGGAGCCTGGTAGGCTGCAGTCCATGGGGTCGCAAAGAGTCGGACACGACTGAGCAACTTCACTCACTCGCTTACTAAGTCAGATTAGCATAGTTAATTGGTGCCCACTCCAGTATTCTTGCCTGGAGAATTCCAAGGACAGAGGAACCTGGTGGTCGCAGAGAGTCGGACAGGACTGAGCGACTGAGCACACAGGCTGTGGGCCATGAACAGGAAGGCTGTTACGTTCTGGAGGTACAGAGGCAATTAAAACACGATGCATTTACTGGGTGGGGTTATAGTCCAGCCGGGAAGACAGTCCCTGACACAGATAGCATCAGTGCAGGGTAGGCAAGACCGCTGTCCTGAGACTCTGTGGACACAGAGCTGTGGGGACCGCGGGAAGGAAGTTTCTTTGATCTGGGTTTGAGGGACCAGCGCAGCTTCACAGAGGGAGTAGGTTTTGATTGAACTTTGAGGTGCAGCTGAGGTTTTCACCCCAGAATTGGAAGAAGTCATTTTCACCTAACAGATGGTGGGGCAGGTGTCCTGAAACAGCCAGCTGTCAAGAAAGGCCAGGAGGTGGTTAAGCAATGGTTGAACAAGGGCTGGAATGCCCATGATCTCCACCCCGTCCCACTCCCCCTGTGTGGGTCCTCCCCATCCTTCCCAACATTGCTGGTGTCATGACGTGGTGATGGTCCCGATTCTACAGACAAGTCAACGGGGCCTGTGGCAGATGGAGTCTGGCTGAGAACCGGTGTTTTGGACTCAAGGGCAATGGGGAGGCCTGACCCCAAGGGGCCCCACGGGCTCCTGCATGGGCTGGCGCTGGGGGAAAGCACATGTTGATTGCCATGTTAAAAGTTTCTGCTGCTTTTTTTGCCCCAGTGAGTGCTGAGCTTGCTGTCAGGCACAGAGTGGGCAGGTCACAGTCTTGGGGCTGTGTAAGGCAGACACTGGCCCTCTTGGGGTTGGTCTCCTTTCCCCTGGGGGCCTTGGGCTCGGTGTGTGCTGTGAAGGTGGCCAGTCGTCCGGCCCTCAGACTTGAGCAGAGTGAGGGCCATAGTAAAGGAGTAGAACTTACCCTGTTACAAAGGAGAGGGCCCAGAGGGAGGCAGGGGGGGGAAGTGAATGAGAGATAGAGACAGAGAAGGACAAATGGAATCAGAGATCAGACAGAGAGGGAGAGAGACAGAATCAGAGATCAGACAGAGACAGAGAGGGAGAGAGACAGAATCAGACAGAGACACAGGGGGCAGAGAGGGGCTGAGGAGACAGAGAGGGAGAGAATCAGAGATCAGACAGAGGCAGAGAGGGAGAGAGAATCAGAGACCAGACAGAGACAGAGAGGGAAAGAGAATCAGAGATCAGACAGAGATACAGGGGGCAGAGAGAATCAGAGATCAGACAGAGACAGAGAGGGAGAGAGAATCAGAGACAGAATCAGAGAGAGAGACAGCAGAGTGGGGGTGAGGAGACAGAGAGGGAGACAGAATCAGAGAGAGACAGAGACAGAGAGGGAGAGAGGAGACAGAGAGGGAGAGAATCAGAGATCAGACAGAGGCAGAGAGGGAGAGAGAATCAGAGACCAGACAGAGACAGAGAGGGAAAGAGAATCAGAGATCAGACAGAGATACAGGGGGCAGAGAGAATCAGAGATCAGACAGAGACAGAGAGGGAGAGAGAATCAGAGACAGAATCAGAGAGAGAGACAGCAGAGTGGGGGTGAGGAGACAGAGAGGGAGACAGAATCAGAGAGAGACAGAGAGGGAGAGAGGAGACAGAGAGGGAGAGAATCAGAGATCAGACAGAGGCAGAGAGGGAGAGAGAATCAGAGACCAGACAGAGACAGAGAGGGAAAGAGAATCAGAGATCAGACAGAGATACAGGGGGCAGAGAGAATCAGAGATCAGACAGAGACAGAGAGGGAGAGAGAATCAGAGACAGAATCAGAGAGAGAGACAGCAGAGTGGGGGTGAGGAGACAGAGAGGGAGACAGAATCAGAGAGAGACAGAGACAGAGAGGGAGAGAGGAGACAGAGAGGGAGAGAATCAGAGATCAGACAGAGGCAGAGAGGGAGAGAGAATCAGAGACCAGACAGAGACAGAGAGGGAAAGAGAATCAGAGATCAGACAGAGATACAGGGGGCAGAGAGAATCAGAGATCAGACAGAGACAGAGAGGGAGAGAGAATCAGAGACAGAATTAGAGAGAGAGACAGCAGAGTGGGGGTGAGGAGACAGAGAGGGAGACAGAATCAGAGAGAGACAGAGACAGAGAGGGAGAGAGGAGACAGAGAGGGAGAGAATCAGAGATCAGACAGAGGCAGAGAGGGAGAGAGAATCAGAGACCAGACAGAGACAGAGAGGGAAAGAGAATCAGAGATCAGACAGAGATACAGGGGGCAGAGAGAATCAGAGATCAGACAGAGACAGAGAGGGAGAGAGAATCAGAGACCAGACAGAGACAGAGAGGGAAAGAGAATCAGAGATCAGACAGAGATACAGGGGGCAGAGAGAATCAGAGATCAGACAGAGACAGAGAGGGAGAGAGACAGAATCAGACAGAGACACAGGGGGCAGAGAGGAGGTGAGGAGACAGAGAGGGAGACAGAATCAGAGATCAGACAGAGACAGAGAGGGATAGAGACAGAATCAGACAGAGACACAGGGGGCAGAGAGGGGCTGAGGAGACAGAGAGGGAGAGAATCAGAGATCAGACAGAGACAGAGAGGGAGAGAGAATCAGAGATCAGACAGAGACAGAGAGGGAGAGAGAATCAGAGACAGAATCAGAGAGAGAGACAGCAGAGTGGGGGTGAGGAGACAGAGAGGGAGACAGAATCAGAGAGAGACAGAGACAGAGACAGAGAGGGAGAGAGGAGACAGAGAGGGAGAGAATCAGAGATCAGACAGAGGCAGAGAGGGAGAGAGAATCAGAGACCAGACAGAGACAGAGAGGGAAAGAGAATCAGAGATCAGACAGAGATACAGGGGGCAGAGAGAATCAGAGATCAGACAGAGACAGAGAGGGAGAGAGAATCAGAGACAGAATCAGAGAGAGAGACAGCAGAGTGGGGGTGAGGAGACAGAGAGGGAGACAGAATCAGAGAGAGACAGAGACAGAGACAGAGAGGGAGAGAGGAGACAGAGAGGGAGAGAATCAGAGATCAGACAGAGGCAGAGAGGGAGAGAGAATCAGAGACCAGACAGAGACAGAGAGGGAAAGAGAATCAGAGATCAGACAGAGATACAGGGGGCAGAGAGAATCAGAGATCAGACAGAGACAGAGAGGGAGAGAGAATCAGAGACAGAATCAGAGAGAGAGACAGCAGAGTGGGGGTGAGGAGACAGAGAGGGAGACAGAATCAGAGAGAGACAGAGACAGAGACAGAGAGGGAGAGAGGAGACAGAGAGGGAGAGAATCAGAGATCAGACAGAGGCAGAGAGGGAGAGAGAATCAGAGACCAGACAGAGACAGAGAGGGAAAGAGAATCAGAGATCAGACAGAGATACAGGGGGCAGAGAGAATCAGAGATCAGACAGAGACAGAGAGGGAGAGAGAATCAGAGACCAGACAGAGACAGAGAGGGAAAGAGAATCAGAGATCAGACAGAGATACAGGGGGCAGAGAGAATCAGAGATCAGACAGAGACAGAGAGGGAGAGAGAATCAGAGATCAGACAGAGACAGAGAGGGAGAGAGACAGAATCAGACAGAGACACAGGGGGCAGAGAGGAGATGAGGAGACAGAGAGGGAGACAGAATCAGAGATCAGACAGAGACAGAGAGGGATAGAGACAGAATCAGACAGAGACACAGGGGGCAGAGTGGAGGTGAGGGGACAGAGAGGGAGACAGAATCAGAGATCAGACAGAGACAGAGAGGGATAGAGACAGAATCAGACAGAGACACAGGGGGCAGAGAGGGGCTGAGGAGACAGAGAGGGAGAGAATCAGAGATCAGACAGAGACAGAGAGGGAGAGAGAATCAGAGATCAGACAGAGACAGAGAGGGAGAGAGAATCAGAGACAGAATCAGAGAGAGAGACGGCAGAGTGGGGGTGAGGAGACAGAGAGGGAGACAGAATCAGAGAGAGACAGAGACAAAGAGGGAGAGAGAGAATCAGAGACAGAATCAGACAGAGACAGAGGGGGCAGAGAGGGGGTGAGGAGACAGAGAGGGAGACACAGAGGACGGTGCCCCCTGAGCTGTCTGTGGTGCTGAGCGCAGGGTGGGGCGGGGCGAGGAGGGGCTTAGTGAGGCCCTGAAGCCCGTGCCTCCTCTCCTCTCCTCTCCTGAGACCTAGTTATGAGTCACAGATGCTCATGTTATCAAGTTTAAAAAAAAACAAAACTCGTCAGTGGTTAATCCATACGAGGTCACATCCAGTTACATAGCATTCTGAGCAGTTGTCCTGTTCACTGTATCGTACTGAGAATAGATTGTGTTAAATGTTGCTCTAAGAGAGTAAAATATTGCCTGGAATTCTAAGCTCTAAATTACCTAGATCCAGAATGTTTTTGAAAATGGAGAAGCCATGGATATCTTGATAGTTTAACCATATAAAATTATATGCATATATTACTTCATTTGCATACACAGGTATTATTACATTTGGTATATTAAAATTTAAAATAAGGCTTTACTCAGGAGATGATTACAAAATCTAATTAAATTTACATTAATATTTTGTTCCACATTTTTTAACTGCTGTACCTCTTAACATTTGCTAGTTCCTGAAATCATAGTAATAGTCATAACCAGAGTAGTAATAGTAGCAATAACATTACCTCCTAGGGTTTACATGACATTAAAGTGCTCACCCACACGTGCCCCTCACGGTTCCCTCACATCGATCATACTTAGTGATCGCTATTGTTATTAAATTTCTGAGCAATATGGGCTAACTAAGTATTTTAGGAGGAATGTGTCAGCAGTGTGCTTCTTTTCTTTCTGGTTCTGTCCATTCATGGCAGTTGAGTGAGTCTTCTCCGGGTCTAGGTCGCCCACAGGACTAGGAGCTCCCTGAAACCGGACACACCATCCTGTGTTGTGAAGGTCACGTCACCCGCGAGTCAGAGGGAGGAAGAGAGTGGTTTCTAAGCTGACACCAGCCTCTCCCTGGTCTCCTCAGCCCCAATCAGGTGACGGGAGGATGTCCCCTAAATTCTAGGTTGGATCAGGAGCGGAAGCCCCCACTTCCCCTGAAAGGAGGGCAGAAAGGGACCTTGTTCTTTCTGGGCAGGCTGGGCCTGCCTGCAGCAGAGCGGCAAGCTCCCTCCCCTGCCTGGGACAAAAGCCTGCAAGCAATAGACACGTCTTCCTGGTGCTTTTTATTTTAATCTTTTCGAGACAGAACTCAAGTAACATGTTGTAAACTGTACTTAAAATTTTTTGTGTTCATAATTCAAAACTTTTTGCAAAAAACAAAAACGTTGTTCAGACTGATTTTTTTTCTTTCCCTTCTTTGATTCGTTCTGGTCTTCAGATTTCTACATGCTGTTTGTTTTTAAAGCCTTTATTGGAGGGTGACAGTGCTGTCTGGATCTGGCCAAGGGTGGGGACTGCGAGTTTGGCCCCAGTGGAGCAAGTGTCTCCTCTACGCAGAGGGCGCCAGGGCCCCTGGAGGCAGACCCGCCACCCACTCGAGGACAGCTGGACTCAGGGGAGCATGGCCTCTGGAGCTCACTTGCCAGAGAACCTGCATTGGCATGAGCCGGACTCAGCCCCTCGGTAGCTCGAACTGTGCCAGCCTGTCTCCGTCCATGGCTGTCTCCTAGTGGAAGATTAAATTGGCTTATTTGAGAACAGCTGGGTATACCGGAGGTGGTCATCTTGCAAGAGGAGTGTGTAAGATTTTACCTCAATTAGAAACCCAGTAGAAACAAAATGGCACTTTGTGGAGATCATCAATGGTGACTGATTTGATTTGGGAAAAGTAGAACTCAAATAGGCTCTTGTTGAAACCACTTAAAATGAAGGCGGGTTGAATAGATTTGGGTATTATTTCCTAATCTTATTCATTTAAAACTTTAAACATAAAACTTTTTAAAAGGGTCTGTTATGGACTTATAAATAAATTACATAGAAATGTTAAAATGCATGTCAAAATCCTTATAAAAAAGCAGAAGAGAAATATTGGCTACAATTGATTTCTTAGTTGTGAGGTTGGACTCCGGGTTTACAACAGTCAAGGCAACGAGAAACGTTGTCAATTACAGAAAACTCTTCCTCAAATGAGGGAGACAAGGAACTTTCCGCAGAAAGTCTTCCTTAGTGGACGCTGGGAGACGTGAGCTCCAGTCCCCTCTGCTCACCCTCATCTGCCTCCCACTGACCCCGAGACGGGTCCTCTGCTTTCAGTGAAGAGTCTCCTTAGCCCCTTTCTTTCTTTCTTTGTAAGAAGCTACCAGCCTTTTAAAAACATTAATTCATTCATTTTTGTTGCCGTGTGTGGGCTTTCTGTAGTTTACTTTTCGCTGGGTTGTATAGGCTTCTCATTGCAGTGGTGGCTGCTCTTGTTGTGGGTCAACAGGCTCTAGACACACAGACTTCAGTAGTAATGGTACACGGGCTAAGTTGCTCTGCACCATGTGGGATCTTCCTGGGCCAGAAATCAAACCTGTGTCGCCTGCATGGGCAGACAGATTCTTATCCACCATACCACCAGTGAAGTCCTCTTTATTTCTGATCTATTTTATTCTGTGTTTCTTGCTTAACAAATACCAGATATTATGGGGGATTTTGAAGTCATTTTTATTTCTTTATGAAGTGTAAGCTTATATTGACTTTGTTACCCAAATTTATTCTCTGAATAATTTTAATTGAGCTCATTCATCCATAAAGTATCACATATTAATGTCTGATGAGTATTTTAAGTATGAATTGAGAACTGGCCCTTTCCTCATAATTGTACTTATTGACATCATGAACCTTTGTGAATCAGATGTCAATGTTTAACTGAACTGGGACAATTGATGTGGTGTTTATTAATCTTTTGTTAGGACGTATATTTCTAAAGTAGATTGTTACAAAGGATTTAAGAGCATTAATTTTGTGTGCCAGCTCCAGTCCCCCACTCAGCAGGTCCTGAAAGTTTGAAGTCGGAATGATGAATGTACCTTCACAAAAAAAGAAAGTTCTTATTTTGCACCACAATGAATTTTTCCTAAAATAGAAAGTGACTCACGTATCTACGTCTCTAATAAAGGACCGTGCTCCTGGCAAGATGCAAAACCCTGAAGCTACAGTGCTCTTCCCAGCCTTACAAGTCATGTTTTTTTGGTGTTTGGTGAAGGCATCTTATTTAGCTGTAAAATAAAGCAACATTTCTTTTTCATGAAAGTCTCTCTGAAATCAGGAAGAACTTTAATATCCTTTAAAGAGCCGTGGTTTCCAGTGTGTGATGCGTGGGTCTTACTGATCGAACCATTAGTAGGAGACTCTCTGAAGGACTGGATGCCCACCCCCACACACACACACAGTGGCCCACATGCCTTCTCTCCCACCTGCCCCTGCTGTTGATCCAGACCTGGGCTCTGTGTTCTCCAGCTCTGCGTTTCCCATGCTCTTCTCTCAGCATACAGATGTGCTGAGTGCTCTGCCTCTCCTTCCCACTTGAGGGGTGCAGCCAGACCCCCACCTCGTCACCAACATGTCCCCCTGCCTCTGCTCCTCAGGAGCCATGCCTGCCATCTAATATCTAATTTTGTGCGACTCCTGCAATGCTGGGCCACGTCACAGACGACCTCAGGTGTCTGCTTCGGTCGTTACTCAGTTATGGACAGGTCCTCCTCTCTTACCCAAAATGAGAGAGGTTCTCCAGGTGCCCTGATCTACTTCTTCTTCCTTGTTCTTGCCTCTGAATCTGCTCAGGGCAGCCCGAGTCCATCATGCTGTGAGAATACGCATCACCTGTCCCCTTTCCGAGTGGCGGGTTGCCCTGTGGTGCCAGCGGCCCGGCTGCCACTTCCCCATTCTCCCTCCGGCGTTAGGCCCTGCCCACACCCACAGCAGCTTCATGCCCCTCCCGGAACCCCTGGTTGCTGGGCCTCCAGGCAGGTTTCTGCAAGCGTCTGCTCACCCTCCATCCTGGGTACGGCATGGGGCCTTGGCTCACTGTTCAGGTAGGAGATAGGTGTTTTGCAAATGTGCTGAAAAATCATAGATTTATACCAATTTCCAGACCAACTAATGCTGTTCTTTTTAACATTGGACTAGTGAACCTAATGAGGAAGAGGAGAGAGGACCCAAAAGAGAACTAGGCTGTGTCTGAGATGTCATGATTTTTCATAGCCAATCAAAAGAATATGTGAGCAAGCCTGACAGGTGTTTCCTTCTGGAGCACGTTGGGGAAATACCCTACTGCAGGCAGTTCTTCACTTGCCCGCATCCTGGCCAACCCCACGGCAGTAGTCCTCGGGCCGTCCTAGTGGCCGAAGTGGCAGGGAGCTGGAAGGAGGGGCGGCATTCTCAGCCCTGAGAATGGGGTCTCCCCCAAGCCTGCCTTTGCGTTTCCCACAGGAGCTCCCTGGAATCCCAGGCTCTGCTCACAGATGCTGACTTCAGCCCCCAGGACAAGGCGTTCAGCTGGCCTCACTAGGGACCCAGGCCTCTCAGCAGGGGCCAGCAGGGAAGAAACGGCCCTGGCCCCTCCTTGTGAACATCCCCTCTGCAGACGCTGAGGGTGCTGAGCAGCCCTCATGCCAGTGGCGTCAGAGCACGTGCTTGGCAGGGTAGTCAGGGGGAGACTCGTGGACAGAGACGAGCTCACGGGCACTGTCATGAGTGTCTACTAGACCTGGGATTCATAGAGGGAACAGGAAAGCGTTGCTTTTTGAGGGAATTGGCCTTACTCCTTTTCTTGACTGTGGTCACAAACTTAAAAATATAACCAATAAGGAAACTCACAGGAAAGGGAAAGAAAAGTCACCCATAATCCCACTGCCCAGGCTGCTAACATTCTGAATTGGAGTCTTTGTGTACACATGTACATCCACACGCTTATCTTTTAACAAAAATGTTGACACTTTGCCGTTGTTTAGGGTTTCTCTTTGCTCTCATCATCGCCATCTTTCATGTTAGACTGAGACCCTGGAGTCGTGGTTTGTCGCTCACTCTCGTCCGGGGCCGTGAGGTTACGTGTCTGCCCTGGACGCCCTCCTGCGCCGCGCCCCCAGCTCTGAGTCCCCCAGCCGTCTCCCCCTCCGACCCTACTTTCCAGCACGGAGCCCAGCAGTTTTGTTTGCCTGCAAGGTGTGTGATTGGTGTGCTCCCGGAGGAGTGTGGACAGATGGGCCACCCCCTGTGCAGCCTTGACCTGTTGACAGAGAGGAAAAGAGAGGTTTATTTCAAGGGGATGTTTTAAGTAATCATTGGGCTGGGTGTTCTGAAAGCTGCAGGGCAGACTGAGGGGCGGAGAGCTCCTGCTGCAGCTCAAGTTGATACAGAGTCAGAGACAACCTCTGCTTCTCAGGGGCCGCAGTCTGTTTTTAGCAAGGACTTCAGCTGACTGGACGAGACCCCCCACTCCATGCAGGGCAGTCTGCTTCACTGTGAGTCTGCCAACTTCAGTGCAGTTCCTGCCTCAACACACCTTCACTGCAGCATGCAGACGAGTGTTTGAAACCACAGCCAAGTCCACACGTACTGTTAACCACCCAGCAGGCCCTTGCTCTGGTTCCTGGACATTCAGGCCCCAGTGATGCCTGGGGTGGACCCTGCTTCAGCAGACATCGAGGGGAGGGGTCCACAACCTGCTCCTCCTCACCTGCAGCTGCCAGCAGACAGGTCTGAGCTCTGAGGGTGGTTAGGAGGGCCGCCCTGGGGAGACGGTCTCAGCTCTCTCTGAGGGTGGCGAGGAGGGCTGCCCTGGGGAGACGGTCTCAGCTCTCTCTGAGGTTGGCGAGGAGGGCTGCCCTGGGGAGACGGTCTCAGCTCTCTCTGAGGGGAGGTGAGGAGGGCCACCCTGGGGAAACGGACTCAGCGCTGAGGGGAGGTGAGGAGGGCCGCCCTGGGGAGACGGTCTCAGCTCTCTCTGAGGGTGGCAAGGAGGGCTGCAGATGGCCTGAGCTCTCTCTGAGAGCTCTCTCTGAGGGGAGGTGAGGAGGGCCGCCCTGGGGAGACGAACTCAGCCCTGAGGGTTGGTGAGGAGGGCCGCCCTGGGGAGACGGTCGGATGGCTCAGGGCTGCCTCAGTGGAGGTCAGTGAGAGCCGGGGGCATGAGCATCCTCAAAGTGATGGATGCCTCACTCCCTGGAGGTCACATGATTTCAGGCATTTTAACTTTTATTATGCTGTGGAAACGGTTCCTTCCCAGGCCACTAACAGGGTTCGAAGTCCGTCAGGAGGGTGCACAGTGAATCTCAGGGGCAGGGAATCAGGGTTTATGTTGAAACCACACACTTCTGGTACAGAGGATGAAGCATTAGCTTTATTTTTCTGGGGGAGAACTCCTTCGAGTGCTTTCCTGCGTTTTCTGCTGAGGCTCACATTTCTCGGTCCTCTGACGATGCGTCTCGCAGTGTGTCTTGTTTCTATGGCGACGGCAGTGCGCCGAAGCTTGAGTCCTCCAGTTCATCATGTTGCGAGGCTGCTTCAGGGTCTGTCCACTGCCGCAGGTCCTCACTACTCTGTGTGGCCATCCAGTGTTGGTGACCTGCATGGCTGTGCACACACACGTGTCCTCTCCCCACACGCGTGGTACCCAGCACAGCCTCCTTCAGCTGGTGGGTGTGAGAGACAGCCGACAGGAGGGTGTCCCCGAGAGGTTCTGCCCCTTCCAGTGAGTGTTCCTCAGTGTGTGTTCTCCTTGTCTCTTTGTGTGGCTTTTGTGTTGCTTTCTGTGGCACGAAGAGTGGAAGACAAATTCTCTCCTTCGTCGCAACTCCAGTGGGTCCCTGGGGCCGGCCTGCCCTGGTCTGGACTCATCTTCCTCAGGGTGTCTGCAATGACAGTCAGTCTGCGTGGGCCCCGGGACAGAATACCGTGGCCTGGGTGGCTGTGAACGATGGACACTCATTCCCCGCCTCGCTCTGGACGTCCGATCAAGGTGCCAGTAGTCCAGAGTCTGCTGAAGCCCCTTCCTGCAGCAGCGCAGCATCTCCTCCTGTGTCCTCATGCGGAAGAACTGAGGAGGGGGCTCTTAGGAGAGCTCGGATTCATCCCTGGGGGTCCAGCCGCATGACCTCCTCACCTCCTCTAGGCCCTCTTCACACACCATCACACTGAGGTCAGGGTCCCACATGCGGATTTTGGGGGACACAGACACTCTGTGGTGGTAACCACGGCATCTGTTCAGCAGAGGTGGGTCCTCTATTTGTCCTTCTCTTGGCATTTTTAGAGTGATAGGCACAAAAGCACGGGAGTGGAAGCTGGGTTGGTTTTGGACCAAACTCAGGAAGGAGCAGAGTCTTGCCAGAGAGTCTCAGGTGGAGGGGGGCCACACACATCCTCCACCCCACCACCCCATGTGGATTCAGTGACAGTGCCTGTCCCCTACCTGCTAGACCCCGTGGGCTGCACTCTGGCGCCTCAGGCTACAGGGCGCCTGCCAGGCACTTGGCAGCTGCTGCTGATCCTGTGCGAGCCTGTCCAGTTCCTGTTGTCAGCATGGGGGATGTCCAACAAGGAACTATTTGGGGCTTATTTCTTATTGCTTCCAGAAGTCTTACTTGCACTTTAATAATGGGATACAAGTGGCCTCTTTTCAAGACATTTGTGAAGGTCAGAAGTCGAGAGCGGCACCATGTAGCACGGTGTAGGCGTGTGGTAGGCGTGCAGTGACCCTGGTGCCCGGGTGGTTCCTCTCTGTCACGGCTCGGGGCAGAGCAGTCCTGAGCTGAGAAAGGAAGCCCTCAGGAGGCTTCACGCTTATGTGACCTTTTCCTCCTTCAATGCTAGAAAAAAAATGCTTTGACTCTAGAATCCACATGGGAGAGGAATAAAGCAATTGCACATATTAATGAGTTAATTCATTTTTCAATTTGGATCTTGAGGCTGAGGTGCCCAAGACATGTGTGCTGAGTAAATGTTTGCCTGCCTTTCCCTGGGGAGTGTGCTCTAGCTGAATTTGACACCAAGAATACCTTACAATTTTAGGAAACTTTGCGTATCTTGAAAAAAAGAAGTTTATTTTTCAGCAATCAAGGTCTAGCTGTTAAATGAAAAAAAGACCTAAAGTAAACATTTTAAAAAACTGGTTTGTTTAGAAATGCCATCTCCCTGAAGCTTTTTCCTAATTGCAAGAGCACAAACATGAAAACATGCTGGAGACGCATCTGGCTGAAAATTGGACTGGTGTTTGCTCTCTGCATCACGGTGATTTTCCTCGGCTGCTGCAGAGACTGATTATCTCCCAAACTATTCGTAAGAAACACCTGGGACCCTTGTTAAATAATTAAAATACTGCTAAGCCCTGCACTCACTTCTTCCAGGGAGGCTTGGTTTTAGTAGTTCTGGTTGGGCTCAGAAATGCAGAATTTAAAGTGCGTCAGGGTCACGCGCATCCCAAGGGGCTTTGGTCACACAGGCCCAGCAGCCTCGGGTCAGAAAGCGTCCTTCAGTCAGGAGACCCTCGTGATGTGCAGACCTGCCGTCAGCCCTGAGCACTGGCCTCTGGGTGGTCCCCCTGCAGCTGGGCGGGACCGACCGCTCGCTTCCCATCGCTGCCCTGCTCAGTGCATGCTCACCCTTCTGATCTGAGAGGCCCGAGAAAGCATCCTCAGGGAGCAGGGCTCTGGTTCTCTGTGAACGGATGGCCCTGTGTGAAACTTTCAGGGGCACCTCCCCCTGCCCCCAGTTCACAGCCCCAAGAATGAGCAGACCCAGAGCTCTGCGCTCACATCACGGAAGCTCTTACCCACAGCCCTGTGCTTCCAGAAACAGACTTTAAGTTTGGAGACTCAGTTGGAATGAGTCACATCAGATGTGAGATAGACATGCCTGCAGGATGCCTGCTGGCCTCTGCATCGACATGGCTGTGCACTAACCTTCCGTCTCAAAGGGCGGCTCTTGAAGCCTTGCGGGCAGACTTGCGGATTCCTGCCAAGGCGCGGACACTGTCTGGGATGCTGCCAGGCTGCTTGCTAGCAGTCGCAGGAGCCTGGCTGGCCTCCACATGCTGATTGGCCCCAGGCTCTGAGGTGGCCCTTTTCTCCTCTCTTGCTTTGGGTGCTGCAAAAATCATAAATTCTAGTGAGTTATTTTGGGCTACGTGAGCCTTCTAGGTGGGGAGGTGTGCATTTCAATATCTGCTTCCTTTGGGATTGGACCGTTGCAGGGTCATCTCCTCTGGGGCTAATGTCCATTTAGAAAGTACTATTATTATGACATTTGTAAGATCGTTTGAAGACAAAAAGTGAAAGAAAGACCTGAGTTCGTGGCACTGCTCCCATTCCAGGCATCTGACTTGCTAAAGCTCTTTTATGCCTTGAAATTTCACTAGATCTGCTCTTGCTCTTTAGACTTGTATGAATAGCTATGAATTCTTCCAAAGGGCTTCTGGGAATTAGTATTTTCTATTAGCAGTTCAAGAAACTTCACAACAATAGAGAGAAAACAAGGAGTCACTTGTGTGCTCTGTGGAGATGCCAGCCTGAGTGGTTGGTCATTTCTGATTCCCTGGCAGGTGATACTGGGCACAGGTCCAGGCTGACTCAGCTTATGGTCCAGCGGCCACAGCGACGTGGCTTCACTCAAGGGGGACCCTGTCCCTCTGACAGGAATCTCAAAGGATGAGGAAGAACCATTTCCAGCGGGATTGTGAAGGGAATTCTGCTACTGGGCCTCCCACAGAAACTCAGCTGGTTCATTTGCCCAAAGTGGCCTGACAAACATTCGTAATTGGTGGATACAGCATTTAGAAGTAGCACAGGTCTTTATGTTTATCCGATCTTTGTTCTGAAGATAATTCACTCACACTTAAGTGATTCCTTCTTTATTTGCATAGAGGTATATTTAAGACCCTCATTTCAGTACAGACTCTGCCCGTACTCTGTCCTGCGCTTTTGTAAGAAAGTGAAGGTAGGGCAGTGAAGCAGGAGGGTGGTCCTAGGCGCCATGGCTGCCATGTGTGGGACACCCTGTTGCGGGGGGCCTGGCATCTGGGCCCTGACTCCGGCCCTGTCCACATGCGGTGGGTCAGCAGGTTGGAGGCGCTCTGCAGAAAGAGACTGAATTTGAAACATGGATGTACATTTCTGATAGGTAATTCCAGTGGAAAATCAGATTCCTCAAGGAGCCATTTGAACCAAAGCATCTCAGTTGCTTGCTTGCTGTCGGTGTCAAATCTGCTTTAAAATTAAGCAGCACAAGTTGTGTTTTCTTTAACCTGTGTCATTTCTGGTGATGAGGGCCACATGAGGGTTTTCTGCACTGGCCCTGACTGCAGCTGTCACGTGTCCAAGTGCCCTGTGCCACCATGTCCCTGATGTGGGGCTGCCCTGACCCAGAGGAGCAGTGCAGATGCTAAGTGAGTTGGAATCCTGAGTTCAGGTGCATGAGTGTGCTGTCTGGGGGGTGGGGCATTGAACGTGGCCCTGATGGGACTGGCCGTGCAGACTTGTCCACAGGCTCAGGGGCCCGGGGAGCCTCGTACCTCTGCACCCACTACATAATCACATGGGAAAGCACTTCATCTGTCAAGAAACTCCAGAGGGCGAAGCCTTCAGACTTGGCCTCTTCTTAAAACCTCTGAGAGGACTTTTACTGAAATGTACTTTTACTGAAATGTAATGTCAGTGACTTTCACAGTGGGTTCTCATTTACCAGGAAAGAGAATGAAGTAGTCATACCTAATGATGAGAGTTAGAAACCTCTCCAGATGGTCGGTAGAATATGACACAGCCCTGAAAAGGAGGGAGATTCTGACACAGGCTACAACACCATGGACCTTAGGACACTGTGTGCAGGAGGTGTCCAGTCACAGGAGGGCAGGTCCTGTGAGTCCGCCTCAGTGAGGCTCCTCGGAGTTGCAGGGCGGGCAGTAGACATGAGGCTGGGGGAGGCGGACGTCAGTGTGCAGTGGGGGCAGGGCAGTTCAGGAGATGAGGGAGTTCTGGGCACAGCGGTGGGGATGTTTGCACAACAGTGTGACTGTGCTTAATGCACCAGTGCTGCGTACTCAATAATGGTGTGAAGTAGTAGATTGTATGTTTATTTTACCAGAGTTAAAGCAGTATATATGCAGCATTGCATAGAGCAATGCAATCCCATGGGAAATGCTCAAAGAGAAAAACATAAATCGATGTATATAACCATATATATTATAAAATGATATTTGTCATAAATACCTCTCTTTGTGTGGATGTAAATAGCTCAGTGTTCAGTCCCTCTGTGTGGTGGTAGTTGCATCCTCTGTAAGATCCGAGAGAAGCTGAGTCCAGCTCCCACTGGAGGCCACACACCTGAAGTATGATTTCAGAGGGTGAACCATGTCTTGTACTAGATTATTATTTGAGACTTTTGTAGATCCACGTTCTTCTGAGCTGAATGCAAATGGTTGTAATCTGGTATCTGAAATGTTCAGGTCCCGGCGGCTACCTTCTCCAGGTCGTCCAGAGGAGGCACTCGGGGAGGCTCAGGGAAGCGTGGTGCTCCGGCCCAGCATCATGCCCCCCCACCGCCCCGTCCCCACTCCCCAGCTTTGTTCACAGAGGCAGCAGGGGGTGAGTGTGGGCAGAGCTCATGTGTGTGGACCGGGGCTCACGGTCACTCACAAAGCAGAGGCACTCACAGAATCACAGGTCCTCTGCCCCCGGGGGGTGGGGATGGGGTGTGTTGCTGTAGGACATGGGATGACAGAGCGGGGCCATGGGAGGCAGCCTCAGACAGCGGGGTGCGCTCTGGAAGAAGATTCTCCCCCCCAAATCAAGCTGTTGACTCGGGGGCACGAGGGGAGGGAACGGGTGTGGCAGCTGAGGGGGCAGGCGCCCTGCCTGGAGTCACAGGGAGGAGTGGGGGCAACTGCCCTGGAGTCCAGGCTGAGTTGAGTCTCATCCCCTCGGAGGTGTTTGGATGCTTTCCTTGGGAGGGGCGTCTCAAGCCAACGTAGCCTGTGTGACTCTGTTCCCAGGAGCCCTTCCTAGGGGCAGGGGCCCAGCTCCACCCCAGGGTCCAGGAGCTCCATCCGGCGCAGGTCTGGGGAGGATAGGCCCCGTGAGCCCGACTGCCTTCACTGTGGGGCCCCTTGGTAAGGCAAATGGTCATGGCCGTCCCCAGAGCCCAGTGGCGTTCAGGTCAGAACACATGCGGCTGACGTGCGCAGGGCCCCCCGCACCCCCTGTGTCCCACAGGGCACAGTGCCTGCCTGGGCCCGTGAGCTGCAGAACGGCTGAAGCCTGGGCGTGGCTGGCACCGGGGCTGCAGGGCGCGCCCCGCTGCTGTCGGGGACAGGTCCGCTGCCTGGGAGAGGAGCCATCCTCACGGCCCCTGCATCCTGGGCGGCCTGGGCGGCAGCCATCCCCAGTTCTTGAGAGAATTAATGGACGTTTTTCTCTAGACAGAGAAGGAGACGTAACTGAAAATGCCCCAAGGAATCGGATCATCCCCAAGGGTCAGGGGCCTGAGACATCTGCGCTTGGCCTCTGCCGGGGCTGTGAGGCCGTAGCGTCACCGCAGCCCCGCGCCAGCCGCGGCGCCGCCTGGGGGGCGGGGGGCAGGGACGGGCACCCGGCGCCCTCAGGGTGCTGCCCACCGCAGAGCTCCTGTCCCGCTGCTGTTGGTGGGGCTCAGAGAAGAGCAGAGCTGCAGGACGGTTCTCTGGGTAGAGCTGCTTGGTGAGCGGGACGCGTGAGCGGTAGGCTGACGTCACGGTAGCTGGACTTCGTCTGGTCGTGGGGATCTCGGCCGGCCAGGGTGCCCAGCGAGGAGCTGCCCTGAGGGACGTGAAGATGAGACTCATTCCACCGCTGGGCTCCGTGGTGCGTGGGCCGCTCGGCCTCCCAGAGGCAGGCTCCCTTGCATGTCTCAGACGTGTTCTCTTCTGGGAAGAGTCTTAGCAGACAGCAGAAGCAGGGCAGACAGTCTATTAATCAAATCTAGTTACTGCATCGAGAGGCAGAGTTAAATGCCCCAAAAATGGATTTCCCTCCCTAATAAAATGTGACTTGTGTGCTGCTCAGGTCAGGACATGATCACGCATGTGTCTGAAATGAACGCTTGGGGTATTTACAGCAGGGGACATCCCGGGCTGCAGGCTCACTGGGCTTGGCTTCGTTGTGTGGGGACTACAGGGGAGGCCCAAGAGGGTCACCAGGGACAGGGTGGGTGCTGAGCTTGGAGCCCCCGCACTGGGCGGGGGGTGGGGGGTGTGACCAGACGCTCACTCTGTGGGGGGTCTGTGGGCAGAGGCGCACTCAGCTCACGGACATGGCCCAGCCCCCAAGTGTGTCCCGTGGAAGGCCCGCTGGGTCTGGCTGTGTCCCCTGCAGGAAACCTCTGAGCTGGGTCAGGGGAGAGAGTCCGAGGTGCAGACTCAGGCCAGGGCAGGAGGGAGGGCAGAAGTGTTCTCAAGCAGCAACTTTGCTGGAATTTTCCGTCTCATCCTTGCACGAGTTTCACACTTCCCAGAGAGCAGGTCCTGAACTAGTCCAGGCGAAGGTTTTCCTGCTCTGCGCGGGAGAGAGACCAGAGTGGGTTTTGCTCTGGACACTAGCTTGGCATCTGACCTGTGTCCCAGAGCCAGCAGGGGCAGCTTCTCCTGTGTGTCCCATGGCCCATGTGCTCAACAGCATCCCCAGGATTATAACGGAACCGCGTTCCATCTAGAGAAGCAGCACAGCGTGGAAGGAAGGCTGGGCCTCTCAACCGGCCCCCACCGCAGGGTTCTCTCTGTCCTCTGTGTGACCTGGGCCGCCTCCTAAACCGCTGCGTGACACAGACTTTCCATCTGAAAGTGGGGGTAGGGCATCATCTCCCCACCTGCAGTGGGCTGCATGTTTCTGTCACTCCCGACATTCACCTTGAACCCTCGTGCCCTGGTGATGGTGTCAGGGGGGCCTTCGGGAGGTGATCAGGAGGTGAGGTGGGTCCCCCATAATGGGAGCAGTGTCCTGACAGAGAACCCACAGAGTTCTCAGCCCTTCCTCCGCGAGGGGTGCCTTGTTGGTGCCCTGACCTCAGCTTTAGCCTCCAGGCCTGGGAGCGTAATGTGTGAGCCGACCTGCACGGGGCTTTGTTCCTGCAACCTCAGTGGACGGGGGATGCTCCCTGATGTGGCTGTGAGTGCTGAAGGGTTTCTGCCTGTAAAATGCTCAAGGTAGCACCTGACATATCACTGAGGCTATAGGGTTTCCTCAAACGGTATGAATATGAGAGTCTTCAGGAATCCCTCTTCTCTTCGGTGACAGTCCAGATAATCAAGGAGCTGAGGCTGCAGTCATGAGACCTCTGAGCTGCAGAGACTCCCCAGCGAGACCGCCGCTCCGTGAAGTCGGGCCATTGCTCCTGTGCAGGGGTCTGACCAGCCCACCTTGGTGGTCTTCTGATCCAGAAGCCTGCCCCTTTGTTCTTTGTGGCAGGCTGTGCGCTCTTGTGGTCCACCGTCCAGCCCTCCACCTGCAGGGGCAGTGCAGGTGTGCTGAGCCAGTCTGGGAGCTCAGGGCCGGGCCAGGACGAGCCCCAGTTCCCCAGAAGACAGGGCGTCACCCTCAGGCCCCAGACCTGGAGGCCGTGTCTGTGGGCCCTCCGAGGAGCCATTCCCCACAGTGACAGCCTCGTCCCCCAAGGGGCGTGTGGGGCTCACGGACGATCGTGGAAGCCTGGGGTCCCGGGAGGGCACCATGGAGTGTGAGAGCTTAGCCTCGAGCGGGTGTGTTGCTCAGCGAATGTGACTGTCCCCTCAAGGACCCCTCCTCGGCCTGAGCGCGTGAGGTAGGTGAGACCCTCCCGTTCTGAGTCCAGTCGGGGCTGTTTATTGGCTTTAGTGGGTTGTCGAGTGACTGACGGTGAACCTGCTGGCCGTCCTGCCATCTCCTCCGCGGCCGCCCGGGCTGGAGAGGAAGGACAGACAGGAGAGGTGGCCTTGCTTCCTGAGGTCGGGTGTGGCTGATGTGCACGTGGTCCTGGGTGTTCATGTCAGCCGACTGACAGGCAGCCTTGTCTGCGGGCCCCACGCTCTCCCGTTACTTCCTTAAGATTCTGTAACACCCTCCGTGTTGGCTTCAGTTTGGGGTAAGGAAGACTTGGAGTCAGAAAGCGTGGGTGTGAATTTGAATCCTCAACACAAGGCACTCACCGTTTCCTTGTCCCTTTGGTTCTTGTCCTGTAAGTCTGGGTGATGGTAGGTCCCCCTCAGGCTGTGAGCCAGCAGATGGTGTGCTTGGAAACCTCCAGCACAGTACGTGGGCCGTGGTGGGGGCTGAGGAAGAATCAGCTGGCCTCGAGTCTGAACAGGGTTGATGGCAAGAAGCAGAAACCAAAGCAAAACTCAGCAGCAGCCAACAGCTTTTGGCTGAATATGTGGAAGGGAGATCCCAGGGTTTCTTGTGCCAAAGGAAACTGAAAGACAAACCTGCTGCACATCCCCAAACAAACCCAGAGCTGCTCTGAGAGTCAGAAGGGCCTGGGGACCTTCCACATTCACCACGCTCGCTCACCTCCTGGATGCTCATTGGCAAGGGTTTGGAAACCCCCGCATCGGCTCTTGGGACAGAGTCCTGTGGGCAGAGCATGGATGGTCGCCGAGAGGACCGCCTGGGCCCCTGCTTCTGAAGCAGCATCTTAAGCGGAGACTTGAAAATGCCCTGGTTTGGGAGGCAGCACGCTGGGGACACTCACCTTTCTCTTGCCAGTGGAGCAAGGCCAGAGGTCAAGAGCAGGTGGAAGTCAGTCGCTTTTCGGGTCCAGAGAGCAGAGGCAGGTGTGTGGGGGGGTCTGGTCTACAAGGGCGTGCATGTAGCAGTGGAGAGGGAGTCGGTTCTGTGGACAGAGGCCAGCAGGGTGAGCTTGAGCCCTGACGACGCTTGGGTTCCCCCAGCGGGGGAGGCACCGAGTTCAGGCCGGCACGGCCGTGTGCAGGAGGCGCCTGAAGGTCCTGCAGGCACGTAGTGTGTGCACGAGGCCCTCACACCGATCGGCTGCGGCAGTGGGCGGGTGTGCACCTCTGTGACCTGAGGTCCATTTGGACCAGCGCGCCAGGTTCCCCACTGCACAGCGACTGCTCACGGGTTTTCAGATTCCTTATAGGAGAAGCAGGCATCAAGGTTCATGGTGCAGATGGGGACAGAGCATTTTACAGTGAAGCTGAGTGAGCACCTGCCCGTGTCCAGGTGGGACGGCCCTGGCGAATGAAGTGGGTTCCTGAGCTGTGATGATGTGGACAGGTTTTGTGGACTAACCTGGTCTTCGGTGGTGTCACCCCAGGTTCTGGGGAGCGAGGCCTCGGGTGGAGACAGAGCTGAAGTTCAGAGGGCATGGCCCATGCACATTCATGCCTCGTGGAGAGTGCACAAGTGTGGTTCTGAAGAAGGAGTCCTCGCTCAGAGCGGGCGGCCCGCAGCGCCAGCCAGTGGTCAGGACACAGGTGGGGGGTCTGGGCCCCCAGGGCAGGGCTGGGTGGGGGCCCCCGGCACCCCCAGGAGCAGAGTCTGCAGGGTCTCCGCTCAGGCTCCCTCTGGACAGAGTGTACCCCCACATCTGTGCCACTCACACACTCCCTTAGCCCCAGAAGAGCCTGGGCATCTGGGTGAACCCTGCCTGGGACGCAGAGCCTCTGCGGCTGGGAGTGCGTGTGCCCTGGAGCCGGCTCCTTCCTGCTCCTTGGTCAGTGGGCAGCTGCACAGGCGTGGTTCAGGGCCTACTGGGAGCGCACCTCTGCTGCCTGCCTTGGGGCCAAGGGTCCGGGTAGAAGTTCGCGGCTGAGCGTGTGGCGAGCCCCTCGAGCCTGGACTCAGTCACGTGAAAGGAAGCTGGTCCTCGGCGGGCTGTCATGGTGCTGCTTCCTCCAGCAATGAAATCTTCAGAACGCTGGTGTCCTTGAGGTGACCGCAGACTCCCAGGAGCGGTGGCGTTGTCTTTGTGAGGAGTAGAGTGCTGTCTGCCTCGGGTAAGAGGGTGGGTTAATTGTTCTATGTGAACATGAGCATGGATGACCGTGTGTACATGTTCTCACATGATAGACTCTACCAGGAGCTGTTTCCCTAACCATTTATAATTGGTCTCATTTTTAAAATGTGTGATTTTTTTCCTTTGAGTATGTATTGGCAGACTTAGTTTCCTATGCTAGTTTACACCTGATCTTTTCTCTACTGAGGCATCCAGGGCGCAGAGTGACACTCACTGTAGCAGGGTTTCTGATCTTTGGTAGAAATAGCTTTATTTCAAGCCAGTTGTTGAAGTCGTGTGAGTTCCTTATTCATCAGCACAGCATCTTACTGTGGAGAGTGTTTGACTAGAAGGCTGCCTCCCACTGCCCCACCCTGGACCTGCACCCAGGTGCCCCATCTGCAGTTCTCTTCAGGCGTTCCTTTGCTTGTCAGGTCTTCAGTGGACAGTAAAGGGTGCTGAGCAGGGCTCTGCCCCCTGGAGGGGCTGGAGAGACGGGCCCGTGGCTGCGTCACAGCACCCATCACCACGCACAGGTCTGCTCTCCTTGGAGCCTGGCCGGGGCTTCCAGGAGCTTCTTTGAACATGAGAGGCTTGTGGCCTGAACCTCGAATTCTGTCTCCCTTCCACTGCCTTCAGGAGACTGGCTGGAGGTAGGGAGGCAGGGCTCTGTCAGCCCAGAGTGCGGGACACTGTCCGCCTTCTCCCGCTGTGTCGGGCGGGCGTCACAGCAGACAGTGAGTGAGACAGCTGGGCGCCAGGAGGGCCAGAGTGCCTGGGGGCGGCCCCATCCTGGAGAGGGGCTGCCTCTGCCCTGCCGTCCTGGAGAGGGGAGCGCCTGTGCCCGCTATCCTAGAGAGGGGCTGCCCCTGCCCCACCATCCAGGAGACGTCCTGTTGCGGGAGGGCCAGTGGAAGGGCCTGGGGGCTGGGAGGGAGAGGTGGGCATGCCTGGGAACGGCTGCTGCCTCTGGCCACGCAGGGACAGGCCCCCTGCCCGGAGGTGGCGGAGCTGCGCCTGACAGCCCCCTCCAGAGCTGGACGAGGTGGGAAGAAGGACCTGTCTGGTGACCTGGAGGGTGCCTGGTGACCCCCAGAGCCGCCCTGCTGGAGTGGGCCCCCCGCTGTGCTGAGATCAGAGCCAGACTGGGGTGGGGTGGGGCTGCCGGAGCCACCTCCCGTGGTCCCCGCGCTGACTGCCCCACCCCGGCTCTGCAGAGGTCTGCACGATGACGTGTGGGCACCGTCCAGAACAGGACTGTTCTCCCGGGACTCACCTGGCTTCCGCAACAGGTTGTGTTTTTCATCTTGTTTTCTTTGTTTGGTCGAATTTTTAAAAACTTTAATGGGAGGATAATTGCTTTACAGTGCTGTGTTGGCTTCTGCCATCCAGCAGCATGAATCAGCCACAAGTACACAAGTGTCCCCTTCTTTCTGTCCTCTTTTTTTTTTCGGGAGTGGGGGTGGGACCTTATTTGTCAGTTTCGTTCAGCCTTGAAAATAGCGTTTCTCTTACTCCCCTGCACGGCAGGTTCCCTCATGTTTGGTAGCAGAGGTCTGTCAGACTCCGCATTGAACTCAACATGCCCTGGGCTGAGCAGAAGACCAGCCCCCGGCATCTGTCTGCTGGAGTGGCTGCTGCTCATCAGGTGGGGTGACCGGGGTCGAGGGGATCAAGGGCTGTCTGTTCCATCCGCCTGGGGGCTCTCACACAGCCTGCCTGGAGCCCGTGAGTGTGCAGGCCTGCAAGACGACCATGCAGACTGTCCCGTCTGGACCGCCTCACAGCACGGGAAAGCCGCATTTGCTGGGGCCCTGGAATGGGCACGCTCACTGCTTTGTGAATTAGGACTGGAAGGCATCCCCATTAATCTACTTTTACAGCAGTTTCAGTTACAAGTGTCCTTTGTATCCCAGAGTGCAAAGAGAAAAGCAAAGAACAATGATTTCCATCATTGTGACTCAGGCAGGATTTAGCTTTGCCGAAGTCACACCTGGGGCTTCATGGTAGAGCATTGTAGTCTGAGCTGGACCCGGGCCTTGGTGACTAGATGCAGGATATTTCTAGGAGCACACATGGGAAATGCTGCTTTCTATGGGGACTCTAGAAGAAAAGCACTAAACGGTCATATATTTGGGCTAAAACTTGGGAAAATGGTCCATCATAAACCTGAGTGGGCCTTTCAAATAATCTGTAAATAGTCTTTCATTTGTTCCCCAAAGAAAAACACGATGGACACAGTACAGCATTCATTCTCTGTCTCCTCCCTCACCGTCAGGCGCTTTCTCTCTGTCTTTGTTTCTCTCTCTCTGTCCCACACCCCACCCCTTTTGAATACAACCTAAAATGACTTTCTCTTCAGTACTTTGTAAATTTATTAACATTCACTGGTAACAGTGTTATGGGTTAACATCAACTGTCCCTCTATATACTAGTGCTATTCTGTCCCATTGGTATAAAATTATGTTTTTCTATAAACTTCTTTCCTCTGAAACAAAGGGCATCTAACCACTAACCATACGTTCCCAAGACACTCAGAGCAGAGAATATATTTTTTTCCTTGTCTTGCTTTGGAGTGAGGGGCTGTGACCTTAAAACAAATAGCATCTGATCTACTCTGGGTGCTGAATGAGCAGGCGGTGTCACCAGCGGGAAGAAGCATCTCTGACCCTCCCCTGGCCTCTGTCTGAGTGCTGACACCTGAGCGCATGTTGGCCACTGCCCCAGGGCTCTCTCTGCCCGTTGCACGAGCTGGGGCGTTGCATTCTGGGGCCACAGAGCTGGGGCACTCTATTCTGGGGCTGCAGCTGATGGCTGGAGACCAGTGGGGGGACGTCCTCATGGACGGACATCAAGGATGGCTCGGTCCTGGAGATGGCCTGGGTTCTGGAGAAGTGGGACATCTCCCACATTTTTAAAAATTAGGTCTATAAAGCGAGCTACTTTATTCAACAATTATATATACTCCTCTTTCTCATCATTTATCACAGGTCACTGTGGCTTGGATGTTCTGACCATTCGCCTCACTGTGTCACGGCTCAGAGCTGATAAAAACCCCACAGAACCTTCACTGACCTGTGGTTTTAGCTAATTTGTCCTGTTGCCCTCAGTCAGCTCATGGTTTTCGTTAGTGTGAAATAGGTATAGTATCTCGTAGGCTTCACTGGTTTTAACTTTCCACATGCAGCCCCCAGGTTCATTCTCCTGGCTGCATCCTCTCATGTTCTGTGCCTAATTCCCAGTTACCACTGCTGTTTCTTTGCCCTCTGACAGGCCAGCCAAAGAGCCACTTCTTACTGTTAATACTTTCAGCACTTCTCAGCTTCTGACCCAAACCATGTGTCTGAGTTCTGGCAGGCTTGGCCAGGATGGACTGTAAGTGTATCTCAGCCATGACATGTGGCCTTATATGTGATGGGGATGCCTGACCGTTTCCCAGAAGCACCATCTGTTACTGGAGCCTGGTTTACACAACCCCAGAGAGGGATGAGGTCCTTCTCCATCTGGCCAGACCCCTGAACATCCTGGAAGGAGCTGTGGAACCGGAACTCCGTGACACCCCTGATGAACACTCAGCTCTTGAGCAAATGTTTTCTCATAAAAAAATGAGTTTCTTCCATTATCAGGAATGAAATTTCCTATAACAGGATCACACTTATTTTATAACCAAGTCTAGGTGCTACATTTGTCTGTCTCCATAAGCTATGAACTGTGTAATAAAAAGTAGGCCTAGATTTTGTTTGAATTCAGTGTAGCCACTTGTTTTCAATCATATCATGCAAATGAAACCCACTCAGCTCTTGAAAACAGGGCCTATTCCCTCCTGCTGTCTAGTCAGATTCAAGTCTACTATGAAAGCTGGTGATTTATGTTTTATTAGATAGAGATGGTAGCAGAATAGCTATTTATTACAAATGCAAGTTGATTTATTTGTGCATTTTAGACTTGTATGTTTTGACTCATGTAGCTTATGAAGTAGATGTTTGGAAATTTGAAAGTGAAACGTGGCGGAGGAGCAGACTGCCCCGTGGTCAGTCTGCGTGGCCAGGGCTGAGGCCAGGGCGGGCAGGACATGCAGGGAGCTGGGTGGACGGGCAGCGCGCGGACCCTGGGCCTCCCTGTAAACACTGCCCTCACTCCACGGACTCTGCCAGCTCTACCAGGCTGTGGTTTCATTTCATGCATCTCAAAACCAGGAAACAATGAGGACAGTGTCTGTTTTCCTCACCACATTGGCAAATTCTTGAACAGAGGACTGTGTAGATTCTGCCTTAAGATGGATGACAACCTCTCCTTCCTGCCTGGCTGTGAACTTCAGCACTGTGCTCTTCACTCACAGAAATACATTGGTTTTTAAAGCACGCAGTGTTTGGGAGTGGCCCCCGGGTGGCGGTTCGTGTGTGTCTGGCACTAAGGAGCACGGACGGCGGGGAGTGTCCTTGCTCCTGGGCTGTGTGGACCTGACTCCGTGTCCTGATCCCACTGCTGGTCATGTCCTGACCTCCTCACATGTGGTCGGGACTCCATGCTAACACCTGCTTCGGGATCAAGACCAAAAACCCTGTGCACATCACAGTCCCTCTCAGAACCCACCACGTGTGTCCACGCGTTCTGCAGACTCAGAGCCTGGTGCTTCCAGAAAGGCCCGTGTGCAGGTCCCCAAAGCTTCCGCTCAGGTGTGGCTGGTGGGTTGACGGCTCCAGGGGCTCACGTAGACCGTGAGGGGAGTCAGAGATGTGCATTCTTTCCTGGATCTTTTAGTAGTGAATAGAACACACGAAATATTCGAAAATAGCACCATTCTCCCATTAAAAATAGCAATTTATTTATTTTAGCATTTTTTTCTTACTTAAAAAGAAGGAGCCCCCAAACTTAATACTGAGTGGCTAGCTGTTTTATACAGTGAGGCACATGTGTCAGAAATCTTGAAACACTAGAATTTAGTAACTTTTCCCAAAGCACACAACATACCCAAACCATCCTTTGATAATTTTAAAGAAGGAAATTGAGCCTCCATTAGCATTTGATCAATCAGTATTGGAAATAAAACCTGAAGGCATAATGCACGTTGTACTTGAACAAAATATCAGAAACACTGTGAGTCAGGCAGCCCGTGTGTGCAGAGTCAGTGACGCCAACCCCTCCCCAGTGAATCTGAGATGCTTGGGCCACTCACAGCAGTGGGATTTTAGTGTCAGCAGATCACGGCCAACCCGGAGTTCCAGCTCATGGACCATCTTGTCTTTGTGTACAGACGTGAAAATTGGAGTCAAGTGTTTAAGTCGGGTGGTCTTAAAAAAGTAAAATTGGTGAAAAATTAAAGACAATGATACACTTTTTTAGAACTCAGGGAAGCACCACTGATATTTGCTGTCATAATTCTAAATTCCATAAAACATTGGGGGGAAATAGCTCATTAATATTTCACCAGGGAGGCTCCCTTCTCCAAGTAGTAGCTCAGAAGTAGACAGACACCCATTCTGTTGATTTCATTTTTTACTTCATTTTCTCAAATTAGATGAACTGTTGTGTTTGTAACTGGGAATCCAGTTAGATTTGATTTTTGGCATGCTTCACGTTTCACACATGTATACAATTTTTTTTACCTGGTAACTATAATCTTGCCTGTTTTGATAGGAAAGAGGCATTCTCTGTGTCAGAAAGACACACTTCATTGGAACAGCCCAGATTAATGGTTAAAAGTCAGTAGACCATAAATGACCCTGAAGTCAACAAACCATGAGCCCAGTAACCCCCAGATCCCACATTTGTTAGGTGAGGTAGTCATGCCCATTCACAGGGTTGCCCATTATAATTATAATCACAGCTGACACGTCTCAGTGCTTCATCTGAACTCACATGACATAGGACACATACTTGAAACAAGCCAGTTAATTAGTTGTGATTAATATTTATAATCCACAAATGTATCCACCTCTTTCTTCATTTAGAAAGAGTGATTTGGAAGAAGTAGGTTTTCAGGTGGTGGGAATTTTAGTGTTCTGTTGTGTTTCTGTGAATGTATGGTTGTACATGTTTACTTATTTTTTAATCAACCCTTATTCAAAAAAAATGATAAGAGGCAGCTCAGCGATAGGAGTTCACATTCAAAAGGAAGCAGAATTTGGAAGATAAGGGAACAGAAGGGACCTGACGTAACATGAGATTCTGTGGAGTCTTGAGCTGGCCAGGCATCTTCGTCCAGGTGTGAGCAGCCAGATGAAACAGGGGTCGATTGTGTCTGTTCACTAGGAGCAGATGTCCAGCCTGTGGGGACCCACCACCCCTGGGCCCGAGGAGGGGCATCCCCACTGTGGTTTCACCAGGAGCCAAGAAGTGCTGCAGGGCCAGACTGCACACCTGCATCTTGTAACCACGGCAACCAGCTGCCTAGCTCTCCTCCTGGGCGGCATCGCATCAAAGTGCAGCCATGCTGGGGGACAGGCAGGGAGCGAGGAGGGCACCGGATGCTGCGGAGGCTCAGCCTGGAGCCTGAGATGGACTCTCCCTGGGGCGGGTTTGGCGCATCCTGCAGGGGCCCCTCCCTCAGTCTTAGGGCGGCAAGTCCTAGGTATGCTCCAGGTAGCACTGGGGCCTGATTCTGAACCTGGAAAGACCTTCACCCCATACACATTCACTTGGGCACTTGATTTTCTTAAAAACGATGTGCACTCTTTTCTTTAATTTTGAGAAAAATTTCATGTTTATGCTTAATTACATATGAAGTATAAAATGCTCTTATTATAAAGGAATAAAAGCAGGATCCAACCTTTAAGGGAAAAATAGACTCTTTCACCTGCTTGCTCTGGGCCCCAGAGTCCTGTCTGCTGCCACTGCTGTGAGCCAGGGATCGTGCACGTGCACGTGTGTGTGTGTGTGTGTGTGTGGCGGGGGGTGGGGGGGCACTCATGAGAATGAGCTGCCAGGGTTTCACATTAAATATGCTTGCTGTGAGGTTCTGGTAAGATATCCTTATTTTAAATGCATTTCTTTTGATTTCTACTTGCAGAGGGTTTTCATCTAGAATATATTTTGAATGCTCTGCTGCTTGGGAGACATCTATTACAGGAATTATGGTTTCTCCCTTGATCTATCAATTTTGCTGTTACACTGTATGATACCAAGTCATTCTTCTGCTTCTGAGATATGCCCTGCTTGACTATGATGCTCTTTTAATACCAAGCATATTTGATGGCGAATATTTTACTTAGAATGTTTGCATATTTGTTCAGAAGCCAGACTGTTGGGAATTTCAGAGTGTTAGTTGTATCTTAAGCTTGGCCAGCTATTAGAGAATATCAGTTGTATTTAACTATCAACATAGACTAAAACCGGAACAGTGTGAATGTTCCCAGAAAATGTTGGAAGGGTAGTACAGTGATCTCTCGAGATGAGTGACAACTTTCTCATGATGTGTGTTTATTGCAAAATCAACAAATAAGCACTCTTTGCCTTGGAGCAGAAAGACGCTGTAGTATCTCAAAGAGGTAACTTGTAGGGACTCACAGAGATGCTTTTGGCAGTGGACGTTTACACCCCACAGAGTCTTTACTGGTGGTTTTTATGGCATGGTCTTTTATGTAATCAGCTTACTTGTAGCCCAGGCCAGAAACGCCACCTTAGAAGCCATTATGTGGAGCCCCAGAGGGGAAACAAGAGACCAGCAAGGTCGTCTGTGGAATTCTCAACTCCTGCCGTGTTGTACTAGGTGACTTGACCCTCCTGGAGGCTAGGGGAGGGGTCCCGGGTCAATTGCCAACCAAATAGCCCCCTCTGGGCTTCAGCATCAGTACTGAAGTGTAGTTTTTCTTGGAGACACATTTGTTTACCATAACAGATACTTGTAGAGCTTTCTGTAGAAAACTGTGCTTAGAAGATTATAATGAAAGTTCATTTTTCTGTAAGACCAGGGAGCTGAACTAGGTAATTACAACATTCTGTAGGTTATTGATAGGATAAAGCATCATGAGAAATATACATGTGTAAGCCAAAGAGACTTTTTTTCCTCTTATAAGAGATTTAAGATGACATAGATACTCAGAGAAGGCAATGGCACCCCAGTCCAGTACTCTTGCCTGGAAAATCCCATGAATAGAGGAGCCTGGTAGGCTACAGTCCATGGGGTCGTGAAGAGTCAGACTGAGCGACTTCACTTTCACTTTTCACTTTCATGCATTGAAGGAGGAAATGGCAACCCACTCCAGTATTCTTGCCTGGAGAATCCCACGGATGGGGGAGCATGGTGGGGTTGCACAGAGTCGGACACGACTAAAGCAACTTAGCAGCAGCAGCAGCTTATTGATACTTATTTTCTGGAAAAATTAAGTCCATCCAGCTTTGTCAAGAATAGATTTTTGGGATTGTGATTGTCTCTCTCCAATTATAAAGCTAATTTGGGATTAAGAAGGGCGTGGATGCAGTCATGCGGTCTGTATGTAATTGGTGTATTATTCAGATTTCATTCCAGTATCAAAGCCTAGTTCAGCTGGCATCACAAATTTACATTAATATTAACCACATTAAAGTGAGCAAGGTAATTTAAAGTAATCTAAAATAGGGTTTTAAATCAAACGAAAGGGAAGCACTCTATTTGATTAAACTTTGATTATGATTTTAGGACCAAAAAGCCTTCTGGTAGAATGACTCTATCACGCTTCATTTTAATTTGGTGAAAACCATCCATTTTCTTCGATCCAGTCATTGAGCAGTATCCCTCCCCAGTGTCTTTATACCGTCGCACACACAGCTCCATCGGACCCTTTTACGGTTTGGTTCCTGGTGCTGGGCGTGTGGTGTGCACTCACAGTGGGGTCTCACTCAGCCCTGAGAAGTGCTGCCTTGCTACAGCATGCATGGACCTAGAGGGTACGGTGCTGAGTGAGATGAGTCAGAGGAAGACAGAACTGCATAATCTCACTTACGTGTGGGACCTAAAACAGCCAAGTACGTGGAAGCGGAGAGGAGAATGGTGGTTGCCAGGGGCTGGGGGGATGGCGGGAGACAGAGAGATGTCAGGGAGAGGGCAGAAACCTCCAGTTAGAAGACGAGTGAGTTCTGGGGCCTGCTGTACAGTGTCGGCCTGTAGTTAACAGTACTGAGTTACATGCTTGAAAGATGCTGGGAGCATGGGGCTTAAGTGTCAGCACCCCCCTGCCCAAAGGAGAAACACAAAGTGACTCTGTGAGGTGATGCACGTGTCCATTAACCTGACTGTGGTGACCGTTTCACTGTGTGTATGCATACCAAATCATCATGTTGGATACTTCATTATGTTCAATTTTACTTGTCAATAAAGCTGGAAAAAATTTAAAAGTGTAGGCACTCCTTGGTAAAGAAGTTGTTTTTCTGTTTCTGTTTGGTTTTTGAATGAACTGATGAACTTAAAAAATATTCACAACCTATAAGTTGGGAATTATGTTTTATTTGATGGGTTTTTTAGGAGTTTAAGGCCTGGAGACAGCATCTCAAGTAACCCCAAGAGAACTGCTGTAAGGAGATGGAAAGTGGGAAGTAATCAGGTTTGTATAGAAGTTTGTCAGCATAGGGCGGGTAGTCTGAACATCAAGAGATTATTGTTAATTAAAGAAAAGCAGATAACTAGGAATTTGGCACTCTTCTCTGTGTGGAAAGATGCAGGAGTCTGGGCTGACTGCAGTCATTCCTTTCAAACACACAGCAGCTGTCTGGGCCAGCACCCTGTCTCCAGTCCTGAGCTTCCTTTCCTTAGGGGAAGGAGGGACCAAGCCTCTTCTGAGGCTCCTTTGCTCAGTGGAGGGAGCGGCTGCTGGACGGCAGGCACTCCCCCTGAGCTCCCATGGGCTCGCTGGCTCATCAGCTGTATTCGCTGATGACTGTGACAGCCTTGTTTACTGATACGGCAAGATGTATTCCATTTCTCAAGTACTGGTGTTACGAAAAACCAGAATGAAATTTTTGGCCAACCCAATAAACCCTCAGCCCCAAAACCAATTTCCTAGAATTAAAAGGCAGCTTACGACCCTGAGTTGGGTAAGATTGAAGGCGGGAGGAGAAGGGGATGACAGAGGATGAGATGGTTGGATGGCATCACCGACTCAATGGACATGAGTTTGAGTAAACTCTGAGAGTTGGTGATGGACAGGGAGGCCTGCCATGCCGCAGTCCATGGGGCCACAGGGAGTCAGACACCACTGAGCGACTAACTGAACTGACAGAACGTGATTACGTAAAGAAAACGTCAGCCTCAAGCAGCTGTAGCCGCTGTCAGCATGAATAGGTGGAGTCTGAGCTGGCTTCTGGGAGCGGTGAGGAGACACTTCTTGCAGATTCCTCACCTTGAATTATGGAAGGGGTATTTTGGGGGGCCCACTTGTTGAGCAGTGAGAGGCTCTAGAGCATGAACTTCTTTGAAGCGCAAGCCTGCAGATGTTGCCTCGGATGCTCTGGGCTGGGATTTCCTCCTCCTGTCCCGTCGGGACGTGACGGGACGCACTGAGGAGCTTGGGGAGTGGCCTGTCGGGAGCTGCTGCGAGGTCCTGAGCCTCAGGCTGTGGACGTGAGCCCAGGCCCAGGAGCCAGCTGCAGCCACTCACAGGAGTTGTCCTTGTGCGGAGATGTCGTTGCAGGGGAAGCAGGAACCAGGTGCCGGCACCCGGCTTGGTGAGCGTCAGGGCCGAGGAGGCAGGTCCTTTCACCACAGTGGTCATTCTCGGAACTTAAGAAACTGGATTGAAGCTGCTCACTGTTTACCTGTCGACACCTACGCGTCGAACAGATGAATCTTCGAAGTCAAACCTCATTCAAGTCAGGAGTCTCATCCCCTTTCTGGGCTCAAAACCAATGTCTCTCCACCTGCTAATGAAGACCCACTGCTGTGATCTGAGGACCTTGTCCCATCCACAAAGGAAGGCCCCTTGTGAGCAGGAGGTGGCGCCGTGCAAAGGCCCTCCAGGCCCTGCTCTTTCTGACCTAGCCTTGGACTTCTGAAGGGCTGGTGTCAAGCCAGGCCCCCACCAACCACCTACTCCACCTCAGACTCTTAAAAATCTGCAGTGTCTCCAGCTATGAAAGGAGATCCCTAAGTGACAGGGCTCACTGTCAGGGCAGGGGGATGAGAGGTAGGGATTTAGCTGTGCCCAGGGTCCCCCTGTGCCCTGTGTCCCTGGCGTCTGACCTTCTCCTCTGACAGCAGTCTATCAGACTGGGACCCCCACCTGCACCCCATACCGTGAGCGCCTTTAACCGTCAGTTCAGTTTAGTTCAGTTGCTCGGTCATGTCTGACTCTTTGCAACCCCATGGACTGCAGCACGCCAGGCCTCCCTGTCCATCACCAACTCCCAGAGCTTGCTCAAACTCTTGTCCATCGAGTCGGTGATGCCATCCAACCATCTCATCCTCTGTCGTCCCCTTTTCCTCCTGCCCTCAATCTTTCCCAGCATCAGGCTCTCTTCAAATGAGTCAGTTCTTTGCAACAGGTGGCCAAAGTATTGGAGTTTCAGCTTCAGCATCAGTCTTTCCAGTGAATATTCAGGACTGATTTCCTTTAGGATGGACTGGTTGCATCTCCTTGCAGTCCAAGGGACTCTCCAGAGTCTCCTCCAACACCACAGTTCAAAAGCATCAGTTCTTCGGCACTCAGCTTTCTTTATAGTCCAACTCTCACATCCATACATGACTACTAGGAAAATCATAGCTTTAACCATATTGGCAAAGTAATGTCTGCTTTTTAAATATGCTGTCTGGGTTGGTCATAGCTTTTCTTTCAAGGAGCAAGCATCTTTTAATTTCATGGCTGCAGTCACTACCTGCGGTGATTTTGGAGCATAAGAAAATAAAATCTTTCACTGTTTCCATTGTTTCTGCATCTACTAGCCATGAAGTGATGGGACTGGATGCCATGATCTTAGTTTTTTGAACAACGAGTTATAAGCCAGCTTTTTCACTCTCCTCTTTTACTTTCATCAAGAGGCTCTTTAGTTCTTTTCTGCTTTCTGCCATAAGGGTGCTATCGTCTGCATATCTGAGGTTATTGATATTTCTCCCGGCAGTCTTAATTCCAGCTTGTGCTTCATCCAGCCCAGTGTTTCGCATGATGTACTCTGCTTTTAAGTTAAATAAGCAGGGTGACAATACAGAGCCTTCACGTATATTGACTTGACTCCTTTCCCAATTTGGAACCAGTCCACTGTTCCATGTTCGTTTGTAACTGTTGCTTCTTGACCTGCATACAGATTTCTAAGGAGGCAGGTAAGATGGTCTGGTATTCCCATCTCTTGGAGAATTTTCCGGTTTGTTTTGATCTACACAGTCAAAGGCTTTAGCGTAGTCAATGAAGCAGAAGTAGATGTTTTTCTGGAATTCTCTTGCTTTTTGTATGACCCAACGGATGTTGGCAATTTGATCTCTGGTTCCTCTCCCTTTTCTAAAACCAGCTTGAACATCTATCTGGAAGTTCTTGGTTCACGTACTGTTGAAGCCTGGCTTGGAGAATTTTGAGCATTACTTTGCTAGCGTGTGAGGTGCATGCAATTGTGGAGTAGTTTGAGCATTCTTTGGCATTGCCTTTCTTTGGGATTGGAATGAGAACTGACCTTTTCCAGTCCTGTGGCCACTGCTGAATTTTCCAAATTTGCTGACATATTGTGTGCGGCATTTTCACAGCGTCATCTTTGAGGATCTGAAAAAGCTCAACTGGAATTACATCACCTCCACTAGCTTCCTAAGGCCCACTTGACTTCACATTCTAGATGTCTGGCTCTAGGTGAGTGATCACACCATCATGGTTATCCAAGTAATGAGTCTTGCCTCCTTTTCTCATTATCTTCTGCTTCTGTTAGGTCCATACTGTTTCTGTCCTTTATTGTGCCCATCTTTGCATGAAATGTTCCCTTGGTATCTCTAATTTTCTTGAAGAGATCTCTAGTCTTTCCCATTCTGTTGTTTTCCTCTGTTTCTTTGCACTGATCACTGAGGAAGGCTTTCTTATCTCTCCTTGCTATTCTTTGAAGCTCTGCATTCAAATGGGTTTATCTTTTCTTTTCTCCTTTGCCTTTCACTTCTTTTCTTTTTTCAGCTATTTGTAAGGCCTCCTCAAACAACCATTTTGCCTTTTTGCATTTCTTTTCTTGGGGATGGTTTTGATCACCTCCTCCTATACAATGTTGTGAACTTCCACCTCCCTAAAAGCCCTACCTCCACACATGGCCATTTCTGGGGGAAGGGCTTGAACAAATGAGTTTCATGGAATGCATTTCAGTCCACAGCAGCCACCAAACCATAGCAGTGACCAAGAATCAGAGCATCTTGTTACTGGTGGGGCTGCATTGCCTAACCATCCTGTGAACCATGTGTGGTCTGGGGACAGTCCTGTGAAGTCACCTCTAGCCCCAGCCATGCCCTTGAGCAGAAGCTCCGTGTTATTACAATCGGCGGTTTTTATTAATTAATTTTTTTGGCGTGTAGTTGCTTTACAGTGTTGTGTTATGATCAACTGTGTGCATACGTCCCTCCCTCTGTCTTGGATCTCCTTCCCATCCAGGCCCCCATGGGGCACTGAGCTGAGCTCCCTGCGCCATGGAAGAGGTGCTCCTCGGGCATCCATTGCACTCAGGGACTCAATGGTGCATCTGTCAGTCCCGATCTCCCATCCACCCCATCCCTCCTTTCCACCTGGCAGCCATGCGTTTGTTCTCTGTGCAGGTTTTAAAGGGATGATGGAGTTGCAGCTGTGCCTGGAGAAAGGCCATCGTCTTGGCGGGTGGTCCATGAACATAAATGGGGCACGGTGTGACGAAGCCCAGATGAGGACTGGGAACTACCAGAAGGGGCAGGACGTGTCATGAGGGGAAGGATGCACACTTCAGTTGACCTTGAAAATTGAACACAGTTGAGCATCTGTATCTTCAGGTTCCAACCAACAGAGGACTGAATATATTTGGAAAAACAATTCCAGGAAGTTCCCCAAAGTGAAACTGGAGTTTGCCATCACTAATGGCAAGTCTTTACAGAGAATTTCCATTGTAGCAGGTGTTGCAAGTGGTCCAGAGACGGTGTAAAGTCTGTGAGGACCCACAGGAGTTGTGTGCAGATACCGCGCCTCTTATGTATGGGGCTTGTGCATCCATGGACTTCGGCATCTCAGGGCATCCTGGAACCCACCTTCCCTCAGATTCTGAGGGACTGCTGTATGTTTTTAATTAAAGCTTTCAAAATCCCACAGCTGAATTTCCCAACAATGCTGAATTTCAGCTGAAGAAATCCAATCATACATCATTTTTTTAATGATTTTTAAAGATTGCTGGATGACACACCAGTCAGAACTCATAGATTCATGCATCCTGGTATTTAGAAGAAAGTCTGTATTATTAGAAAAAGAAGTCAACACAGATAATCAGTGATATGGTCAGATGGGATCTCTTTTTTCATATGATTAATGGGAATCCAGCTTCCTCTGTCTTTTTTTTTTAAGAGATCATACCAGTTCTAGAATGTCTTTTCTGTGGATATGTTCAACATGGACACATCATATACATGTTAACAAGAGTTTGGAAATAACCTTACAAATCTAAAATAAAAGAATGATAAAATGAGTCATACACCAAAGCCTAGCAACCACATCATATTTTTAAATAATATTTAATAACATAATAAAATGTTTAAGATATAAAGGTAACTGAAAGATATATGCTTCAAGGCCATATATAAATAATAATACAAAAGACTGATATTTTTGTTTGGATTTTAGATCATTTCTTTGTTTTTTTACCAAATTTTCCCCCGAAATTCATATTCAATTTATAAACTAGTAAGCATTCCATAAAAATTTTATATAGAATTATTTATAAACAATTAGTTTATTTTAATTTATTTAAGAAGTTATTTGAAAAATATCTCATAGTGTTTGCTGCTTCCTTGGGGATGTAGAAATTTTCATTTTCTGCTTCATATGTATGTAATTCTTTTGCAATGGCGTTACAGTTTACATCATAGTCTTTCACAAGGAATTTTTTCAAAAATTGAAATAACGGCTTTCGTATTTTTAAGTAGTTAAGGATCTTTGAAGTTCCAGGGATTTGCTATAGAGATTTTTGTGTGTATTAACTGGATAATAAAATCTAGAAAATTATAAGGTGGTTCACCAGTAAATTGAAAGGTTACACAAAGTTTTCTTTCTTTTCTGAAGAAAAAGAATACAATAAATAAGCCATGGATTCTGAGCACTATCTGTCTCATAATTTAAAATCTAATAAAAAATGAGTCAGTAGGTTTATTGAGCAGCCCCTCAACCTCAAGATGGAGAAGAGGGCAGCAGGAAGATCAAGTCCAAACATAAAGAGAGGCGAGGAAAGCTGGCGTCTCCTGGGACTCGGGTCGGTGGTGTTTGTGACTCATCAGGGATAGTGTGGAGAGCCTCTTTTGTAAAAGTTCTGAAGGAAGAGTGCGTGTGTGGCATTTCTGCTGTAGGAACTGAAAAGGGCAGGTGTTATAAGACGCGTCTTCCTTAGAGGCCTGGTGTGAAAGGTCTCTGGGCGGAGTGCAGCCGTCCAGGTGGGGGTGCACGAGGGCTGCTCCCCGGGTTGCTGGGAGTGCTCGCCGCGGAGCTGGAGGGGCCTCGGGCCTCTCCTGTCTGTCAAGTTGGAGGCAGGAGGTTTCCGGGTACAGGAGGATGTGTATGGGAGATGGAAGACAGGAAGCTGGAAGGTGTGGAGATGCAGACCTGTCCTTGAAGACCCCGGCGTGTGAGTGAAGACACTCAGGCCCTCGGGCCGGGGGGCGTGCTCGGAGGGGCCCACCCTGCCAGGCGAGCCGTGTCTGCTGTTCCCAGTCACCTCTCTGTGTCTAAGAGAGGTCCCTCCAAGAAGAGTCCTGGAGGTGTGACTCCTAGGAAGCCCTGGGGACCCAATCTGATCTGCGGGACCTCCTGCCGGGAGAGTCTGGGCTCCTGGATCAGGCCTTGCTGTGGCTCTGTCTCCTTTGGTTGGAGACAGATCACTGCTTTCTGGTTCAGGGAGAACAAGCTCTCCTGTTCTCTGTACAAAGTCATTCTAGGAATGTAAGGAAACCACATGTAAAGGTGCCCGAAAAGACAGAAAGTTTCTATAAACTGATGTGAATCATATGTTTAAAAATACTCCTTCCCCAACAGGATTCCTCTGTGACTCAGGTTGTAATGACACTGTTCTCTCATGTCTCTGCATTAATGTTCTTAATTTGCTATTTCACCTCTCTGATTTCTTTCACTTAATGTCACTGTCAAACATTCTTTTTTTTTTTTTGGCTTCACAGTGTCTTTCCCCAAACCTACTGAGGGGATATTTACTGAATGCTCACATCTCTATGGTCTGGGTTTGCTAGGCTGCGGTAGCTGAGTGCCTTCAACTGGGGGCTTAAACAGCACACGTCTGTTTCTCACCAGTTTGGAGGCAGAAAGTCCAAGAACAAGGCTCCCACAGACCTGTGTCTGGTGAAGATCATTCCTGGTTCTCTCTGTGTCCTCACGTGGGGGAAGGGGCTGTGGTCTCCAGTGTCCGTCCATCCTCCCTGGAGCAGAGGGTAGGGGGAGGACAGAGAGCTGCTCCTGGGTCTGCGTCTTCTTACTTGCCATCGGCTCCGAAGTGATTCTTAGGCCAAAGTGAATATGACGATGCTCCTGTTTTTCCCTGGATGTCCAGGGCAGGAGCTATTATATCAAGTAAACTAATGAGGAAAATTATGGAAGAGTAGAGATGAGACAAAAAGCAGAAGAGAGGAATGATTTCCACTGGGGCATGTTTTTACAGCCGTGTGCTAGAAAGGCGCTTATGAAGATAATGAACATAAACGCACACTCTCCAGAAACAGATAGAAAATGCAGTGGAGCATTAGAGTGGGTGATTAAAGAGAAAAACCAATCAGGAGGTAAAATTACTGTTTATAGGGCCATGGAGGCTAGTGTCAAAGTTTGGAAGGCTGCGTTTGGAGAGAAGTATGAGGAGATCTGGGCAGTGTTAAGACTGTGATGATCAGTAAAGATCTCGTGAGCCGCCAGGAGTTATTTTTTCTACTTGCCGTCTAGTGTTTCTTTCCAACCTGTGTCTTCCTTTGACTAAATATCGCTTTTTTAGTTCATCAAAATATAACATTCTTGTCTTATCTGCCTTTATCATCATGGCCAACTTAATGTGTTATAAAAATAGACTTCTTTCCTATTTTGTGTCCTATTTCCACCAGGAATACAGAAAAACTAAGTGTAAATAGTTGTAATTTCCTCTGCTTCTGTTTTTGTTTTCTTTCTGTTGTAAATACAGATGCCATCTGACAGGGTTTGGTCGTCCACCTCGGACCCGAAATTCAGCAGTGTCTCTCCTGGGCACTCAGTTCGTGTGGCTTATCTTTCTGTTCCCTTAATAGTGTCTTGGTTGGCCAGAGTTTCCTTTGTAGCTCAGTCATGTCAGTATTGACCTTCAGAGTTAGAACTTCAGTTATTTTCTAGAAACATTATTGTTTAACTTTACATTTAGATCTACAATATATCTCAAACTCTGTATGTGTTCAGACGGAGGTAGGGTCTAGATTTATTTTTTTCCAAGTGGATGTATAATAGACCCATGTAGGGGAAGAAAAATCTCTTTTCCAATTCATCTTAGGTGATTCGTATGTAAGTGACAAGACAAGGAGAAGGCCTTGATGTCCTGAGGCTGTGAAAGGTGAAGTCGGGAGGCCACTGGTGTGCAGGCTGCCTCCAGCCTGGGTTCTCGTTTGGACGCTTCTGTGCATCTGAGGCCAGTGAGGGTCCAGAGTGGCCTCCGGGGTCCTTCCGTCCCTGCTGGAGGGGAGGGCAGCAGAGCACGAGAGCTGGCGTGTGCGGCTTCTCAGGCGCTGTGGCCTTCTGTCCGAGGGGCTTGTTTCCAGCTTGTTTCCCTCAGAGGGGCTTGTTTCCGGGCTGGGTGTTCGACCTCATCCAGCAGCACTTCCCAAGAGAGCCCGCCCCGCCCACCCCGCAGCCTGCACTGGGGTCCCCTCGGGCCGGGGCTGGACGGCCTGCCACTCGAGGGGCTGGGGCTCACCTGGGCCAGGCTGTGCTGCCGTGATTACTGCTGTTACCACCTGCTGGATCTTAAGGCCTCCAGCTGCGTCCTTCCTCCTCGGGGCTGGCTTTAGAGGGCTGCCACTTTGCATTTCAGTGAGAAGTGTAGAATCAGTGTGTTGGTTTTTACAGAGAATAATCACTAGGCTTTGACTGGCAATTTTTTAAAGATACAGTTTAAACATACTTTTCTAATTGGTTGCTGCCGTTATATAGAAATGATAGTTTATTAACCCTGTTCTAATAAAATTCCTATATTCACTTACTAATTTACTCTATAATTATTTTCTGTAGGTATTTTAGACTTTCCACATCCATAATAAGTTGAATACAAATGCCAGTTTTTTCACATGTCGTCGTATTCAGTTTTCTAGCTTCATTGCATAGGCCAGGACCTCCAGGACATGTTGAATAGGAATGCGGATGTTTGTATTACTGGATTCAGTGAGGGGTGGGGAATTTATAATATTTCTGTATTAAATATGCTGTTTACCAGAGGAAGTGTGTATATACCTTATCAGAATAAGAAAATGTATCACTAGTTCTGATGTGATTAAAATTTGTGTCATAAGCTAAATTTTATCTAATCTTTTCCAATCAAGATAACTTTATAATTTTTATTCTTTATTCTTCACATGGTATTATATTGATTGATTTTTGAATGATAAACACATTTGCTTCTGGAAATAAAGACAATATTTTTTGTGGTTTTTCTATCCTTTTGAAATATTACATACTATTTGCTAATGTTTTATTTAGTACTTTTGTATGTATATTTACACAGATTTAATTTCTTTTATTAATTCCTTCAGTTTGGAAATAAGATTAATCTGACTACAAAACAAGTTTGGGAAGTGGTTTTTTTTCTCAACTCTGAAGAGTTTGCATTGTTGCTCAGTCGCTCAGTCATGTCTGACTCTGCAAAGCCTTGGACTGCAGCGCGCCAGGCTTCCCTGCCCTTCACCAACTCCTGTATCTTATTCACACCTGTGTTCATCGAATTGGTGATGCCATCCAACCATCTCATTCTCTGTTGTCCCCTTTTCCTCAAGCCTTCAATCTCTTCCCAGCATGAGGGTCTTTTCTGATGAGTCAGCTCTTTGCATCAGGTGGCCATAGGATTGGAGCTTGAACTTCACCATCAGTCCTTCCAATGAATGTTCAGGACTGATTTCCTTTACAATTGACTGGTTTGATCTCCTTACAGTCCAAGGGACTCTCAAGAGTCTTCTCCAACACCACAGTTCAAAAGCATCAATTCTTTGGTGCTCAGCTTTCTTCATGGTCCAACTCTAACATCCATACATGACTACTGGAAAAACCATAGCTTTGACTAGATGGACATTTGTTGGAAAAATAATATCTCTGTGTTTTAAAATACTGTCTAGTTTTGTCACAGCTTTTCTTCCAAGGAGCAAGCGTCTTTTCATTTCATGGCTGCAGTCACCACTTGCAGTGATTTTGGAGCCCAAGAAAATAGTCTCTCGCTGTTTCCATTGTTTACCCATCTGTTTGCCATAAAGTGATGGGACTGTTGACATCATCTTAGTTTTGAATGTTCAATTTTAAGCCACGTTTTTCACTCTCCTCTTTCCTCTTCTTCAAGAGGCTCGTTAGTTCTTTGCTTTCTACCATAAAGATGGTGTCATCTGCATATCTGAGGTTATTGATATTTCTCCCTGCAATCTTGATTCCAGCTTGTGCTTCTTCCAGCCCGGCATTTCTCAAGGTACTCTGCATATAAGTTAAATAGGCAGGGTGACAATATACAGCCTTGATGTACTCCTTTCCCAATTTTAAACCAGTCTGTTGTTCCATATCCAGTTCTAACTGTTGCTTCCTGACCTGCATACAGGTTTCTCAAGAGGCAGGTCAGGTGGTCTGGTATTCCCATCTCTTTCAGAATTTTCCACAATTTGTTGTGATCCACACATTCATAGGCTTTAGCGTAGCCAATGAAGCAAATGTAGATTTTTTTTTTTTTGGAACTCTCTTGCTTTTTTGATGATCCAGCAGATGTTGGCAATTTGATCTCTGGATTCTCTGCCTTTTCTAAAACCAGCTTGAACATCTGGAAGTTCTCAGTTCATGTATTGCTGAAGCCTGGCTTGGAGAATTTTGAGCATTACTTTCCTAGCATGTGAGATGAGTGCAGTTGTGCGGTAGTTTGAACATTCTTTGGCATTGCCTTTCTTACGGATTGGAATGAAAACCAACCTTTTCCAGTCCTGTAGCCACTGCTTAATTTTCCAAATTTGCTGGCATATTGAGTTCAGCACTTTCACAGAATCATCTTTTAGGATTTGAAAAAACTCAGATGGAATTTCATCACATCCACTAGCTTTGTTCGTAGTGATGCTTCCTAAGGCCCATTTGACTTTGCACTCCAGGATGTCTGGCTCTAGGTGAGTGATCACACCTTCGTGGTTATCTGGGTCATAAATATCTTTTTGTATAGTTCTGTGTATTCTTGCCACTTCTTCTTAATATCTTCTGCTTCTATTAGGTCCATCCCACTTCTGTCCTTTATTATGCCCATCTTTGCATGAAATGTTCCCTTGGAATCTCTAAGTTTCTTGATGAGATCTCTAGTCTTTCCCATTCTAATTTTTTCTCTATTTCTTTGCATTGATTGCTGAGGAAGGCTTTCTTATCACTCCTTGCTGTTCTTTGAAACTCTGCATTCAGATGGGTATATCTTTCCTTTCCCCTTTGCCTTTTGCTTCTCCTCTTTTCCCAGCTATATGTAAGGCTTCCTCAAACAACCATTTTGCCGTTTTGCATTTCTTTTCTTGGGGATGGTTTTGATCACTGTCCCCTTCACAATGTTATGAACTTCAGTCTGCAGTTCTCCAGGCACTCTGTCTATTGAATCTAATCCCTTGAATATATTTGTCACTCCACTGTATAATCATAAGGGATTTGATTTAGGTCATACCTGAATGTCCCAGTGGTTTGCCCACTTTCTTCCATTTAAGTCTGAATTTGGCAATAAGGAGTTCATGATCTGAGCCACAGTCTGCTCCCGGTCTTGTTTTTGCTGTCTGTATAGAGCTTCTCCATCTCTGGCTACAGAGAATATAATCAATCTGATTTTGGTGTTGACCATCTGGTGATGTCCATGTGTAGAGTCTTCTCTTGTGTTGTTGGAAGAGGGCGTTTGCTGTGACCAGTGCATTCTCTTGGCAAAACTCTGTTAGCCTTGCCCTGCTTCTTTATGTACTCCAACTACTCCAGGTATCTCTTGACTTCCTACTTTTGCATTCCAGTCCCCTATGATGAAAAGGACATCTTTTTTTTTTTTTTTTTTTTTGGTGTTAGTTCTAGAAGGTCATGTAGGTCTTCATATAACCATTCAACTTTAACTTCTTTGGCATTACTGGTTCGGGCATAGACTTGGATTACTATGATATTGAATGATTTGCCTTGGAAATGAACAGAGATCATTCTGTCATTTTTGAGACTGAACCCGAGTACTGCATTTCAGACTCTTACTGACTGTGAGTGCTACTCCATTTCTTCTAAGGGATTCTTGCCAACAGTAGTAGATATAATTGTCATCTGAATTAAACTCGCCCATTCTGGTTCATTTTAGTTCACTGATTCCTAAATTGTTGATCTTCACTCTTGCCATCTCCTGTTTGACGACTTCCAACTTACCTTGATTCATGGACCTAACATTCCAGGTTCCTATGCAATACTGTTCTTTACAGCATCGGACTTTACTTTCACCACCAGTCATATCAACAGCTGGCCATTGTTTCTGCTTTGGCTCTGCCTCTGCATTCCTTCTGGAGCTGTTTCTCCACTCTTTTGCAGTAGCATGTTAGGCAGCTGCTGATGTGGGAAGTTCGTCTTTCAGTGTCATGTCATTTTGTCTTTTCATGCTGTTCCTGGGTTTCTCAAGTCAAGACTGCTGAAGTGGTTTACCATTCCCTTCTCCAGTAATTAGTATTATTTATTCTCTGGAACTTTGGAAATATTTCTAGGAAACCCATCGGCTCCCGGTGATTCTCCTTCATGCAAGTTTATGGTTTCAGATTTTATTTCTTTATTAGTCAGAGAATTGTTGAGATTTTACATTCTTTATTGTGGCAGTTATTATAAGTTGTGTTTTGCAATAATTTTTTCCATTTTGAATAGTTTACAGATTTGTGATGTGAAGTTGTTGAGAGCATATTCCAAAAAGCTGAAAAGGAAAGAATGCTTCCGTACTCATTGCACAAGACTAGCATTACCCTGATTCTGAAACCTGAGACATCACAAAAGAGAAAGTTACAGGCCAACATCCCTGATTAATGTAGATACAAAAACTCTCAACAAAATATTAGCAAGCCAAATTCTATAATACATTCAGTGATTGCACACCATGATCAACTGGGATTTATCCCAGGGATGGAAGGATGGTTCAGAATCAGCAAATCAATAAATGTGGTCACACATTAATAAAGTGGAAGATGAAAGGCTTATGATAATCTCAGTAGGAGCAGAAAATGCATTTATCAAAAATGAGCACTCATTTATGATAAAAAATTCTTGACACCGAGGGTGTACAGGGAATGTACTTCGTAATAAAGGCCATATATGACAGCAGACGGCTACCATCACACTCAGCAGTGAAAAGCTGAAAGCTTTAAGGTCAGGAGCAAGACAAGTATGTTCACTGTCACCAGTTTTATCCTGTTAAAATCTTCTGTTATCCATAGAACCTAAAATGATTGTTCCTTTTCCATTTCTGATATTATTACTTTTGCCTTCTTTGTGCCATTTTCTTCCTGAACTTTACTAGGGGTTTATGAATTTTCTTAGTCTTCAAAAATTAACAGCCTTTGACTTTGTTGACTTTTCTCAAAAATGTGTTTCTTTTTTCTGTTTAATGAATTTCTAATCTTATCTTTATCATTTTTATTTAATTTTCATCTTCTGATCTCTTTCTGACTCTCTGTGGTCTAGTATTAAGTCATCAGTGTTTAGTTTTCATCTTTTCTAATGCATAGATTTAAGGCTAAATCTTTCTAAGGTTCAGTCTTAGCTGCATCCTGTGAGTTTTGAAGACCTTTCAAGACCTTTAATTCAAAATGCTTTAAAATTTCCATTTAATATCTCTTTCAAAAGGAATTTTTTAGAAATTTATTACTTAGTTTTGAAATAATTGGTCCTTTACTAGACCATTCAGGTATGACCTAAATCAAATCCCTTATGACTAAACAGTAGAAGTGAGAAGTAGATTTAAGGGACTAGATCTGATAGACAGAGAGCCTGATGAACTATGGACGGAGGTTCGTGACGTTGTACAGGAGACAGGGATCAAGACCATCCCCATGGAAAAGCAATGCAAAAAGGCAAAATGGTTGTCTGAGGAGGCCTTACAAATAGCTATGAAACGAAGAGAAGCGAAAAGCAAAGGAGAAAAAGGAAAGATATTCCTATTTGAATGCAGAGTTCCAAAGAATAGCCAGGAGAGATAAGAAAGCCTCCCTCAGTGATCAGTGCAAAGAAATAGAGGAAAACAACAGAATAGGAAAGACTAGAGATCACTTCAAGAAAGTTAGAGACACCAAGGGGACATTTCACACAAAGATGGGTTCGATAAAGGACAGAAATGGTATGGACCTAACATAAGCAGAAGATATTAAGAAGAGGTGACAAGAATACACAGAAGACTGTACAAAAAAGATCTTCACAACCCAGATAATCACAATGGTGTGATCACTCACCTAGAGCCAGACATCTTGGAATGTGAAGTCACATGGGCCTTAGAAAGCATCACTTCGAACAAAGCTAGTGGATGTGATGAAATTCCATCTGAGTTTTTTCAAATCCTGAAAGATGAAGCTGTGAAAGTGCTGAACTCAATATGCCAGCAAATTTGGAAAATTCAGCAGTGGCTACAGGACTGGAAAAGATCGGTTTTCATTCCAATCCGTAAGAAAGGCAATGCCAAAGAATGTTCAAACTACCTCACAATTGCACTGATCTCACATGCTAGGAAAGTAATGCTCAAAATTCTCCAAGCCAGGCTTCAGCAATACATGAACCAAGAACTTCCAGATATTCAAGCTGGTTTTAGAAAAGGCAGAGGAACCAGAGATCAAATTGCCAACATCTGCTGGATCATCGAAAAAGCAAGAGTTCCAGAAAAACATATATTTCTGCTTTATTGACTATACCAAAGCCTTCGACTGTGTGGATCAAAATAACTGTAGAAAATTCTGAAAGAGATGGGAATACCAGACCACCTGACCTGCCTCTTGAGCAACCTGTATGCAGGTCAGGAAGCAACAGTTAGAACTGGACATGGAACAACAGACTGGTTCCAAATAGGAAAAGGAGTACATCAAGGCTGTATATTGTCACCCTGCTTATTTAACTTATATGCAGAGTACATCATGAGAAACACTGGGCTGGAAGAAGCACAAGCTGGAATCAAGATTGCCAGGAGAAATATCAATAACCTCAGATATGCAGATGACACCGCCCTTATGGCGGAAAGTGAAGAGGAACTAAAAAGCCTCTCGATGAAAGTGAAAGAGGAGAGTGAAAAAGTTAGCTTAAAGCTTAACATTCAGAAAACTAAGATCATGGCATCTGGTCCCATCACCTCATGGGAAATAGATGAGGAAACAGTGGAAACAACATCAGACTTTATTTTGGGGGGCTCCAAAATCACTACAGATAGTGACTGCAGCCATGAAATTAAAAGACACTTACTCCTTGGAAGGAAAGTTATGACCAACCTAGATATCATATTAAAAAGCAGAGACATTACTTTGCCAACAAAGGTCCATCTGGTCAAGGCCATGGTTTTTCCAGTGGTCATGTATGGACGTGAGAGTTGGACTGTGAAGAAAGCTGAGTGCCGAAAAATTGATGCTTTTGAACTGTGGTGTTGGAGAAGACTCTTGAGGATCCCTTGGACTGCAAGGAGATCCAACCAGTCCATCCTGAAGGAGATCAGTCCTGGGTGTTCATTGGAAGGACTGATGCTGACGCTGAAACTCCAGTACTTTGGCCACCTCATGCGAAGAGTTGACTCATTGGAAAAGACCCTGATGCTGAGAGGGATTGGGGGCAGAAGGAGAAGGGGACAACAGAGGATGAGATGGCTGGATGGCATCACCGACTCGATGGGCATGAGTTTGAGTAAACTCGGGAGTTGATGATGGACAGGGAGGCCTGGCGTGCTGCAATTCATGGAGTTGCAAAGAGTCAGACACGACTGAGCGACTGAACTGAACTGAACTTACTACTAGTTATCTGTTTCATTAATGAATTCAGTTCCACTCTAGTCAGAAAATATGTTTTCAATCATTTGAAATTTGCTGGGATTTGCTGTAAGTTTTGGAATATGGCCAATTTTTGGCAGATGTTCTTTGTGCACTTAGGAACAAAATTATCTTATTGTTGGATTCAGGTTTCTATAACAAATCAGTCATTCAAGATTATTAGCTCTCTTATACAGGCCTTTCAAATCTTTACTGATATTTTCTGATTAATCTATCTCCTTAATCCTTCAAATTTACCGAGATTTATCTATTATTTTCTTTTCAGTTTGTCAGCTCCTGCTTTTTAATATTTTGAAATCATATCAGTTCAGTTTAGTCGCTCAGTCGTGTCCAACTCTTTGCAACCCCATTAACCGCAACACGCCAGGCCTCCCTGTCCATCACCAACTCCCGGAGTCTACCCAAACCCATGTCCATCGAGTCAGTGATGCCATCCAACCATCTCATCCTCTGTCGTCCCCTTCTTCTCCTACCCTCAATCTTTCCCAGCATCAGGGCCTTTTCTAATGAGTAAGTTCTTTGCATCAGGTGGCCAAAGTATTGGAGTTTCAGCGTTAGCATCAGTCCTTCCAATGAATATTCAGGACTGATTTCCTTTAGGATGGACAGGTTGGATCTCCCTGCAGTCCAAGGGACCCTCAAGAGTCTTCTCCAAAACCACAGTTCAAAGCATCAATTCTTCAGTGCTTAGCTTTCTTTATAGTCCAATTCTCACATCCATACGTGACCACTAGAAAAACCATAGCCTTGACTAGATGGACCTGTTGGCCAAGTAATGTCTCTGCTTTTTAATATGATATCTAGGTTGGTCATAACTTTCCCTCCAAGGAGTAAGCGTCTTTTAATTTCATGGCTGTAATCACCATCTGCAGTGATTTTAGAGCCCAGAAAAATAAAGTCTCTCACTGTTTCCACTGTTTCCCCATCTATTTGCCATGAAGTGATGGGACCAGATGCCATGATCTTAGTGATGAGCTTATAAATCAGGTTATTAATCTTCTTAGAAAATTCACCCTGTATCATTATGAAATTCTCTCTTTCCAACGATTTTGGTTTTAAAACCCACTTCATCTGATGTTAATATATATCAGCTTTCTTTGGGTTAATATTTATACAGTTGATCTTCTTTAATCATTTTACTTTCCACCTTTCTCTGTTCTTACATTTAAGTAGTATTCCTTACACAGGTAGCTGGTTGCTTTTATTTTAGCCCAGTAAAATTAAATTAAATGTGTCAGTAATTTCTGATGTGGTGGTGTTCTTCAGTCGCTAAGTTATGTCCGACTCTTTGCAACCTCATGGACTACAGCACATCAGGGTTCCCTGCCCTTCACTATCTCCTGGAGTTTGCTCAAACTCATGTCCATTGAATCGGTGATGCCATTCAACCATGTCATCCTCTGTCACCTCCTTCTCCTTTTGCCTTCGATCTTTTCCACCATCGGGGTCTTTTCCAATGAGTTGGCTCTTCACATCTGGTGGCCAAAGTGCTTGGGCTTCAGCTTCAGCATCAATTCTTCCACTGAATATTCAGGATTAATTTCCTTTAGGATTGACTGGTTCAATCTCCTTGAAGTCCAAGGGACTCTTGAGAGTCTTCTCCAGCACTCCATTTGAAAGTATCAGTTCTTCAGCACTCAGCCTTCTTTATGGTCCAACTCTCACATCGTACATGACTACTGGAAAAACCACAGCTTTGACTGTACAAACCTCTGCACGCAAACTGATGTTTCTGCTTTTTAATATGCTGTCTAGGTATATGGGAGCATAGCTTTTCTTCCAAGGAGCAAGTGTCTTTTAATTTCATGACTGTAGTCACCAACTGCAGTGATTTTAGCCCAAGAAAATAGTCTGTCACTGTTGCCGTTGTTTCCCCATCTATTTACCATGAAGTGATGGAACTGGATGTCATGATCTTCGTTTTTTGAATGTTGAGTTTTGAGTTTTAAGCCAGCTTTTTCACTTTCCTCTTTCCCCTTCATCAAGAGGCTCTTTAGTTCCTCTTTGCTTTTTGCCATTAGGGTGGTGTCATCTGTATATCTGAGGTTGTTTGTATTTCTCCTGATGTACTCTGCATGTAAGTTAATTAAGCAGGGTGACAATATACAGCCTTGACGTACTCCTTTCCCAATTTGGAACCAGTCTGTTGTTCCTGTCTGGTTCTAACTGTCACTTCCTGACCTGCATACAGGTTTCTCAGAAGACAGGCGAGGTGGCCTGGTATTCCCATCTCTTGAAGAATTTTCCAGTTTGTTGTGATACGCAGTCAAAGGCTTTAGTGTCCTCACCTTTCTAGCCTGTCACTGATTCTCCTATTTCCTTGTTTCTGTCTGGAGGCATTTTTCTGCCCCCTGACAACTGCCCCCCCCATGCCATCCCCCACCCAGTTTGGACTTTGGGAGCATCTGTTGGCAATACATTCCCTCACTTTTTGTTTGCCTGGAGATGTCTTCATTTTCCTTTGCAAAAACGTGTTCTCTGACTGTGGCCATGTGGCTGGGCAGTTGATTCCTTCAGCTTTTTGGTGATGTCACCACAGTCTTTCTCTCCAGCGTCTTACTAGGGAGTCACCGCGCTGCCTCCTTGCTTACTTGTCCTGTCTCAGCTTCCTTTACTGTGCTCTCCTCGTCTCTGTTGGGTCCTGCCCACCACACCTGCAGGCACTCGTGCCGCCTGTGTGTGCAGCGTGAGGCTGCGATACAGCGCTCTGTGGGCGCGTCACCGGTGGTCAGCAGTCCCTGTGGGCCAGCTTGAGGCTTGGCGGGATTCACTGTCCGGGCCCCCCGCTGTGGCTGTCTGCATGTCTGAGGAAGGCAGGGCTGCCCTGGTCCCGCTGTGCGTGCCTGCAGGGCTGGCTGCTGCTCGCTGTACACATCACCCAGTCAGAGAGGGGCCACAGGATTCATGAATGTCACGCTTTGTAAGAAATGGGGGTGAGACACTCTGTCAGTTCTGAAAAGTTAGAGTTACTTGAGACTGACAAACCAGATGTCATTCCTCTAAATGTCTTAACTTCACTTTTTTTTCAGATACACTTTTCTGAGATTAAACATAATATGGACATGATAAACATATGCAGTGTTAGCTTCTGAGATAAGCATTATCACTCTGATGTAATTCCTTTTGTTTTCTTTTGATGTTTGTAACACATATGTGTAAAACACACATACACATGTACACATATAAATTGTATCATGTCATCTGTGTGGCTTGGTTTTCTGCTTTCTTCATCCAGCACCATGTAGATAACAATTTATATTTCATTTGTTTTCTTCAATGTGTCATAGGTAAAGACTGACTTGTATCTCATTATGATTGAATTTTTATTAACTATGTCCCTGGGCTTCCCAGGTGGCGCTAGTGGTAAGGAATCCTCCTGCAATGCAGGAGACACAGGTTTGATCCCTGGGTCGAGAAGATCCTCTGGATGAGGGCATGGTGACCCACTCCAGTGTTTCTGCCTTTTGAATCCCATGGACAGAGGAGCCTGGCAGGCTGCAGTTCACGGGGTCAAAAAGAGTCAGACACGACTGAGTGACTAAGCTAAGCTAATTAGTGCTATTGTTATAAGCCTCTTTGTACATGAGTCTTTAACTTCATTTCTGATTTTTTTCATTAGAATAAATGTTAGAAGTAAAGCTATAGATGAAGTGTTAGGAATGTTTTAAGGCTTATGATATATAAAGCCCAATTAGCTTTCTGCTTGTTTGAACAAATTTATGTTCGTATGAGAATTTTGTGAATTCACCCCCATTTCCCACTATTGCTCACTCAGTCATCACCCCATGTCTCTCCCATTAAATCCCAGTTTAGTTTTAACCTTTCCCAATATTAATTATGTTTTGTTTTCATTTCCATCCCTTTATTGCTTAGAGAGCATAATGTGTGTTCAAATATTTACTGAGTATTTATGTTTCTTCTGTTAATTTTTTTTCTCCATATTTTTTTTTATTTTTTTTCCATTTATTTTTATTAGTTGGAGGCTGATTACTTTACAATATTGTAGTGGTTTTTGTCATACATTGACATGAATCAGCCATGGATTTACATGTATTCCCCATCCCGATCCCCCCTCCCACCTCCCTCTCCACCCAATTCCTCTGGGTCTTCCCAGTGCACCAGGCCCGAGCACTTGTCTCATGCATCCAGCCTGGGCTGGTGATCTGTTTCACCCTAGATAATATACACGTTTTGATGCTGATCTCTCAAAACATCCCACCCTCGCCTTCTCCCACAGAGTCCAAAAGTCTGTTCTGTACATCTGTGTCTCTTTTTCTGTTTTGCCTGTAGGGTTATCGTTACCATCTTTCTAAATTCCATATATATGTGTTAGTATACTGTATTGGTCTTTATCTTTCTGGCTTACTTCACTCTGTATAATGGGCTCCAGTTTTATCCATCTCATTAGAACTGATTGAAATGAATTCTTTTTAATGGCTGAGTAATATTCCATGGTGTATATGTACCACAGCTTCCTTATCCATTCGTCTGCTGATGGGCATCAGAGAGATGCAAATCAAAACCACAATGAGGTACCATTACACGCCAGTCAGGATGGCTGCTATCCAAAAGTCTACAAGCAATAAATGCTGGAGAGGGTATAGAGAAAAGGGAACCCTCTTACACTGTTGGTGGGAATGCAAACTAGTACAGCCGCTATGGTGAACGGTGTGGAGGTTTCTTAAAAAACTGGAATTAGAACTGCCATATGACCCAGCAATCCCACTTCTGGGCATATGCACCGAGGAAACCAGATCTGAAAGAGACATGTGCACCCCAATATTCATCGAAGCACTGGTTATAATAGCCAGGAATTGGAAGCAATCTTCTGTTAATTTTATTTTCAAACTTTTATCTACTTTGCATAGCATAAATAGAATGTGATTTTCTTAATGTTTTTTTGCAAATACTTTGTATAATGTTGCTGGTAACATTTTCTGTTATTTCTGGAGATATGTTTCCAGTTGAATTTATTATGTATACACTTTTCTTAACATATGCAAACTGTGATATGGTCTCAGCTTTTCCCTTAGAACCTACCATTCACTTGCTGGATATTTAGAACTCGCGTTGAACAGATCCTCTTACTTCAAAGAAACAACACTAAATATTCAAATAGAATGGAGTGCAGTCTCAGAAGCTGTGAATTATGGAATGATTTCTATTTATTCTGTGATCTGGTTCTTGAAAAATAGAAAAATACATATTCACTTTTTTCCTTGTAGGGGAAGAAAAGTAGTTTCCCCTCTATGCTTCTGAGTTCTTGGCTGAGACCTCTTATAATAAAAGAGAGATTAACAAGGGGAAGGCAAAATGTTTAGTAATACATGGACTCACTTTACATGGGAGATGTGCAAGGAGAAAGAGTAACTTCCCAGGGAGCTAAAAATTCGGGACTGAAAACCAGCTTAATAGGGAAATGGGAGGAGGGTGTAGGCATCTGGGAGAGAGCGAGTGATTTTAGGAAGATCAGGCTCAGAGGTCGAGGGGAGGGTGACAGCCTGAGCCACAGTCTCTGGTGTGGGGTCTGCTTCTGGGCTGCTTTCCTCGACGAGAGGCCACCCCCCACCCCCCAGCTTCACTGATGACAGTCCCAAGAGGGGGCTTTTATGGCACCTGAGACCAGAAAACACCTCCTCCTGCTTCTGCTGTTTTCCCCACGCTTTCAGTCCTCAGTGGTGTGTTTTGAAGTGGTGTGTGCCCTGAGCTTCTCTTCGTATTTTGGGGTGGCCCCTCCTGCTCTCCTTCCCTTGGACCCTATTCTTTGAACGGATTTTAAGACACAAAGCAGTGAGCAGGATAGAGCTTGCTCTAAGATGAAGTCTTTGAGGCCTGGGCAGAGACGCTCCACCTCTTCCATCCGGGAAGGGCCTCCCGGGGGGACGGGGCCTCACGATGTTGCCTGGGAGGACCGTCGGGTGTGAGTCAGGCAGGGAGCCCTTCCTCCATTCCTCTGTGTCTTGAAATATGAGTGTAACCAGCTCCCTCCCAGATGCGCAGCGAGTGGATACACCCTAAACAGGCCAAACCCGCATCACACTGTGACCCTTCGCTTCGCTGTCCCGAACAGTCAGCTGTGTTCTTCTCCAAACGGCCATTCATCTTGCTGTCCACTTGCTTTTGAAATGACTTGAGGGAATTAGTATGTTTTAAAAGTCTGGAACCTTGCCTACTCAGACATTCTTCCTTGGTAATGTATTTGGCACTCATTAACAATTCAAGCCATTCTCAAGAAAGTTGAAAATGAAATTTACCTCTTTATTCATGCTTAAGCCTTTTTAGAAGAAGGAAAATGGTTTTATTTCCAGAGTGCTGAATGTCTCTGCTCTGATGATGTCCTTGTGTCTGAGAGACAAGGCATTCCTCAGCCTCAGGCCACGGTGATGCCAGATACTGGTTCTTCCTCGTCTGAGCAGACAGTCATCAGCCCAAGTTCAGAACAAGTCCAGATAATTGTCATGTTCTTCAGGAAGAAGAATCCTGCTTTTGGCATTGAAACTGTATATAAATTAAAACCTGATTACCTGAAGAACACTGCAGACAGCTTTTCAGGCTTCTAAGTAGCACATTGCCGGCCTCTTTACAGTCTTGGATTTAATCAGCGTGGAACATTTTTCGGTTTTCTCCCTTGGTAGCACAGAGAGCATAGAGCCTGTAAGTCCTGTGGGTTATTTCACAAATCCTCTTCTGCCACTAACAGAATCCAGGGCACCCTGAGAAAGGGGGTGTATGTAGTTCTAGCAGAACTAATTAGCCTGTTTTTATTTTCTTTTCCTTTTTTGCTTTCGAGTGAAATCATCAAACAATAAGTGAAAGTTGCACAGCCATAGCTTTGATTTTAACTTTTCATGGGCATCTTGGGATGTGACTCTAATGAGAACCAATCCATCAAAATTAGGCTTTTCTTGTTTGCCAGGCCATTAACATTGTCTTAATGTCATTAGCTTTGCTTAGTGGTGCACGTTTGCCATTGTAATTATTAAAAAGATAGCGTAATGTTTTTCAGATCTATTTCAGTGACAAAATGCCACATAGTGAAGTCTGAATAAATACATCTAGGACTTTCTTTGGGAAAAACACTAGTGACATGAAAGTATGTTCAGCTTGTGATGCAGTTTTCTCCCTGTGCAAAGGTAATTCCACATTAACAGTGATCCTGTGTTTTTCCATCTTTATTGAGGTCTAATTGACATATTTATAACACCGTGTAACTTTAAGGTATACAAAGTGGTGATTTGATGGCCATATATTGCAAATCAATTCCGACTGTAGCATTAGTTAACACTGGCATCATGTCACAAACTTACTATTTCTTTTTTTGCTGTGAGAACACATAAGATCTCAGAACAGTGATCATATTTTACATTTCATCTTCTGTGTTTTCTTTTTTGATAAAAATATCTTTTGAAAGACAAAGAAAGCAGAAAAGAAAGTAGTGAGGAAAAAAAAAACCAAGAAGGAAAAAAAATTAAAATGTGCTTTGCTAAGTATTATAGTCACTTTTCTTCCTATTAATTTTTTTTGCCTTCTCTTGAAATAAGAGCAGTTTGGTGTTTTTTTTTTTTTCTTAACCCACAAATAATTCACATTAGAAGTTAGTCACATGTATTACTGACTTGATCAGTTAGAACAGATGGGTATGGAAACAGCATTTTGCCAGATTTGTTCTGGGGCACACGTCTGGTCTCTTTGGCAGATTTTGGTCACTGTCTTCTTAGCAGAGTTGATGGACTAGGCTCCCAATGGACAGTAGTATGTTTGACCTTAATGTTACTATCATGTTCTTTGCTATGAATTTTATATTTTGCTTGAATGATTGCGCTCAGTTAAATTCCCTTATAATCTCCAACCGTTTGGCTTGCTCTTCATGTAAACTGGCCCTGCGCATCTCATTCAGTTACCTTGAACTTGTGTAAATGCACTGGGTGCTGTGGTGGTTATGGATGGTGTGTCTATTTCTGTCTCCTGGACTGTGATTTTCTTTCTTTTTCTAACATATAATCACAGGTTGTCTTTCACAGTTGGGAGATCAAGAGTAGTTTAATTGTATCCATTGTTACTCTAATTTGGGTACATTCAGTTTAAAGGGAGACCTTACTTTAAATCCTAATGCTGCTTCTTTCTTATTAAAGTTTTAAAAAAATAGTTTATTGAAGCATAGCTGATATACAATATTATATGCTACCAGGTGTACGATATGGTGAGTCACAATTTTTAAAGGTTATACTCCATGTCTGAAAAATGATAAGTATGTTATTTTATTTCCCATGTCGTACAGTGTATCATTGTAGTTTATTTTATACATAATACTTTCTGCCTCTTCATTCTCCAAGCCCGGTATTGCCCTCACCCACTGGGAACCAGCAGTTTGTTCTCTAAATCCATGAGCTTCTTTTTTGTTACACTCAGTCATTTGTTGCATTTTTTAGATTATACATACAAGTGATATGTCCTTGACTGATTTCACTAAGTATAGCAACCTCCAAGTCCATCTATGTGGTTGCAAATGGCAACATTTCCTTCTTCTCTCTGACTGAGTCCTATTCCATGAGCTGTCCCCTCACCCCTGTCAGAACTGGCATCATTAAGAAGAACACAGGTGACTGATGTCATTGAGGATGTGGAGAAGGGAGCCCTCTGCGCTGTGTGCCTTCTCTGCTGCCTGGCAGTCCCTGGCATGGCCCCGTTCTGTGGCTCACTGACCCCCATCCCTGCTTACTGCCCGTGGTCCCGTGGGCCGTACCGGCAGGGCAGTGCTCCCTGAGCATCTCCTCGGCACAGCTCAGTGAGCCCTCCAGCCCACAGGGTGGACCCAAGGACTGACACACGTAGGAGCAAGCTGTGCTCGCGTCACCCAATGCCCTCTTCTGCCGGAGTGGACACCCGCAGACTCGCCTTTGGACGGCCCGTTCTCCCCGCTTGGGACCAGGAGTAGGGACCGGGAGCCTGGGGCCTTTTCCAGGGCAGACAGCGAGCGGTCCTCACGGCCTCCAGCACCCCTGCTGCTGTTCACCAACCTCAGGAAGTTCATTCTAAAAATGTTCCCCGGAACTTTCCAGTACAGCTCTGTGGTGCGAGGATATTTCAGGGAGCAGCTCTGGATGCCGCGTAGGCAGGTTGCTAGGCAACCGTGAGCCCTGCCACACGTGGCCGAATCCTCGGCGCCTGGAATTAGCTGAGAGAGAAGGAAGTGTCCCTACCCCGCCCCCTGTGGGGCCTGCAGGGCAGGGATGCTTTTGCAGCAGTCTGGGGAGCTGACGGGGCGTCTGGTTGGTCGGGGGGTCCAGGGATGGGAATCCTGTCTGGCCTTAATTGTCTGGGTCATGGAAGCTGAATGTTGCAACTCTTCTAGATTCAAGCGTCTCTCCCAGCACCCTCTCAGCTCCTGCTCCTCACATGTTTGTGGTCCCTTGATGCCGTGGTGGGCAGGCTCCAGGGGGCAGCCCTGCCCTCACAGCCCAGGGTGGGACACTGGCCGCCACCCCGCTATAGTGCGTCCATCACATGGGCAGAAAGGAGTGAAAGGGGTCAGGACTGTGTGTGCAGATGGGTGAACATGAGTGCTTGTTCCCTTTGCTCTAAGATGAGTTCTTTGACTGTAAGTTTACGAAATGTGAGTGTTCAGAATGACTGTTTAAACCCCGGCTTGTAAAGCTCCTGAGCATGTAACAGTGGGCTCTGACCCGTGGGGTCGGCCCTACCCCCTTGGCCAGTCTTAGCTTAGACGGAATCCGGGGAGGGGCCAGGGTCTCAGGCTCTCAAGGTCTGGGCTGCTGGCCTTCCTGCTGCTTCTCGGGGAGATGACCCGATGCAGCACTGCTCCCCTGGGCCTGGGCGGCATGAGGTGCCCACTCACTGCTGTCATCTGGCTTCCCGTGTTTCTTCCCCAAGTGGCCCTGTGGCTGTGAACTTGCAGCCACGTGTGTAAAGCTGGTGTAACTTAAACCATGCCTGGTCAGCCTCAAGTTGCCAGTTAAAATAAGCTGCATAGTTATTTTGTGAGCCACCCTATAATTTTTTAAAATTTGAAATATGAAGCAAAGTAACAAAAGTTGATACTACTGTGCTGCATACCACTGAGAACTAAGCAGGCATCATCTGATTACGTATGTGCATGTGCATCTCTGCACATGTGTGTGATCTGTGTTTCCCCTGAGATCCACGTGCATTTGTGTGTGAACCTGTGCACATGCATGTAATCTGTGTTTTCCCCTGAGATCCGTATGCATGTGCGTGTGGACCTGTGCATGTGTATGTAATCTCTGTTTACCCTAAGATCTGTGGGTCTATTTATGTCTGCAAAGGCCACCTTATACTTGATTTACACTATACCCTGATGATTTGGGGCTATTATTGACTTAAGATATACATTTCAGGGGGTAGGTGAGGAACTTTGTGACATTTTCATGTGTAGAAATTGCTCTTCCAATGGATTTGGGCAGAGCTGGAATGAAGGCTTCTCCGTTTTCACCAGGCAGTGAACCCCCAGCCCCACAGCCCCCTGCACCCACACAGCTCTGCCAGCAGTTCATCCTTTGCGAGTGGACAGTGTGGAGGTGGAGCCGGTTGGTGCCAGGACCCATGGTCCTACTAGCCCTTGTCTGTCCATGACCCCATCCACACCAACGACTGTGAAGCTGATTTCCTTGTGACTTGATCGCTTTAGGGATGACTTTAGCACAAACGTTACTTTCCATTTTCCAAAGGACATGACTAGAAGGTCGGGCCCAACCCATGGAGCTGAGACTGACTAAAATCAAAGGAACCTTGCACGGACTGACCCTGTTCAAAGGTACGAACCTTCTGTGGATTCTGGTTTCCTTCTCCTTTGTGTTTCTGGGCTGAGTGATGCCCATGCTGACCTTGGTGTGAGTGGTGCATGTCTGAAGAGGCCACGCGGCCCTCGTATATCTGACAGTCTGAGTTTTGGTGTGAGACCAGCATGCTCTGGTTGTGTTTCTGTTTTCTCTCTGTATTTGAATGATAAAAATGAAATACATACCTTTGTCTAAAGCACCTCAGATAGTGGTAGGAGGAAGCACTGGCTGTTTTAAGTGCATTTTCATGTCACATGTGGTCAGTGCAGTTAGATGGAAATTGTAGTTACAGAGTCTCCCTCTTGAGTTGAGTAATCCTAGCCATGGTCTGGGGAAGAAACGGCATCTCCCCATGTTTCTTGATGACCTTGGGCAGGAGGTTGCCACGGCCCCAGGGCTGGTGTTGACCCACGGGGCACGCCTCTCCTAGAAGCAGCACAGGAAATCAGCGTGAGGCGCCCCATGCTGGGACCCCAGAGCCAGTGCATGATGTGTGGGGTGAGGTGGTCCTGCCAGCTTCTGTCCTGCCGATGCCAATGGGGGCCAGCCCTGGGCCACCTGGGAGGGAGCAGACCGACTGCTGGCCTGTGCGGCTGGCAGGGGAAGAGGGGCTGTTACTCACGAGTGCCACTCCCTTAGCACAGGGAGCGCCGCATGAACAGAGGAGTCCTTGTCATAGCGGAGACCCCTGTGCACACACCAGGCTGGTCTCAGTCTGTGTCCAGCCGTCAGGGCCCTGTGGGTCCACGGTCACCAGTCCTTTGCCTGAGTCAGGAGAGGGTCAACCCCCACGGGTCCAGGGCAGAGGGAGCCAGTCCTTGTCTTCAGGTTTCTTGAAGTGTGTGCATGTCTGTGTGGTGTGCATGTCTGTGTGGTGTGCATGTGTGTGTGGTATGTCTGGTGTGCATGGTGTGCCTGTGTGTGTGGTGTGCGTGCGTGTGGTGTACATGTGTGTGGTGTGCATGTGTGTGTGTGGTGTGTGTGCCTGTGTGTGTGGTATGCATGGTATGCATGTGTGTGTCTGGTGTGCGTGTGCATGTGTGTGTGTGCGTGGTGTGCATGGTGTGTGGTGTGTGTGTGGTGTGCATGCATGTGTGTCTGTGGTGTGTATGCATGTGTGTGTGTGTGTGTGGTGTGCATGTGTGTGTGCATGGTGTGCATGTGTGTGTGGTGTGTGTGTGCATGTGTGTGTGTGTGGTGTCTGTGCGTGTGTGTGGTGTGCATGTGTGTGTGGTGTGTGTGTGTGATCTTCCCTGGCTGTGGAGGCCTCGCTTCAGTGAGAGGCTCCTTTGTGATCTGTGTGTGCTATCTGTGCATGTGTGTGGTGTGTGTGTGTGTGTGTGTGTGGTTTGCATGTGTGTGGTGTGTGGTGTGCATGGTGTGCATGTGTGTGTGTGTGTGTGATCTTCCCTGGCTGTGGAGGCCTCGCTTCAGTGAGAGGCTCCTTTGTGATCTGTGTGTGGTATCTGTGCGTGTGTGTGGTGTGCGTGTGTGTGTGTGTGTGTGTGTGTGGTTTGCATGTGTGTGGTGTGCATGTGTGTGGTGTGCGTGGTGTGCATGGTGTGCATGTGTGTGTGTGTGTGTGTGTGTGGTTTGCATGTGTGTGTGTCTGTGTGTGTATGTGGTGTGCATGGTGTGCATGTGTGTGTGGTGTGTGTGTGTGTGTGGTTTGCATGTGTGTGCTGTCTGTGTGTGTGTGGTGTGCGTGGTGTGCATGTGTGTGTGGTGTGTGTGTGTGTGTGGTTTGCATGTGTGTGGTGTCTCTGTGTGTGTGTGGTGTGCGTGGTGTGCATGTGTGTGTGGTGTGTGTGTGTGTGTGGTTTGCGTGTGTGTGGTGTGTGTGTGTGTGGTTTGCGTGTGTGTGCTGTCTGTGTGTGTGTGTGGTGTGTGTGGTGTGCATGTGTGTGTGGTGTGTGTGTGTGTGTGGTTTGCGTGTGTGTGCTGTCTGTGTGTGTGTGTGGTGTGTGTGGTGTGCATGTGTGTGTGGTGTGTGTGTGTGTGTGGTTTGCGTGTGTGTGGTGTCTGTGCGTGTGTGTGGTGTGCGTGGTGTACATATGTGTGTGTGTGTGTGTGTGTGTGTGTGTGTGATCTTCCCTGGCTGTGGAGGCCTCGCTTCAGTGAGAGGCTCCTTTGTGATCCTCTCTTCCTTATAAACTGAGGAGGATGTAGCACACATGCTTTTGCTTTGGACCTTATGTTCACTCACTCAACACTTTCGAGGAATCACCTTCATTCTTACACAGAGATTCTGGAAGCGGCAGTGGCCGCACTGGTTTTTATTAAGTTTCTGTGCTGCGGAAGGCCCCCTCTCAGAAGGAGGGCCCTGGACTCGGCACAAGGTAGGAAGCAGACAGCCTCGCACCCTGGACGGTTCCCGACAGAGCCTGCCCGGGGAGGGTGGGAGCGCTGTGTTTTGTACCTGCGTTGAGACCAGACTGGATTTTGTTTTCTGCTTGGTTGTGCTTGTTTTGAAATCAAATTCTCACTATCAGTTAAGTAAATGAAGGCTGGGACACACTGCAGATTTTTCACCTAACAAATTATTTTTCCCTCAAAGTTTCAGCAAAAAAGCAGACCTTTGGTGAGCTTATCTGCAATTGTCTAGTATCCTAATGGCTCTATTTGTATCTAATGTGTTCCTAAAGTATTTAAAGAACATGCTCAGCCCTAGAGTGTAGCTTTGGTTGTGTGACTGGTTGTGAACGGTCAGTAACAGCAGCCGCTGCAGAGCGGTCCTGCCCTTACAGTTGGCATCCTGCCTCCTTGTAAGGCTGCTTGAATCTCCCACCAGGTGCCAAGCCCTCCCAACGGGCGCACTGACTGCTCTGTGAAGCTGTAAACTGAACATCACCAATCCGGCTTTCTCTAAGCCCCGCTGGGCAGTAGCCGGACTGTTCTCAGGCAGAGTGAAGGGCTGAGCTGAGCATCTGAGCCTCGCGATCAAAGGTCCTCTCTGTAGCCAGGGCCCGTGGCTGGCCTGGCCTGGGGCCCAGCGTGAGGGCTGTGCATCCGGGCACCGGGTCACGGGCCCCTTGTGGAGGCCCAGCGGATCCCACTTGAGAACCGGATCTGCGCTGCACACTGCAGTCTGGACTGTACTCTGAACCCCCTGAGCACCTGTGTCTTGAACAGCAGCTGAATGGTCACCCAGGGTGATGCTGGCGACCTGACCGGCGGGGAGGGGCTTTGTCATCAATAAAGGGAAGCCAGTCAGTTACAGGCCCCGTTTCCTCTCAGTGAACCCGGGCCTGCCGCTCACCCACTTCCTGTGTAGGAGTGGAGGCTCGTGAGTGGAGGAGAGATTAAATGGGTTTAGAGTGATCGCAACATAAACAGGACAGTAATCTTGGGATCACACCAGATATTTAGGATGAAGAGTCTGAACTGTGGGTGAAGACGCATTTTAATTCTGTATCAGGGCTGAGGAAGGTGCAGTGATTTCGTCCTTCTTTTATATTACGAGCCGTTGACATCACCAGGGAGCTCCATAACTAGACATCAGTGTAGCGTGAGCTGTCATCGAGTTTCTGTTGATTTTCCCTGTGATGCTGCTGGGAGGCATCAGACATTGATGCCTGACTGTCATCCGAGGTGAATCTAACGGGAGACCCGCTCCCCGTCCCTGGGCCCCCCTTTCTCTGTCCCCGGGGCCCCCCTCCCTCCCAGGACCTCCTTGGCGTCTGTCAGTCTGAGGCATTGTCTTCTTCTCGAGTGCGGGCAGCACATCTCCATCCTCATGCTTCCACCCTGAGTCCCGCAGACGCCCGGGCTCCAGAGGCAGCAGCCGCCAGCATCTGTCCCCGCAGAGGGGCCGGGCTGCAGCCTCTCGGCAGCCAGGACCGCCCGCCCGGCTTGGCGGCCGTTGGGGTACGGTGCCCCTTCGGTCTGATTCCTGCTCGTGGAGGCCACCCTCTGTGGCCCTACAGGGACAGCGGGTGTCTTCAATGACGCTGTTCTATTTGGTGGGGAGGGGACAGTCTCCCACCCTCTTTTTATGTGAAATTGCTTTTGTTATGCTGACATTTTTATGGAGCGCTCATGAGAAATGTCTCTGTAATCGCTGCCGTTTATTTTTCGATTATTTTCTTCTTTCTGGTAGCATTAAGTCCCCTGTTGATATCATATAACAATTTAATCTCTCAGGTTAAAAAAATGGTTTCTGGTAAAGACATGAGTGGCTTCATAGTTTTTCATGAATGGAGAATGGTATTAAGTTGGTTGTGAGTTTTGAAAGAAGAAATAAAGACTCACAGAAGCCTCCTGACATGTGACAAAGCAGCACAACAGCAGAAGCGGCAGCTGCATCAACCCTGCAGGATTAACTCTCTCAGAGGTTCTGTTCCCTGAGATCCATTGCTAACCCCTCAGCCACAGGGACCTCAGAGGGAAACAGATGGCATCTTCGTGGTGAAATCAGACCCATTTCAGTGGACACCCAGGCCGGGCACAGCACAGCCAGGGCCCGGTCCTGAGAGCTGCAGCTCCTCTCTGTCTCCTGCACTTCTTCCGGCCAGGAAGTTTTCGTCTTGGAAGAGGGTGCGCACAGCCCTGTTGGCGTCGCAGGGAGTGGCCAAGCAAGAGGAAAAGGCACGAGAGGGTCCGGGGGCAGCGCGCCGTGACGGTCCCTCTGGAGCGGGTGTGGGGATGCACGCAGTTACTCACAGTCCGCCGCGGGTTCCGGCAGAAACCCAGCTTCGCTCCCTGGGGGTCAGGCAGTCATGAGTGACCCAGGCTGAGCTAATACTTATGCTGGACTGAATGTGTCAGGAACGTCAGTTTGTTGTGATCGTTGTAACAGTGGGATTCTTCAGGCTGGCCGGTGTGGAATCAGCTTTTGTTGGTCTGGGGCTCCAAGTCTGCAGTCGCATCCTGGGCAACAGGCTGCAGGGCGTCCTCTGGGTGGGGGTACAGGTGAGCGGCGAGGCCACTGAAGGCCAGCCCTCAGAGCCCTGTGCCCACTGACCTTCTTCTTATGGGATAAGTGTAAACAATGTCTCTCCTCTCCCCTGAGAATGAAAATCCTGTTCTTTTCTCCACTAACATATTCAGTCAATAGTAGAGAGTTTGAATTGAATCACTGAGATTCAGTTTTCCCACGAAATTCATCCAGGCTCCCTGCTGCACGCCCCACTCCTGTCTCCAGACCTGGGAGCATCTGCTTTGGTGCGTGTGAAGGTGTTTCTGGGCCTCCCCGGCCTGTGCACCAGGGCACACACAGACGTCCTCCTGTGTGGGGTTGAGACCACATGGGATGTGAGGCATGCCCCACATGGCCCCAGAGGGCCCTGCTTGCTCACCTGTGTAGTGCGCAGTGTTTCTCTGGAGAAGCACACGTGTGGTTACGCGTCTGGTCTGGAAGTCCTCGTCCCTGTGGGCGGTCAGCGCCCTGCAAGTGGGGAACCTCTGCGGCTGTGTCCACAGCCCACCCTCCGTAGCTTGGGCCTCATGCCCCTCAGTTGTACTATATTTGGGATTCTTTGCTGAAGACACATGTTTATTTATCTTCTCCCCATGTGTTCCTGGAGTACTGTTCTGTTCAGGGAAGGAGTTATATCATTGAACCGGGTGTGTTAGCAATTTCTCCAGAAAGAAAATGTGTGGTCCCCTGGTCATGGCACGCCCGCCTTGTCTGGAAGCCTCCTGACCCTCCTGCCGAGGTTTGCACAAACCCAGGTCCACACACAGGTCACCCTGCTTCCGGGCAGGGCACCGCGTGTGTTGTCTGGGCTTCTTGTGGTGTGGCTCTGTTGATTTGTGTCTTAAATCTTCGCTAACGTTTGTTTTCACCATGTTTCGATCTCAGGCAGAGAGCACAGGCAAAGCCCTGAGGAGTAGTAATGGATGCCTCACTAACACAGCAGGCGTGCTGGGTTCAGGTGGGCTGGTGGGGGCTGAGGCCCTGTGGGGGGCTGTCAGTGTGGTCACTGGGAGGGGCCCGGGGACTCCTCAGAGAGTTGAGACCTGCTGGACCCCTGAAAGCCATGGCGAGTGGATCTGAGGAAGATGCTCGTTTGTTCCTACTCACATCTGCAGGCACATTCCCCAAGGTGATTTACAGAGCTCTCACTTTGTGGTAGGGCTTTCCCAGTGACTCAGTGGTAAAAAATTCACCTGCAATGCAGGAGCTGTAGGAGATGCAGGTTTGATCCCTGGGTCACGAAGATCCCCTGGAGGAGCGCATGACAACCCCCTCCAGTGTTCTTGCCTGGAGAATCCCCTGGACAGAGGAGCCTGGTGGGCTGTAGTCCATAGGGTCATAAAGAGTTGGCCACAACGGAAGGGACTTAGCACACACTTTGTGGCGTTTGCTCTTGACCTTTGCAGTCCTGGAGTTGCTCGTTTCTTGTGAAGACACATCTCCCCTCCCAGGAAGAGCTGGCAGCAGGGAGGGATTTCCTGCGCCTGTAACGAGCTCACTCAGAGCTTGGTGCCTGTTGCCCCATCCCATGTTGGCGAGGCCTGGTCTGTGATAGCAGTCATGTACCACTGATGAGTATAGCATCCCGTCTCACATGGGGCTTCAAGGACCGTGATGTGTGGGTGAGGTCAGGCATTTCTTCTCCAGGTGGTTGTGAACGATGGCTCCACCCTCTGGGTCTCAAACATAAATGCAGCACATTCAAGCCCACCCTGAGTTGTCTGGGGGAGACACACAAGGTGGGGTTTCAGCAACATGGGGGTTGGGTTTTCTTCCGCTGTGAGGAGGAGTCTCACTGTGACTCAGTAAATGCCGGGAAAGGTTGCCCTACCCCCGCCACCTTTCTGACTGTTGATACTTGGACCGTGTTCCCACGACTGTGGGAAGAACCGGCCCGAGAGCCTCCTGACTTGCATGGCCTCCAGCGACTGGCACCTCCAATCAGGGGCGTGGTCTGCCCGCCACCCCAGCCTCTGCCTTCAGGGCTGGGTCTGCACCCACCTCGCCACCCACCTGGGCCCAGGTCTGCATCTCACCTGCACCAGGTCCCTGTAGAATGCATCTCTGCAGTGACTGCCAGCTCATGTCAGGAGTGAAGGTTACACACGCACACACAACGCACAACACATATGCACAGGCACACATGCACATGCACACACAGACACACACACACAAACACACACAGGTTTTTAAAACAAAAGATGACTTTTCTATACCTTCCAGTAACATCAGAGACCCCCTGGAGTGTTTTATGGACTTAATTTCTTTAATCCCTTAAGCGTCCAAAGAAAGTAAACATATGTGGATACTGTTTCCACTTTGCAATTTGGGAGAAAGGATGACTTACCACTTCAGAGAAGTCAGAGGCGGAGCCCGGAGGAAGCTTAGCTTTCCCCCCGGGCCCAGCCTCTGTGACCAGTCCCTGAGAACTGCCCTGGCCACGTGGAGCACCCTGGAGAGGAATCAGCAGGCGCCTGGGCACTCAGCCCTTGAGCTCCCAGCTCTGGCACCAGCAAGCGCCACCCACGCCAAGACTTTGCACACCCCCTGCCAGGCCAGGCCTGTGGCCTGATGGGAGGAGCCCAAACTTGACTGTTTGTATCTATTTAGTACTACTAATACTGAAAATTAATGTGTTAAATCTTCCTTTTAATTCAGGAAGGTAAAATAAATATGGTACTGAGTAATCAAACTTTCCTCATTGCCTATGCATTGTTGTAAATAAGGCGGTTTTTCTGTGTGTGCTGCAATCACAATTTAAACTCGATCTACATGTTAAATGATACTAGAATAGCATTTCTGCATTAATATATACTTATGCAAAGTTGTCATATTTTTATGAAATCTAAATGTGAGTATAAATTTTTTGAACTAAACAGGAAAAGTATTTTAGCCTCCACAGCATACCCTTAAGTGTATACCCCGTGATTGCCAAGAATGGATTGAAGAATATTCAATATGTAACACTAGCTGCGGTGCACAAATAATTATGGGAAAACAAAAAGACTAGTAGATGGAAAATTAAAGCATTCCATTAGAAATAAATATTGGATTATTGTTTGAGTAAATGCAATTAAATATTTGGTGTTTGATACTAGTCAATTAAAGTGAAGACATAATCTAATTTGTTTTTATTTGAGTGGAGAAACACTTCTAAAATGTTATTGAGTATTCCTATTATGTTTCTAACAATTCCATGAAGTTGAATGAATAAATCAAAACAGCTATGCCTTCCCAGTACATAAACCGCCCTTTTTTTTTAACTAATAAGGATAGAAATTATAATTTATTTCTCTCATAAAGCCAAGTTATTTCTTGCCTTCTCGATGTATACTTTATGTACAGAAAATGCCCACATACCAGGTGTGCATTCTGTGTAGCTTGGGCACCAGTCAAGACAGAGAACCTTTCCACATTTCAGAAACTGGTCTACATTCCAGAAAGTTCCCTCACTGTTCCTCCTCGGCCATTGGAAGCAAAGTCCATGAGCCCCTCGCGGAGATGAACCAGCATGGTTTAGTGTGAGGACATGTCGTTGCTGCGTGCATAGTGTGGAGGGCATTGCAGCTGCTGCGTAAGTTCTGCAGAGAGATGGGCATGAGCTCTGAGGGCTTCATCCAGCTCTTGAGGGTAGGACATAGCGCCACCCCGATGTGGAAGCAGAAGGGGCCCCACCGTGGCGGGGGTGGCCACGGAGGAAGCCGCTGCAGGATGTCCTGGCCCCAGAGTGCGGCCGCCGGCCGTCTGTCCCCCACCCGTGGCAGCAGCTTCAGCGTCCTCCCTGGGGACCGGGACGTGTGGCTGCTGCCCATGTCCAGGACTCGCTGACAGCAGCTCACAGGTGCAGAGAACGCACACTCCCGAGTGACCGAAGGTGCCGAGAAGGTCTCGGGCCTGGGTTCACGGAAGCTGTCCAGGAGGACGGCACCTCAGACACTGGGGGAGTAGCCACCCCGAGGGACGGTTCCAGTCCAGGAGCCGATCTTCTGGGAGAGTGTGCCTGTCCCACAGTTCCACAGGACGTGCACAGTCACACACAATCCCTGCTGTTCACAGGTTCCCAGCAGGTGCTTCAGGGTGACCCCCCCCCCACGCTGGGCGCCACCAGAGGACCTGGCGTCCACCAGCTGAGGCCTGACTGAGTGCAGGGAGACGTGGATGGGGGTGGGTGTCTCACCCAGGCCAAGAAGCAGAAAGTAGGACACGTCCCAGCAGCACACAGCCCTGCTGTCCAGGCCCACGTCTGCTGAGGTGCCGGGCGCCTCTGGGTGCTGGATGCTGGCTGCACGTGAGCAGTAGGGACGTGGAGCTGCAGTCCTGACCCGGGGCTCCGGGGCCAGCATGCAGGACCGCTAGAGCCAGCAGATTAAGCACGGGTGCCCCTGAGGAGCCCTAGGAGGGCTGGCTGCACAGACACGGGGAGAGAATCGTCACAGGGAGCTGGAGCTGCCAAGCCTGAGACTTGCAGCGTGAGCCATCCAGTTGGAGCCCTGGGGGAGCCGGTGCTGTGATCCAGGCCAGACTCAAGAGCTGACGTTTCATCCTGAGTCTGAAGGCAGGAAAAGCTGATTCCCCAGTTCGAAGGGAGGCCATCAGGAGAGGCCCTCTCTTACTGGAGACGTCAGTGGTCTGTTCTGTTCAGGCCATCAACTGATTGGACAAGGCCCACCTGCTCAGGAAGGCCACCTGCTGACTCAGCCTGCCTGTTGAAGTATTCACCTCCTCTGAGGACACCTTCAAAGACAAAGCCAGAACACCCGACCCAACGTCGGGGCCCCTCTCAACCGGCAGGTTGACACATTTGGTGAACATCCCAGAAGGGAGAGCTGACAGTCTGGGAACACGTCCTCAGGTAGACAGAGGGCCCGAGGCTTATGCACCTAACTGCCAGATGCTCCCGCCACCGACGTGGAATGCACATCCATCTTGTCCTGGAGAAGGGTTAGGACGCTGCTGTGTGCCGGAGGGGACCCAGATGTTCAGCTCTGACCTGGAATTCAAAGCCCAGCACCTCCGCAGCCAGGTTGTTCTGGGCACAAGTGTAAACACAGCGACATCATGTAATGTGACTGACCCAGTGCCATTAACACCAGCCATAGTTGACACACATTCTGTAAAAATCTTTTAAACAGGATTATTTTCAAACTCTGTGGGCTTGTGACCTAGCTTATTCTCAGGTAGCCTACAGTGCCACTCCAGAAAGCTCCCAGGTGACTTGCCTTGAGAAATTATTCTGGGAAAGCAAACTAATAGTCTGGGGCACTTTATGTAAATGCATATGTATTAAATAAAGTATAGAAATATGTAGCATTTGTATGAAGAAACATTATCTATAATAGTATATATAATAAATTTAATGTATAAATATATGTATATAAATAACTTTTGTTTAACAAATTTTAAAGGGCAAGTTCCCATCCTCCACGGATCTTCCAATTTAGTTGGGAGAATAATATGCGTAACCTTAAAAGCCAAGTAAGATAGAAGGTAGTGCTAGAAGTTGGGGAGCCCATGATGAGCTCCTGGTGTGCACTGAGTCAGGAGAGGCGCTCCGCACAAGGTGATGCCGGACTTCCAGACCGTGGGGCGGGTGTTGGCCAGTAGGAAAGAGCAGGACGCAGTGAGGAGACAGGCAGCCTGGCAGAGTGAAGCACTGTCGGAGGCAGTGGCCGGGGGGGTAGGGGGTGCTGGAGCTCAGACCCTGAAGGGAACAGGGCACTTCTGGGTGCATGCAGACACCGTCCGAGTTGTGTGAGTGTCACAAAGAGCAGGGAGCATCTGAGCTGTAAGGTGCGGGCTGTGGCGTCCCAGGTCTTGCTCTGCGTGACTCGCTGAGCTTGCTGCCGCGGGGCTGGGCCCCAGACCCTTCTGTACATCAGCAATGGGCACAAAAGGATGAGCTGCGAGCAGGGACTCGGGATCTGGGGATGGAGTGAGAAAGGGCCCCTCATGGCAGGGGCAGTGAGGCTGGAGGAGATGGTCACTTGTAAGAGGAGTGGAAAGAATTTCAGTTCATGGAATAAGTAAGGTAATGACAGTGAGAACATGGCTAATTGGTGATTAACTTAGTTTTCTGTGTTCAGATGACAGTTTTGGCAGTGCTCGCTGTGTGTGCACAAGTGTGTTTCTTGATACTGATATTTGCTCTAAGAGTTGATCTGTAGAGTGAGCTACTGAAAATAATTGCAGATGGTGAGTAGCCCAGGAAGGGTTCCAAGCCCTGGGAATGTCTTTTCTAGTTTATTAATACTAATCACAGCAGCCTGTGAGGTTCAGTTCAGCTCAGTCCCTCAGTCATGTCCAATTCTTTGCAGCCCCATGGACTGCAGCACACCAGGTCTCCCTGTCCATCACCAGCTCCCAGAGTTTGCTCAAACTCATGTCCATTGAGTTGATGATGCCATCCAACCATCTCATCCTCTGTCGTCCCCTTCTCCTCCCGCCCTCAATCTTTCCCAGCAACAGGGTCTTTTCAAATGAGTCAACTCTTCGCATCAGGTGGCCAAAGTATTGGAGTTTCAACTTCAACATCAGTCCTTCCAATGAACACCCAGGACTGATCTCCTTTAGGATGGACAGGTTGGATCTCCTTGCAATCCAAGGTACTCTCAAGAGTCTTCTCCAACACCACAGTTCAAAATCATCAGTTCTTCAGCACTCAGCTTTCTTTATAGTCCAACTCTCACATCCATACATGACCACTAGGAACATCATAGCTTTAACTGTATGGACCTTTGTTGGCAAAGTAATGTCTCTGCTTTTTAATATCCTGTCTTAAGTTGGTCATAACTTTTCTTCTAAGGAGTAAGCATCTTTTAATTTCACGGCTGCACTCACCATCTGCAGTGATTTTGGAGCCCCCCCAAAAAGTAAAATCTGTCACTGTTTCCCCATCTATTTCCCATGAAGTGATGGGACCAGATGCCATGATCTTAGTTTTCTGAATGTTGAGCTTTAAGCCAACTTTTTTACTCTCCTCTTTTATTTTCATCATGAGGCTTTTCAGTTCCTCTTCGCTTTCTGCCATAAGGGTGGTGTCATCTGCATATCTGAGGTTATTGATACTTCTCCTGGCAATCTTGATTCCAGCTTGTGCTTCCTCCAGCCCAGCGTTTCTCATGATGTGCTCTGCATATAAGTTAAACAAGCAGGGTGACAATATACAGCCTGTGAGGAGGATTCCCCTGTTGATATGGGGTCCATGGTGCTGGGTATCTGGGAACTTGGGGACCCTGGGGCAGCGGCAGAGTTCCTGTATGGACCACATGCAGGTTGGTGCTTTTGATTGTAACTGGGGTCAGCCTTGCCCCACGGGTGGGGAGGCTTTGACACAGGCAGGGGTGCCGGAAGCTTCTCTGCAGTAGGTCACGGTCTCAGCTCACAAGTGAGCACGGCTGACGCATGGTCAGAGCTCTGTGGCCGCTCCTACAGCCTGACCCCGCCTGGGCTTCAGGGTGCCTTGAGAGAGGGAAGGCCTGTGACTCCTTCTCCTGGGAGAGGGACACTGAGGTTCCTCTGATCCTACCCACGCCACAAGGGAGGCATCCTGTTAACATGTGCAGTGGTCAGGAGCTGTCACCTGTGCCCTGAGGGGTTGAGCTCGCCTGGGGTCTCAGGCGCAGGTGAGGACCCAGGTCACGACTGTCCTGCATCTTCTCATGACCAGTGGGGCCTCACACCTGTTCTGGACCACCCGTCAGCAGCCCTGGAGAGCCGTCTCTGAAGTTTGTCCCCAGCCCTGCCTGGCACCCTTCCCACAGGGGCCGCTCACCAAACGGCAGGCACCTGGGCCTCTGTGGAGGAGCAGGAGTGCAGAGGCGAGGCTGAGCTTCCCTGGGCTGTAGGCGGCCCTGGGAGCAACCAGAACAGCACAGGCACGTATTCCCTATCGCATAGAAGCAGGGGCAGGAGTGGCGTGGGCCTCCTGTGCTGTCTGCGTCGTGGGTTTCAGAGCCCTCTGGGCAGGCCCGTGACTCAGGCCGCACACCTATGGGACCCAGCGAGCGCTCCTCAGCAGGCGGCGGCCAGGACCCTCTGCTTCCATGTCTGCACAGTTGGCGCCCCATCCCTGCTCGGAAGGAAGGCTTTGGGGTGTCCCCTGCCCATCCTCGGGATGTGCCTTTCTTAGCAACCACTAACTTGTCACTCCAAAGTGTTAGAGAAAAAAAACCAAACTCCAAATATAGATGCCCCGGATTCTCTTTGTCACAGAGATTGCCTTGTTTGTATCACTTGTAGAACATTTTAAAGTGTTTGAATTAATTTTACCCAGGGTTTAAACCCGGGCAGACACTTCATCCAGTGTTGAAAGCAAGGATGACACCTAATGAATGTTTGAAAAGCAGGAACCTACATGGAGATTCGGATTCCAGATCAAGGAGGAGTGCAGTTGGTCCTTTGCTAACATTTGAAACACTGGCTCTTCAGATGAGACGTTTGGAGGAGAAACGTCATCACAAAACCAGTGGGTGACTCCATAGTCACTAACCTTCCCCACACACAACACCGTAAAGAAGAGTTGTTCCACTCTGCTGGTTCTGAACTGTGGGACTCAGGGAAGACAGCCTAAACTGTCTTAATGACTAACAGAAGCGTTATCATGATACCATTTGAAGGAATTTGAGAGAAAGGGGACTTCCCTGGTGGCTCAGTGGTAGAGAATCCGCCTGCCATTGCAGGAGACGGGGCTCCGATCTGCGGGTTGGCAAGATCCCCTGGAGGAGGGCGTGGCAGCTCACTCCGGTACTCCTCTGATGGTTGGCATTCCTGGGCTTTGCTGGCACTCATCAGTGGACAGCGTGGGGCAGAGGGAAGCGAACGCATTAGCGCAGCGCTTGGGAAGGCACCGTGGGAGGAGTCGCGGAACTGCGCCCTCCCCTGCCCTGGGAACCTGGGTGCTGCTGGTGCTGGGCACCCTGCTTTCCTCCCCTGAAGTCTCAGGGACTCTCACACTGGTCATCATTGGTGAACGCAGAGTCTCCCCAGCTGTGCTTCCGAGGAACACAGTCACTTGGGTAGAGGACTGTTTACGGGTTTACTACTGAACTTTGCAAAATAGTTTCAGATAGCATGTGCCTTCCTGTATGACAGAGCCAGTCGGTTAATCCACAGATGTATTAAAGCTTCTCTGAGAGCACTGCGCTGGACACCGTGGCCCAGTGAGCACCGTGGGGGTTACTGACCGAGGGGCACCTTCAGCCCAGTTAAGGAAGCAGCAGGTAGCTGTGGCCACTGGACCTGGACACGAAGCAATGACCATCGTGGCCTCGAGGGTACCACCGGGTGTCCACGTGTCAGGAATAAGGACGTGGGTGCTCACGCTGTGGCTGCTGTTGAAGAATGCGGACTGTGGTTCAGACAGGTCTGCTGCTGTTTCATCTTCATTTAGTTTGTAACTAAAAACCCTGTCCACACGTCAAACTAATGCTCTCAGAGGGCCTGTTAGCACTAGCTCAGGCACCTCTGCACTCGGACAGGGTGCTGGCCTTGTGTGGTTTCCTTCAAGCCTCTCTCACATGACGTCTGCTGGGTTGGCTCTCACTGGTTTCTGCCAGGGGTGGAGTGGCTCAGAGGACACGGAACCGTCAACAGCACATGTGGATTTGAATCTGCAGCCTCACTTGGAGCACAGCAGGCCTGAGCTCGACTTGGTGACCTGAGCCTCTGCTCGGACATCATGATTGGCTGTGACCAGGTTGTGACGTGTGCTGCCTTGGGGTTAAATGTGTAACTGATCCCAGCGAACATTCGGCCTGCCCCCGCCTTTCTCTGGACGGTGAAGTTCAGGAGGAGAACCAGAGGAGTGGTGATTCAGCTTGTTTGAACAAGAAAATGATGCTTGAACCTGGAAGCTTTTGTGTAGATTTTGTGCTGAGTGTGGGCTTCTCATCAGACCTGAGTATCAGGTTTGCTTCTTAGACGTTTGTGAACAGATTCGATGACAGACTGAAGGTGATGTTTCACATTCTGAGATTGTTCACTTCAGAAGGACTAGAAGTTGTGGAGACAGCAAGACTCTGAGATAATTACAGGTAGACACGCAGAAACAATTGTTTGAATTACTGACAATAATTCTGGACGATTGAGTGGTTTTACAGAAATGTAATTTTAATGTGTTCACTCTCAGGGGGAATGATTAAAAGCCTGGCTAAATAGATGTCATTCGGGAACCTGCTTTAATGAGAAAATAAATACATGGCAGTGTTTGAGAGGGTTAAACTTTTCCTTCGTAATATGTCTTGGCTGTTAATTTGTGTAGCAACTTCTTTTTTTCCTACTTAGCAGAAAAATAGACTTCAGGACTGTGAAAGTGAGCACACATTACAAATGAGTGGACACTGTGTTAAAATTTCAGATGAAGCATGAAGTACTAGAAGGCAGTGAAGATATGTGTGTGGCAGAGTCAAGGTGAACAGACGCAGTTTCTCAGGCCTCTAGGTCGGAAGACTCAGAGGCTGGCTTCGGGAGATTAATGCAACCTTGGGAAAACCACCTTGAAGACCCTCAGTGGCTGAAATCCTATCAGTGCCAGGAAACAGGCTCCCTCTCCTCCTGTGCAGTGAAGAGTCCAGCTCCCCGGGGTGTTCTCGGCTTGCACACTCGCTGAGTGTTTGTGTCCAGGGCGCAGGCGTGTGTGGACAGCAAGTGCTGCTAGACTCCGTTTGGTGAAGAGAGGGGACAGGGTGTTGAACCTGACTTGCCCCAGGTTCAACAGCCTGACAGCCCGCAGACCACAGCCCTGTCCCCGGGGAGCCTGGCCTCGGAGGCTCCTCCCGTCTCACTCACGTTAACCTTCATGTCCTCACCGTGTGAGCGGGACAAGGGCTGCAGTCTGTCCCTGGGGATCGGGGGGCGAGGCTGAGCGCAGTGCCCCTGGGGGGCGGTCGGAGGGGCCCTGGAGCTCTGCCCTGGGCGCTGCAGCTCTCTCCTGCTCGTATCTCTCCCAAGTCATCCTCTCGCACCCCAGGCCCCAGCAGGGACTCCTGTGCGCCTTCCGATCTCGCTCCAGAGCTGTCCGTCCTTCAGTAACTGAGCACGGCCCCACCTCTTTTCTCCTGGCACTTGTCAAGACAGCCGTGTCCACTTTGTTTCCTCAAGGGCAGTTCCCGGAAACACACAGTGTTTCCACTCACCCCGGTGCGTATTCATCACAAAGCCCCCGTCTGGGTCCTCCTTCCTGGGGGATGGAGTTGCTGGAAGGTGAATTGTTCGAGGGTTGACTCGCCCAGTTCTCCCAGCGCCTGACCCTCCCAGGCAGTGCAAGAGCCCCTGGTGATGTAGCTCCCCAGACACACCCAGGCTCCGCCTCCCGGGGGCATGGAGCAGGCGTGGGGGAGAGAGGCCTCAGGCAGGTGCATGACCTTGACCTTCAGAACTGGGGTGTTGTTCAGAGACACACTGACATCAGGGATCCCAGACTCAGGTTTTCAGTGCTTTTATCCATTTTCTAGACTTATCGGGAAACGGTGGACAGATCCCCAGATAAGTTTAAGGTGTACAGTATGGTGGTTGGATTCACACACATTGTGAAATGATTTTAGCAAGTTCACTAACATGCCTCGTCTCACGTGGATACAGTAAAAAGACAGGAAAGAAGAACAAAGGAGAAAACATTTTCTCCTTGTGGTTGAGACACTTAGGACTTATTCTCTCGTCACTGTCACTCATCACACGGCAGTGTTAGCTCCAGGCTCTGTGTTGTGAGTTACAGCCTGGGCTTATTCGTCTCACAGCTGGGAGTTTGTCCTCTTCCTCCAGAAGCCCCAGCTGTCCTCACCTCTGGTGACAGGTCTCATCTCTTTTCTGTGGGTATATGCACACAGAATATATGTGCATGCATGTTTTAGATCCCAGATATAAGTGAGATCATACAGTATTTGTTTTTCTTATTTGTTTGACTTATTTCACTTAACATAATGCCCTCAATGTTATTCCAAATGGCTGGGTTCCCCTTTTTTATCACTGAGTACTATTCCATTGTATATGTGTGTGTGTGTGTGTGTGTGTAACATGTACCGTGCCTTTTTGATCCATCCATCCACTGATGGACATTTAGGCTGTTGCGTTACTGGAGCAGGGTAAGCAGTGGTGCTATGAACATGGAGGAGGCCACGAGGCATCCCTGACGATGTTTGCGGCTTCTCACTTCTGTGTGCTTCACCCGCCTTGAGCTGCTCCAAACAGGCCTGCAGAGATGCATCTAAGCGTCTTGAATGGACTGTCCTCCCACCACCTCAGGGAGATGCCCCTCCTGCCACAAGGAGAGTCTTGTTTCCAGGGAAGGAGGGATGGAGGCAGAGCCGAGAGCCAGGGTTGCGTCCGCCCCTCACTCCAGCCCTGTCCCCACCACAGGCACCAGCTGTGTCTACGGTGTTCACATCCCAATGGTGAACAGCATCCTTGTTCTCACGGTCAGCGTTCCCGAGAGTTGTTCTGCGTCTCACCTGTGTGAGTCTAGGGGGCTGGCTGAGATGGCAGTTTATGTGCTACTCAGTTACGTAGGAAGTCATTGTGTTTGTGTTGGAAATCTTATGCTCACCCTGTAAACCTGTCACTAAGAGTGTGAATTTCAAGTGTCAAAAATCCTGTCGACTCTAAAAAGGCTTCTGTTTTAGTTGAAGACACAAGCTGATCAGTCCTTCTCAGCCTTGCGTGCTTCAGAGTCACCAGGGGTCTCACTGAGATGTGGGTTCTGACTCAGGGAGTGGGTGGCGCAGACTGCGTCTCTGAGCCCTCCTCGCTGACCGCTGTCCAGGGAGCTTGGGTGAGTGGTGGGGCGGGGTGGCTGACGCGTGTTGTAGGACATCTCAGCATCCACAGAGTGGCTTCTCCTGTGCGCCCTGTGCTGTGTTACATGCAGACGGGAAGTAAACGTCAGGAAGAAATACAGAGTCTTGCCAGCTTCCGAGACCAGCGTGACCGGGCAGAGACTGTCACGGAGCCATTGGGTGGAAGGGACAGGGGTGGCTAGGAGCTAGAGAGGGAACATGAGCGTTAGTGAGCTTTGAGGCCAAGTCATGGAGTATAGTAGAACTGGGCTGGAATCTGGGTCGGACCTCCCACTGGTTGTGTATAACAGAACAGGTGACTTCATTTATAGGATCTTAGATGCCACCGCTGAGAGACAGGACAGGAATGCACATACGTGCATGTGTGTGTATGTGTGCACATGTACACTATAGATGTCAGGTGTGCGTGCATGAGGTCTGCATAGGTGCCTCGTGTCCACATGTGTACACTAAGTGTACATGTGCATATGTGTACCCTGTGTATATGCAGGTCTAAACACACATGCCGTGTTGTAGGCAGCACGTCTGTACGCGTGTGCGTGTCATGCGCAGCACATCGTACAGTACATGTAGGTTTGTGTCCTTAAGGGGGCGGTGCCTGGCACCCCTCCCTCCTCACCCCTTCCCCAGGGTGGTCCGGAACTCCTCTCTCTCATGGCCCCTCTGCTCACTGTTTGCTCCTGTTCCCTGTCCTGAAGTTTAAGCTTCAGAGACACAGGGAGAGAGTCTGTCATTCGCCACGTGCATCTTGCCCCGCTCCCTGCTGGGCACCTTATGTGTTCAGTTACTATTTCTTCAGTGAGTTGGTTTTGTTTAGTAAATTCAATTAGTCAACTTCTGTACTGCTGAATACCCTGTTAAGTTTTGAAAATTAAACCCTCCCCTTGCCTGCTGCTGTTTTGTGTATCTTATTGGTTCAAGGTCTTTAAAAACTGTAAAATGTGACTTCATGTTTGATCTGGCGTCAGGGCAGTAGAGGGCCAACAGTCCAGGTTTACGAGGCCGTGTTCTTGTGGCTGGAGTGATCCCACCTCTGCAGACACGTCACGGCTTAGCCGACAGGGGTGCGTGTGGTCCCGGGGAGCCAGGGCCCCCGGGAGGCACAGAGCAGGGCCTGTGTGCGGGAGCGGGCAGGCTGACACGACCCGCAGTGTCTCATCCTGAGTCGCAGGAGAGCATGGGTTAACGAGCAGAATGTTCCCATGTCTTGTCCTGAGTCAGGAGAGCTGGGTTGAGGAGCAGAACTTTCCCATCACACATTGTTTCCTCGCATCACTTCCCCTCCACCTGTTGGCTCTGCTCTCATGGAAAGTAGCAGATGAAAAGAAATGGTTGATTTGCCCACAATTACTGCAAAATAAGTGAGAAATCACCCATGATACTGAGTCTGGAAGTTTGCTTTTTTTGTTTCCTGGAATCACTCTGACTGTAATTCCACAAACAAGACCAAACGGCATCTGCCTGTGATGAGATGTCCCCATGTCCTCGAGAACTAGCTCGGGGCTCTTTCTGTCTGACACCCTAAGGTCACTGTGACCCCAGGGCTGCATCTGGAGCTGTGGGCAGGAGGGGACCTGCCTTCACCGAGGATTGGGCACTGCACTACGTGTGCCCTCGGCCAGCTGGGCTCCCCGTGACAGGACAGTGTTCCTTCCACTCAGCAATCTGGACCAAGTCTCGGCACCTGCATGGCAGCCGTTCAATGAGTCTGTGCAGAGTGAATGACTACATGAATCTTTGCTGTTCTTCCTACTGTCAAGATTTCTAATTAGCCTTGAATTATACATAATATTCTCTAATGAATTAAAAACCATCTGCTGCTGTTGCTGCTTCTGTGTCCGTGTCCAGAGTCTGAACTTAATTGGGGCCCGTGCACCCACCCCCCACCCCGACTCAAATTCACTGGAACAGACCTTTAGAGGTGAAGCACTATTCCATTTCAAGATAACAGTCTTGCTCATAAATTCCCCTGCTAACTTCTCAGAGCCTCATGAAAGTTGTCAAAAATCAAAAGGGAAAATAAGCTACATCTGTACCATCATCAAGGGAAGAACTTTGTTGCGTTAATAAAAATGTGGTGCGCAGCGGGTGGAGTGATAGGGTCGTCAGTGGAGCATCTCAGCTTCAGAAAGAAGAACAAGGTCCGAACATCTAATTGGGAGTGAAGATAAAGAATCTGTGCGTTCAAATCAGTGTGCTTGTTAGCGGTCCTCCTGACAGGCTGCGGTCTGTGAGCAGGCTTGTGGGAGACTCGTCTGGGGAACTTCCCAGGTGGGTTCGTGTGCGGCACCCTGGATCTGCACTGCCCACAGCACCAGGAAGGAGGCTGGTGGTGCATCGTTCTGGATGCTGGTTTCCTGCTCATTTATGGCAGGAGTCTCTTCACTGTTTCTCTGTTTCCAGAGCGTGCATGTGGGCAGAAGGGAGTGCGTTTGCAGTGTGTGTGTGTCCATGGGGGCTTGACGAGGTGTGTTTGGTCCTATCGGGTGGGGATTCTCAGATACGCGTGGAGAAGTTAGTCACCCTAAATGTGAAGTAATAACCGCAGAGGGCATGCCTGCTTCAGACTGGGTGCGCGGGCTCTGGAATAATCCACATTACCCGAGTCGGGCTTCCCCCCAGTGTCCTGGAGCCACCAGTACTTTTTGTAAATTTAATTCCCTCCTTAGGCTCCGCCTCTCTCATAACTGCCCATACATCATTCTCTCTCTCCCTCGAAAAAGGTCATATTTTCCTTGAATTGGACATAAAGTAAACAGAATGAAGTCAATAGTAGTAACTAATTAGGGGTGAACTCTACTCTGTCCTAGCTGATGGAAAGTAATGAGAAATCGAGGTAGAGAGGAGACATGTATTCGACACAGAGACACTGTTTTTCATTTCACAGTGAGACGTAACAGCGACTAGTGTATAGCGTGGGAAGGAGGAGAGTGACTTTGAACCAATTAGTGAGTGGATGACATTTCTCTTTCCTCTACAGCACAGCTAAAAGCTCAACATTTTACAGAAAAAAATCATTGCCTAAGAAGGAAACTGCTGAGCTCCGCTTCCTTTTTGTCTCTGGAAGCAGGAGAGGGAGAGACCCAGTAATACAACCGTACTTATCAGCTGACTTCTTGACAGGCTGATATTAGGGAAAATACGATTTGCTGAAAGCCACGTGCGGCCCAGGCCGTGGAGGGGCCTGGTTTGCTGGAGTTCCCAGGCTGAGAATTCTCAAGGGGAGGACAGTGTGTGCACAGGGGCCCAGTGGTTAGAGCGTCTCTGTGACGACTGTGGAGAGTTTGTGGTGACGGTTCGGTTTTCCCTGGGTGAAGCAGGATAATTACTGGTTGGAATTCTAAGAATAAAACCGGCTGAACCGTGGGCAGGGAATCTCTGAGCACCACCTGCATGCTCCATTCCCCAGCAAGTGAAGTGTGAGGTGGAAAGAAGCAGGAGTGTGGTCCTCGGCACCAAAAGCACTGAGGGTGTTTTCTTAACTTCGGTTGTGTTACTTTATCAGCCTTGGTTTCTCCTTCCTGTGCACTCTCCTGATATTAATTAATTTGGAGGCAGATTCAAGCTAATCAATTAATCAAAATGATAGTTTGGGGGTATACAGTACTTTTCAGGTGTTATGGTGGCAGAATTAACCACAAGGACGCTAAGACAGGGTTTCTACTCTTGGAAAGCTTATGGTCTCAGAGTTGCAGGAAAAGTACCAGGTGCTGGTGATTTCCTGCCCTTCTTAAGCATTTAGGTGACACTCATGGAGCGCCTGCTATGGGCCAGCGAGTGGGGTATAAAGACGGGTATGGCCTCATTTTCTGAGTAAGAAATGCAAGTGTATGGGCACAAGGTTTAAAATTATGTTCGGTGCTGAAAATATGTGGGTTATTTTCAAATTTATTCTTGTTGTTGAGTCGCTAAGTCGTGCCTGACTCTGCGACACCATGAACTGCAGCAGGCTTTGTCCTTCACTGTCTCCCGGAGCTTGCTGAAACTCATATCCATTGAGTCAGTGCTACCATCCAACCATCTCATCCTCTGTCATCCCCTTCTTCTGCCCTCAAGCATCAGGTGTATACCCTGTCAGGTGGCCAAAGTATTGGAGCTTCAGCTTCAGCACCAGTCCTTTTCAAGTATCTCTTGATATTGATCTCTAACATAATTCCACAGTCATAAGAGAACAGACTCTGTATGATTTCAATACCTTTAAACCATGAAATTTTTGCACCTTGTTTTATGTGTCTGGATATGTTCCAGTGTCTCCTGTTTATAGTCTATGGGAACTCAAATAGAATTTGTACCCTGCTGTTGTGTGAAAATTGTATAAATCTTAATCATATTGAATTGGTTCATAGTGCTTTTCAGGTCTACTGTTAATACATTCTACTTTTTTGTCCATTCTATTACTTTTTCAGTTTGATATTGAAACTCCAATTAAAAATCTTTATTTAGCTACTTAAAAATAATTGTAACATACAGTGGAACCATATGTAGCTTTGTTCTATATTTTCCAAGTCTCCTGTAAATGTGTTATCATACTTTCATAATTTAAAAGATAAAGAGAAAAAATTAGATTCAGTAATCTGGGTCTGATTCGGATGGCTAAGGACTTTGTTCTCGTTGGGCATCGTGGATGGAAAAGCTTTGCTCTCGTTCGGTCTCTGTCTGACTCTTTGGGACCCCATGGACTGCAGGGAAGTCTTAGATGACGAGAATTAACTCATCACTTGGAACAAGCAGATCATTCAGTGGGAGCTTCATGTATGCTCTCAAGTGAGTCAGTACACGGTGATGTAACCAGTGTGGTGAAAAGTGAAAGTTAGTCACTTAGTCATGTCCGACTCTTTGTGACCCTATGGATATCCCCACCAGGCTCATCCATGGAATTCTCCTGGCAAGAACACTGGAGTGAGTTGCCATTTCCTTCTCCAGGGGATCTTCCCGACCTAGGGATCAAACCGGGGCCTCCCGCGTTGCCGGTGGACTCTTAACCGACTGAGCCACCAGGGAAGTGAAACACAGTGTCTATAACCAATGTGGTACATATACTTTTTTAATACTGGATTTTTATGGTACCTCAATTTTAAAGCATTATTTATTTCTTCCTGGAAGTTATTATAGATTGCTCCTGAAGATACCTACCTACATGGACACAGGAGCAGGTAGAATATGGTTCATTGGGGAGTTCTCTGATGTAATTCTCTCCGTGGTGTGAACCAGTCAGCTTCTGAATTATTTTTTTCTGCATTAGACTTAGTACTCTATTTTAACTAATAGAAAGTGCTTCCATTAACTGTATAATTTTAATTTCTCAGAACAAGAGTGTGATTTAGATTTAAGCTGGCAAAAATCATGTAAGTGGTAGAGAGCTAATCAATTCTGGAAACACTCAGATTGGCCTTGTTCAATTTTAAAGTTTAGTGTTACTTATACTCTTAATTCTGGTGATTAAATTTTCACAACTTAGGAATGTAGAGAAAAATACAGCTGTCACAGTGTTCAAATGACTTTTCTAATAAATCTTTTTGAAGTTTTAATATGACAGCATGCATCAGTTACCAGTGTTACCTCTATTTTAGGTGTTTCTTTATGGTGTGAGATTACCTCTGAGGGTGCTGCAGGGAAAGACACGCATTTAAGACTCAATCTGATGATTGACATTCCAGTATAATTTGGTGTAATGGGATTTAATTTGTTTGTAGATAAACTTACCTAAAGGGACCATCACAAGAACAGAACTCTCATAGCTTATGTAAACAACAGAAAATTAATTAACATGGAAGTACTAATTAGTTTATCCAATTTGCTGGCAGAGCTCTGGGGACCCAGGCACAGAGCTGGGCTGGCACATGTGGTGGTGGGCAGAGGTGGGGAGAGGTGCAGGTCTCAGGGATGCTGGAGAGTAGAGGTGGTGCAGGTCGGGGAGGGAGGCCCTAGCAAACCACTGTGTCATGCTGCCTGCTCAGACCTCGGTGCGGGGCACAGGAGAAAACGCCTGGACCTGTGGCCACATCCCCGACTGTGGACCTGGCCCCAGGCCTTGGTTACCTCCGTGATTTCTCTGAGGCTCCCCCACCCTACCTGTGTGTCTGACAGCACTTGCTTCTTATATAATGTTCCTTCTCCCTGCAATGTCTCTGTATCTTGTTTCCTCTTAAATGTCACTCTAGCACCTTCCTCAAGGAGCCATCCCTGCTTACAGAGTTAGGGCATCTTCTCCTGTGTGGACCTTCACACCTGCCCTTGGGAGCATGGGTCATGGCTCATGTGTTCTGCTTATCCTTGTGATTCCTTGATTTGTAGACACCTCTGCCACTTAATGGAGAAGGCAATGGCAACCCACTCCAGTACTCTTGCCTGGAAAATCCCATGGACAGAGGAGCCTGGTAGGGTCCATAGGGTCACGAAGAGTCGGACACAACTGAGCGACTTCACTTTCACTTTTCACTTTCATGCATTGGAGAAGGAAATGGCAACCCACTCCAGTGTTCTTGCCTGGAGAATCCCAGGGAAAGCAGAGCCTGGTGGGCTGCCGTCTATGGGGTCGCAGAGAGTTGGACACAACTGAAGCGACTTAGCAGCTATCACTTAAGGTAAGCCCTGGGGGAGAGGTCACAATAAATGAAGGAAGGAAGGAAGGAAGGAATGGAAACCTCCCTCAATGCTTCAAATACCATCTCAGTCTTTCTGGTCTCTGCAGAGCTATTCCTGACACACACACCCCTCCAGAAAACTTAGAGGTTACTCTCCCATTTTTCACTTCCTTTTACTATCATATTTTGTTTTGCTTGCATGTTTGTCTCTCCCTGAAAAGATACTCCCAGTACTTGGTGTGGGACCAGCAACACAGTGAGTACCTAAAACGTTTGGGAAATTGTTAAATGAGAAAGGGAATAAATGGTGGAGAGCAGGTCCTCACCTCTGAAGTCCCATGTGAAAGAGATGAAACATGAATAGTGGGGAGAAGGGCATAAATTCATAATGGAGCAGTTAAGGCTGACTTCCTAAAAGGACTGGTAATTAAAACCAGTGTTAAAGGATGACTAGGACTTCACCAGATGGTGGTGGAACACCTAAAAATTCATATGCAGAAGAATGAAGTAGAGCCCCTACCACACTATGTACAGAGACTGACTCACAATGTATTGGAGACCTAAATGTAAGAGCTAAAATTATAAAACAACATAAGCTTAAATCTTTGTGATCTTAGATTGAGTAATCATTTCTTAGATGTGACACCAAAAGCACAAGCAAAGAAGGGGGGGAGAAAAGGCTAGTTGAACTTCATTGAAATTAAAAATGTTTGTGTTTTAAGGGTCACCGTCAAGAAAGGGAAAAGAAAATGCACAAAATGGGGAAATTGTTTGCAAATTAAATATATGATAAGAATGTATGTGTAGTAATTACAAAGAACTCCTCCATAAAAAGAGACAATAAGCCAATGAAAGGATGAGCAAAGGACTTGAATCGATACTTCTCCAAAAGAGATGTACACAGAGCAAATAAGCAGTTGAAAAGATGCTCATATCAGTAGCCATCAGAGAAATGCAAATCAAAGCACCATGGGACAGCATTTCACACCCGTTAGGATGACTGCAATCAGAGACAGACAACGACAAGTGCTGGTGAGACTGTGGAGAAACTGAATCTCTCATAAACTGCTGTGAGGACCAGGCGGAAAGATGGCGGCGTAGAAGGACGTGGGCTCATCTCCTGCACGAGCTCCAAAACTGAAACCCACTGCTGAACAACCATCGGCAGGAGAACATTGGATCCCACGAAAAAAGATACCCCACACCTGAGGGCAAAGGAGAAGCCCCAACAAGACGGTCGGAGGGGCGAAATCACATTTAGAATCAAATCCCAGACCCACCAGAGGCTCTCGGAGGGCTCAGACAAAACCTTTTGCACGCCAGGACCCAGAGACCCGGCAGAGGCTGAGCCAGAATTGCATTTGAGTGTCTCCTGTGGAGGTGTGGGTCAGCAGTGGCCTACCGCAGGGACGGGGTACAGGAGACCTAGTCACACAGCTTGTGGCATAAGCCTCTCAGAGGAGGCTGCCATTAACCTCCATAGAGCCGCCAAGCAGATGACCCACAAACTAAAGAGCAATTATGCCAAAGAAATTGTCACTGTTAAGAAAGTTCTAGGAACCACAACAGATTTCCCAACCTGGGGATCAGACAAAGGGACTGAGAGCCCCCAGGGGATTTGACTTTGGAGGCCAGTGGGGTTTGATTACAGAACTTACACAGGACTGGGGAAGCAGGCTCTTGGAGGGCACAGACAAAACCTTGCGCACACGAGGACCTTTAATGTACTCTGCATATAAGTTAAATAAGCAGGGTGACAATATACAACCTTGACATACTCCTTTCCTGATTTGGAAACAGTCTGTTGTTCCCTGTCCAATTCTAACTGTTGCTTCTTGGCCTGCATAAAGATTTCTCAGGATGCAAGTAAGGTGGGCTGGTATTCCCATCTCTTTAAGAATTTTCCATAGTTTGTTGACCAACCTAGACAGCATATGAAAAAGCACAGACATTACTTTGTTGACAAAGGTCCATCTAGTCAAAGCTATGGTTTTACCAGTAGTCAAGTATGGATGTGAAAGTTGAACTATAAAGAAAGCTGAGCACCAAAGAATTGATGCTTTTGAACTGTGGTGTTGGAGAAAACTCTTGAGAGTCCCTTGTACTGCAAGATCAAACCAGTCAATCCTAAAGGAAATCAGTCCTGAATATTCATTAGAAGGACTGATGCTGACGCTGAAACACCAGTCCTTTGGCCATCTAATGCAAAGAACTGACTCCTTGGAAAAGACCGTGATGCTGGGAAAGATTGAAGGCAGAAGGAGAAGGGGATGACAGAGGATGAGACGGTTGGGTGGCATCACCAACTCAATGGATATGTGTTTGAGTAAGCTCTGGGATTGGTAATGGACAGGGAAGTCTGATGTGCTGCAGTGCATGGGGTTGCAAAGAGTTGGACACGACTGAGCAACTGAACTGAACTGGAATGTAAATGGTGTAGCCACTTCAGAAAACAGGAAGGTATTTCCTCAAAATGCTAGACATAGGATTAGCCTATTACCAGAAGTTCCATTCCATGGTATATATCCAAGAGAAATGAAACATATGTCCACTCAAAAACCAGTTCACAAATGTTTATAGAGGCATTATTCATAATAGCCCAAAATACCAATAGCTCAAGTGCCCACCATGAAATGGATAAATAAATCATGGTATATCCATTAAATGGAATATTATTTAACAACCAAACAGAAGGAAGTACTGACACAGGCTATACCATGGATGAACCTTGAAAACATTTTTCTAAGTGAAGCCAGTTATCTATCACAACCACATGTTATAGAACTGATCTACATGAAGTGATCAGAATTGGCAGATCTATATAGAATTGGATTAGTGGCATGACTGCCAGGGGCTGAGTTGATGAGGGACAGGAGGTTGACTGCTAAATGGTACAGGATGAAAATACTCCAAAATTGATTGTGGTGATGGCTGTGAAACTCTGTAAATATGCTAGAAATCATTGAATTAAGTGGGAAAATTGTATGGTACACAAATGGTATCTGAATAAATCTGTCATCATAAAAAAAAATCACTAAAGAAAAAGGATGAGTAGTCATTTTCAAAGGGGGAGCAGAAGGATGCACTTCATCCCCTCAGCATGTGCAGAGGCACGGGTGAAGGGGCCTGACTTGGTCTGTGAGCACCGAGTGGTCTAGTGTGGTTCTGGTTTAACCTGGAGGGTAGGTGCTTCTGTTCCGTACTAAGAGGTGCTAAGAGGTGAAGGCTCTGTCATTTAGGAAATGGACCTATTAACAGAATCAGAACACTTTTAATTTCCACATTGAAACTTTTGTTGAAATTTGTTCCTGTTACTTATGTATTATCAATAACTACCTTTCAATTCAAATGAACACATTTGACCTTCTAAATATTCTAAGTGTGTTATGAGTAGGATTTCTATATGTCTTCTAAACACTTTGTCATCACTGCATAGCATTTGGTGACTTCAGTGTTCAGGAAGTGGCCCCAATGAAGTTGGTAAATGAAGCAGAGAACTAACCTAAAAATGGAAGAGTCCTAGAAATTTTCAATAAAACCTGGAAGTAGAGAAACAGTTTTCCTACTAATCACAGTTGTGTTCCTGAAAAGGCGAAGTGGTGATGCTTCTGGATCAACTGCTGCTCAGACTTCCACCCTTCTTCCCCTCCTCTGTTCCTCTGTATTGATGTTACCTGTTCCTTCTCAGCCTCTTCACCATGCAGATGCTCTGAATTTGTGGGGCAACTCACACTGTTGTGCATTGGGGTGCAGCATGGAGTATGGTTTGGGTGCCCATATTTTAAATCACATTCAGCTTCTCAGATCTGGCGACAAGACTTCCATTTTAGCTATGTTTGGCTCCAATTTAGAGAGATATTTTGTACAGTCTAAACTATCACAAAGACTTGTTCCCTTTGAAAAATAAATTTAAGCTAAATTCAGAAGCATTTTAAAGACTCTGTACTTTTTTTTGAAGTTTTTTTTTTCATTTATTAGTTGGAGGCTAATTACTTTACAATATTGTAGTGGTTTGGTTTTGTTTTGTTTTTTAAGGCAGGTTTAAGTCCCTTTCAACTTCTTCCACTGCATACAGATGCCAAAAATTGGGGAAAATAGGTTATGATAAGTCAAAAAAATAGAAGATACCAATTCAGGTGAAACTGAAGTGTAACAGCCATCACCTGGCGAACGATGTTCTCACTTTTGCGGTGGCGCTGTTTCTGTGTGACAGCCTGAGTAATGCCCAGACCTGACAGTAAGTGACCGCCTCTGTCCACGGTGCTGAACAGCCCCTCGCTTATCAGCTCCTGTGAGTCCTACTGTAACAGATGAGTGCCTTGCCACAAAGGAAGAGCCTTCAAAATAAGTGCTGTTTTGCTGACACTTTGGGACAAACTAAGGACACTCTGACATCGGGGCAAGTATATTTGTTACAGAAGGTTCTAGTGGAAGTATTTACGGCTCAGGGAACTGAAAGTCACCCTGCAGCAACCTTGGACCCCTCGTTACTAAGGGGCTCCTGTTGGGGTGCCCATCCTGGGTCTCCTGTGTTGTCACAGGGTTGTAGACTATTGGGTCCTTTTGATATTTCATACAAATTTCCTTTAGTTTGACAATGATAAAATAGCTCAAGTCCCACGAGGCTAATATTTATTTTCTGTGTGAGATTATCAGAAATAGATATGGCATTTGACTGAACATCTGTTTCTCAAAGCATCTTTAAACGCTTATGAGTACCTATGAATGTGCCATTCTATATCACAAGGATTCCCAGTGCAAACGCATGCGCGTGTGTATGTGTCCATCTCTGTATCCGTGCCAATCAGAGCACAGAAGGCATACAGACAGGAGAAGCATTTATATAATTACATGTGTATAAAAATGTATGTATTTATGTTTGTACTTATATATTATGTAGTTACACATATTTGCATTCATATACATACTCATATATTTAGTATGCATGTATACATGTGTGTACATATATATGTGACTAGGTCCCCATGGAGATATTAGTCAGATGAATGACTGAATATTTATGTAAATATAGTTGGTGTGGCACAAACTACATAAGGAATGTCAGCTTATACTGTTAAGATGATGAATAGGGATTGATTATAGTACAGTGTAAACCTTGGGGAGATTCCCTCTTCAAAGGAGGAATGGAATTTCCATTTTCAAAGACTTCTAATTCTGAGAAATACCTGGTATGAGCGCGAGGAATGCCCAGCTGTGGACTCCGCACAGCCCAGGTAGAGGGGAGACAGCCCCCCTAAACCACTGACTGAAGTGCAAAGACCCTCAGGGCCCATAAGAAGCAGCTGGTTCACCTCGGGGCGCCTGGTCAGTGGGGTGTGTTGATTGAGGCTGGTCCTCAGGAGGGTGTGAGACTCGATGAGATACGGGGCCGAGGTGACAGCATGACCAGCGTGGGGACTTTGGTGCAGCGATGGGGTGGACGTGGGTAGGAGGCAAAGACAGGAGACTCTCCAGGTCCAGATGGTGGGAGTGGCATCTCTGCTGGAAGCAGGCACCTGAGGGGCTGGGGTCCTTCAGCACCAGCAGCTCTGGGTCTGTGCGTCTGAGCTTGGGGAATGTCGTCAGCATACATGACAGGTCCTTCAAGTCATGTAATTAAGTGAACACACCCAAAGAAGCCTTGAAAAGTGAGACAAGCAATGGGTCAAGAGCAGGGCCTGGGGGACATCATGTTTTTAGGAGAGAGGTTGTTATGGCAGCTTGTGATATTGAAGAGACTGAACTGGGGCAGCTCCTTGGAAAACAAGAAATTAAGTTTAGCATAGCGTCTTCATGCCATTTCTGTGAGGACAGTGGAGTTGATGGGAGAGGACTGCTTGCGCCCTTGAGTATTTGGTCAGTGCTGAGAAAGGAAATGGCAGGAGCCTCCTGTGTCCAGAATCCTTAGGTGTCATGGCTGCATCTCAGGAGCATCTGTCACCCAGAAATATTAATAGATCCCTGGTCCTTATGGCCAGCTTGCCCACACGATCAGCCAGAGGAGAATGCCTTCATCTCTTTGGGCATCTGTCTTCCTGGCTGAATGAAAGAAGTATATATATACACTATTGATACCATGTATAAAATAGATAAGTGATGAGAACCTACTGTACAGCTCAGAGAGCTCTGCTCAGTGCTCTGAGGCGGCCTAACTGGGAAAGGAATGCAAACTAGAGGGGGTGTGTTCATACATACATCCAGCTCCGTGTGCTGTGCAGCAGAAACCACCGTGACACTGTGAAGCAACTATATTCATAAAAATTACTTAACAAAGAAAAATAATCAGGGCACTTGCGTCCCGGAGCCCTGGGAATCAATAAGATGGAAGTCCTAAGCAGCATTGAATTCACAGATAAAAATGATGTGAAAATATTGTGGCGTGTCAGTGCTGCACTGGGAACACAAGCTCTTGGGTCTCTTGGCGTCCCAGCGCATCTCTGCCTGGCAGTGAGCATGCATTTGAATTGAATAATCTTAGGACCCTGTTTTTCCTGAGAGATTCTAAGAAATCACTGAACTGCCTTAAATCAGGCTTCCTTGGAGGGTAGGTCAGCTCCCCAGAAACATTGCAAAGTCAACCATGGCATTGTCGGGTAAGCAGAGGTGTGAGCTCACAGGTGATGTGGCTCCCAAGCAGGTGAGAGACACTACACATAGCAGTCTTCTCCTTGACAAAATATTTTGAAAATGCTTAGAAACAAACTTGTGTGATTCTTTCCCCAGAGACTTATGCTATCCTTCCCCGAAAGTGTTCCACCATCTAGACAAGTCCTACTTCTCCTGCCAAACCCAGGTCACTGTTGCCAACCCCGGGCACTCCTAACATTTGGTGATTGATCAGAATGTGCGAGGTTTGAGGGAGGATTTATGTGATGATGTCATTCACTGCTGGACCAGCCCTGGGGGTAGAATCCACTGCTCCCCCTTTGATAGACAACTTGTGTCCTGTGTATTTAAAATTGGAGCAAAGACAAACTCAGATGATGGTAATATTAACAGCTAATATTTATATATGGACTTTGTGCCAGAAATATTGTTTTCCTTTATTCTTAACCTGTGTGCATTTTAAAGAGTGCCTTTCCCATTTCAAATTCACACACATTCACCAAGAACTCAGTTCATCCCTCTCTGTCTCCCACCTAACCCCTAGGACCAGCCTCCTGCTATACACTGCTATTAATTAGAAATAGCTTCTGGTGAAATCTGCCGTTTACCACTCTAGGCTTCCCCTACATTTATGAATACACAGAACCACGTGTCACAGTGAAATATTACCAGTGCCTCCCACCCAGCATAAGTTCTCACACCCAGTAGGCTCTGTACGTATTTATTGAATGATATTAAAGACAGTGCTTTCGTAATTGGAAATGAGATGCAGTCTTCAACCCTTGACCCTCTATTTCTTAACATTTCAGAGTTTTTCCATTTTAGCACACAAGATTTCATAGAATGATCAAATTATGATTTATTCACGTGTTCCTTGTTGATGAACAGTCAGGTTTCTTGAGCTATTATATTTTGTCAGGTGATATTCTCCAATAGTCCTGTTGTCTTATGGTCATATTATTATATACCACGATGTCATTGTCGGGCCACACTGTGACCTGTCCTGTGTGACCACAGAGTCATGCTGTCCTTTTGTCATGTTATTATAAGCTGTGCTGTCTTATCGTCATGCTGTCATCAAGCATATATTGTCCATAGTTGTGTCGTCATGTATGTTATGTGTATTACCATGTAGTGGTGTCATACAGCCATGTCATGCCTGTATGTGTGTCTGTATGTCCTGTTACCGTATCACATGTCATCATATCAGCACTGAGTTGTGTCGTCATAGCTGCTGCATGTTGTCCTGAGTCACACAGCATCACCCCAAGTGCATGGGGAGTGAGCGCCATATCACCGTGCCCTCTGTGTGTCTGGGAAGCATGCCTGGTTCCATTCCAGGGGTGTTTTGCCCGCGGGGCTCTTGCTGTGGACCTCCTCCCCGTGAAAGCACACGGAGCATCCTGTGTCCTGACTCCCGGCTGCCCTGAGGCTTCGGAGATGAAGGGTCCGCATCCCCTTCACTCCCGGCCTGGGGGAGAGGAGGCAGACTGGGCACACGCCCAGTCAGTAATGAGTACGGTTGGCGCAGCCCACGGCCCAGCCTCTGAGGCCACGCCCCCACCCACCCGGGCCACGCCCTCCACCTTCAGGCCACTCCGCCAACCCAGGCCACGGCGCAGCTCAGGTCACGCCCCCCGGTCAGGCCACGTGTCAGCTCAGGCTTCACTAGCAGCTCAGGTAACACAACCCCTCAGGCCACGCCCCCTGCCCAGGCCACGCCCCTAGCTCTGGTCTCCCAGGCCACCCTTCTCTGCCGCAGCAGGTGCCCTGCGCCCTGCGCCCAGCCGACCGCCTGCCTGGAGCACCGGGACCCAGTCTGCTTCCTGCCAATGGAGCACTGATGGGAAGAAGCAGCCTCAGGAAAGGGCTGCCCTGTTCTCAGTGATCTTGAAGTCGGCTTTGCCAGCAGCCCTGGTGGCCTCGCGAGTCTGTGCCAGGGAGCTGGGCAGGGCGCCTGCAGGGCTTCTGAGCATCAGCTGTCCCCCCGGGGCTCCCTGGGGAGCTGCTGCCAGCTCACCCCTGGGTCACCTCGTGAGAAGGGCGGGGAGGTGGGAGAAGGGGGAGGTGGTTGACTCACTCACAGGCCTGAGACAAGCAGCTTCACCACAGAACGCTTTCTGGGTTCACACTGGTGCCCCTCCTCGCGGAAGGATGAGAACACGGGCGCATTCGCACAGGAGAGCGAACTAGCTCCAGCAGGCCAGACCTGCAGTGTGGGCACAGGCAGGTTCTCCAGGGTGCTCCTGGAGCTGGGACAGATTTCTCTGTCTTGTGTCAATTAGCATAAGTGAGTGTAGTCGTCTCCTAATTTAAATGAGACTCTGCACTAATGATGATGAACTCACAATGCATCACGTTTATTCCCTCATCACTGATGCAGTCTTTACCGGTGGTCTCTGGGGAAGAAGGTGATAACACAGAGAGAATCCTGTGGGTCCACGGGATCCCACCTTTCCTGTCACGGGATTCCAGGATGTGATCAGCTGGCGCAGGGCTTGGGGAGGTATCTGAGCACAGGGAGGCAGAAGCTTGGAAACACGGGGCCAGAACCTCACCCGCAAAGCCTGTCAGTGCCTGGTCTATGCATGTTCAATCCACTTAAGCAGCAGCACAACCCACCTTTTAGACAGGACCAGATGGGAAGCCAAGCTGGAGGGTCAGGGCCTTCACAGACCTCGCAGCCCCAAATCAGGGAAAGCCCCCACCTGAGTGGCCACATCCGTATCCACACTTGCCTGTGAGTTAGCTGCTTTACAGCAAATTTCTAGTGACGTGAAGCCCATCAGCAGCCCAGTGTCCCCAGGGTCTAGGTCCCCTGAGCCTGTGGTCAGGGGTCCAGGCTGCACCCCCTCTGTTGCGTTGCCTGGCGCCAAATCACTCTTTCCACCCTCCTACATCCTCCCTTCATCCCTGGACTGTCCCGCCTCTCCCCAGACCGCCTCGGTTAAGATGCTTCATGGTTTAGACCAGTGAGCCCAGTTTCTCTCTCTGCCATGGCTCCTCCCACTGCCGACTGAGTCCTGGGGAGGAAAGGAAGGTCCCAGATCGCAGGCACTGACAGCCCCTCTTATTTGGGAGAAATGCCCCCCAAAGCCCCCATGAGCCACACCTGCTCACCCCAAGTCCATTCGTTGCCACAACGTGAGCCCTGAGCATCCCGCTCCCTCCAGAGCTGTGGCCTCTCCTGTGACTTCCCAGGTGGAGGCCTCGGGGCCTGGGCCTGGTGCCTCTGTCCCTCCCTGCCCCTGACCAGAGAAACCCCAATGCTACCGTTCACCTCCTAAGTCAGTTCCTGGGAAGCTTCCCACAGCCTAGCTGTGGTTTCCGCTCCTCTGAGCTGCTGCTGTTCACCGCACGTTGTCCAGCCTCTGTGACATTAACCACATTGGCGTCTCTAAGGCTGCCTTCCTCCTGTCTGTACAGAGGGTGCAGAACAGGATGGGGTGTAATTGGGGTGCAGATATTCCTGTCAGGTGACAGGGAATTTATGGGAGGTGTGGACTCAGTGGTCTTCATCCATTTCTGGGAGTGTCAGTGTTCTCACGTGGGTGTCCTGTGAGCTGACAGTGTCCAGGATCCCGTCAAGTCCATTGACCCACACCCTTGGGAGGGGAGACACCTCGTGCAGACCTTCCTGCTCCCAAGCCTCCCCGCTGCTGCTCGGGAGACATCTGTGTTACATCAGCTCCTTCTATGCAAGCTCAGGCAGGACCCCCGGGCAGGACAGGTTCTAAGTGTGTGCTCGTGCTGCTTGTGTGCGCATCCGCCCGGTGCATCCAGCTGCCGGTGAAGCCCCAGCGCTGGTGGGGCTGCTGTCCGTGTGTTGCGGGCCCTTGTACCCAGACAAGAGGTAGGGGTCCCTGGGTGGGGGCCCAGGGCCACGACTCTGAGATGTTCAGAGAGGCAGTAAGTGTTGAAATTCAGAGTGGGTGTCGTTACAGTGAGGTCCACGGCCCGCCGTCCACTTGGGTCACCATGCGGGGCCAGTTGTTATTCTGGCGTGTGTCTCTGATGGTGAGATGTTAATGTGTGGAGGTCACAGCCCTGGTGATGAGGCTTACGTGGGCTCGGCGCTCCCGGCGCCCACTTGTTCCCTCCAGCTCGCCGGGTGTCAGGTGCTCTGGGCACTGTTTCCCTGACTCGGGCTGGCTGACCTGGGAGGCGTTTGCAGGATGTGCTGGGCCCTCACTGCCTCCTGTTACCAAGGCCTGCGGCTCATGGCAGAAGGCCATGCTGGACCCTTAGGAGAAGAACCTGTCAGATGTGCACATGGTGCTGGACCAGCCACCGCATGTCCTGGGTGTGACACACGGATGACGGGTTCTTGTGATCTTGCTGAAAACGATTCTTTAAAGGCTAAGGCCTAGATGCATTAATAATCGAATTTGAAATGGCATTTGCTTAAGACTTGCGTTCTGGAGAAGTTAATATGCCACGGGCTCAACTAATACCATCTCCCCACTTCTTCTTTGAACCAGAGAATGATCTTTGGTTCACAGAATCTGAATTCCCTGAAGGTGTCAGCTACTGAGCCACCACCATCGTCATCATCATCGTGCTGTTACTGTGGTTTCAACTTGTGGGATAGTTTTGAACACATACAACATAATAACCTATGGAGATGAAGTCCACTGAGAATGTCTTGAATTTGTGGATCAGTTTTGATGCAAATTCAGTTATCATTGCACGATTCTTGTACCGAGTAAAAACCTAGTGTTGTTTGGTCCCTTCCAGGGCAGCAAGGGCAGAGTGGGTCAGGGTCGATGGTGGGGCTGGGCGTGAAGCCCTCTGCCCTGTGGCTGCCCCTCCCCCGCCCCATCGTCAGCTCCCAGTGGTGACCTCCCTGCAGATGGGCCGCCTGGACCCTTGTCACAGTGACAAGAGCCCCTGCGGCCTGGGACGTCCCTAAATGCAGGCGGTGCTGGCGGCACCACCTACACGGAGCAGCTAAGTGTGTGCAGTGAGCAGAGGGTGGGGTGCAGGAGCTCCTGGTGAGCTGGGGAGGGTGGGCCCCTTCACAGTGGGTCCTTGGCCTCTGTTTGGGGAGGGGGTATTATATCTGCCCTGCGGGGCTTTCCCCTGGGCCTGGATTTGGAGGGAAGGGGAGGGGGAGAGACCCCAGGGCTGAGAGTCCTGTGTGCAGCCGGCTCTGCTGTCCAGGCTAAAGCTCTTCTGGAAAAGGAGCCCCTCTGTGCAGGGTCTGGGGGGACGGCCCCGAAGGCCCGCCTCCACTGTGCTCGCAGGTGCCTGACTCCTGCTAAGGTGCAGCCCGCAGCAGTGTCCCCAGGGGTCCTGGGACCTCCCGCAGAGCCTGGCGCCCAGTCGTGGGCCTGCTTTGTGAGCACTGGGTACTTGTCCATTTGAGTGTTTTTACTAAAACACAGCCTTATACGTTTGCTCATAATTATTTGTGCTTGAGAGATCTAACAGAGTTGTAATCGAAGTAAAGTTTTCAATATTGAAATTTAGTGATAAATATATTGCTATTATTTCAGCTAAGTAATATGAGTCATGTACAACTGTGAACATGTATTTTAGTGTGTGCAAATGCATATGACACAGTTGCTGTCATTTAAAAAGTGCATCATGTAAAACACCTGCAACAGTGGTTTCTTTACAATAAAATCTGCCGAGATGCAAGGTCGGAGCTGGTCGTCCTGCCTGGCGGCCAGGTTGCAAACCTGCCCATCAGGCTGCCGCTGAGTCTGTCTGTGGCTGAACCGGGACTGACTGATGTCTCTATCTGTTCTGTTTGCAGAGTCGCAGTGTACCCTCTGCGGAGAGCCAGAAGGTGAGTGCCCCTTGTCCCATGAGCCTCAGGTGGGCACACCTTGTCCTGTGATGGACACTGCGGAGCCCGTCAGAGGCAGGTTACAGATCCGTAGCCTGGTCTTTGCAGTGTTTGATGGAAAAAGTGAGAAGAATCAGAACCGAGCATGGGACGGGCGCTGGGCAGGAGGTGCTCGTCTCCAGAGGAGAATTGGCATTGCTCCCAGACCACAGCACTCAGATGTGGATTCAGAAATGTTTGAGACATGTTTTTATGGGCTTTAGATAAATTAGCTGGTGTGTAACAGCCCTCACATGCAAGGAGGCCTCTGGGTGCCCTTCCTTCCTAGTTGTCAGGGTCGGAAACTTGAGAGGGTAGAGTCTGAGCAGTGGCCCCCCCAGCAGCGTGTGGCATGTCTCCCCCACAGGGTTTCCATCCACACATGGGATCATGCCACCAAGGTGTCTGCCCACAAGTTGAAAAAAGAGTGAGCAAGAGGTTAACTTGAAAATTCCATCAAGCACTGCACTACCTGGATTTTGTGGACTGTTTGGAACTGTTCTGTGCTGTTTGAGGATCATATGGTGACACGCAGAGCTACGGTTAGCTCAGATACTGATGTCTTAAGCATCACTGTTATGGAAACCTGAAATCTGGGCCCTGGTGTTTCCAGGGTCAAACAACATTCGGGGTTTAAGGTCCTGGGGAAGCTGCTCCCGGATGACGGCTTGGAGCGGGTTTCATCTGCATGATGAGGGAACCTCAGAGATGCCAGGGGTCATGGGGGGTTGAGGGTCGTAGGGGGTCAGAGGTCCTGGGGGTTGCGGGTGTCCTGGGGTGTCTGGGGGTGACAGATGGCGTTCTCCAATGTGTCCTGTGTCTTTTCCTATTGTCTTAGCTTCTTACTGTCATCCCCACATGGGCCAAGCCCATGCCTGGGCCTCCCATCTAATCCCCTTGTCCCCTGTGCGCCCACTTTTTGTGGAAGTGTGTGCCACACACACTGCAGGAGTCTTGAAGCGTGAAGCTGTTGTACCTGGTGGTGTCTGCAAACCCGTGCTGAGTTTCACTCTCCCTGTTGCCGTGAGCCGCCGTCTGTGTTCCGTGGGCTGACGGTGTGTGCATGGGGTTGTTGGGGGTGAGTGGAGTCAGCGGAGCCTGGCGCGCAGGGAAGGGTGAAGCGCTGACTCAGGCACGTGTGTCATCTGGAATCCAGGCTGGGTCAGCGGGTGTCGGTGTTTCCATGGATGCCCGGGGGGCAGGATGGAGTGGACGAGCCCTGGCTGGCTGGCAGCAGTGCACGGTGGAGCCAGGCCCAGGTCCAGGCAGAGGCCCAGCCCTACGTTCTGACCCGGGCCTGCCTGACCAGGCAGAGGCCCAGCCCTACATTCTGACCCGGGCCTGCCTGACCAGGCAGATGCCCAGCCCTACATTCTGACCCGGGCCTGCCTGACCAGGACGAGCTCGCGGCTGCGTCCACCTGCCTGAGGTCCACCCGAGGTCCGGGTCAGGAGCGCTGTCAGCCCAGCAGGGGGACCTGCTGGGGGAGGGGAGACACATCTGTCCTTGTTCTGGGGTACATGGGCCTGTGGATGTTTAATCAGAGTCCAGCTTTCCTTGGTGTGAGAGTGACCCCAGCCATCCAGCCGGAGGGGCCCTGAGGGTCAGGGTGGTCTCAGGCTGCAGTCAGGTGGCCGTGGGACCAAGGCTGACCCCTCGCAGGACTCCTCCCCTCTCGCAGTCATTTCAGGGTTTCAGACACGCAAGTAGGGTTGCTCCACACCAGCAAGCAGGAAAGTTTGGATGGCACGGCCTCAGCTGTGCTTTATTTTTTGAAAAGCACGATCATATGAATATTCATACATTTTTAAATCATTTAAGTAATTAGTCTGAGTGAGAGCTGGCTGGGTGCAGTGAGCAGAATCTGAAATCAGCTTTTTTGTTCGTAATTTCTTCAGCAGCTTCTATCAGTCAACTCGTAAGCCTGCTGCAGAGCAAGGATCAAGGCCAGCAGCTGGCGGCAGGATGTTGGGCCCAGATCTGGGCCCAGGCACTCATCACACCCGGAAGGTTAAGGCATCAATTAATTGATGGAGCTCCCTTTCTTGTCGGGGCTGTGAACAGCGTTTCACCACTAAACCAGTCAAGTGGGAAACACCTATTTGCATTTTAATGATGAGTTCTCTGGGAGAGAGCAGTTCCTGGATCCAGACTGAACAGTTAGCGTTGCCTTAGATGATAGTATCTGTCATGCCAGTGAGACTGGGAACCAAGCTGTGGGAGGCTGGGGACCTCAGGACTGTGAGGTTGTGGGTTCCTGCACTGCGGAGGCCTGCTTTCCAGAGACCTTGAAAGTTTAATTGTGTATAAAATGCAGATCACAGTTTCAACATGCCAGTTGCTTACACTCTCTACATCGCAGGGCTTCTGAGATTTGGATGACTGTGTTTTTCTGAGATGAGGATGTTTAATGAAATTTATTGTTATTTATTGGAATCTTCCTTTCTACCCAGAACATAGAGACCACTCAACTCTGAATGCTTGCGAGGTGGGGTGTGAACGTGTAGAACTTAGTGAACCAGATTCACATTACACCAACTTACCCAGGATGAGGACCCGTTCCAAAAAAGAAAAAGTCCAAAGTTTACTAACAGCAGGCTATTTGTTGACAAAATTTTCTATACTAATTTAATAAATTAGACCATCTCAACTTGTATCATTTTCCTAATGGTTCCTAATGGTTCCTGTTAGACCTCGGAAGTAACTGGATGTCATACAGCAAGGTCACCTTCTAAGGTTTCCTTGACATTGAAAGGCTCTCTGAAGGTTTTGCATGATATAATCCATCACTGTAATGCAGGGAGATAATTTAGGGTATATGGTGGTTTTCAAACATCATTGACAGATGCATGTTACTGCTTGCTTATTAATAAGACCACCAAGAAAATTGTGGACAGTGGTGGGGCCATAGCCATCTGTTCATGGACTTGTCTATTTGTTTACACTCTGTGGTTCGACCTGCTGTCCTTCCTAAGAGAGTTTCTGAGGTGGGAAGACAGATCCTGATGCCTGGCAGCGTTGAGGAGAACTCACTTGAAATCTACTGTAATGTAACGACAGTGTCTTACGTTTATGTCATTTAACCCAATTAAAACTAAGAAATGAAATAGGCTCTTATGGTATAAATCTGGCATGCAGGAATGTGCTGCAAAAATGTTATGATGGATTTTATAAAGAAAGATTTTTCAGTGATAGAGGCCTTAAGATGATCACTTCAAAGCAGTGGACCGTTTGTGGTGACATATCCATCAGATCACTGGGAAAACGTTGTTTGTAGAAATGCCAATCCAAAAACAAGATTAAGGTTAAAAATGGAAATCTCACAAAGTTTGAAGTGTGAGATTTTCTTTCTAATCTGAATATTTTTTTACTTTGATCATTTAAAAACAGAAATTGCATACTGCTCCTCACATTTTGGACAAACATATACACTCCAGTGTTCTGTTATAAATAGAATGAGTCCAAAATACCTCTTCTCCCTTCACAACCCCTGAGTAAAAACAAAAAGAAAGAAAAGAATTTTGCCTGTATTTGTAGTATTATGTTCTTGATTTTTTTAAATGCAAATATTCAAGATTTTCCCTACTAGTGACTATAAACGATGGAAATTTCCACACTATTTTTATACCTTAATTGAGAGTGTGTCATCCTGAGATTTTAAGGCCTCTCAACAATTAAGGAAAATAATAAGGTTGCTTTGAGAAAACTGGGCATCAGAGGGTTCAGAGAGAAGCATTCTCCGCCCCCTCCAAGCTCCCATCCCCGTCTGCAGAAATGGGGGTGTCGGTTCTCAAATACCAACAACCAGTGCCCCTCTGGTTCTGAGATCCTAGCTTTTTAATTGTATGCTTTGGATAAAAATTATTTTCTTCTGATTGCTCTTCTTGGATGGTTAGTGGAAGATAACCACCATTTATTAAGTTCTCCACATGTGCCAGGCACTCTAGAAAAAATTAGTGTTGCTTAGGAACTGAAGAATTCACCTAATTTGTGAGAGAAAACAGAACCCTGCTCCAACCAATCTGTCTTCCAGGACCTTAACATGGCTTGTGTTATAGTGGAAATCAGAAAATACTGCCTAGGGTAAGACAGAGAATACTGTTCCTCGTGAAAGTTTATGATGGGGCCATAGAAGCGTGGATGACATCCCATCCCCGCTACAGACATAAAGTCGCTGCGTGATTTTATCAACATTTGCTTTCAGCACATAGTTGAACTGGAATGAAAGAAAGCGAGGGAATCACTTAGGTCCCAAGAATGGGGGGGGGGGGGGCGCGGATTGTAAACCTGAGGGTGGGCGTGACTCCAGAGGCAGTGGCCCCTGAGCAGTAAACTACAAAAGGATGGGAGGCGGTCAGAGAAGAGGCATGTTGCACCTGCAGGCTAGAGGCACGGGGGTAGGGACGATGGGGAGGGATGCTGGAGCTGAGCCCCGGGAATGAAACCCAGAAGCTCAGTGAGCATCCCCGTTTATGAGAGAAGGCCTAGAGAACATCCGCCCGAGAAAGCAAGGAAGGAAGCTTATCACATTTCCACGGCCATGGGTAGAACATGGTTACCAATGGTACGCACACTCCAGGCACAGATGTGAGATCTGAATTTCCACAAGCTGAGTCAGAGGTCCATGTAGTGTAATTAATGTGGACATTCTTCTAGAAGCAGAAGCATTTAGAATTCTGTCCAAGCCTGACTGCTGTGGCTGATTCCAATCACAAATTATCTGCAGCATCTTTGACAAAATGGGGCTCCAGGAACTCCTCCTCCACTTAAAAATAACCCTCATTTTAGATAAACATACAGTGAAATATTACATGTCATATAAAGAAACTTCAGGGTGAGAAAACCTGATAGAAGGATGAGAATCAACAGACTTGCAGAGGTGCTGGGTAGGTTTAAAATTACTAAATAGATTTTCAAAAGGTAAAGAGACCAGAATTAAGGAACTATCTTGTATGAAAACAAGGACAGATTATAAAAACAGTGTGTCTAGAAACAAGAAATGTCATTGAAATTCGCTGCCGTGTCCGTATGTTGTAAGTGGATTTGACAGAGCTGAAAAGAGAAGAGCTGACTAGGAAAGTGATACGAGGCCATCAACTAGAGCTGCACACAGACACGTGAGGAGACATGAGGCAAGCGTGCAGGTGCAGGGAAGGTGCTGCAAGAAGCGCCAGCACGCATCTGGAGTTAGGTGAGAGGTTAAGGAGAAGGGGGAGATGAGGCTCTGCTCAAGAAGGAAAGGCTGAGGTTTTTCCAGAACCAAAGCAGCAGGTCTCACCTCTTGATCCACAGACTCCCAGTATTGAGGCCAATAAATAAGGCATGCCCACATCTTATAAAGGGAAGCGACAGAATATGCGAGCTGAACAGGTGATCTGAAATATAGCCAGAGAGAAGACACAGACTACGATGATGAGGAGGCTTCCCGTCGCAAAGACCGATGCTAAATGGACTAGTAACCAACCGTTCCTGAGAAAATAGAGGTAGTGAGGAGGACGCCACACATGCTACAGAAATCTCACCAGAAGAGGAGGGAGAGAGCAGAGGGGTGGGGAGGCTCAGATAACAGAATACATGAGAAGAGAGAGTGGAGGGGAGAGGGCAGGCTCAGATAACAGAATACAGGAGACAAAAGGGTGGAGGGGAGAGATAAAAGGCTCAGATAGCGCAGAATACATTAGAAAAGCGTCGCAGGTGTTTTTGCACATAAATAAAATTATTTAACGATAAAAAGTTACAGTTCTAAGAAGCTAAAACAGTAGAACTGACTCAAATATGTAAAAAAGAAGCAAGAAGAAAAAGAGGATTATAACGAAAAACTGACAGATCCAGAATCTAATGGGAAACCCTCGCCTCAATTTTTGAGCAGAATCTTACAGGAGGGAGCTTGTCCCCAGGAAGAGCAGAAGATCCAGGGCATTTCCGAGGCACCCAGCATCCCCGCTGGGAGCCCTGTCTGTTGTCTGCTGAAGGGAGATATTTCTTGCCGAGGTCAGGGTTTAGTCTTCTGCTTGACCTCAGTCCTTCTGTGCTGCGTCTCTGTGGCCATAGCACGTGCTTGCCCAAATGGTCTGAGCTTTCGTTGGAAATGTTTGCAGGAGTCCAGGATCCTCTTGGCTCCAGAGGAGCAGACATTGCTTGGACCACACTCTCTCAGCAGAGCATCTCTGCCTACCCTCCCGGGGGCCATGAGTTAACACATGGACCCTCTGGATTCTGGTCTTACATCCTAGCACAGAACTGCAGGTGTGCACAGACAGGCTGGAGAAGGGCTGGTGGGGACTGTGTGTGTGAGTGTGAGATGAGCAGGGAGGGAGATCACGGGACACACAGGACTGGTTGGCATTTGTTATCTCAGTGGGGCTTAGTTTCATGTGTACAGGGAGTGAGACTTGTGATGTATTTGTATTAAATGTAGAAAAGTCCAGAAAAGCCTTCAGGGACTAGCTGGCGCTCCGTCTCCCTGACCAGCGCTCTGGGTGCTCTCCATCACCTGCAGACTCGCCCTCTGGACGCCTCTGTGCCCTGCTGTGCTTCCTCTCAGCCTTCCTCGCCTCCTCCTTCCCCCCCGGGGCTCCTGCTGCAGCTCATCGCGTGTCAGACTCGGAGCTGAGTGCTGGTCTGTCGGCCGGCGCTTTGAGCACGGGAGCCCTGTTGCTTCGCCTCTGCCCCCGACGAGCCCGTATTCCTGACCGTTAGGGTGTCTGGTCTTACTGTCGACCAAGGCAGTTTTATAAGCTACGCCTCGACTCAGAGGTGAAGCCACAGCCATTACGTGTAATAGAACAGAGTGAAAATGGGTATGAATTGCACACACCATCTGGTGTCTGAAACTGTCACAATTATGCATTTATGCAGAATGATATAAAATGCACAAATGAACCCTAATTTGCAAATTTCTTTTTTTTTTTAGATTATGCAATATCTGAGTTTTAGGCATTCAGCTGGCACTGAAACAATTTTACCTCATTACTTTGATCAAAGAATAAATAAATATTCTGTGTTTCTGGTCACTGGATAACTTAAAATATCAGATTTCAAGTTTACTATGTGTAAAGTACTGTCTATTTTCTTGCCAGTAAACTTATGCCTGTTTGTTGCTTTCTAAAGCACGTTTGAGAGGTGAGAGCGCACGTGGAATATATGCACTTGAATGCTGAGAAGAGTCAAATCAGAGGTATTCCTAGTAATTCATAATAAACCACCCCGCAATACTGGGAAGGATGGATAAGGAGAAATTTAACATGAGGGCAGGCTCTGACATTTGTCTTCCCTGTTAGAACGTTGCCATCGGGAATGCAAGAACTTTGTTTTAAAATTGAATCTTATTCATATCACTCAGGATCCATGGATAAAATACCCCCCCATTTAGGTCGCCTTTTGGTCAATCTGATGAGATTTTGGTGTCCTTGAGAGAATTCTCTCCGTCTTCTCAAACTCCAGAGAAGAGAGAAGTGAGTGCCTGTGTTCCCTGAGAATGAGTCCATGCAGAGGGTGCGTTATCTCCACTCTCCACCTCTTTTCCTGTGATTTTCTGAGCCTGAGTTTTGCACTGTACATCAGCAAATGTCGTGAGAACCCTTTGGGAATCGCATTCTGAGGTGCCAGGTGCTGAGATGTTTTCAAAAACAGGGAAGCGTCTCTGTGCCTTGGACCTTCAGGCGGAGTAGGTTCGGGGCTCAGTGACCGTCCTGGTGCCGCCAGCCTTGGAATCTGCCTTCTCCAGTGGGTCCCCAGAGCAGCAGCAAGGCCCTCCCAGCCACGAGACACGTCTCAGATGGACGGAGGTGAGGAGGAGGACTGGCGGGGCGTCCTCTGGAGGAGGACTCACGGCTTGGCCTCTGGAGCTCCGGGACAGCGGCCAGCGCTCTCGCGCACCGTCTGCCCTTCTCTGGTGACTGTGCTGTGCCTTCATCCTTGCCTTCCTCTTGGAGTTGCTTCCTTTTCCTACCTGCATTTCACAAGCACTGACTGAGTCCCAGGACTCCACACTGGGTGCCGGGAAGGAAAGCCGGAAGGCATTCCAAGCTAGACCGCGTCCTCTGAGCTCTGAGAATGTGCTGGAAAGACTATCCATCACGGTCCACAGTGTCTGTCATAAGCGATTCACAGAAGATATGACTTGAAATCAAGGTCGAACAGTTGACCTTTCTCCAATAGTTGTCCAAGTTTGTGTTTACGAGTTTGCCTGGGCTTTAGGAGTTAACTCGTTTTTAAGTGACTGACAAAGATGAGAAACCCTTCCCACTGAATCCTTGTTTTTTATTAATAATATATATTCATAATTTTGCTTTTCCCTCTGATTGTTGCATCTCATTACCAATGTTACAAATAACAAATTATTGAGTCTTCCCAGCATCTATCAGTGTAGAGTGACCTTGGAGGTAAACTTTCCAACATAGAATTTCTGTGTTCTTCCCCAACCAGTCTTGTGATCAAATGACCCAAACTCAGGCTGTGGACTGACAAGTTAGCAAAATGCTTGCAAGTGCTTTTAAAAAGAGAACAGTTGCTCTGGTGTCACAGACAGACCAGTGGTCTTGGAACCGAGAAAGCAAACTAGATGTCTGACTCATTATCCCGAAAATGTTGAACTAACAGCAGTTCTCCCTTCATGGGATCCCGGAGGGGTCCTGCAGGAGAACGTGGGTGGAGGTGACTGCTTTCCTGGCTGGCGAGCATTCTCAGGAGAGGCCGGGCCCTCTGGCATGCTGCAGGTGGTAGGCTTCTTCGGCTTCTCTTGCCCATGTCTCCCTTTTGGAAAGGGCCTGACTTCCCACTGTAGACACGCTGTCTTCCCTTCAGCTCTGCTCTCTGTTGACCATGAGCGCTCCCCCACCGCCCCGCCTGTGGACCATGGGTGGTTTTGTCTCTTAAACGTCAAGTGGCCTCGTCTCGCCAGCATGGGAAATGACATGCAGGCGGGGGTTGTGTAGCCTGAGCAGGATCAGGAGTGTCGGAGAAGCTCAGCTATGTGTAATGAAGGGGGTAGTCAGGAGCGTTCAGCGTGCTGGGACGTGTTTCTCTGAGACAAGAAACACAAAGAAAAGTAGGATACGTGGTAGGCGAGGGAGAGCCTTTGATGGATGGGGCTATTGATCATCTGAACTTCATTGACTAACGGGATACAAAATCGTTGGCTCTGCCCTTAAAAATAGGTGTTGAAATACATGCCTGTTTTGGCTCTTGCCTTATATCCAAAGTTACTCACTTTCCTGGAGAGAAACAGTGTCTGCCTCCAGGGACAGGAGAGTGGGGCCAGAAATCAGGGGCTGATGGTCCAGCTTCTTCCTGTTGATGGAAGCATGAGCTTTCATGAGAAGCTGACCCTGTGGACCTGCTGTTCACAGCCAGAGAGCTTCCCAGTTGTGTGTCTACACACACACACACATGTCTGCAGAGAGAGCTCTTAGCTTCTAATGTCTCGTTCTATTTTCTAGATACTCTGCATGGACATTAGATTGGTTTTCATGATGTTACACATCATTGACCTTCAGTTTAGTGAAACCCAGTGTCTTACTGTGAGATGTGTGGCGACAAAGGCAGATGGGAACAAATTGTTCAGAATTGTGACCAGGGCTGACCCACTTCCTGTTGTTCAAGTTCATGAATCCTCTACCTCTTTATAAAATCGATGGCAGTTTAGGCAGACTAAATATTGCCAGGCTAATTGTTAAATTAAACTAATGATAAATGTACAAAATAAAAATGTGGGAAAAGAGGGGAGAGTATAAATTAGGAATACAAGATTAGAACTAAACTGGTTTTGAAACAAATCCAGCTTTCTCCCCCTTAGAACCTGTAGACCTTGAACAAATTTTGTAACTTCACTGAGGCCAAAACCTTCATCTGCAAAATGAGTAGAATAGTATGTACGTTTGAAGGCAATTAGAAGGTTGTAGTGGCTAGCACATAGTGCCTGGCATGTGTGAGTCCATGCCTGGACTCAGTCACCTGTGTATCTGCTCTATTTACTTCTTTGGTCAGTTGTTGATTATTCCATTTCTGCGTTTTTATTCTGTGTCTAGTTGTCAGGTATCGTTCTGGGTATTGGGGCAATACAAGATGGGGAGATAGTTGTACATCTAAAGAAACACTGACAAAGTGGCAGTTGTAATAGTGAAGTGAAGTGAAGTCGCTCAGTCATGTCCGACTCTTTGAGACCCCGTGGACTGTAGCCCACCAGGCTCTTCCATCCATGGGATTCTCCAGGCAAGACTACTGGAGTGGATTGCCATTTCCTTCTCCAGGGGATCTTCCCAACCCAGGGATTGAACCCAGGTCTCCCGCATTGCAGGCAGACGCTTTAACCTCTGAGCCACCAGGGAAGTAGTTGTAATAAGTAGCTATAAATAAACCAATGGCTGTAACAATGATGATGATGAAACAGGTATAGTAAAATAATTTTACTACAATTGTAGTAAACAATTTTACTACTCCCAGGTGTAGTAAAATTTGGCTCCTAAGGTAGAGAGGCTGCTTAGGGTAAGGAGAGAATAGAGGATGAGACAGAGAATCTTTCTATTTAATTTTTTACATCTTAATACTCCTGTAAAAGGTAGCTATAGAAACCTCCCACCTCCGTCCGCCATAACAGTTTCCCTTACTGGACAGAAGAGAGAGCCAGTCAGAGGGAGCTGTCCCGCCCCGTGATGCCTGGTCAGCGCCTGGGTCAGTGCCCTGGGCAGAGCAGGGCGGCAGACGCCTGTGGACTCAGGCTGGGCTTAGGCCAGGGTGGGGAGGCCAGACGGGGGGCGGGCCAGAGCAGGGACCTGGTCGGGGGTCAGGCTTGCAGCCTGCTGATGTGAAGAAATGGCCCGTCTTTCCCAGAAGGCCCACCTGGCTCCCTGTAGCCCGGGCAGTTTACTGCATGAAAACATCAGTTTGAATTTGAATTTAATCCAAATTCTCTAGCCAATATGAATTCCTCAACTCAGAAGCTGTTTTTAACGAACTGGAATATATACTGCATGTTAAATGAAGATAACTTGTTGTAGAATTCCCAGTGAGGAAAAGGGGATTCTGTTCAAAGAGTGAGGCAAGAATGGCATTGATGTATAATTCCAAATGGGAAACTTTAAATGAATTTTCTGTAGTTTAGTGCCTACAGAGAACTGTTTGACTCTGGGCAACTAGCTATATACTTATTAATATTCCTCCTGATTTTGAAATCAGTTCAAAACCTGAGTCATTCTATAACCATTTTTCTTTGGAAGTTTTATCAATCTAAATAACAGCTTTATGATAAAATAATTTAGAATGCTATGATGTCTCAGCCTAACATCATTGTCTGTTTATCACTTCTTAATTTTCATTTGTCAGATTTTTCTTACATGGAAAATGCATTTTTAAATTATACTGTGATGTATCTAAGAGATAAGATTATTTAAAATAGTAGCACTTCTTTCCCCAAATGTCAGTGTGCTGGAATGAACACAGACACATTTGAATGTAACCACAGGTCGCTTGCATAGAGACATAAGATGAGTGACTTTGGATTCACTTTCTGAGGTAATTTTTTTAATTTATCTATTTTTTGTTTCAATGGTGGTCTAGCTCAATTAAACCTAAGAATTACATACCGAACATTCATACTAGTAAGAGGAGAGAAGAAATCCCCTTGCTCTTAATTTACTGACTTAACTATGCTTCATGCTTCTCTAATTTCTTCATTAGGGACCTTTTATTAAATATTCTTCATGGTCCTTCCCAACACAGCAGTGCTAACTGTAGCAGGCACGGCTGCGTGCTTGCTGCACTCTGCGTTGGGTTCAGCATTTCACAGCTCTCCGCTTTTCTTCTCTGACTGCTCCTTACTGAACATCAGAAGTGCAGTGGTGAAGTTGCCAGCCCAGGCACACGTGATCCCTAAGAGCCTCGGGCTGAGTTCAGAGCCGCCTGGCTTCAGCGCTGGTGTCTGCCGTCTTCCTGAGCAGTGACACAGAGCATCTCTGATGTTTTACGTGTGTAATGTGATCATAAGATGAAGGATGGGGAAGAAGTCTTAGAAGGTCGTGTGGTCCCCACCCCTGGATTTCAGTTGAGTAAACACAGCGTGGGTAGGCAGAGCTCCAGCACTGATTCCTGAGCTGTCTAGCTTGTGGCAGAGAATTTGTAATAAAGAAGGAAGACACGATGATAGATTTGTGCCCTGCGTGCCAAAGGAACATTCCATAAATCTCATTCCTGAGTCGCCCTGGACCCTGAGCTGAAGTGGGACAGTGGTGACTTCATCCGGTCACCACTGCCGAGTCCACCTGCGGCCGAAGCGCCTCCGAGCGGCACCGTCCTGTGACCCCCTTGCCTCGCCTCCTCAGACCTGCATGTCCACACAGCAGCACAAGCCGATGCAGAAGCTTCTCTTGCCAGGCTTGAAATAGAAAACGGCCACACAGGGCCTCTGGAACTTTTCACCCTCAAAACAAAAAGAGAAAAGCACGTGAAATTCCATATAAGTAATTAGAACTAAGATCAACTATGCTTTTCATTAAAAAATCAATACTACTCTTTTTGAAGCCTTTAAGTTTTCCATATATAAATTTTTTTTCATTTTTATGATAATTTTATTTTGACCTTATTATGAAAGAGAACCACCACAAAATAGAAGCAAGGACAGTGCAGGCAGAGGTCGCCCTTCCTCCCAGGCCGTGTCTGAGCCCTCGCACTGGCTTTGGGGGTGTCCATGGAGAGGGGTGCTGAGCCCCCCGTCCGTGGCCTTCACCTTGCTGTGCTGCGTGTTAATGGCACGGCTTACTCTGCCTTTTGCCCTGACGTATTTTCCCTGCGTCAACTCAGTGAGCGTTAAGTGCTTGTCTGAGTAGGAGCCCTGGGCTGTGTGTCTGACTTCCCATTGTCTTCCAAGGGAGCCCCCAGCCCCTACTCTGCAGTGTACCAGGCCAGTTTGGCTGGTTTACTTTAACTGTACTGTTGATGACACACATTAACTAGGTTACGTTGCTTAACTGATGTGTTTTTCTATCAGTGAAAGTTACTTGTGTGTCTTGGGTTGGAAGGAGAAAGGAGACGTTATAATTCTCTCATTAAAATGAATATAATTAAGTGTTCATTGTATGGCTCTTCACTTCACAGCAGAGTGTTTGAGGCTGTCCTAGGTGTGGAATAGATGTATTTGTTTATTGACTCAAACTACATACTTCCTCATGATTTGTGTTTTTCTCTTGCCTGTGAATTGCGAATGCTATTCCATAGCATTAAATATGCTTCTAAATACCATTTTTAGTGGTTCCATATTATTGCATTGTATTGGTCCACTGTGATTTATTGGATTAAACCCCTTTTGTTGGAAATTTAAGCTGTTTCTAATCTTTGTACTAAAATAAATTATGCCCTCATGAATATATTCATAGCTTTATCTGTATGCTCATTCAAGATTGTTTCCTAAGGGTAAATTCTAGAAATCCTAGAAATACAATTGTTAATTCAAAATGTGGTTCCCTCTGTAATGAATTCTGCGACACAGAAATGGTTTGTAACACAGGCTTCTTTCCCACCCTGAAGAGGAGGGCACAGCTGTGCGAGTATGGAAGCTCTGTTATTTATTATCATTCATTCACGGTACCTTTGCAGCCTGCTTTTATGAGGCGCCATAGCAGGCGCTCGGGATGCAGGAAGGAACAGAGTAGAGAGGTGCAGGGAGATGTGCATGTATCAAGAGGTACCTCTTAGTAAATAAGTATATACTGGAGAGATGTACAGTGTTCCAAAGGGAATAGCCTGTTTGGCCAGGCGGCAGGTGGATTACAGAAAAGGATCGTAAGGAGGCGAGTCGTGAACTTGGTGCTGAAGGGTGTCTGGGTGTGCGCCAGGCTGGTGGACAGTGTGGGGCCCTCCAGGTGGCGGGGCCCTCCAGGTGGGCGCAGCCCTGGCCGAGCTTGAGGCAGAGCGTGCCGGACTGAATCACCAGGTCACATCACAGCCGTGGGGGTGGTCTGTCTGCTCCCAGCCTTGGTTGGGACATGCTCACATACCGTGTCCTCTGCCTCCTCAGGCTGCTGGGGCACATACTGTACGAGCGAAGTTAGATAATCGCGTCCGTGGGTAGGAACACTCAAGAAGGAAAGCGTTTCCTGAGTCTCAGTTAATTTAATGCAGTTCTGGACCAGCTGTCGGGGTGGGGGGGCTGTAGGGGTGGGAGTCGTCACGCTGCATCCTGGACAAACCTGCGACTGGGCTTAGTCGGCCTGGCCTGTGGTCTCTTCCCGTTCCAGCTTTCGGGAGACATCGCTGTTCTCTTTTCCATTTATTCCGATAAATACCGCGCTAGCTCAGCTAACAGGGGACCTGCTTGGGGGCTGCTCGCCTGGAGAAGGGCTGCCTGGTTCTGTCTCTGCCCCAAAGACCTGGCTTACCCCGGACCAGCCATGAGTCCCCAGGTTGTTTGCATACAACAGTGAAAAGGAAATCCATACACCTTGTAAGATCCCTCCAGTTCTAACACCTGATGGGGATGAGGGACAACCCTGGGCTCTGGGAAGCTATGCTCTGAGGCTCCACCCTCCGCACCGCTTGCTGCATCTTGACCATGGTCAGCACTCGATTTCTTTTCTTACTGTTAGCTGCGGGAATAAGAGCCAGGAAGAGCAGATGAATTTCAGTACAACGAAATCCTTACGCCAGCTTAAAAAATTAGCCCCATTTTGTTTACTGGTGCTGACAGTAACAGACAATAAATGCCCTGTCTGTACCCTCTACCAGAGGTGACACTGTCCTGTCTTTATATTGTGTGCATATTCAGTTATGTTTAGTGAATGAACTGTGTGGTGAAGATCCCTTTGGCAATGAGAGGCTTTAAGTCATACAAGTGCTTCACTGTTCCTTTGATTAAACTGTGAGCCTTTCTCAGTCCCTCAGAGATGAAGGCATTAGAAGACATTGATGCAGAAGTGTTCTTCATGTTGATAAACCCATGACTGTTAACAGAAGTGATTTCATCCAGTTCAGACTGGGAGAAGGAATATATAGAAAATTAAAAATAATTGGGAGGAAATGAACTTTATTCACCCCAGGGAAGGGAGTTTAACTGCATAAATTTGCAAAACAAGAACAAAACAAGCAACAAAAGCAAAAATAGATACGTGGGACGACATCAGACTAAGAAGCTTCTGTGCAGCAGATGAAGCTGTGAACAAGTGAAAAGGCAGCTGCTGGATGGGAACAAAGCCTGCAAGCCTTATATTTGGTAAGGGGTTCATATCTGAATATATAAGGGACTCACACACTCAAGAGAAAAACATTTGAATGAAAATGGGCACAGAATCTGAATAGACATTTTTTGTTTCAAAGACTATATGAAGATAGCCAATGGGTACATGAAAAGATGCCCAACATCACTAATCATCAGGGAGATGAAGATCAAAATCACACCTGTCAGATGGCCATCATCAAAAAGAACACAAATCACAAATATTGGTGAGGATGTGGGAAAAGGGGAATCCTTGTTCACTGTCTGTGGGCATGTAAATTGATGCAGCCGTTATGGAAAATTGCTTGGAGGTTCCTCAGAAAAATTAAAACTGCCATATTATCCAGAAATTCCACTCCTGTGTATTTATCCAGAGAAAATTAAATCACTTTCTCAGAGATAGTTGTGTCCCCATGTTCACTGCAGCACTGTTCACAACAGCTAAGATGTGGAAACGACCTACCCATCCATCCGTGGATAGAAGAATAAAGAAGGTGCAGCACACACACGCAGCACTGGAGATTACATGAGGGCACGGTGGTGTTAACTAGCCTTACTGTAGCGGTCATCTCACAGTCCATATGTATCAGATCGTCCTGTTTTACGTTTTAAACTTACACAATTATATCTCACTAAAGCTGAAAAACAGAACAAAGCAGTATTTTTTCTCACTGGTGGTTGTATGCAATTACTGGTGAGAGGTATAACTCCTGTGGTTTGATAGTCAGACTGTAGCAATTTTACACTAGAATTTCATGATTTCAAAAGTCCTTTGAAAAACAACTTTAAAGTCTGATTCTTTTGATATCACAATCTCTCATTCATTGACTTTACTCTGCAGAATATTCTCCGTCTCAATTCCAGTTCGACAGAATTGTACAAAGCTGGTGCAGATGGGCATCTTTTGCTCTTTGGTCTCTATGAACAGGTAGATGGGTACACATGATGGTGTCCTAACTGAATAAGCAAGTAGGAGAGTGAGCTGTGTTTAGCTTGTGACTCAAGACAGAAGGGTCCTAATCAATATACAAAGAATGCACTTTGGAGGGAGATGGAAGATCGAGGCATTTTGGATACTACATTAGATACTACTGCTGCATAACTACATAACTACTGAGCATGGACTTGGCGGCCGAGAACAATACACGTCTATCGTGTCACGGTTTCTGTGGGTCTGGGGTCCGTGCTTAGCTGGGTCTCAGGGGAGAGTGCAGTCACGGTGTAGTCCCGGCTGCCCTCCCCTGTCCGGGGTGGGTGGTCCCCGCAGGGCACGCTCCCGGGCTCACCAAGCCCCTGGGTCGGTTCATTCCTGAGGATGTGGGGTGCATGCAGCCTCCTTGCTCAGAGCCCCACGGAGCCCCAGACACAGTCTGGGGCGCTGGGCCCCACCCCCGGTCACAGCCCTAGGCTTGGCGTCCTGCGCTGGTGAGGTCCCAGGCGTGGGGCCTGCCCTCGTGTGAGGGGTCGAGGGTCCCGGCACCTTGTGCCACCTCCGTCTGGGTGAGGAGCAGGGTGAGCAGAGTGCCCGCTGAGAGCCCAGAATGCGCGTCTCTGCACACACTCACTCAGGGCCTGGCGGCCCCCGCGGCCTCTCCGTGGCCTGAGCCTCCTCTGAGTTTCCCAGGCCGCTTGGCCTCAGAGGCCGTCTCTCACTCAGCCCTCACTCGCCGCCCGTTTAGGTGTCCCCAGGCTTCCTGCCCAGGAGCCAGGTCTCCACCCTTCAGTCTCCTGCCTTGAGGATGAGTGACCCAGGAATATTTCACTGAGGGAAATCAGAAGGTTCCCCTGAATCACAGTCTGGATTCATTTGTGTCCTTTTAGTTGACAGACAGGCACTGGTTTTCCTTGTGTCAGAGAAGCAGACCCCTCTGCTGGCTTTAGAAAGGGATGTACTGGGCGGGATTCAGGACCGGCACGGGGGGGCGGGCACCGAGGCAGGGTTGAGCTCAAAGACGGCGACCGGCACGGGGGGGCGGGCACCGAGGCAGGGTTGAGCTCAAAGACGGCAGGCAGTTCAGGGGGAGGTGGGTGCGAGGGGTGTCGGGGAGAGGCTGCACAGAGGGGTGTGGGGAGTGGCCACAAGGCTGTGGGGCCCACGTGGACTCCGTGCTCCCCACCCTACAGACGCTCCTGAGTGGAGCCCGTGAAGGCATCAGCTGACTCCCCACGCCGTGTGCTCCCCACCCTGCAGACGCTCATGAGTGGGGCCCGCGAGGGCATCAGCTGACTCCCCATGCCGTGTGCTCCCCGCCCTGCAGACGCTCCTGAGTGGGGCCCGCGAGGGCATCAGCTGACTCCCCACGCTGCGTGCTCCCCGCCCTGCAGACGCTCCTGAGTGGGGCCCGCGAGGGCATCAGCTGACTCCCCACGCCGCGTGCTCCCCGCCCTGCAGACGCTCCTGAGTGGGGCCCGCGAGGGCATCAGCTGACTCCCCACGCCGCGTGCTCCCCGCCCTGCAGACGCTCCTGAGTGGGGCCCGCGAGGGCATCAGCTGACTCCCCACGCCGCGTGCTCCCCGCCCTGCAGACGCTCCTGAGTGGGGCCCGCGAGGGCATCAGCTGACTCCCCACGCCGTGTGCTCCCCACCCTGCAGACGCTTCTGAGTGGGGCCCGCGAGGGCATCAGCTGACTCCCCACACCGCGCAGAGGTTTGTGTGCCCTTTTCTGGGGGCATTTTCACTGCTTTCATCTCAGAAGCTGTAGGGGAACCTGGGCTGGAATCTCAGAGACCACTCTGCGACCTTGGACAAGAGATGACCTTGCCAAGCACTCTGCAGAGTTGGCATCATAACAGTTACCAGGTCGGAGACTGTTGCTGGATTTAAGTGAGATTGTGTGTGTCAAGTTCTTCTCATACTGCCTGACACGGAGTCATAATTAGAAAGGTATCTGCAGGAACATCGTGGGTTTTCAGTCAGCCCGTGTCCTGTACGTGGCGAAGCAGTGCTGACCTCACAGCCTCCCAAGGCGTGCCTGCTGAGCGTCACGCTTGTGTCTTGCCGAGGCCTCTGTGCCGGGTTTGGGGGCTTGCAGCCTAACTTTTCTTGTCATCGTGACCTTGATGGTTCACCTCCCTAAGCAGCTTAGGGGCTTAAGATCCAGCTGTTGTTTGGTCGCTAAGCTGTGTACCTGCTCCCAGTTCATGGGCCTCCCCGTCCAATGCCCCAGGGTGGAGGCTGTCACACATCTCCCTCCCCCACCCCAGGCAGCCTGTGGGGCCAAGGTCACAGCAGGGTTGAGGTCACTGCAGGGCTGAACTGATGTCAAGAACAGAAGCAGGTACCTGAATCCCTTTGTTGAACAGCAGAAACTAACAACATTGTAAAGCAACTACACTCCAATATATACTAATAAAAATTTTTTAAAGTGCAAAAGAAGAACAGAAGCACATTCTAGGGTTGACTGGTGCTGGGCCTGGCGTTGTTTTCACTGGAGCTTTAAATCGGCAGTGGACCACGTGTTGGTCCTGAGACCCAGCCCGGGATCCGTCGTCCGAGCAGAGCTGACCGGCTGAGGAGGAGCTCCCTCCCGCAGCCGCTTCCCCAGGGGCCTGGCCGAGGGAGAAGGTGGCACAGGCACAGGGAACACTCAGGCCGTCTCCGTGTTTTTGATCCGCTCTGGGAGGAACTGCGAAGATGCCGTCCCTGTCATTAGTGGACGCGGGGCGTGGAGCGTGACTGCCTCTGCGTTTGCCCCCACGTTTGCCCAGCCCCTCCCCTTTGACCAAGGAGAAGCACTGTCCTGTGGGGATAACATGTGTTTTAATTTATCAAATGGAAGTTATTTTAAAATAAAATATATCTCCCTTTACTCCTCTGAAAAGATGAATTGTTTCAGTGGCTGCTGAAGGCGGTTTGTTTCAGCCCTGATGCCTGGTTTTACTTTGTTTACTTTATTTCTAATTTGCTGTTCGGCACTTTTTCTAAACTCTCCAAAATGAAGGTGATGATACTGGGAAGACTTTTATTGAATATTCAGTTCTCTTTTACTAAGAATTCTCTTTGCCACCTAACGAGCATCTTGAAAGTGATCCTACACTGCGTACTTAGACTTCTCACACCAGGACTCCGTCTGTGGAAATAAGTAAAGGGAAACATAAGCAGTTGGCAGCCACTGAGATCTGATGTCAGGGCTGCTGTTAACCACGCAGCCTCCTTACATCACACGTGTCCTTCCAGGGCGGTGCTGAGAGCATTCATGGATACGTAGGGTGCGTATGGTGGACATCTGTTTTCAACAGCATCGTTAAATAATCCATGGACGATGTGTAATGAGTGAAAAGTGATTGTCCCTCAGTGTGAAACTTCAGCTGCTTGTGTTTGCTCCTTTCTTCTTCCTTTTATGTTTTTCTATTGTGGTAAAAGTCACCCAATGTAAAACATACTGTTCTGACCGTATTTAACTGTACAGTTCTGTGGCACTAAATACTTTCACATTATTGTACAGCTCTCACCATCCATCCATCACAAAATGTCACCTTCCTAAACTGAGACACTGTGCCATTTAACACTAATTTTCTATAATAAGTTTGTGGCTTATTAATGGGAAAACTTGTTTAAAAATCACTATCGCCCAGTGGCTGGACCAGCAGCAGAGTCAGGCCACACATGCTGAGCTCTGGGACCTTTCACCACGTAGCTGAGTGTCCCAATTTCTATCACAAACGCTAATGGGCACGTAAGCAGCCCACGGAGGCTTGTTTTCAGTAGAGGTTTTCTAAATTGCTTCAAAGAGACCTGATAAAATGATCCTAACATATCACAGAGGCCCACGGGAGAAGGAAGACTCAGGAGGATGCGGGCTTATCCATCTTTGTGCCGCTCCAGCATCAGGTCAAAGACCTCGGATTCAGCCCAAGATAAAATGGTGCTGCGAGCACAGCAGCACCAGCTCACGTCTCGGGTCGGCGTGACTCTCAGTCCCACGACTGCTCTTCTCCCTCCGAGCTGCCTCACCACTCCCTGCCCGTGGCCAGGCACGCTGCCATCGCCTCCGTTTGCCTCCCCATCTCTCTGCACCAGATTCCCAGGGCTCCATGAGCTGCACGCGGCTTTAGTTACTTTTGATGTTTGACCGAGATTCAGCAGCGCTCTGTGTAGCACAAATTCTACCAGATTAGGTAGTTTCCACGTGAATTTAATGATGAGAACTGGCATTCACGTCACAAATTCCATTGATCACCTTCTCAACGGTCTCCATGGTGGAATAAGAATGTAAGCAGATGAAAAAACTATTTTTAGTTAAAACATCTTCATATCTGCTGTATGAATGGTCGGTCCCAGTATTCATTGTTGGAAAAACAGTTGATACATTTCTTTTTTTAAAAAATGCCTTGTGATTCATTTTTTTCAGCAAGCTCAGTCATATTTCAAAAAGGATACTAACAAGTGAATGTAACATTGTGCATTTAGATTAGCTTCAAAAGATATTTGAAAAGATGCTTATAAATAGAAGTTGCCCTGGAGATGATATAAGACGTGCTTCGGCTGTTGCATAGATATTTGGTGTCTTGGTGTCGCAGGTAATAATAGCCTCCTGCCAGTTGCTCAGACATTGAGACACGACTTTTTGAGGAAATAATTCGCTGATTCATGTAAAAAATGTGGCTTTTTTAAGCTGAGAGAAATAGCTTATAAACAGGGAAATTTTATGACACCATAAAATGCGCCTTATATATTTCCATTTTGACTGGTCCACTCACATTATTCTTTTAGATCAACAAATGCAATGTGTAAAAATCAGAGTGAAAGGAGGATTTAGAAAGTCTCTGGGTCCACCAGGAGCCCAGCCTGCTCTGCGTAAAAATCAGAGTGAAAGGAGGATTTAGAAAGTCTCTGGGTCCACGGAGCCCAGCCTGCTCTACGCCGCCCGGCAGCTGCACTCGGCCTTAGTGTTCTCGTGCGTGCAGTGGAGAAAGTGGCTTAGATTCAGAGCCTGGAGCTGTGGCTGGAGTGAGGTGGGCTCACAGGAGTGTCAGCCCTGTGGTCTCCAGCCCGCACCCCACTGGCCTCTCTGGGGATGAAGTCCTCTGTGCTTCAGCCCCAGTCCTGCTCACACCAGGCCACAGGCCGCTCCGCCAGTCCCAGCCGAGGCTGCTGCATTTCGGGGGCCTGAGCTGGAGAGCCCGATCTCAGTCCACGTTGATCTTCACTGTGTGTCTTCCCGCGGGCTGTCCTGCACCCCTCCCAGCTGTCTGTGAACTCACACCATCTTTACGGTGTGATTAGAGTGCTATAGACGATGTGGGGAAAGTGCCCTGGTTTGCACAAATATATTCCAGAAGAAAGCCAGTCTCCAGAGTGATGAGAAGGGGGAACAGTCTCGACTGGGGGCTTAAGTTTCAAGTAACCCACAGCAACTCACTCTAGACAGTGCCCAGCCTCCGTCGGCTGTTTGTAGACAGCAGAGCCCGCGTGTGGCACACACGTGTGTCCTGCCCCACGTGTGTCTGCCGCGTCTGGGCCCAATGAGTGCACAGGTGTGTGCACCCCCGCCTCTGCCAGTTATCACTGTTCACTGGGCCTTGACTCGCCGATGACTTTGCTTGCTTCTTGGCTTCCTTTGTGGAAAATCGTGTAAGACTTCCAGCCTCAAGCGCAGGGCTTGGAAGATTGTAGTCATCTCTGTGTTATGATTGCTGAACTTAAGAAATCTCTAACGAGACCAAAACCCCACTGGGTCTGCATTCTCTTTGACACTGATGTTCAGAGCTGCTCTGGCTTCTCTCTGACACTAGAAACACAAATGCTCTTCCTGGCGGGGTGGGGTGGGGGGCGAGTGCGGCAGGTCCCTGAAGGAGTCCTGGACCATTTCCACCTGAAGGAAGCTCCTTCTGGGCGCAAGGATGCTTGTGTCTCAGTGACTTATGGGAGCCAAGTTTGCTGGGAAACTCTTAAAGATTGGGTGAGATAAACTGAGCAGAAAGTTTTTATAGAATTGCTAATAAATGGAAGTATCTACTTTCTTTAATGAATTGGAAAGAATAAAATCATTAGTATCTTATGACATGGAGAAGTCCTATGTAACAGATGGTGGGTGTCACTTCAGGCTCAGGGGAGCCATGTTGATTCTGCTGTTGGCTCTCAGTGGGTCTGTGTGCATGGCCCCCTCTGCACCCTGGCTGGTCTGGGACATAGTTCCTTGTGGAGCTGTTACAGTTCGTTTCTATGCACTTCAGCCAGGGTGCCCCAGCATCAGCTGTGTCATGTCACCCCTGGCCTCTGGTGTGTCCCCGGAGGGGGATCCCTGCCCCTGGTGTGTCCTGGGGGAGGGGGGTCCCTGCTCCTGGTGTGTGTATGGGGGGGGGGGGCCTGCTCCTGGTGGGTCCTGGGGGGGGGTCCCTGCTCCTGGTGTGTCGGGGGGTCCCTGCTCCTGGTGTGTCTTGGGGGGGCCTGCTCCTGGTGTGTCGGGGGGGCCTGCTCCTGGTGTGTCCTGGGGGGGGTCCCTGCTCTTGGTGTGTCCTGGTGGGGGCCTGCTCCTGGTGTGTCGGTGGGGGGGGCCTGCTCCTGGTGTGTCCTGGGGGGGGGGGGGGTCCTGCCCCTGGTGTGTCCCGGGGGGGGGTCCCTGCTCCTGGTGTGTCCCGGGAGGGGGGGGTCCCTGCTCCTGCTGTGTCCCGGGAGGGGGGGGGTCCCTGCTCCTGGTGTGTCCGGGGGGGAGAGTCCTGCCCCTGGTGTGTCTTGGGGGGGTCCCTGCTCCTGGTGTGTCCTGGGGGGGGTCCCTGCTCCTGGTGTGTCGAGGGGGGGACCTGCTCCTGCTGTGTCGGGGGGGGCCTGCTCCTGGTGTGTCAAGTGGGGTGCCTGCTCCTGGTGTGTCGGGGGGGGGCCTACTCCTGGTGTGTCGGGGGGGGCCTGCTCCTGGTGTGTCCCGGGAGGGGGGGGGTCCCTGCTCCTGGTGTGTCGAGGGGGGTCCCTGCTCCTGGTGTGTCGGGGGGGGGGCCTGCTCCTGGTGTGTCCTGGGGGGGTCCCTGCTCCTGGTGTGTCCTGGGGGGGCCTGCTCCTGGTGTGTCAGGGGGGGCCTGCTCCTGGTGTGTCGGGGGGGGGCCTGCTCCGGGTGTGTCCGGGGGTGTCCATGCACCGGGGGTGTCCTGGGGGGGACCTGCTCCTGGTGTGTCTTGTGGGGGCCTGCTCCTGGTGTGTCGGGGGGGGCCTGCTCCTGGTGTGTCCTGGGGGGTCCCTGCTCCTGGTGTGTCGAGGGGGGTCCCTGCTCCTGGTGTGTCGGGGGGGGCCTGCTCCTGGTGTGTCCTGGGGGGGGCCTGCTCCTGGTGTGTCGGGGGAGCCCTGCTCCTGGTGTGCCGGGGGGGGCCTGCTCCTGGTGTGTCCCGGGAGGGGGGGGTCCCTGCTCCTACTGTGTCCCGGGAGGGGGGGTCCCTGCTCCTGGTGTGTCCGGGGGGGAGGGTCCTGCCCCTGGTGTGTCCTGGGGGGGTATCCTGCTCCTGCTGTGTCCCGGGAGGGGTTCGTCCTGCTCCTGGTGTGTCCCAGGGGGTCCCTCCCTCCCCCTGGTGTGCCCCAGCGTCCCGGAATGTGGTCTGTCGTGGTCAGCATGCCCTGTGACCTGGAGCAGAAGCTGTGTCTGCCCCAGTGGGAGGATGCCCTCTGTCACCTGCAGGTGTCAGTCAGCCCGCTTGGCTGGTGATGGTGTCATGTTCTGCTCTTTCCCCCTGCATCTGTCTGCTCTGTCTTTGCATCACTGACAAGGGTGTTGAGGTCTCCAGCATCGATAGTGGGTTCATCTGTTCTTCTTTGCCATTATATGCATCTTGCTTTGCATGGTTGGACAGAGCTCTGTGGTTAGGTGTGTGCGTGTTGAGAATTGCTATGTCTTCTTGGAGAATATGTAATGACCCACTTTATCCCTGATGGCTTTCCTGGCTTTGAAGTCTGCTCTGTCTGAAAGGAGTAAGGCTACTCCTGCTTTGCTCCAATTAGTGGTAACATGGTATATTTTCCTCCATCCATTTGCTTTTAACCTACACATGTCTTTGGAGAGGGCATGGCTACCCACTCCAGTATTCTTGCCTGGGGAATCCATGGACAGAGGAGGCTGGTGGGCTACAGTCCGTGGGGTCACAGAGAATTAGGCATTACTGAGTGGCCACACTTCACACGTGTCTTTGTATTTAAGTGGGTTTCTTACAGACAACATATACGTTTTCTGATTCACTCTGACAGTCTCAGTATTTTAATCTGTGCATTTAGACCATTGGCATTCAAAGTGAAAGCTGACATAGTTGGGTTAGTATCTATTTAACCGATGTGTTTAGGTCGTTGGTGTTCAAAGTGGTTATTGATGTAGTTAGATTCATCCACCACATTTGTCACCATTTCCTGTTTGTTGTCCTTGTTCTTTGCTCCTGTGGTTGTCTTCCTTAAATTGCATCTAAGCACACACCCATGCTTGAACAGGATCATCCCCTCTTCAGGACACGAGCGGTGAGGCTCACAACCACTTTATCCTGTGCCTGTGTGTGCGTCCGTCCCTGGTCACCGCCGACTGGTGAGTCTGTGCTCCCTCCCCCCGCAAAACTGCTTCCCAGACCTTCATCTCATTTGAAAGTTTTCAATCCCTATTCAGGGATTGCAACCACACAAGGCTCTAAAGCATTTACAGTGGGTCAGAGTTTAGTCATTACAGGAAGAGACTCACCATGCAGTCAGCATCTGTGATGCCAAGAATGAGACAGACTTAGAGACAGGATGTCAGCGACCTCGGGGCAAGACTCTGGGGCTCCTCTGGGCTCTCCTGTGTCTGAGGGGACACACGCAGACTTTACATGCAAGGAGACATGCAGTTAAACAAAATGGCACTGTCTGAAGACACTCCGCTGCACTCAATATGCCAGCAAATTTGGAAAACTAAGCAGTGGCCACAGACTGCAAAAGGTCAGTTTTCATTCCAATTCCAAAGAAAGGCAATGCCAAAGAATGCTCAAACTACTGCACTTATCTCACATGCTAGCAACGTAATGCTCAAAATTCTCCAAGCCAGCCTTCAACAGTACATGAACTGTAAATATCCAGATGTTCAAGCTGGATTTTAAAAAGGCAGAGGAACCAGAGATCAAATTGCCAACATCCATTGGATCATCAACAAAGCAAGAGAGTTCCAGAAAAACATCTACTACTGCTTTATTGACTATGCCAAAGCCTTTGACTGTGTGGATCATAGCAAACTGTGGAAAGTTTTTAAAGAAATGGGAATACCAGACCACCTGACCTGCCTCCTGAGAAATCTGTATGCAGGTCAAGAAGCAACAGTTAGAACTGGACATGGAACAACAGACTGGTTTAAAATCGGGAAAGGAGTATGTCAAGGTTGTATATTGTCACCATGCTTATTTATCTTAGATGCAGAGTACATCATGAGAAATGCTGGGCTGGATGAAGCACAAGCTGGAATCAAGATTTCCAGGAGAAATAGCAGTAACCTCAGATATGCAGATGACACCACCCTTATGGCAGAAAGTGAAGAACTAAAGAGCCTCTTGATGAAAGTGAAAGAAGAGAGTGAAAAAAACTGACTTAAAATTCAACCTTCAGAAAACTAAGATCATGGCATCTGGCCTCATCACTTCATGGCAAATAGATGGAGAAACAGTGGAAACAGTGGCAGACTTTATTTTTTTGGGTTCCAAAGTCACTGCAGATAGTGACTGTAGCCATGAAATTAAAAGATGCTTACTCCTTGGAAGGAAAGTTATGACCAACATAGACAGCATATTGAAAAGCAGTGACATTACTTTGTTAACAAAGTTCCAGCTAGTCAAGGCTATGGTTTTTCCAGTAGTCATGTATGGATGTGAGAATTGAACCATAAAGAAAGCTGAGTGCTGAAGAATTGATGCTTTTGAACTGTGGTGTTGGAGAAGGCTCTTGAGACTTCTCCTTGGACTTCAAGGAGATCCAACCAGTCCATCCTAAAGGAAATCAGTCCTGAATATTCATTGGAAGGACTGATGCTGAAGCTGAAATTCCAGTTCTTTGGCCACCTGACGTGAAGAGCAGACTCATTTGAAAAGACCCTGAAAGATTGAAGGTGGGAGGAGAAGGGGACGACAGAGAATGAGATGTTTGGATGGCATCACTGACTCAATGGACATGAGCTTGAGTAAACTCCATGAGTTGATGATGGACAGTGAGGCCTGACGTGCTGTAGTTCATGGGGTCGCAAAGAGTCAGCCGCAACTGAGCAACTGAATTGAACCAAACTGAAGACACTCCGAGACACTCCGGCTGGAAGGCTTGGAGCAGTCCACACATACAGAATTGCGTGAGGCGAGGTTTCAAAGACATGACATTTCTTTTTATCATGGTAAAGTGTATAAAATGTAAAATTTGCCTTTGTAACCATTTTTAGTGTACAATTCAAAATGTTGCACAGCCACTACCACAGAAAGAACCACCCTCCCTCCGTCCAAGGTAGTGAAGGACAGCGGGAGCCCCCGACTGCTGCTGACAGCGTGGTCAGTGTGAGCCACTCGGCGCGGGGTCTCCCCAGTGAGGGGGCATCCCGTCAGCAGACCCTGTGAACTCCGCACTTCTGCCTGGGCAGCTGGCAGCACACCACATCGGCTTCAGTTTTGAGTGAAGTGATAGCTCTCGCCTTTTTCCATATAGTTTCTGTCTTTGTCTATGTTTATTTTGACAACTTCTGTACATATATGGGATGTGTGTGCTAAGTCACTTCAGTGGTGTCCGACTCTGTGCGACCCTGTGGACTATAGCCCGCCAGGCTCCTCTGTCCATGGGATTCTCCAGGCAGGCATACCCAAGTGGGTTTCCATGCCCTCCTCCAGGGGTTCTTCCCGACCCAGAGTCAAACCCGCGTCTCTTCCATCTCCTGCATTGGCAGGCAGGTTCTTTACCACTAGTGCCACCAGGGAAGCCTGTAAATATGTGGTATTTTATTTTAAATATTCCCCCAAATATGCTTGAAAGTAAAATGTGCAAAAAATATGATAAGTAACCTGTTAGCAAGTATAATAGCAGGTGTTGTTTGGACACTTAATTAGCTGAGAAATGCGACATAAATATGAGCCCAGGTTTTGCTCCAAAGGAGTGAATTATTTGGAATTTATCAGATACACACTTCTGCCTCTAGCTTGCCTTTTCTCTCCCTGTGAGTCGTCGCTTTCCTTGTAAAGCCTCCTTCTTTTCACTCCTGCTCACCCGTGTCTCCAGGTCACTTGTCGCCTCTTGGGGAACACTGTCCATTCCCACCCAGGTTCTGGGAGAGAGTGTTTGTCCCCAGCTACGTATCCTTGTTTGGCCATCTTCCCTCGGGAGGGACCAGCCCTGTTTGCTGTGGGTCTTTTCCAGTAGCTTGTTGTATGTAGGTGCTTAGCACGGGGTTTTGTGCCAAATCAGCTAGAGCCAAGGTTGCGCTGAGGCGCTGACTTACCCTCCGTCATATTACGGGACCGAGGAGAGCTGTGTGGGCGGACGCCCCACCTTCCTGTCTGTCTGACTGTGTCCGCACCCTTCTCTCTCTGTGTCTCTCCGTCTCTCTCTCTCTCACACACACGCCCTCATCCCCACCTCCTCTCAGGACGCGGCCTCCCTCGCCCTCCTCCCTTGCTCCCCTGCCTTCTGCAGTCTCGTGCAGTGTATCTCAGCGGGGTCAGTGGCACAGAGATTTCCTCATTATGTTCCTTTGGGTCTGGAGTTTTTCCTGAAATAACCTCACGTTTTATTCTGTGCTGAAATTTACTTGTCACGGCCTCAGCTGCTCATCCCCATTTGAACAGAAAATATTCTCGTGCCTCTTGTCTGTGGGATTTCTCAGAGTCACCCCCACCCCATCCTTATGAAAACAAACACAGTCATGAACATCGTAGACAGAGAAGAACCGAATCTCTGAGTGTCTTTCTCCAATTCTTGGCAACTTTCTTTTTATCAGATGTTGCTACTGTTTCTCTCTGATGCTGGTATTGATCAGCATATTTTGATTTTTTTTTTTTTTTTCTGAAACAGATACTCAGAGGACTATGTCAGGTTGATTTGATGCAAAACAAATATCAGGTTTGAGGGGGTGGGACACCACATTGGAGGGAAAGGTCATGCCCTTTTCTGAGGGCTCCAGAGGCAGCTCGCTAATCCCAGGCCACCCTGCCCAGTGCAAGGGGGATGGGGGCAGGGGTGTTTACTCACCACTGTTTCCTGGACTCAAACAGAACCACAGTGAGACGTCCGCCATGCCCGGATCAAGGCTCCCCCTCCTTCCCTCCAGCTGGTTGGTGCAATAAAGGCTTTTCACAGGCACTGGGTTTTCTGATCACATCACACTCGGCTCAGTGAATGTTGTCTTGTTATGGCAGAAAATGCCATCTTTCCACCAGAACATCATGGAAACACGGCCGTGACCCGTGTTGCATAGCAGCGACTCATGATGTCCTGTGTGTGCTTTATGGGAACTGTTTGCCCACGTGTTTCTAGTCACTGAGACCGTGTGTTAGATGAGTTCTCCCGTTTCCCCCTGCCTCGGGGCCCTTGTGAGGGCACACAGGCTCCCAGGCTCTGTGTCCTGATGACCCGGGTCCCAGGGCCAAGAGTGCGTCTGCAGCAGGGGAGCCCCCGGGTCAGGGCTGAATTGAGGTTTTTAAGTCAAGAGGGTCAAACAGCTCCTTATATTCCTCACCATCTGACCATCTGCAGAAGTGACCTTTATACACACCTGTGTGTGGTACAGACAGACGGACTTACGTGTATGTAGTCTACACACCTGTGTGAGGCTTCCCAGGCAGCTCAGAGGTAAAGAATCTGCCTTCAGTGCAGGAGACTTAAGAGACCTGGGATCAATCCCTGGTCGGGAAGATCCCCTGGACAAGGAGATGACAGCCCACCCCAGTATTCTTGCCTGGAGAATCCCATGGATGAAGGAGCCTGGTGGGCTACAGTCCTTGGGGTCACAAAGAGTCGGACATAACTTAGTGACTAATGAACACCACCACACACAGAATACACCCAGAGCACACACACGTGTTCAGTGTGTGTGTGTGTGTGTGTGTGTGTGTGTGTGTGTCTCACTAAGGAGTGAAATGTCCTTGTGAAAGGCACGATCCCTTGACAACTCCAAGGAGCCCTCTGGGAACACCCGGGCGGTGGTCCCTCTGCTCCACAGAGAGGCAGAGAGAGGTGCTGCTTCACTTAAAGTGAAATCCATCCTTTGCACACCTTCCCCAATACGTGCCTGGGACATGAAATCACTTCAGGAACTGTAATTAGTGCACACTTGTGTCTGGAGGAGAAACCCCACTGCAGTGTTGCTGGTGTGCAGGGACGGCCTCTGACCGTCACCGTGAGCTGCCGGAACCCGGGACGCGTCTGTCCGCAGTCCTGTCTGTGTCTGCGGTCAGCCTGCTGGCTCTCAGATCCTGGCCGTGTCTGCTCACAGCCTGCCTCTGTCTGCTGTCAGCGGCCGGCTCTCAGCCTTGCCGTGAGCGCTGCTTTCAGACATGCTCTGGGGCGTGGAGCCCGCATGGCCACTGGGTTGTGCCTCCCGCCTGCTGCTGGTGGGCTGGGCCTTTGTGGCTGAGTGCCGAAGAATACACCTACACGGAATCTGATCTGATGCTTTCTTAAATATGTCTTATCCTTGTAGTCCTGGGCTACCTTGAGCTTCTTGCCAGAACCTCAGTTATAACTTTGTGAATAGATCGCAACATGTGCCTGAAAGAATTGTGCAGGGCGCCTTTAGTATCTGTGTAATTCTGGTTGCTTATGCTTCGTGACTTCCAAAAATATTCTTAATGATCGTCAGGATCAGATGCAGGTATCGTCACTCGGCGTTGCTCAACCCTCTGTGTATACACAGCGTGTCTTAGGAAAGAGAGCGACAGGTTGTTCGCTGATCTTGGCCGTGGACTCTCTGCCTTTTAGTAAATTCTTTTTGAGATTCTACATGAATAAACATGCCTGCAGAAGGATAAAGGCTGGTTTCAAAATCTATATGAAGTCTTAATGAATTTTGAGTGTTGACAAGTCCTGTGAACAAGGAACACAGACTTTTCAGTCTTCACTTTGAAAAGGAAGCACTTAAAGAGTCTAACACCCTTGGATTCATGCCAAGGGTCTGGTGCAGCGAATCCAATGAGCCTCAACTGTTGTGTCGATGGCACAGGGAAGGACAGCCTGTACCCCAGACAGTGCAGCTTGCAGGGCGCAGGGCTGGGGCTCCCCGGGGCCCTGCTCAGAGTCTGCTTCCTGTTGCCTCCAGGACACAGGGGGCCATCTCACCCCCACCAGAGTTCATTCTCTGTGTGCAGAGCGAGCAAGACAGGACAGCTGGGGTGAGGACGGGGTGAGGGAAGTGTGTAGAACCTGGCGTCGTGCTGACACAGGGCACGTGCGCTGGACCGCCCGTCCCCTCTGTCTGCACAGTCCCCACAGGGCTGAGAAGGAAGGTGGCCCCGGGGTCCACGGCAACTCTAAGGACAGGGAGGTCCAGATGACGCGGACTCGTAGGTGTCTGCAGAAAGGTATGGATTTATCTCTGTAAATAGATTTCAGTATGTGTGTGTAAGACACATGTTAGAAAGCCACACGTCTCCCCTCGCATTTAGGATGAGGGAGCTCAAGAGGTTGCCAGCCATGCCCTCCGAGAACTGGAGCTTCAGTTGGGAACTTTAAATCGTACGTTTCACGGATGAGAGGTGTGGTTCAAAACAGATACCATATAACAGGGAACATGGAGAAAATAATTGGTAATGAGACTCCTTGGGCATGATTTTATTTCAATATTTTTATAAATGATCAGGTAGAAATTAAATTCTTTTTTTTTCATTTATTTATATTAGTTGGAGGCTAATTACTTTACAGTATTGTAGTGGTTTTTGCCATACATTGATATGAATCAGCCATGGATTTACATGTGTTCCCCATCCTGATCCCCCGCTCCCACCTCCCTCCCCATCCCATCCCTCTGGGTCATGCTAGTGCACCAGCCCTGAGCACTTGTCTCATTAAGTTCTTTAAATCCATGTACCACAACTCATTCATGGCCCCACCAATCTATCCACCCACCCACCCATCCACTCATTCATCCATTCACCCACCCCCATCCTGCAGAGGCTGAGCAAGGCTCCATGCCAGACACCATCAGCAACCAGCATGGAGACACGCAGGAGGACATTTCAGGCTGTGGTAAACTCAAGCGTGGGAAGGCTTTGTAGGACATAGAGGCCAGAACTGAGCTGAAATTGTGGCCCCAGAGACCAGTAACACAGGACATCTCCCAGCCTGTGACTGATGTAAGCATGAGGAAGAAATTCAAGAGGATGTCCATAGAGAAGGCCCTGTTGTGCAAGTCAAGCTCACAGCTAGTCAGCTCACCCTGTGCCGGGGCGAGGGTCCTCTCATGTCAGAGACTCGTTCACTGAGTTATTGAAAGTGCTGAAGGGTTTCTTTATAAGATTTTCTTAACTAAAACTTTTTGCAAAGATGAAAGATGAGAGGCACTGTGATTCTAACTGGCGAGCTCACAAGAAGCCTGGCTTAACCAGGCCACTGGGGCAAAAACAAACCTTCCAGAAGCCTGGGGCAGGACTGAGGGGCCCCTTCCCGAGCTGGTGGTCGAGTTGTATCCCGGGCCTAAACCTTGAGGGGCCCTGGAGAGAGGAGGTGGTGAGTGTCCTGGGGACGGCCGTGCAGACGAGAGCTGCCAGTGAAGAGAGGCCGTGAGCCCTGTGAGGAAGGCCTTTCCAGTAGCCCTGGGCAGAAGGAGCGGGTGCGTGCGGTCAGTTTGGCTCAGTCACGTCTCAAGCACATAGAGTGGCCAGTGTGCTGTCGAGAAGATGCTCCCTGACCTTTGAAGCAGCTGCTGTGGGACAACCATGCTCCCTGAGACCCTTGGACACCCCCAGCCGGGCAGGCAGGACCAGGGCCAGAGGGTCACCAGCCTGGCCTTTGATCAGCAAGGCCTTCCCACTGCGCACCTGAGAAATGGACGAACAAGGGTGAAACACAGAAATGAACTCACAGGCTTTTTGACATGTGGATTTCATCTAATGTTTTTCTGCACAATTGAAAGGATATTTAATAAGGTTCCTGCCATAACTCAAGAAATGCAAAGTTACACAGCTTTCACAGAAAGTCGTATGAAGGAAGTATTCCGTAGTAACAGAACCGCTGTTGTGAGAGCTAGATTCTGCATATGAGTAGAAAAGCATGTAGTGTTTATGCACGCACACACAGATGTGTTCAGTCTCTTTAGCCATGTCCAACTCTGTGCAACCCCACGGACTGTAGCTCGCCAGGCTCCTCTGTCCATGGGATTCTCCGGGCAAGACTTGCCACTTCCTCCTCCAGAATACACACACACACACACACACACACACACACATGTGCGCACACACACACAGTGGAATCCTACTCAGCCATGAAGAAGGGAATATTGCCACTTGCAGCACCATGGATGGACTAGGAGGGCATTGTGCTTAGTGAAATGAGTCAGAAAAAGACAAGTGCTGTATGATCTCACTCATGTGTGGAATCTAAAAAATACAGCACACTAGTGAATATCGCAAAAAAGTCATACTCACAGACCTAGAGAACCAGCTAGGGGTTACTGTAAGGGGAGCAACACAGCGGTGGGAGTGACAGACACAGAGTATCAGGTGTGAGACAGATTTGAGGGTAGATTGTACAACACAAGGAGTACGATAACTAATAACTGTAAATGGAAAGGAACTTTTAACATTGTATTAACAATTGTTAATTAAATAAATTTTTAAAAAAGAATTAGGTTTTACTATGTAAGTCTTTGGCTCATAAACTACCCAATCAGTTTGAATTAAGATATTCCATTTAGAAGTCTGTCTTCTGAGGTTGGTTGCAATTAGGACCAATAATGCTCATCCCCACTTCATATTTTTAAATTATTTTTTAAGAAGTGCTGTGAACTGCCCAGAAGAAAAGTACTTCATGAAACCTGAATGATATAATTATTATCATCCACAGTTCCCTGGGCTGCACTGTGGAAGTAGGTCAACCTTCAGTCTGAAGTGGCTTCCTTGTGTGAGTAAAAATTTAAAACAACTGGAATGACTTTTGTCCTGATTAGCTCAGGCTGGCACACAAGAGGCCACAGACAGGCCCCATCCCCAGCAGATGTGGTTTCCTACCGTCTGGAGCCTGGGGTCCAGCGGCTTCAGCCCTGGTGAGGACCCTCCCCAGGGTGGGGTGCGGTTTCTACACTGCATCCTCACCTGTCAGGCAGAGAGGCACCTCGTGGTCTTCATAGGTAGGGGCACTGGTCCTGTGGGAGCAGGACCTTACCCCTGTGGCCTCATGTAACCTCGGTCACCTCCTTACTCCTTGTATAGTCACACTGGAGCTCAGCCTGGACACGTGAATTTGGGAGCAGGTGGGGGCACAGCTCAGTCCAGAAGCAACTTTCAAAGCAGTGCCCCCAGATCGTGCATGGGCTGGGCCTGGACTGAGAGCAGAAGGGGAGAGGGGCCTGGGACTGGATGGTGGCCCCTGAGAGGGCCCTGCTCCCCTGGCTTTTCTGAGACACGGCTCCACGTTCATCAGACTCGGTGTTTCAGCCACAGCCCCCGAGTGCCCGGCGGGGAGCACATCCATCTTGTTCAACCTTTCTTTGTCGCCACGTGACCAGCACCAGTTTAATATATCAGAGAGCTGCGGTCAGGGGTAGCGTTTCTGTGAGAGATGGAGAGTGACTCTGCCTACGCCGGCGACACGAGGAAGGTGACCATCACTTACTCAGGGGTGCTGGCCAGGCGCTGGGCCCCTCTGCTCAGGGATAGCACTGTGGCCAAGACAGGCGTCCGATTCGGGGAGACAGAAAGTAAAGCTCCAGAACAGCCCCGGAAACTCCAGTGGGAAAAACCCGACCTGGTTTTGCTTGTTCCTCGCACTGCTGATCCTCCTTGGAGCGGTGTTGCCAGGTGGCTGAGTTTGGGGAAACGCACAGCTGGCCTTGCCGCTTGCACCCAGCCCGGCTCTCTCGTGCCTTTGTCTTGCGGATGTAACCAAATGGGTGCTCATCTGCCCTTGCGCCCCGTGTCCAGCGGGGCGAGAACTCCCCTGGAAATGAGAACTGCCAACAGGACAAGGAGAGGGAGGCCAGTGGGTGATGTTTTTACTCCACATTTTCATGTGAATGGAAAGGACCCATGCTCTTGAAAACCATTGTATGAGCTGATTGTCCTGCAACTGATACATGGTGTTGAATCCCTAGTCTAACCCATAAGCTTGAGTAATTTACTTTTTCCTTTATAATATCAGCTCTTCTTGATGGAGAATCAGTAGTTGCTCTGCATGTTCACTGAAACCTGAACAAGCCCAGGGGCCCCTTTCCACCTGCAGTGGGGCCCCAGCCCCACAGATGCCGAGCTCGGCGGGAAGCCACAGCGGACGATGTCGGAAAGGAAGGGCTGGGCTGACGCTGTTGCCCCGGGGGCCGCTGCAGCCCCTTCTCTCATCCCTGGACTTGGGGCCATGTCTTACATAAGCTGGTTCTGTCCTCCGTCTGCTTCTGACTTCCTCACTGACAGTGCCAGCTGTCCTGGGGGGCCCCCTCTGTCCCCACATTGCAGCGTCCTCTCTCCTGGACCAGAATCACAAGGGAAGTCGTGAGAGATGGGCTTTTAGGGCGTGTTTTTCTCCCCAGTAAATGGAGCAGCTAATGCACTCCTAAAGACAAGTGGTGATTTTCTCCCTGTGAGGAGAGAGGGCTCCCGGAGGACGCCTGCACCACTCAGCCCATCCGCGGCTTACTCCCACTTCTCTGAGGTCACGGGTGGAATCAGAGTGCGGGGAGAGTCCCTGATGGCCTTCCCCACGCAGAGGCCCTTTTTATACTCGTGACATTGCAGCTGGAGGCAGGGGAAAGCTGCATGGGTAGCCGGTCAGCGTGTCCTTGAAGGGACTGAGACATGTCTGACAACTTCTGGTTGGTGTCTGGATCTGCCCACAGGGTCAGGGACTGTTGAGCTACAGCATCACACAGTCGCGGGCTGGAGCCCGATCCGCTGCGGCTGACTGTGTGGATGCTGCATGGGGCAGGTGAGATGGCGAGGCAACCACGGTGGAAGCCGGGACCCTTGTGTGTAGAGCTCTCTGGGCAGGATTGAACGGGGAGAAACCTGAGGCTCCCAGGCTTTCACTTATGAGGAAAGCAGTGAATGAGATTCTGAAAATAAGGATACGCTCACTGCGTAAACAATGAAATGCTTATAGTAAAAGCAGAGTGTCCAAGGACAAGGACTGCAGTGACAGCTGGTTAAAAACCAAGATGACTAACCCATTTTTCCTTTTAAAAGAAGAAAATAGAGTAAGAAAAGGACCAAGTAGTGATTGTTTTTCTTAATGCAATGAGGTAACTTGGATTTGTGTGATTATACTTAAAATTTCCTTTAATACTTCTCTGAGTTTCAGGAGAGATAATGAATCCAGTGTTATGAAAACTCAGGGAAAATAGTTTCCCAAAAGCTGAGTATACGTGCTGCATGGGCATTTGGGGCACTGGGCCTGCTCATCCGTGTTCTGTGTGTCACCGTTCTCATTAACTAACGTACAACACACAGCCTCTGACACCACGAGATTAGCTGAAAAGGCATAGCTCTGAAGTCACATCTGATGCCGTCGTCTGTCATCCACGCAGAGGCAGATCATAAGGTAAAGATCAGATGTCCCTGCAGATGGAATAAGGCAAGTGAAAATCAGGAAACAGGGAAACATGGCAGGTGCCCCCCTAGGTGAGCCCAAGGTGGACGTTGTCCATCTGGCCTTGTCCTGGCAGCACTACAGGTGCAGGGGGAGGTCTGAGGGCACTGGGTTAAAGCTTCCGGGTCACGTCCCACACTGCCATCATGCTCCGCAACTTAATGACCCCAAGGGCAGCTGCCTTCTTTAAAAGACGAAAGTAGAGTCTGCCTCAAGGATTTGTGGAAATCAGAAATAGCCCACATGAAGTGTGAGGTCCCAGGGAATCTCAACGCCAGTAGCAGATGCTTCTGTGGTTTCATGGGGCCCCAGAACCTCTGGATCCTTACTGCTGCCCTGTTCATTTTACACAAATCACATGTTTGTTTTGCATTTTCCTTAAAATAATAAGTCCTCATGACCTATTGTTCAGTCACACAACTTCTGTCAGAACTGCGATGTGGTCAGAAGAATTGGTTAAATACTGGCTTAGTCCTAGGCTAGTTCTGTTGGTACTTCCCTCATTTTCCCCTTTGGCAAACAGTGCCCACACAGGATCCCGCAAACAAGACCCACAGAAAGAAGGTGTAGTGTCCAGGACTGACCATGACCACAGCTCCTAGTGGCATGCGCTACACATGGCTTTCTGTATGGATGTCCCAAAGAGTATTTTCATTCTTTTAAAGAAAGTGCATTCCTTTTCTTCACTGTTCTTCACAGTAGTTCAGTCACTCAGTCGTGTCCAACTCTTTGTGACCCCATAGACTGCAGCATGCCTGGACTCCCTGTCTATCACGAATTACCGGAGTTTACTCAAATTCATGTCCATTGAGTCAGTGATACCTTCTAACCATCTGACCCTCTGTCATCCCCTTCTCATCCTGCCTTCAGTCTTTCCCGGCATCAGGGTCTTTTCAAATGAGTCAGTTCTTTGCATCAGGCGGCCAAAGTATTGGAGTTTCAGCTTCAGTCCTTCCAATTCAGGACTGATTTCCTTTAGGATGGACTGGTTGGATCTCCTTGCTGTCAAAGGGACTCTCAAAAGTCTTCTCCAACACCATGGTTCAAAAGCATCAATTCTTCAGCACTGAACTTTCTTTATGGTCCAACTCTCACATCCTTACACATGAATGGACTACTGGAAAAACCATAACTTTAACTAGACGGACCTTTGTTGGCAAAGAAATGTCTCTGTTTTTAATATGCTGTCTAGGTTGGTCATAACTTTTCCTCCAAGGAGTAAGCATCTTTTAATTTCATGGCTGCAGTCACCATCTGCAGTGATTTTGGAGCCCAGAAAAATAGTCTGTCACTGTTTCCACTGTTTCCCCATCTATTTGCCATGAAGTGATGAGGCCAGATGCCTTGATGTTAGTTTTCTGAATGTTGAATTTTAAGTCAGCTTTTCACTCTCCTCCTTCACTTTCTTCAAGAGGCTTTTTAGTTCTTCTTTGCTTTTTGCCATAAGGGTGGTGTTATCTGCATATCTGAGGTTATTGCTATTTCTCCTGGAAATCTTGATTCCAGCTTGTGCTTCCTGCAGCCCAGTGTTTCTCATGATGTACTCTGCATATAAGTTAAATAAGCAGGGTGACAATATACAGCCTTGACATACTCCTTTCCCTATTTGGAACCAATCTGTTGTTTCATGTCCAATTCTAACTGTTGCTTCCTGACCTGCATACAGATTTCTCAAGAGGCAGGTCAGGTGGTCTGGTATTCCCATCTCTTAAAGAATTTTCCACAATTTGTTGTGATCCACACAGTCAAAGGCTTTGGCATAGTCAATAAAGCAGAAATAGACGTTTTTCTGGAACTCTCTTGTTTTTTTGATGATCCAACAGATGTTGGCAATTTGATATCTGCCTTTTCTGAATCCAGCTTGAACATCTGGAAGTTCACGGTTCATGTACTGTTGAAGCCTCACTTGGAGAATTTTGAGCATTAATTTGCAAGGGTGTGAAATGAGTGCAATTGTGCGGTAGTTTGAGCATTCTTTGGCATTGCCTTTCTTTGGGATTGGAATGAAAACTGACCGTTTGCAGTCCTGTGGCCACTCCTAAGTTTTCCAAATTTGCTGACATATTGAGTGCAGCACTTTCAAAGCATCATCTTTTAAGATTTGAAATAGCTCAACTGGAATTCCATCACTTCTGCTAGCTTTGTTCATAGTGATGCTTCCTAAGGCCCACTTGACTTTGCTTTCCAGGGTGTCTGGCTGTAGGTGAGTCAGACACCGTCATGGTTACATAGCACCATCGTGGTTATATGGGGCATGAAGATCTTTTTTGTATAGTTCTTCTGTGTATTCTTGCCACCTCTTCTTAATATCTTCTGCTTCTGCTAAGTCCATACCATTTCTGTCCTTTATTGAGCCCATCTTTGCATGAAATGTTCCCTTGGTATCTCTAATTTTCTTGAAGAGATCTCTAGTCTTTCCCATTCTATTGTTTTCCTCTATTTCTTTGCACTGATCACTGAGGGAGGCTTTCTTATCTCTCCTTGCTATTCTTTGGAACTCTGCATTCAAATGAGTATATCTTTCCTTTTCTCCTTTGCTTTTTGCTTCTCTTTTTCTCACAACTATTTGTAAGGCCTCCTCAGACAGCCATTTTGCTTTTTTGCATTTCTTTTTCTTGGGCGATGGTCTTGATCCCTGTCTCCTATATAGTGTCATGAACTTCCATCCATAGTTCTTCAGGCACTCTGTCTATCAGGTCTAATCCCTTGACTCTCTTTCTCACTTCCACTGTATAATTATAAAGGATTTGATTTAGCTCACACCTGAATGGTCTAGTGGTTTTCCCTACTTTCTTCAATTTAAGTCTGAATTTGCCAATAAGGAGTTCATGATCTGAGCCACAGTCATCTCCTGGTCTTGTTTTTGCTGACTGTATAGAGCTTCTCCATCTTTGGCTGAAAAGAATATAATCTGACTTCGGTGTTGACCATCTGGTGATGTCCATGTGTAGGGTATTCTGTTGTGTTGTTGGAAGAGGGTGTTTGCTCTGACCAGTGTGTTTTCTTGGCAAAACTCTATTATCCTTTGTCTTGCTTCATTCTGTACTCCAAGGCCAAATTTCAGGAGTTTCTTGACTTCCTACTTTTCCATTCCAGTCCCCTATAATGAAAAGGACATCTTTTTTGGGTGTTAGTTCTAAAAGGTCTTGTAGGCCTTCATAGAACTGTTCAACTTCAGCTTCTTCAGAGTTACTGGTTGGGGCGGAGACTTGGATTACTGTGATATTGAATGGTTTGCCTTGTAAACAAACAGAGATCATTCTGTCATTTTTGAGATTGCACCCAAGTACTGCATTTTGGACTCTTTTGTTGACTATGATGTCTACTCCATTTCTTCTAAGGGATTCCTGCCCATAGTAATAGATGTAATGGTCATCTGAGTTAAATTTACCCATTGCAGTCCAGTTTAGTTCAGTGATTCTTAAATTTCAGTGTTCACTCTTGGCATCTCTGTTTGACCACTTCCAATTTGCCTTGCTTCATGGAACTAACATTAGAGGTCCTTTGCAGTATATTGCCCTTTACAGCATCAGGCTTTGCTTCCATCACCAGTCACACCACAACTGGGTGTTGCTTCTGCTTTGGCTCCGTCTCTTCATTCTTTCTGGAGTTAATTTCTCCACTGATCTCCAGTAGCATATTGTTCTTCACAGACTCTTCCAAAGCAACACACAATTGGCGTTCAAAACTATTTTAGTAATGTATTTTTCTGGTTCTAAAGTTTCTGGATTACAATGAGCAAGTTAGCAAATTACCCATGAATTTATTCTTCTTTCCTGGTTCAAAGACCATTTTATGTGGTTTTTTTGTTTATAAGGCCAGTAGCTACTATTTCACTAGGAATGGCATTTAGATTGAATGTTGGTTTGGACCTTGCAAAATGAATCATTTCTCCCAAGATTTACTCCTTACCTCCCAAGGATAATTGCAGTGTAAAAGCGCTCATTCAGTTGGCTTGAAGCCCTTAATGGGAGCTGCGCCTGCACTCCCTGCCAAGGCGGTGCCGCAGTCCTGCGTCTGCAGATGGCGTAGGGGGCGTGGCCAGCCCAGCACAGTTCCTCGGAGCACAACCCACCGTGCCCTGAGGGTGGGTGCCCAGCTGTCCGCAAGGACACAATAACCCTGCTTTCCTTACCTGAGGAGCAGAACTCTCCCTGGGATGTAACCTCTGTGTCCTGAGGGTGGGTCCCCAGCTGTCCGCAAGGACACGGAAGCCCTGCTTTCCTTACCTGAGGAGCAGACACTCTCCCTGGGACGTAACCTCTGTGTCCTGAGGGTGGATCCCCAGCTGTCCGCAAGGACACGGAAGCCCTGCTTTCCTTACCTCAGGGGCAGACACTCTCCCTGGGACGTAACCTCTGTGTCCTGAGGGTGGGTCCCCAGCTGTCCACAAAGACACGGAAGCCCTGCTTTCCTTACCTGAGGAGCAGACACTCTCCCTGGGACGTAACCTCTGTGTCCTGAGGGTGGATCCCCAGCTGTCCACAAAGACACGGAAGCCCTGCTTCCCTTACCTCAGGGGCAGACACTCTCCCTGGGACGTCACCTCTGTGTCCTGAGGGTGGATCCCCAGCTGTCCGCAAGGACACGGAAGCCCTGCTTTCCTTACCTCAGGGGCAGACACTCTCCCTGGGACGTAACCTCTGTGTCCTGAGGGTGGATCCCCAGCTGTCCGCAAGGACACGGAAGCCCTGCTTTCCTTACCTCAGGGGCAGACACTCTCCCTGGGACGTAACCTCTGTGTCCTGAGGGTGGGTCCCCAGCTGTCCACAAAGACACGGAAGCCCTGCTTCCCTTACCTCAGGGGCAGACACTCTCCCTGGGACGTCACCTCTGTGTCCTGAGGGTGGGTCCCCAGCTGTCCGCAAGGACACGGAAGCCCTGCTTTCCTTACCTCAGGGGCAGACACTGTCCCTGGGACGTCACCTCTGTGTCCTGAGGGTGGGTCCCGTGCTGTCCTTTCCTGAGGGCGTGGCTCTGAGCAGGGACGCTCTCCCCACCTTGTTGTGTGATGATGTTTGCTTCCATTCACCAGGATTCTGAACCAGAGGGAGGGTAACGCAAAAGCGACTGCAGTGAGTTGTTTCTGCCTTTATGTATCTTTTACAGTTTCTAGTGAAAGAAGCTTTGAAAACAAAGCGTCCGACGAGGCAGAGAGAGCAGAAAGGCCGTGTGGAAAGCAGTCGGTCGGGATCGCTGTGACCAGGACTGCGTGTGCCGAGCCCCGCGGGCTCTGACGCTCCGCCCCTCTGTGTGGCCGGGCCCGCGCCCTCCCCAGCGCCCCCACTGCCTGCGTGCCCCCTCTGCGTTAGCATCATGGGTGCCGAGTCCTGAATCACTTGCTGGGGGAGGCGCCGTGGCTCGTCTTGCATATTTACTGGCTTTACTAGGTGGCTGGGTGGTGCACGTCTCGCTGTATAAGTACGCATTAGTGACTTCTGAACACCGGAGAAGGTGCTCGGCCTCTTTTAATGACAAAGGAAACGTTTTTAATGAAGTGTTTTACTTTTTCTCATCAAAATGACAAAGATGAAAGCATTGCTTACTGTCCAACGCTGGTGAAGGCCTTAGACGGTCCCGTGACCAACACTTCTGTGAAGGGAAATTCACGGTGGCTCAGTGGAGGAGAAGGCAGCTCCAAGTCCAGCCCTGCACAGAGACATGAGGGAGAAACGGAAACAGTCAAAAACAACTTTTTCAGGACGCTGGAGAATAGGCAGAGTTTACAGCAGCCAAAGAGAGAGTCCGTCAAGAGAAAAGCAACTTAAAAATGGTGAGAAGGGCCGGTAGGATTTTCATTTTCCTTGCCTCCACCACTTGTCAGATTTTATATGTGTATTTTACCATTATTAAAAAAAGTGCCACCTGTGTGCACGAGGGAATTTAGACAGCCACACACGTGTCCAGGTCAGTATGCGTGTTCGGAGAAACCTGAGAAGATGCCGGGCTTGCTTCAGGCCGATGTCTGTGCTCCCACAAGCCTGCTTAGACTTGGGAGTGCAGCTCATTCCAGGGGAGGTCTGGAAGGACTGGGAGAATGGTTCTGTTTGTTCTTTGTGTTTTCTGTTTTTAGCTTCTGGCATTCAAAGAAACTTCTTTCAAACACTCGCTGGTCTCAAGCTGAGGAACAGTGACCTTAGTGACCACATACAAGAGCAAATGCAGTTTTGTTCAAAAAAAGTTTGGAAAGTTACTAGACTACAGTAGCCTTCAACAACGCAAAAAGTCAGTCCTGGGAAGAGTTTCCATAATTACCACAGTATAATATCATATTTTTGTTCAAATGTCCAGTTTACGCTAAAAAAATACAAGGTATATAGGAAAGTTTTAAATTTTTAAAGTTTTAATTTTTTAAAAAAGTAAAAGAAACAGGAAAGTATGGCCCATTCAAAGCAACAGAGTAAGTTGAAAGAAACCATTCCTGAGGAAGTTCCAGACATAGCACTTACTAAGTGAATATTTTAAAGGTAATTGTCTTAAATATGGTCAAGGAGCTAAACTATCTATGGGCAAAGTGAGAATATAAATAGATAGAAAGTTATAGCAATCCAGTAGGAATTCTGGAGAAGAAAAGTATGGTGACTGAAATGAAAATTGAACCCACAGAGGAAGGAGTTCACAAACTTTAATACAAAACAACTGAAATTAGAGGCCAAAAAACAGAGAAAAAAAAAAAAGTGAGGAAAGTTGAGGGAGCCTAAAGGACCAGTGACATCAGAACGAGCCCAGTATACTCAGAAGAGAATGGGCTGATGCCTAAAGGCCTGGGAGAAAACTGCCACATAAATCTGTATTCACTGAACCTTTCCTTCAAAATGAAGGCAAAATTAAGACCTTCCCATAAAATACACAGTTGAGAGAGTTTGGTTACCTCTAGACCCGCTCTGAAAGAAATGGTGAGGGGAGTTGTTCAGATTGAGATGAAAGAATGGAAGACAGCAACTCAAAGCTCCGTGAAGAAAGGGGTCTTCAGTAAATGTAACTACATGAGCAAGTGTGAAGCTGTATTTATGGTTTATAATTCCACTTTCTATTTCCTACAGTGATTATAGCAATTGAGACAACTGCATAAGAGATAATTATAAATCTATGTTATTGGGCACAGGTATCAAAGTATGATTTGTGGAAATCAAGAAGAGGAATGCAGCTGTCAGAAGCAGAGTTTTGTCTGCTGCTGAAGTTAGTATTGCATCAGTTTGAACTCGATTGTTGTAATTCTGGACCCCCTCGTGGCTCAGACAGTAAAGCATCTGCCTTCAATGCAGCAGGAGAACCCAAGTTCCATCCCTGGGTGGGGAAGATCCCCTGGAGAAGGGCATGGCAACCCACTCCAGTATTCTTGTCTGGAGAATTCCTTTAGGAAGATAAATGTAATTCTAACATCCTAAATTGATCTACAAAAAAAATCTAAAAATACATACACATCACTTCATGGCAGTTAGACGGGGAAACAATGGAAACAGTGACAGACTTTATTTTCTCGGGCTCCAAAATCACTGCAGATGGTGACTCCAGTCATGAAATTAAAAGACACTTGCTCCTTGAAAGAAAAGTTATGACAAACCTAGGCAGTGTATTAAGAAGCAGTGTCATCACTTTTCTGATAAATGTCTATATAGTCAAAGCTGTGGTTTTTCCAATATCCATTTACGGATGTGAGAGTTGGACCATAGAGAAGGCTGAGTGCCAAAGAATTGATCCCTCTGAACTGTGGTGCTGGAGAAGACTCTTTAAGAGTCCCTTGGACAGCAAGGAGATCAAACCAATCAATCCTAAAGGAAATCAACCCCGACCATTCATTGGAAGGACTGATGCTGAAGCTGAAGCTCCAAAACTTTGGCCACCTGGTGGGAAGAGCTGATTCATTAGAAAAGAACCCTGATGCTGGGAAAGATTGAAGGCAGGAGCAGAAGGGGATGAAAGAGGGTGAGATGGTTGGATGGCATCACTGACTCAATGGATATGCATTTGAGCCAGCTCCAGGAAATAGTGAAGGACAGGGAAGCCTGGCGTGCTGCAGTCCGTGGAGTCGGACACAACTGAGCGACTGAACAACAACATACACAGAAGGAAATGAAAAGAAAACCACAGTGGTTCACTACAAGTGAACAACTAAACACAAAAGGAAATAATGGAACAAACGAGGGACCAAAGATACTTATATGCTGATAAAAGTGTCAATTCACCAAGAAAATATAGCAGTGTTAAAAATAGGCACCAAATAGTGTCCTCACATATATGAAGCAAATATTGGTAGAACAAAGAAATAGGCAATTTAACAATTATACTTGGAGATTTGAAGCACTTTCAGTAATGGATAGAATGTCTAGATAGAAGGTCAGTAAAAACAGAGTACTTAAACAACACTGTAAACCAACTAGACACAATACACATACATACATGTGTGTTAATAGAAGGCTCTACTCGAAAAGAGAAAATTCACTTCTAAATACACCTCTACTCCTTCTAAAGTGAATATGGAATGTTCTCTATGATGGGCAATATTTTAGGCTACAAAACACATCTCCGTATATTTGAAAAAATTAAAATCATATGAAGTGTATTTTTGAGGATAATGGAATAAAGCTGTAAATCCACAACAGGAGGAAAACTAGACAATTTATAAGTATGTGGGAAAACACACATTCAAACAACCAATGATCAAAGAAGAAATCACACAGAAGATTAGAAAATACGTAGAGATAATGAAATGAAAACACCACATACCAAAACACACGGGATGTTACGGAGGCTGTGCTTACCAGGGAATTAATAGTTATAAATGCCTACATTAAAAAAGAATAAAGATTTCAAATCAATACCCTAATATCACACCTTGAGAAACTAGGGAATCCAAAGCTATCAGAAGGAAGGACAAAAATCAGTAGAAGAGAAAATAAAAAAAAACAAGAGTACGAAGAGGTTTGTGTTTAACCACAATAAAAACATTCCCAAAAAATTTAAAATTCACAAAGCTTGTAACAACTAATTAAACTGAAGTTGATTCCATGGACATGTGCATAGGATCACATCAATAGAGGTAGAGTTGTTTATTGCAAGAGGGTTCATAGGAATGAAAGACTGGAAGCGAACATAGTCATCTACCTCTAGGAAAAGGTCACTTCCAGGTACATCTATTTAATAGAATAGCAAGAGTCCGACCAAGTAAGTGAAGTCAAGCCCAGCCTACAGTATGTTCTACTCTCAAAGATACTGTGCATCATTAAAAACAAGGCATATTCAGAGCCACATGTGTCTTGTGCTCTGTTAGTACAAATAGGGCCTCAGTTAGAACTGAAGAAAAATGCTCACCAGTGTCCATAGCAGATCCACACTGGACAGCAGTTCACTTTACCACGTGTGTGCACATGTATATGATACGGATTTACACACACACACGCGCACACACACTGAGTTGAGGACTCTGGGTAGCAGATACAGTACTGTGTCATGAAGGGTGCTGGGAGCCTTGTCCTGTATACAGTGATTCAACCTGAAATGGTCAATCGTGTAAAAGATTTTCCAATCAGAGGATATGAAAAGATTGAAAGTAACAAATACATGTGAAAAGAAAAAGCCTCCGTCCTGTGGCAGGGGTTTCAGAGGGAGGCCCGGCTCTTGCTGAGCTGAACTGAGCCTGAAGTGCCTCCTTCCCCAGATTCACCAGTTACTCCAAAGACCAAGGCCCATAAACCCCGGTATTCAGAAACCACCAAACAGGTGTTCCCCGCATAAGATGATGAAACATAACTGCTTGTTGTAAGAAACGTATTTATTTGCTCTAGAGTTTATAACCCCACCAGGTTTTTGATTTTCCACTGTAATTACTATTAAGTCAGCTACACATAGGACGTATTTCTGGTAAACGAGCCTTAAGAAATAGAGGTTTTCTCCCCACACTGATTTTCTCCCCACATTCTCTCCCCTAGCTTTTCTCTATCAGATTCTTTCTAAAACTGCTGAAATGAGTCATCGTGGGGCTTCTGGCCTTAAAAGTGCAGTATGTTTTAGAGCAGTCGGAAGCTTAGGCTCACTTAATACTTGCTTTTAAATCTGTTAAAATCACTACACTGTAGATCTGTCTGTTGTTGGATCAAGTCTTTGGGGATTCTCCGTCAGAAACTATAGCTGAGTTCCTCTCGCGTCATCATCTGCTTGTCTGAGCTCAGTCTTCTGTGCCTACCTTCCGGGATTATCCTGCTGGGAGGGAGTGAACAGCCCAAGGGCAGCCCTTTGCCAGCCCGGGGCGTGCGGCAGACACTCCGCTCTGCGTGCCCCCGTGGGTCACCCCCAGCCCTGGGCCCAGCGTTGGGCCTCTCCTCAGCCTCCCCACCACGGCGTCCTGTCTCCTGCAGACCTCCTTTCACTGTTCTGCATGGTGGACTCGGGTGGAGCTCGTCACCCGCTCCTCGCAGTGTCCCCGAGGTCCCAGGTGAACTCCCAGCCTGGACAGACAAGGGCCGTGTGTCTACCTTCCTGTCTGCCGCCCTCCATGTGCCATGCAGGACATCCACCAGGAGGTGGTTACAAGGAGCAGTTACCTTTCTTGAAATTAGTAACATGATTTCCAGAATATCACTTCATTGTAATAGTTTTCTAATGCTTTCGCTGGAGGGTTGTTTACAGATAATGAAAAGACACTTAACGGAAGCGTTTTGGGAAGATGAAACTTCTGGAGAAAGTCAGGAAATAACTGGGGGTGATTCTCAGCACTCGAGAAAGTTGACGTGCTCTAAAAGAAGAGCCTTTCCAGGACCCAAGGCCTTGTACAGCATCTAGCACTGGGTTTCCTCCTCCTTCCTTTCCGTCTTTTGCGAACTCTTGAGCAGCCTGGTCTCGGTCTTGAATTTCTCAAAACCAAAGCAGCAGCAGCACCAGAGGAAGCTTATCCGGGAGCACGTGGATGCCACTTCAGCCCCGCTTTCTCGACTCTTCACCCTCCACCTCCCGGCACCACCATCCCCTCCGCCATGGGCACCTGCTGTGCTGGAACTCGGGCTCCCGGCCCCCAGCTCCCGGGAGCCACCTCGTGCCTCCGCAGGATGGCAGCCTTCGGCACCCTTGATTCTATAAAAGTCCGTCTCTAACATGGATGTTCAGCTTCCCTGCGTGACAGACGCATCCCCTGATGCGGGTCGTAGGTCACCTCCGTTGATGCAAAAAGCAGCTCCCCCATGTCATCAGAACAGGGCCTGAGGCTATAAATTAGATACTGTCAAGCGATATATTACTTTATTATGTTTTAGATGAAAATCGAGCGACTCATATCAAAATTTAATATAATTTTGCTCTGTTTTAATTTTCCGTGCAAACACACAGAGTGGGCACCCGCCCCGCAGCTGGAAAGCTACTAACACAACCGTTTGTGTTGTGCAGCTGGAAGCGCACCAGACTGCGTCTGTCTCTTGATGGTTCTCATCTCAGCTAGGTCTTCGCTGACTCCGAGCCACAGGCGGGAGGTCCAGGCAGGACTGAAAACCCGCTGTGCTCTGTGGAAGTCAGGGTCCCTCAGCGTGCAGGTGCAGCACGCCCCCCAGGGCTGGAGTGTGATCTGAGAGCGGGGTGCCACGTCCTGCCCGCGACCACCCCGTGCCTGTCCTGATGGGCGGGCAGGTCCGTCCATCCCTTCCTCCTGTCAACCGTACAGCAGCCACGAGAGAGTAAATTTCTCTTGCTGAAGCCACCCAGTCCTGTGGTTGTCTGTTTTAGCAAACTCTAGCAAACTAATACAAGGACTTCTAACAGAAGTTGTCTGTAAAAGTCTTATTTTTACCATTGCTTTAAGCTTTGTAAGTCTGAATCAGTTTTATTTTTTTCTCTTTCTGGTCTGTGAACCAGGACAAGATTGTCCTAATCATTTGATTCAGTTTAACTACAGGCAGGGCACTCAGCTTGACCTTTGCCTGAGTTGATGAACAGGCCAATGAATGAACCGCAGGGACAGTGACTCCCCCCCCCCCACCCCAGCCAGGATAAGTGTGACCAGGAGGAGAGCTGTCTGAAGGCATAGTGGTCAGTGAGGTGATCAGGATGCCAACAAGGATTTTATTTTTCTTAAAATCTGTAACTCATGATGAATTGATGTACACATACAAAAAAAAAGTTTAGAGTCTCTGGCTTTAATTATCTACATAGGGGTATCATTTTTTCTATGGGGTTGCTAAATGTGTTCACCTTGATTAAACAACACAAACCATGTAATCCCAACATTCCGTTCTTGCCACAGCAGATGCTGACTTGTTACCATAGGTGTGGGTCACTGGGGAGCTGTTACCCAGTGAAGGACACAGTGGTGACAGGTGACATGGGGAATCGCTGTTGTGTGAGTGTCTCTGCTGGCTCCCGCTGTCCTCAGGCCAGTATCTGGCCCTGGTTTTGGCAATGCCGAGAAATTAGCACACACTGCATGCTTAACTGGGGCTTCCCTGGTGGCTCACTTAGTGAACAGTCTCCCTACAATGCAGGAGACCTGGGTTCGATCCCGGGGTCAGGAAGATCCCCTGGAGAAGGAAATGGCAACTGACTCCAGTATTCTTACCTAGAAAATCCATGGACAGGGGAGCCTGCTGGGATGCAGTCCAGGGGGTTGCAAGAGTCGGACGTGAGTCAGCAACTAAAACCACCACAACCACATGTTTAGTTATGGTGTTCTTTCCTTGCGAGATAGCTTGTCACTAGTTTGACAAGTGTGAACCTTATTCATCTTGTGTGTGAGTGTGCAGCTGTGTGACTCGAGATGGCTTTCTCAGACACTGTTCTGAGTCCTTTGTTAGCAGTCAGTTCCTGTCTCTCTAAGACTGTCCAACGGCTGCTGGACCACACGTTCCGAAACACAAAATTAATTATGTCATTTTACTACAGATTAGGGTTCAGTGGGTCCCGTAGATCTTAGGATGAAGTCAAAACTCATCATCCTGGCTTTAGTGTGGATGTTTCTCACCTGGAGGGTAGGAATCGACTGGTATCTCCTTGCTGGTTTTTAGGAGGCTTAGCTGGTGTGTTGCTGGAGGCTCAGCTGTAACAGCGGCTCCTGTTTTCTCATGTATGTGGAAAGGGGAAGCAGGGTGATGGGCTGTCTCTGGAGGTCAGGCTTGGGCCCGTGCCCTGGGTGCCCTCAGCTCTGCCGTGGCCGGAAGCCCTGTGGCCACAGCCCCTGAGCCCACGGCCTCCCGCAGACCACTCGGCTGTGAGGTCATCTCCCTGGAACTGTTTTCCCCATCTCTGCCACAATTTGTGCTGGGAAAATAGATTCCCTGAACCTGGACACTGGTCTCCTCTCACTCTCACTCACACCAAAGTTTCGTGCAAGGGCAGCTGATTGGTGAACAGAAGTCATGTCATGTTTGGAATCCTTGTTATAGGAAGATGAATGCATTTATTTATCTATCATATCTATTTATCATTTATCAATCACCTCCTATTTATCTCCCATCTGTTTACTGTATCTTTCTGTCCATCCGTCATTTATCTATGTTTCCCACTTCTGCACTCTAGACAGGAGTGGGATGGGTGTGTAATAAGCCGAGAACTGACAAAATATTTATTCTTTGTAGGAATATAGTAATAGGAAAGGTCAAACTTGCTGACTTCACGGAGCTTACCTTCTCCAGGGGAGGGCAGGTGCCTCGAAAGTGGTCATGTCAGCAAACAGGGTCATGGTCCCGAGGTCAGCAAGGGCAGGGCTTGGAGCTGCCTGAGGTCAGGCTCAGCTCTCTGAGGAACTGACCTCCCAGTGGACACAGACAGAGGGGAGGGAGGAGATGGGGAGCTTTGGGGGAAGGACATTCCAGGCAGTGAAATGTTGGGTATGTGGACTGAAATGAGAGGAAACCTGGGTGGTGAGGAACACCCAGGCCGGTGTTGCTGGCGGGACATGATCAAGATGGGAACCGTGGCAGGTGAGGTCAACAGGAAGAGAGGGGACGCGAGGATCTTCAGGGCGTGCTGTGGACTTAACTTCTGCTCTGGAAGAGCTTGTATGCCCTCGGCCGTGCTGATGCTGGTTGGCATGACCACTGGGCTCCAAGAGTGGGGAGGGTGACATCTGGAAGGTTTGTGTCACGGCCGGGGATGCCGCAGCCTGGACTGAGGGGCTTCGCTCACAAGAGTTTGGATTCCGGGCGCACTTAGAAGGCAAAGATGACAATATCTTCTTTCAGATTTGTTGTGAGGTGAGAAAGAAAAATGAGATCAAACATGCCCAGTTCATTTTCAAGCTGAGCTTCTGAGTGGTTTAGTAATCACGGTGTCATTTACCAAGATGGGGACCCTAGGGGAGGGAAAGATCTGTGGTAGAAAATCATGGTTCTCTGAGCCAGGCTGAGTGTGGTGGAGACCAGGCAGAGGTGTGGAGTGGGCAGCTGTTCACAGAGGCCCAGGTGCAGGAGAGCGGCCGGGACTGATGACCACTGCGGGCAGCAGCACACAGGTGGGATTGAAGCCTCAGAGCAGCATCAGATCAGCAGGGAGGAGGCCCGGGGCACGCGGGGAGGCCCCACAGAGCCGCGTGCCGGCCCTGCCAGGGACTACCCTGGGTCACCTCCAGGTTCACGCTCATCCTGAGCCCTGTCTGCCTTTGACTGTGTGGATCACAGCAAACTGTGGAAAATTCTTCAAGAGATGGTCATACCAGACCACCTGACCTGCCTCCTGAGAAACCTGCATGCAGGTCAGGAAGCAACAGTTAGAACTGAACATGGAACAGCGGACTGGTTCCAAATAGGGAAAGGAGTACGTCAAGGCTGTATATTGTCACCCTGCTTATAACTTATATGCAGAGTACATCATGAGAAATGCCAGGTTGGATGAATCACAAGCTGGAATCAGGATTGCTGGGAGAAATAGCAATAACCTCAGATATGCATATGACACCGCCCTTATGGCAGAAAGCAAAGAACTAAAGAGCATCTTGATGAAAGTTAAAGAGGAGAGTGAAAAAACTGGCTTAAAACTCAACATGCGGAAAACAAAGATCATGGCATCTGGTCCCATCACTTCATGGCAAATAGATAGGGAAACAATGGAAACAGTGACAGACTTTATTTTTCTGGGCTCCAAAATCACTGCAGATGGTGACTGCAGCCATGAAATTAAAAGACGCTGCCTCCTTGGAAGAAAACCTATGACCAACCTAGACAGTATATTAAAAAGGAAAGATATCACTTTGCAGATGAAGGTCCATGTACTCAAAGCTATGGTTTTTCCAATAGTCATGTATGGATGTGAGAGTTGGACCATAAAGAAAGCTGAGCACTGAAGAATTGATGCTTTTGAACTGTGGTGTTAGAGAAGACTCTTGAGAGTCTCTTGGACAGCAAGGAGATCAAACCAGTCCATCCTAAAGGAAAACAGTCCTGAATATTCATTGGAAGTACTGATGATGAAGCTGAAACTCCAATACTTTGACCACCTGATGGGAAGAACTGACTGATTGGAAAAGACCCTGATGCTGGGAGGGATTGAGGGCAGGAGGCTAAGGGGATGACAGAGGACAAGAAGGTTGGATGGCATCACTGGCTCAATGAACATGAGCTTGAGTAAGCTCCAGGAGATAGTGATGGACAGTGAGGCCTGGTGTGCTGTTGTCTATGGGGTCACAAAGAGTCAGACACGACTGAGTGACTAAACAACAAACAACAACAGCAAACCCAGTGGTGTTCCCTGGTCTGTAAAATCTAAAATTCAGTGGTTCTCAGAATTTGGGGAGAGAAAAAACATGGTCAGTTGTACTCTATAATTGCTTGGTTCTGGTGAGTAGGAGCTCCTTTTTTTTTTTTTTTTTCAATTTATAGAGGCAGTTTTCTTAGACCCATTCTTTAGTTTCCAAACTAACTCGCAAATGAACACAATAAATGCAGGCATTTTAATTTTATTTCATGGCATAAAATTTAGCAAACTGTACTGTAACTCTGTGAAGTGGAACGTGTGGCGGCCCCGCCTCTGAGGGCCTTCCTCTGGGGACAGCCTCCAGGTTGGCAGAGGCCTTGTCACTAACCGCAACTAGTGACAGACACCTGACTAATACTGGGTGAGCCTTGAATTTTTAATCCATTTATAGCCAGTAGATATTTTAGATGTACATAATTTAACAGGAGCTTAGAATATTTCCTATTTTGTAAAATAGAATTCCAGTTAAAAGCCAAGCATAATGAAAAACATTGGCATGCCAGACTTAAAATATACATTCTTCGCCAGGACAAATGCAACTGAGGCATGTCGGGATGCTTCACAGTAAATGTCCAGGAAGCCGCGTGCACCGGGGCCCAGCTCACCCTGTTCCCTCACGTCTTCCCACACCTTCTGCCATGGCAGACACCTCTTCTTCACTGAACGTGGGGATCACATGTCACTATGTTAGGATCTCCTCTGATAAGCTGAGTTCATTGCTCCCTCTTTAACTGTCATCAAACAGATACACATGCTATTTCCTTTGTCAGAATGCATAATAATAAGTGTATTTACTGTTACTTTTCATGTCTACCTCACTTCGTAGACTGTGAACTCATTGAAAGTAGGGGGTCTTTTAGTTTTATTTCTAATGACTCAGCCGTGAAGAATCTGCCTGCAGTGCAGGAGACATAGATTCGATCCCTGGGTTGGGAAGATCCCCTGGAGGAGGGCATGGCAGCCACTCCAGCGTTCTTGCCGGGAGAGCCCCATGGACAGAGGAGCCTGGCGAGTACAGTCCATGGGGTCACAAGGCTTGGACGCAGCCGAGCACCTAAACAACAGCAGCAGTGTTCACACAGCCTCTTCCCTGGTGAGGGTTCAACCAGTGCCCACTTATAAGTCTGGTGCTCACAGCTCTCCGCATGGAGAGCATGGCTCCATCCTGTCACCACTTACCTGTAGGGCAGAGATGCTATCCTGTAGTTACCGGCTGTGTTTACGGCACTGTTTTATGGAATATTCACAAACCTGTCTGTGAAACCCAGCTTCCTGCCTCTGCCTAGCGACGAAGTTGCTGACCAGGAACCTGAGGCAGCTTTTGATTGTACGCATTTCCGCCCTGATCATGCGGGTCTGTATCTCACGGCTGCTGGGGATACTCTGCCTCCTTCCAGAAAGCCCAGTTGTTACCCCATGGGATGAGGAGTTGAGTGGAGAACTTGCCAGGTATTTACGTGGGTTGGTTCTGCCCATGCAGACGTCTCATCACCCCCGCAGGAGAGCTGGACATGGCCTCAGGGCCACGCGGGAGCTCCAACTTCGTCAGACAGGAAGGGCCATGGACACGGAGTGAACGCAGTCTGTGTTACACTGCCGTAGAGCCTCATTTAACCTTCTCCAAATCAGGACAAACTGCCGTCTGGGCCCCATAACAACAGATGGACACTTGTAATTCCACGACATCAGAGTTTCAGTGGAGTGACAGACCCTTTTCCTCGGAGACTGTGTCATAGACTGTCCCCTGCTTGTTTGCACTGACCATGAACTTAGCTCTGCGGGAACTTTACAAAGCGACGAGAGAATCGGGTTGTTCTTACAGTTGCCCTTCTAAAACCAAATGTGATTCTGTGTCCCCAGTGTGGTCTATAGTTAGGCCTTGGCATTCATTCTGCAGGTTGTAGTTAAGTATGCCAAGCACTTTCTTCTAATGTCACTTTAAGGCATTAACATTGCTCCAGATGTAAAATTATTTAAGGCACAATATTATATCCATTTTCCATCGAAGTTTTCTTTTTTAGTTTTATAACATGGGGAACAAACAGTGTTATTCTTTCAAAAATTCCTCTTGATGGGGATTAATACCTCTTTGCTTAGCTACATTGTTTCTAGCCTCTTATCAATGCTATAATCATCGAGAATTAATATGTACAACGGAGAAGGACATGGCAACCCACTCCATGGAAACCCGTTCTTGCCAGGAGAATCCCATGGACGGAGAAGCCTGGTGGCTACAGTCCATAGGATCACAAAGAGTTGGACACCACTGAAGCAACTCAGCACACATGCAACTTCACTTCCCCTGGTAAAGAATCCTCCTGCAATGTGGGAGACCCAGGTTTGATCCCTGGGTTGGGAAGATCCCCTGGAAAAGGGAAAGGCTACCCACTCCGGTATTCTGGCCTGGAGAATCCCATGGACTGTATAGTCCATGGAGTCACAAAGAGTTGGACATGACTGAGTGTCTTTCACTTTCAATATGTACAAGACACTCAAGTAGGTACATTTTTTTTTCTGTCTTTCCTAAAATACCAGTGAAGAGAGAGGTAGGCACTGTGCTGTAACACCCGAAACAAAACGTTTCCTGGCAGCCCCCGGCCTGAGGGGCTGGCCTGCTCCCTCTCTGCAGAGAGCAGGAGTGTGAATGGTCTCAGGTCTTGGCAGTGACCACACAGCTTCCAGATCAAACCCAGCCTGAACCCGGATTTCACCTAAGGCTGGCCATTCTCCTCCTCTCCTTGGAGCCAGCCCTGCAACACTGTAGCTGGGCACCTCAGGGAAATGCCAGCACGCTCTGTCATTTAAGGGAGATTTCATCATTTTTTGTCATTTCAGGATTTGGGGAGCTTGGCAAACTTATCTTTGTGCAGACTTCATGTGCATAAACTACTAGCTCAGCCCAGATTAAAACCTTATTGCCATTTTCTTTTCTATCTTTGGAGTACGGCGGGGACCTCTCCCTAAATGGACCAGGAAGACACATGAGCGTAGAATGTCCTGAACAGAGCAACCCCAAGTGGAGGCTTCTTCACTGTCCCTGTAGCAGGTGGGCATGTGTCATCTAGAAAGCATATAGTAACCTTGGTCGGTATATATGCTAACAAAAAGTCCCAAACTGAGAGGTGTTTTCTTGAGAAATATTAAAATGTAGAGTTATGGCCTTTCTTTGAGCTTTCCCCAAGGATCCCCCATAGACTCAGCTCAGGTTCCACCACGGACACCCTACCTGCCATTTCCTGTGGCTTTTCACTGCTTAAGTTCAAGTTCGTCGTCATCCTCCCCAGTGAGCACCAAGACCCCCGAGAGCGTGAACACCTGCCCTCCTCGTGCGCGGGCCCTGGGCAGGGCCACTTGTTTAATAAGCAGGAAAGAGTCCCCGTAAAAGTACTGAGGCACCCAGCTTTGCCTTTTTCCCAGTCTCCTGAATTGTCAGCAGATTGTTTACTTGCATATTTATGTCATCATAAGTAAAAATACAGAGTACATCATACAAAATGCCAGATTGGATGAATCACAAGCTGGAATCAAGATGGCAGGAAGAAATATCAATAGCCTCAGATAGGCAGATGATATCACTTTAATGGCAGAAAGTGAAGAGGAAATAAAGAGCCTCTTGATGAGGGTGAAAGAGGAGAGTGAAAAAGCTGGTTTAAAACTCAGCATTCAAAAAACTAAGATCATGGCATCCAGTCCCATCACCTTACAGCAAATAGAAGGGGAAAAAGTGGAAGTAATAACAGATTTTGGGGGGCTCCAAAATCACTGTAGACAGTAACTGCAGCCACAAAATTAAATGATGCTTGCCTTTTGGAAGGAAAGCTATGACAAATCTAGACAGCACATTAAAAAGCAGAGACATCACTTTCCTGACAAAAGTCTGTATAGTCAAAGCTGTGGTTTTTCCAGTAGTCATGTATGGATGTGAGAGTTGGATCATAAAGAAGCCTGAGCGCCAAAGAATTGATGCTTTCAAAATGTAGTATTGGAGAAGACTCTTGAAAGTCCCTTGGACAGCAGGGAGATCAAACCAGTCAATCCTCAAGGAAATAAACACTGAATATTCATTGGAAGGACTGATGCTGCAGCTGAAGCTCCAATACTTTGGCCACCTGATGCAAAGAGCTGACATTAGTTTGAGCAAACTCTGGAAGATGGTGAAGGACAGGGAAGCCTGAAGTGCTGAGTTACAAAGAATCAGACGTGATTTAGCTACTGAACAACAAAAACAAGTGAAGAAAATTTTTAACTTTAACTTTTAATTATCAGCATGAATTTTACCTTTTGTCCTCACACAGTGCAATGCCAGCTTTAAATAAAAAATGTGAGATCATGGAACTCGTTTTCAGATCGTTGGAATCAATTTGTGTCTCCTCACTGGTACACTCACAGGCTGCTATTTTGTTTCTGAGGAGCAGTGGATCTGTTTACTTCCTGATGTGCCACATCAAACCTGGACTCTGTTTATGCCCAAATCATTTGCTGCCACCCTTGTCTTATCACTGAGTTTCTTAGCCCCTGATTCATTCAGTTCTCACCAACCTACAGGCTGTGAAACATGCTCCAAAGAAGTTGAAATCGATGTTCTTGGACATTTTAAATCTTTTCAGGGGAGTCAATAAGAGCAGCAGAGGACGGGGCCGGGGACACATTTACACAAGCCGGGTGACCTTCCTTATTCCAGTGTCCAGAACCCTCCAGCTGCGTCCACCCTTCATGAACGGGAAACCTCGCCTCTGGAAAACTTTGCTGGGAGCTCCACCTCAGGATCAGCACCTTTAGAGAACAGAACGCAGTTGGCACTCACAGTCCAGCTGCTGGAGCTCCGGGTGGGGAGGGGCGCGCCCCCACCAGCAGCCATCCGGGGCCCAGGCTCTGCCACCCCACGGGCGGCAGCCAGGTGGGGCGGGGCGGGCCAGGCTGCAGGGCGCCTCTGTGGCCAGGACTCGTCAGGACAGGCTCCCTTAGAGTGACTGGACCCCATGTCACTTGCTCGTGCGCAGTGTGGTCGGCCGCTGGTGGCCGAGGTTGGTCTGCGGGCTGACCCGTCTCCGGCGGGCGTCGCTGGCTGGGATCAGGGTGTCGTCGGCAGTGTGGGTCCAGGGCGAGTGCGGCCAGGGACCGCGTGTCCTGACGTGAGCCCGGCCCTGAGGACTGTGTTGAGCAGCTGGTCCTCCGCTAAGAGGCTGACAGCCGACGCACTTCTGTTTGTTGATAATTCGGGGACCATCGTGGAGTATGGTGGGACTGGTGCGAAGGCTTAATTCACAACCCACAGGTGAAAACAGCACCCAACGGGTGACGCACCGGGGGTGTGTTCGTGCCTTAGAGAGGGTCATGGGTCCCCAGCACAGTGTCCCCGGGCTGAAATGACGTAGAATCGTTTCCCGAGGTCATTGCTTTCAGTGGGTGCCCTGCCCTCTCTCCGAACCTGCCCTGCTCCCCCGCAGCCTGACCTCTGTTCACACCCCCTCACACGTGTAAACCTGCCGTCCCTCCCTCCCGGAAGCTGTGAAGGGGATCAGCACACTCCCAGCCCCTCCTTCCTGGAGGCCTTCCTGGGGACATTTTCCGTGAGCTCTTCCTGTATTCAGCCCTTGCTCTCCGCTCCTCGTCCTCGACGGCAGGGCCTGTGTGCACTGTGCTCTGGGTGGTGTTTCTCTGACATCGTCTTGGGTAAATGACGCCTGTAGTAACATCTTCTCCACCTTGGGAAATGACTGAATTTTCCACAGGGTCCTGACACTGGAGATGTGTGCTTGCTCTGCTCTCAACTCCTGGCATTCAGGCCCCTGTCGGCCCCTCAGGGGTCTGTAAGCAGGTTTATCCACAGGCAAGTTGAGACAAGGCGGTGTCTGGGGTGTGTCCATTCTCAGGCCACATCCATCTCATGGGACACCTGCCTCCTAGCCGGGTCCCTCGTCACCTCCGAGATCCCTGAGGGCGGACAGAGTGTGGACACGGAGCTTGTTGGCTAGAGAGCTGGGCGGGGGCATGCAGGCAGCCAGGACAGAGCATCCTGAAACCTCCTCCTAATGCCCACACACTGCCAGCCTCCCCCAGCTGCCCAGCGTCTTGGTGTAACGTAGGGTGCATGTAATCGTGTACCTGTGTAGTAGTGTGTGTGTCTCCCTGTGTGTCCACCCTGCAAAGGACACATGCGCACGTCCCTTCCCTCCCAGCCTCATGCTCCGAACAGCTCCGTCACTGGGGTGCCCTTGCCCTCCAGGCTCTGCCAGCCTGGAGCCCGATCTGCGCTCCCCCCAGAGCCCAGGCCCCCACGTCTCCCTGAGCAGCTGCAGGGGCAGCTCCCACTGACTGTTATCAGCCAAGCATAAAATCGGCTCCAGGACAAGGCCAGAAGTGAGGCCGCAGTGGACGCGGGGCAGCCGGTGCCCGGGCAGTGAGCAGTGCGAGTCAGGGACTCGGGGAGGCAGGCGTCTCTGGTGCTCCCAGGAGCCAGCAGTGCGCCTTCCCAGGATGTCTGTGCCCGAAAGCAGCGCCCGCCGGCCTGGGTGCTGTCAGCTGCAGCACTTCCCTCCACTGCCTCTCCTGCAGTGTGGCCTCCTGCAAGAGCCGGTCTTCTACCTTCTGAGAGCCCAGCTCCCTGACGAGAAAACCTGTCAGGGAAGGTGCAGGCTCCCCCACCAGCCTGGGCACGTTGCAGGGGTGCAGAGAATTGGCAGGGAGGGAGGCTCTACCGCCTCCAGCCCAGCATGTGCACAGGGCTCAGAGTCGGTGCCAGGTGATGCCCTATCTTCTGGGCGCCTGTTATTCTAGACGGCGTCCCCCAAGCCTTCCCTAGCTGCCTGCTCCCTCGCCTCCCTGACCCCGCCCACCTGCGAGCCCCTCGGGCTCTCCCCACATCCCTGCCGCCCCTGGGCCCCTGACCCAAAACCCCGGCTGTGGACACAGGGGCCAAGCCCAGGCACCGTCGGTGGACACGGGCACCCTTGGGAGCTGCAGGTGCAGGGAACTGAGCCTGAAGCCGTGCACTGGATCAGGCTTTGGGAGGGCTCGGCCACAGAGCAAGCCAAGGACACTGGGGACACTAGGGGTGCTGGTGACGGTGGTGTCACGGGCGGGTCGACGCGTCCAGACTCATCAGACCGTGTGCATCAAGTGTGCACATGCTTTTATAGGTCGGTTACACCAGCTTTAATTGTCAGCTATTGTTTTTTCCTAAAAAGAGCACGCAGTCAGCTGGGCTGGAATACAAAGAAGAGGAAATGTTAAAATCAGCTTTGAGAATACATGGAAATTTTATTTTTTATTAAATTGGTTGAACTCAGTGAAGTTGCTTGGGAACAAGAGACAAAAACATATAGAATCAGAAGCCATTGCAGGCACTGCCATCTGAGTCTGAGCCAGCAGTGTGTCCTGGCAGGACCGGGGGCAGGCCCCGTGGGTCCAGGACAAGGGGATGGGGTGGGGCCACCTTCCCCGAGATGCTTGGGTGGGGAGGGGCAGCACTGAAGGCGGAGCAGCTCGTGACTTCAGAAATGATGAGGCAGAAAGGTTGCCACGGCCTGAATCTTGGGGCATTGCCTGTTCACCTGCAGAGAAAAGTGAAGATCACTGAAGGAGGTGGGGGGATGCACGCAACTCTCATGAAAACTGTATCAAGGCTCCTAGGGGCTGGCCTGTGCACCCCTCCGGCCACGGGCTGCACTTCTGGGGGTCCGGGACACATGCCCGAGGCAGGATGAGCCCCCCAGACCCCTCCCCGTGTGGGCCGCCACCCCAGGTTGTGGCAAACAGCCAGCCTGCTCTGTTTCTCCTGAGACCTGATGGCACGCCAAACGTTCAGCCTCCAAAAACGTGCTCAACCCTCCAGATTGCGCCGTGAAGAGACGGGAGTTGGAGAAGCTGGAACCTACCCGAGGGCACAGGGTGACAGACTCGCAGGAGAATTCAGACCCTGGTCCCTCCTCCTGACCGGCCCCTGGAGTGTGTGCTGGGCGGTGATCCCCACCCCCATTCCAGGGGTCCCTCCTCCTGACCCGGCCCCTGGAGTGTGTGCTGGGTGGTGACCTCCACCCCCATTCATGAGGTCCCTCCTCCTGACCTGGCCCCTAGACTGTGTGCTGGGCAGTGATCCCCACCCCCATTCCTGGGGTCCCTTCTCCTGACCTGGCCCCTAGACTGTGTGCTGGGCAGTGATCCCCACCCCCATTCCTGGGGTCCCTCCTCCTGACCCGGCCCCTGGACTGTGTGCTGGGCGGTGATCCCCACCCCCATTCCAGGGGTCCCTCCTCCTGACCCGGCCCCTGGAGTGTGTGCTGGGTGGTGACCTCCACCCGCATTCATGAGGTCCCTCCTCCTGACCTGGCCCCTAGACTGTGTGCTGGGCAGTGATCCCCACCCCCATTCCTGGGGTCCCTTCTCCTGACCTGGCCCCTAGACTGTGTGCTGGGCAGTGATCCCCACCCCCATTCCTGGGGTCCCTCCTCCTGACCCGGCCCCTGGACTGTGTGCTGGGCAGTGATCCCCACCCCCATTCCTGGGGTCCCTCCTCCTGACCCGGCCCCTGGAGTGTGTGCTGGGTGGTGATCTCCACCCCCATTCCTGGGGTCCACATGTTTCCGTGAGTGGCTCAGTGTTCATCATTGTTCAGAGGCCTTGGTTACAGTGCCGAGCGTCCCAGAGCCACCTGTTGAAGGCAGACTCTCCCCTGCAGCTCTGGAAGAGGATGCGGGCGCGGAGGGGGTGGAGCCCAGTCCTGACTCGAGGGTCCCAGGTGTTGTGGAGGAAGCCTGGGACGTCCTGCGTGATATCCCCGGGGAGTGGACAGTTGTCCTGGGGCTGGGGGACATCAAGCTTGTCTGCCTCCACACCCACACATATCCTGCCTGGGGGACTGGGTAGGGTGCCCAGCTCTGGACGTGGCTGCACTGGGGAGTGGGCAGTGGCCTCAGCTCAAGGAGAGGCTGAGTGATCAGTTTATCTCTGTGCAGATGGCGAGGGTATTTTTAAACATAACAAGGTCATGTGACAGCAATCATCTGGATTTCCAGTTGTCTTCACCCCAGAGTCACTTTGCAAGCACAGGGTTTCCAGAAGGGCCGCTGACGCTGTCATTTTCTTTATTCTTCCTGGTGCCCTCGCTGTGGGCATTTCAACCAGAGGCTGAGAGTTTAGGTAAAGGACAAGCATCCACTGCTTGGCGGGTGACGTGGTCTCACAAGGACTCCCGCGGCTGAAGGGACAGTGGTCCTTGCCCCGGCCTGAGCTTCTGCACGAAGAGCAGGCAGGTTCCCGAGTGACCCCCGTGCACCAGGCCTCCATGAGCACTTTCCTCCCACTGCTGAGCCCACCACTGTCAGACGCATCCCCTGAGGTTCTGAGGACACGGAGGAGCAGCCACGGCCCCATCCTCGTGGGGCTCGGGCTCATGGGGAGCAGTGGGCCTCCCCTATGCCTCCTGTGGGTGTTCTCAGCAGCTCAGAGCCGACCGGCGTCCCGTGATGCAGCCCCACCAGCCCCCTGCCCCGCCGGGCGCCTGCATGACAGCATCCCTCAGGATGCAGGCCTGGGCCCAGAGCCCTCAGGCCCTGCCCCCACCCCGGGCCCTCCCTGAAGACACACCTGAACGGGGGCCTCACGTCTCCAAAGTGTCTTTGCAGGCAGGCTCGTGTCGCCCACAGGACCCTGCGTCACAGAACCTCGCGGAACCTGTGCCATGTGGTTGTAGCTGCAGCAGCGAGGCTGTGCAACCAGAAATGCAGGCCTCGGTCCCCGAGCTCCCCCACTCACTCGGGGGAGGAGCGTCTGCGCCCGCGTCCGTGGGGCTCGGCATAGACGCCGCTTCAGACAATTCCCACCTGCAGCCGCCGTGTAAAGCCGGAGTCAGCGCAGGGAGGTGGGTTGTGCCCCAGACTGATGGCAGCCGGGGGGCACAGAAAAGCAGGGTCTGGGCTTCTTCTCCCCCGCCCCACCCGGACTCCAGCCACCCGACCCACGAGGCTGTGGGCTCTGCCAGGGGAGGGTGCCACTGAGGCACGGGTCGCTTCCCTCAGGGATCCAGGACATGCCTGGGGGCACCTGGCCACCAGAGCACCCTCTGAGGCTCCTTGCAGTCCATGTTAAGGAGTGGGCAGGAGTGTCTGCAAAGCTGGGCCAGATTGCTCCTCAGTACTGTTCCAGAAATTCTGTCCAGCTGCCTACAAGCCACTGAGTTAAGAGCACAGAAGTTGACAGCAGTGAACAGTAACAGCTTTCCAACCGCAAACCTGAGTCTCCTGAGCTGAAGGCCGTGGCGGTCAGGGGTGGCAGGCTGGCAGTGGACACTTGTAGCCCTCGAATCCCACCTGGGCTGGTGGTCCTGCGTCTCCTGCCTGACAACACCTGCAAACACTGCACTGGGCACCACAGACTTTCAGGAGCTCAAGTGCAGTCTGTTCACATGGACTTGTGGAGGCAGGCTTCTCGGTCATACGTCACTGTCCACTTACTCTTCCTTAAATGCACCCATAGGATCAAGCATGCTGCTCCCAGTTCGTATGCAGACACCCCACCCCCGTCTGCCCCCACCCCCCACCCCGAAAGACTGTGGGGCCTGCAGCTTGTGGTTTGGCTGCCACGGTGTTTTCCCACGGCAGCCTCCTGCCCCTGCCCCCTGTAGCGGCAGCTCCGGCCCAGCTGTTCCTGGCCACCCGGAGCCCCGGTGTGGAGGCGCCGGCAGGCTTAGAGAGAAGGGCACAGTGGCTCCCCGTGCTGCCCCTCTGCCTGCCCGCTCTGGGAGCCCAGAGACTGCATGGGCTGGGGGTCACCTGGGGTGCACATCCAGGAGCACAGAGGTCATGATGGGAGCAGACGTAAGCTGTGTAAGGGCCCCTGGGGACAGAGTCAGTGGCCACAGGGAGGCTCCTCCAAGGAACCAAGCCCAGTGAGAACATGGTCACCTCCAGCTTGTCCCCTCACTGAGGTGGACACGAGCAGGGGCCTCACCACGTCTTCCCGTTTAAGGTTCTGTCCCTCTTGGCAGGTGGCACCACACCCTTACCAAGTGATGAGGACCCCGAGCCTTGGGGAGGTCGCGGGGCCTGCTGCACGGGCGCAGCCACAGGCCTGAGCTCCGAGCAGCCCTTCTCCCCCACGTCCGTCGGCACAGCTGCCCTGAGAGTGTGCGGAGGGCAGTCTCAGCACTCTGGTCGGCGTTCTGCAGACGCCCTGATAGCAGATTAGAAGTCAGACCTCTCTGCCTTGCCCTGGGCCCGTGCCCCGCACGCAGCGTGCATGTTCTCAGGGACTGTGCAGGCGCCGTGTGCCCCGTGCACAGGGTGGCGGGGCTGCCCCAGCGCCCACCGCTCTGACCCCATCATCACTCCCAGGGCTGCGTGCAGAACACAGCTTCAGACAGTTTGCTTTGTGTTTTAAAAATTGCATTTTTTTTTTTTACATCCACCAGAATTTTCCAGGAGAGCTGTATTTAATTCTTCTGGCACATTTTCGTTTTTATAGGACATTTAGTTTCCTTGGAGAGGTCTTAGGCAGAAGTACCTTGTTGCCAAATGGTTACTGAGCATCATCATCGTAAATGCCTCCTCCCTGGCGCGCCTCACAGAACGTGGAGTCAGCCCTTCTTCGCCCAGTGCCGCCCGAGTCCCAGGGCCCGGGAAGGACCCAAGGTGGGCAGGGCTGGAACATCGCTGACCCACACAAGCGCCCCTTCTGTGCGCTCTCTCGGGCTGTCATAGGTGACAGCGCCGTGGGCTGTCCAGTCCCTGCGAGACCTCCCGGGTGATGTCCACCAGGGCAAGATCCCGGGCCTTGTGTCCCGGGTGAACTGGAGTTCACCAGCCCAGTGAACCATCCTCCGCTCTGCTCGTCCGGCTGGGCCTGGCGTCTCACAGGCGTCCCCAGCATCTGCCAGAAGCCGTGTGGCCCACACAGGCGACAGGCTGGGCAGTGGCCTCAAGGAGCAGGCCTACAGGGGCACAGCCAGGCTGTGAGGGGCTCAGAGACTCAAGTCAACTGGAGTCCAGCCTTGCGTATTCTTCCAGTCGACCCAGTGGATTCCCAGCACCACCAGTGGTGAGTGGGGCCCACAGTGGTGGCCTGTAACTCTGCCCCGTCACCTCCCTGCCCAAGGTCTGGACGTGTGGACATGACGCTGGGCTGGTGCTCAGCAGCCCTTAACCATTCATACAACCTGTGTCTGACAGGTGGGGTCCGGGCAAGGATGTCAGGGGAGATGACCCTCTCCCGAGCTCCTGCACCCAGACCCTCTGCACACACACTCCCGCAGTGGGCATCTCTCTGCAGACGAGAAGCACAGGCATCTGCTCCTTACAGCAGACCCCTGTGGTGGAAATGCCACTGGGGTACATTTTATCTGTTTCCTGTGGTCGCCACGGTCTCTGAAGTCCAGCGTCCTACCCCGCTCCCTCACTATCCACTCTCCCCCACTATCCACTCTCCCCAGCCTTCCCTGAGACTCCAAAGTCCACACTGTATTTCCCCCTTAAGTGCGTTTTCACCCTGCTTTTCAATCAGTGAAACGTCTCTGAGACACAAACGCGCCCTTTCCCGCTGGGGCCAGTGCCCGGCGTCCTCCTCGGGTCTGTGCTCCTGTGTCTCCAGGCTCACTGCTCATTGCCCCAGCTCACAGGGCGGCCACGTCTCCGTGCTCACCCTCCCTCCACTTTCTCCTGATGACCCCGGCCCTATGTCTGTGCCGGACAGAAATGGGCGAGACCACTCCCCACTGCGCCGCAGTGGCCCCAGGGCAGGGCCTCAGTTGCACGCCCCTTGAGCAGGAGTCACCGGGTGAAGGTGAGCCAGGAGGCGGGCTGTGATCAGACAGTAACTGGCTCCGGCGGGAGGGGCTGGTGTTGGCCGGCTCCCCATCCCTTCTCTCCAGGGCTGCCCCTGCCCCCGGCCCTCCCTCTGGGGACTGAGGTGGCTTCAGGTGGGGACTCCTCTCTGCTCTGTGTGGACACGGGATGTTACACCACCGTGCACTCACTCGAGCGCGTTCACAATGGAGCCCAGGATGGGGCACAGCCCCCGTGTCTGTGGACGGGTGCGTGGGTAAGGAACGCACAACACCTGGGCATACACGGGGGCACTATTCAGCCATGAAAAGGAAGGCGACCCTGCCATTCCCAGCAATGTGGATGGACCTCAAGGGCATTGGGCCCAGTGAGATAAACCAGACACATGAAGAAAAAAACCACATGGTCTCACTTAGACGTGAAATGTAAGACCGTCTGACACGTAGAAGCAGAGGGTAGATGGGGTCGGGGACCGGGGGAGCCAAGGAGGAGATGGTGTCAGGAGCAGAGCCACAGGGGTGCGGGACGGGTGAGCCCGAGGTGACCGTCCAGCGTGGTGACTGTGGGTGAGCTCAGGTCCTGGATGAACTCGCCACGTCGGGGCCCAGAGGCTTTGACCACAGCAGCAGTCACCACGTCAGCTGGACGTGTCTCAAGCCAGCACGCGGGACTCCCCAGACACACAATTCTTGTCTAGAGGACATTCTTGCTTGCAATCAGGAACAGCGACTGGATGACCATGCCACCGGGACTGGGATTTTTCTGGGTACAAATGAGTGAAACTCATGGGCTCCTAAAAGAAACTGAATTTACAAGGTCTTTCTGTGCGTGTGTTGTTTTTGTTTTGTCTTTGTCAAATGAGCTTGCGTGTTTCATGTTAGAATCCTGACGTAGACCAGTGGATAAATGGATTTACACTAGGATTTTTGGCGAGTGCCCACAGTTGACGAGATTTCCCATCTCCACCTTTCTACACCACCCTTAACATTAATGGAAGTGACTAAACAGAACTTCAGAGTGAAAATTAAGTAGCTTGTAGGATCTGCGGTTTGTGGAAATGCCAGTGGAGTCCTGTGAGCCACGTTTGGCGTTTCTCCCCATCGCCTGAGCTGAAGTGCTGCTTTAAAACCCCAGCCTGGCTCTTCCGCTCCCCACGTGTTTAGCCCAGGCTGCGAAACTGAAACGCTGAGGCCGGTGCCACGGGTCCAGCTGCTCCCCCTCCTTTGAAGGCTAGGTGGCCGCTGCGCTAAGACAGGGTGGGTGCTGGGGAGGGACCTGTGCTTGACACGTTCCTTTTTCTACTTGTTTCTCACATTTCTTTGAACTGAGACATACACATTAGCCAGTTCTTAGTGGCTGATAGTCTGCTCTCCCCCACTGGGTCTCCACGACCACCCTTAGGCTCTGCTGTGGTGGGAGGTGGTTATGGTTTGTCACAGCGCAAGGCTGACCGCTGAGACCCGGGCACGGGGCAGAGGCCGCGAGAGCGCAGAACAGTGCATGGGGCCAGACGTCCCTCCCGCAGCCATGCGAGGTGGTCCTCGGGGGCTCAGCGCACGACGACGCGCGGTGCCTGTGTGCGGGGCTCCCAGGAGTCAGTCACGGGGCACCTGGCAACACAGCGTCTGGCATGGCCTGCGGCCCCGGGTTTGTAAAGACACGCTGAGCAGGCAGGGGGGACACCCCAAGGGCTCTCAGGCCACCTCCCAAGAGTGTCCCTCTGGTCCTCTGTCTGGCATCCGTGGAGTTAGGACCTGCAAGTTAGCCCTTCCGCTCCCCAAGACCTGGCCAAGCTGCACGTCTTCATAAACACGACGCATGATCTCTGATGTCCGTCCACCTTTGCTGAGCTGGGTGTCCGTGCAGAGGGATGTCGGGTGCTACAGGGCAAGAGGAAGCATTAGTGATGCTTGTGGTGTGTCTGATGGAGTCAGTAGCCTCAGGGAGCCCACTGTCCTCTGGTCAAGACTGCGCGCCCATTTATTTTATGAGATAACCACCTTAGTTTGCGAGGGCTGTCATGACAGAATGCCACGTTGTCCCCAAATTCACAGGTTGAAACAAAACTCCAGTGGGGTGGTGTTGGGAGGGGCCCTTTGAAGGGGAGAGGTGAGCGGTCATGAGGGTGATGGGGTCCCTGTGATGGGATCTGTGCCGTGATGGCAGAGGCCCCACGGAGCCCAGCCCTTCCCGCACGTGAGGACCTCTGAAAGGCCTCAGCAGACACTGGACCTGCTGGGTTCCGGGCCTCAGACGTCCACTCCCGCTCTGAGAGACATCGACGACTGTGGCGTCACTACAGCTGTCTGAACAGACTCAGACACCTGGGTGTGCGGCTGAGTGTCCGAGCCGCCGCGTCCTCTATTCCTGGGGCTGGACACTGAGGTCGAGGCGCGGGCGGGGAGGCTCCTCGGAGGCCTGGCTCCTACAGGCAGTGCCCTCCGGGGTCGGCCACATGGTAGTGTGTCAGAGCCCCTCTGCTTGTGAGGACGCCGTCCGACTGGACCGGAACCCACCCCCGACAGGCTCCTTTCCCTGGATCCCTCTTCAAAGGTCCCTCCAAGTATATCACGTCCTGAGGTTCGGGGGTCATGGTTCAGCTTGTAACAATAACCTACTGTTAACAAGCCTGCCCACACCCTGTCCCACTCCCAGTAGTGGGCTCAGACTCCAGGTCCAGGACCAGCTTGTGATGCAATTCCCCTGCCTGCAGCCTGAAAAAAATAGGACATTGTGGTGATTAAAAAAAAAAAAAATGCATTGAAGTTACAGGACTGGTCTTGGTGCTGAGAGCCCTCCTCCCTGAATCTTCATGTTCTCTTATAGTGTTATGAGAATGAGTGCTGTTTTGTTTTCTTCACCAAGTCGACGATGGTGAAGATGACGATGGAGACCCTGCGCTGCTCCTCTCGTCAGGGATTGTGATGTGGCCTCGCTTCCCTGCCTGCCAGTTTCCCGGCCCTACGTGGCCGGACACTCAAGGGTAGTCCCCGCACACAGCAGGCCCCACCCTTGGGCCTGCCCCCTCTCATGCAGAGAGCTCTCCCTGCCCCCCCCCCACCCGCCCATGGGACAGAGCCTCCCTCCCCACGGGGCCCCTGCAGGTAAACCCTGCAGTCTGGACTCAGAGGTCAGGGCCCAGCAGCTGGGTGCCCTTGGCAAGTTTCAGGGCCTCTTTGTTCCTCAGCTTCCTGCTCTGCAGGAGGGGACGTCCTCATCGTGGTGTCCTGAGAACGCCATGGTGTCACGAACGTCACTAGCTCAGGCAACTCCTTTTCGGTTGCACAGTGCGGTGTGTGCCTCTGTTGGAGTAAATGTTGCCACTTCTGGGCACAAGTGTGTTCCTGGTCCTGACGCCTGGACACATCAGACACCAGGCAGGGCTCACCCTCCACTCAGCCGCTTCAGTGATACTGAAGAAGGTGGTGATGGGGAGGGACAGCCAGAAGACACCTGCCCCTGGCTCTTTGCAAAGACTGTCACCGTGGAGCAGGGTGCAGGTGCAGAGGTGACACCAGGGGCTCCTGGACCTGGGAACTTCACCTGCAGTCGGGTTTAGAGAGTCTTATCCTTCACGAGTCCTCCAGGTAGACTCGGTCATCTGTTTTTCTTCTCCAGATGAGCCTGTTGAATTTCTTTCATCAACCAGTGATTGCCACATGCTGGTGTTTGCTCTGCTATCCCAGCTGCTAAAATCTAGAGATAACATTTAGGTTCAAAATTACAGAAACTATTTCACCCCAGGCATTTTCCCTTCCTTGAAAAGCATTTCTGATATTGCTTCCATTTTTTTATCTGAACTCTCCTGTTTGACACATTTTGATATAAAAAGCCATTGTTTTAAGAAAATAGGTTTTAAACTACAAAGTAATTGGGTTAAAATGCATGCTTTCCTTTAGCAATAGGATTGTCAATAAAACATGACACGTTGCACGGTACCGCTCTGTGGTTCTCATGGCTCTCTGCATTGTGTGTGTCGGTGCCATTAATCTGTGTCTGATCTTTGAAGACAGCGCACAGGTGATTGTCGCCGTTTCATGAGTCAACTGTCAGGTGCTTCAAACTCGAGCATGTGACCTTTTGGAGCCTTTTTTTGGCCGGTATAATGAGGCTTGTAATACCTGCCACAAAGTTGTTGTAAAGCAAACAAGCATGTTTATAGTGTGTCCCCCGTCATTACTGCAGCGACAGCCCTCTAAGAAGAAAATACAGAGGCGGAGGTTAATGACTGTGAGGCAGGAGGGATGGGGCAGGCTTGACTTCCACACCTGCTGCTGCATCCGGGGCATCTCCAGCCACGGGGTTGAGCCGGGGTCCAAGCTCTGCAGACCGCCAGGCCTGAGTCCGCCATGGCTGCGCTCACAATAGCTGTGGGGCAGTTGTGACCGATGCCTGCTGCCCTGAGCATCTTGCTAGATTCAGGCTCATTCCCACATGCCTGCGGATACAGCCCTGTGCGCCCTGTCGCTGGTGCTGATACACCCCCCCTTCTGTGCCCTGTCCCTGGTGCAGAGACACCCCCACCTCTGTGTACCCTGTCCCTGGTGCTGACACACCCCCCCTTCTGTGCCCTGTCCCTGGTGCAGAGACACCCCCGCCTCTGTGTGCCCTGTCCCTGGTGCTGAGACACCCCCCGCCCCCACATGCCGTGTCCCTGGGACTTCATAGACTGTCATCTGAGTGGTTGTGTATGTCTTGACTCACACTGGAGATTCACCACCAAGATATGTGGCCTTGCTTAGAGGTATTATTAAATATTAAACGTTGGTGGCATTGACCTGTTCTTTATATAAAATTTTATTTAGTTAGTTTTCATTGCGCTTGGTCTTCTTTGCTATGCAGGCTTTTCTCTCATTGTGACAAGGTGGGGTACTCTCTAGTTGGGGTGTGCGGGCTTCGCGTTTTGGTGGCCTCTCTTATTGCAGAACACGGGCTCTAGGGCATGCGGTCTTCAGTAGTTACAGCTCAAGTGCTCTAGAGCACAGGCCCAGTACCTGAGGCGCACGGGCTTAGCTTCCCTACAGCCTGTGGGATCCTTCCAGACCAGGGATGGAACCCGTGTCTCCTGCATTGGCAGGCGGACTCTACCTCTGAGCCAGCAGGGAAGCCCTGACCTTCCCTTTCTGTGAATAAATGATGTCATGGGTGGAGCAGGATGGGGAGGTGTCAGCGGCAGATCGAGGGTCTGGGCCTTGCTCGCAGGTCTGCTCAGGGTGGCCCTGTTGGGGGGGCGCGGGTCCAGGTGCCCTCTGGGTTCCAGTTGCCTGCGCAGATGAAGCTCCGAGAGACGGTACGCTGGGGCACTACATGCTGACATCTGTTACACAGCTGAGAGGTGTAGACTGAATATTAGCGGAGCCGAGGAGCTCCTCGACCTCCCCAGGACTGAGACACCAAACGAACACAGGTGTGTTGAAGAGAAACACGAACTCATGACTCACCATGGGTTGCTTTAAAGTTGTGTGTTGTCACCTCGTAAGTCTGGTAGATGCCTGAAACTGTTTACTCTGTTCATACTCATTTAACATTCAAGGTGAACACTTGTACCTGTATCTCCAAGCACAGTCTCAGGAATGTGCCATGTTTATAAATATTCTGCATTTTTTCCAGCAACCGAAACAAATATAACATTAAAAGTGATGTAAAGGGGAGGAGAACACAACTTTCATACTGAAACAGGATCCTGTATAGGGTGCAGTGGTTTCTCTAGTGTGTAAAGTCCCCTGATGATTGAGACTCAGGCGGAAACAACTGGCTCACCGTGCTTGCTTCCCCCGGGGTGCAAGCCTGCATGGGAGGCCCCAGCGGATCCCCAGTTCTGTCTCGCCCCCCCATAGCCCCCACAGCCCCTCCAGACCCTGCTACCCAGTCCAGATCCTCACCCCAAACTTGAATGCAGGAGTGTTACCGAAAGCACAGAACTGGCTGAACATAAGAATCAAATTTCTACAGATCAAAAAACATTGTCAAAAAACTTAAAATACAGGGACACAGCAGGAGATATTTGTAATACATAGACACATAAACTTTAATTTAGGAAAAAAATACCTCAGATGAGAGCTGGAGACCCAAGTTGGCATCCTAGGAGTGAGAAAGCTGACTGAGGGAAGAAACGGTCACCTCACAGAGCGCGGGTGTAACAAGCCCTGGGAACCCAGTGCTGCCAGCAGTGAGGCAAGCAGAGACAGGAAAGCAAAGTCCTCCTCCTGCTTAGCATGTTGCTCATGTTTTTAGTGTCAGTGGCATCACTGTTTACGAGAGGGCACATAGGTGCGTGGAGGTGGAAGCAGTGAGCGGTCTTACCTTCTTGGGCTCCAGAGTGACTGGGCTGACCACAGACTGCAGCATCTGCGCGTTTCCCCTCCAGCTCGACCTTGTTGACTGAGGACAGCACATCCCGTTCCCTCCTATTGTGACTGGAAAGATTCTCCTCCCTGTGGTTTTACATCGGTCTGTGAGCTTTGCTACATGAAAATAAAGTGCTCCCCCCAAAGTGGTTAATGAAAATGCCTGTGGGTGTTGCTGCTGTGGCGCCTGAGTAATCTAGGCACGGCTCTGTCTGTGTGTCCCAGCGAGTCCCAGGGGCTCCTAACACAGAGGGACACCCCAGTCCACCCTCTTCTCCTGTGCATCCTCAGGTTTCAGTGCAGAACCAGCACGAGCGTGGGACCATCTTTTGCCACTTTCCATGTCTTCTCTCACGGATGTTGGAGAAAAGTGCTCATGTGCTCTTAAATGCAATGTGATCTCAGACTTACCTTTTCTGCCATTGTCTTTTGGCAAAACATGCAGGCTAAAACAAGTAACCACGTGCCGTCTCTTTTGCCCTGAACTTGCTTGAAGACTGCTGCACGTGGATCGGTGCTGCAGCCAAAGGCCCCTCTCTCTGCAGCACTCTGTGGCCTGGGCTGGCTGGGGAAGGACATCCCGGGCTGCAGGCTGTGGGCCACCCCATCCAGAGCCTGGGGTCGCGTGGCCTCTGACTTCGGTCCATCCTGGCCGTGACCCTCCGAGGCGCTTCTCGTTTCCATGCTGTCCCCCAGACATAGAAGCCTCATCTCACATTCCTTCTCGGTCACGTGTGCTCCACACACACGCTGTGACTGAAAGGGGGGTGTGTGATCAACACAAAAAGCCACCTGATTGGAAATCTCATCCCGAGAGGAGGAAGAAAATGCTCTTCTGGTGCTTTCCCTGGAAGCTCCGTGTGGGCGCCTGAGCTTGGGGCCAGAACCCAGGTTAGCGCTGTTAATTGGTCAGAAGCATTAGAGTAACCATCGTGGGCGGGGCCCTTGAGGGCTCACTGAGCAAGGCCTGACAGCAACCCCGCTGCAGGTCCAGCTCCCCACCCCGCCCCAGCGCGTCCGGGAGGGCCTCCTGCCGACTGCTGGGGGAGGCTCGGCCCAGTTCTTTCAGTCACGTTTCATCCATCAATTTCTCCTCCAACAGAGGACATTGTGGTGTTGAGACCAGACCCTAATTTGTCATTTTAATTTTAGAATGTGTTTGAGAACACAGATTTATCTTTCTTAATGATTTGTAGAGATGAAAACAACAGCAATCCATGCGTTCGTTGCCTTTAGAAATTCTTTTTCTCTCTTTGACTTCCTTCTTTGGTTGTCATCAAGATGAATCTGAGCACAGAACTCTGGACGACCGCCTGGGGCTCTGAGCACAGACATTATTTCTGTGGCCTCCTCCTGGGCACTGTGGTTTGGGGTCAGTGGTATTGAGTTCTGTTCCTTGGCTGGACTTCCCGATTCCATGCAGTTTGAGCAGGACCGGAGCCTGTCCAGAGGCCCACCCGTGTCGATGTTAGATTTCTCCATTCAGCGAGTATGCATCAGGCCCCTCCTCCGCATGGCAGCCTCTCTCCTTCCAGAGGGACCAGGGTAGCACAGAGACTGCTCCTTCGCTGGCACCTCACTTTGTTCAGAAGTGGCTGGTGCAAGCAGAGCCATCCCCCAGAGTGTCCTCCTTCTCTGAGTCCGTCGGTGCCAAGTGCATGTTTCTTCCAGGAGCAGTTTTTTCCTCAGCGAGTCTGGAGGTGATGCTGGAGGAGGCAGCCAGTCCACTCCCTTCTCGAGATTTCTTTCCCTTCTTTCTATGGGATGCACACTCTGTACTCAGGGCTATCTGAGGTCGTCGAGGAGCCAGCCCAGGACGGGACGGGCAGCCACGTGTGGGCAAGGGCACCCCCCACCGCCCCGCCGACCCACGCGTCCCCTGGGGCTGGGGTCTGCAGGCCTTGGCATGTCTGCCCTGGGCTGGGTGGGTACAGTGGCCCAGGCCTAGGTATTGGGGTGACCCAGGTTTGGCCCCAGACCTGCCCCCTGCTCCCCGTCTCTAAAGCATGGCCTGGAGCAAGTCACCGCGACTCCGAGTTCAGTGTCGTCACTTCACAAGGGGGAGGCTGGCCCTGCCTCCGAGTCTGTGCAGGAGGACGTGCCGGGTGTGTGGCTGTCAGGGCCCATTTCCGTCCTCATTTCCCCGTTTCTTGTCTGAGTCCCTGGGGCCATAGTTTCCACCCTAATAGCAGTCAATCAAGAGTCCCTTCCAGCCCGCGACCAATACAGGGGGAGCTTCCCTTAACCCGAGAGCTCAACAGCACCCCAGCACTGAAGAATTCACGTCTGTTTTCTTCTCGTGCGCTCTTTAATTGGATGAGTTTTGAGAAAGCACTCACTTCCCACTGATGTTCATTTCAGGTTAAGAAGCACGACCTCATCATTTCCTGAACTCCTCTTAGGTAATTGAGCGTGATGGGTCAAGGTAGAAGACTGGTTCTCCTCCTTCCCACTTCTCCAGTGTCCCTTGTGCTGTTTGCCTTGAGGAGTGACAACTCTGAGCACTCGGGGGCCTGACAGGCAGCGGGGCAGCGGGACCGCCTGGGAGGGAGCAGCCCTCACGCCCGCCTGCCCCACCGTGACTGGGACTCAGGCCCAGCACCCCTAGGTCTCTGAGTTTTCAAGACAAGCCAGAAATCTGGCTTCTGTCTGAAATCTTCTTATTTTAGATGTTGGCAAGTAATTCATAAAAAAAAAAAAAGCCCTGTGACTCAGGATTGGGCCAAAAGGAGTCCACCTGCAGGTAGAGTTGGCTGCCAGCCTAAAAGTTTCCACCAGGTGTGGGTGGGCCTGACCCTGACGGGGCACCCACGGGAGTGGGCTTCCAGGGTGCAGGGGACACGGCGCACAGAGACGTGGACACCCCCACCTCTGCAAGGCTGGCCTTACCCCCGTGGATCCAGAAGTGGGGTGCTCAGCTTGATTCCACGTGCTTCTCGTCATAAAGGAGAAAGTGTCCGCCATGGAGTGGACACTGTGGGTCCAGGAATCACTCTTTGGGAAGCTTGCTCACCCAGATAAAACCGTTCTTGCTGAACTAAAAGCTGTTACCTGAGTGTCCTCTCACTGGTGATGGCAATGACCCATCTCGAAAGCCAAGTCAGCCAGCACACGGACCAGAGCACGTCAGCCTGCATCCCCGTGGACAGAGCCACTGCAGCCCCATCACCACGTGTCCTCAGGACCGGGCGCTCGGGGGAGGGCCGTGGCAGGGCCAGTGGGGACGGGGTGACCTCCCCCCGGCACGCAGGACAGCCAGAGCAGCCGGCGGAGGTCCCTCTCCTTTCACTGCCGAGGATAAACGTTTGCCCAGGAGCGGAAGCAGGTGCTGACGGGAGCTGTGCACGCCACGAGGGGTAAGCCGCTTGTGCGTCCTGTGTTGGAGACATCGTCCGGCCGCAGCTGCCCTTCTGAAGCCGACCCCTCGTCCTGCTGTCCAGGCCAGTGCTGACGGCTGTGCCAGCCAGGGGCCATCTGACTCAGACTGTGCTGGGGCCCCGGGAGTCCTCACGGTGCTTACAGTTTCCCAGTCTCTTCCCTCTTTCTCCCCCTCCATCTTTTTAACAGGAATTCTAACAGATCATTTCCTGAATTGTCAGTATCCTCATGTGTATTTCTTCATAAAGCGAATATCACCTAGCTTGCACCAGATTCAGTGCCAAGGGCTAGAAAGAGGTAAATGAGGTGTGTGTCCTGTCCTCATAGTCCAGGGGGGCTGCAGGCAGAGTGACTGGTCTTAGACCCCTGCGAGTCTGCCCACAGGTTCTGGAGGTGGAGAGAGGGGTCAGCCCCTGAGAGTTGAGGGGAGGCAATCAGGGAAGACTTTCTGGAGGAGGTGGTGCCTGAACTGCGGCTCGGGTTATGGGGGTGGGTCAGCACAAAGGGTGGAGGTGAGCGGAGGACAAGGCAGGCGCAGGCGTGCCCAGCGTGGCCCAAACATGCCAAGAGAGAGCAGAATAGGTGAGGAGCTTGCAGAGAGGTGACCCCAGGTGCCCGCCACAAGCTGTGCGCTTTCTAAGGTGTCCCGCAGCACACTTCCTCAGCCTGGGACCACGATAAGGAAGCCTGCTATCCTGTAGGAAAGGCCAGCCTTGAAATGGGCAGAGTTTATTCCTCACACACACACGACTAGGGAACCCAGTGACCAGTAGCTGCAAACCACACTGTGAGAAACAGTTCCTCCAAGGAGTGAGGGGTTGGTTGTTGAACCAGAATGTAAGGGTTTGACCCCTGTGTGGCTGTCACCTGTGGGCCCGGCTGGGCGACATGAGGCAGAGTAAATAAACTGAAAAACTTCCCTCCAGAAACTGCAGTTGAAAGGCTTTTGTTTGAGATTCTCTTCTGGATCCTAAACTTCTTTAAGAAACTGGTGCAAACGTGTTTGTGTCTCCAGGCAAGTTCACAGATCAGCAATAACCCCCAAATCAGCCCCCGATCTGGGCTCCCTGACTCACGGTGATGTCCCCATGAGCCCAGCCGAGGCTCCCAGCCCAGGAACAGCCAGGACTCTGCCCTTCCTGCCCTGCCGGGGGCTCCCAGGAGTGGAACCTTCACCTCCTGTCCCGGGAGCCATGCTGGTCGTCCTTAAAGCTGGGAGGCATAGCCCGTGCGTTGCATTGCTGTTGAAAGCACTTTGGTTGCTGGGCTTGAAAACCCTCTGCATCTTAGTGTCGTAAGAAAGAAGATTCACGTGTGTCTCGTTGAACACTGCTGTTTAAAGAAGTGTGTGCTGTCCTGTGTGCGCTCTTACTGAGATGCAGAAAATCATCTTGTTGTGCGAGTCTTTACTGTGTGTCTGGACTGAGTGTCACATCACGTGTGTGGGTGCACACGTACGTTTCGTGTGAACAGTGAGGAGGGGAAGGGGCGGGGGGCAGGCCCAGGTGCTTGTGTGCGCCCCGCATTCCTGTCTCCCTGGGGACGTGAGCGGCTGTGGCCTCTGCCCGGCCCGGTTCCCTCTCCTCACGCTTGTCATGCAGACGGCCCACACGGGCTCTGGTGAAGCTGCAGATTCTAACTGGGGTTTGGCAGGGCCAGACTCCCAGCCTGCAGACCGCACGGGGGGCCAGGCTCTCGTGCGCCGGCACCGAACCCACGGCTCCCTGTGGTGCTCTCTGCAGACAGTCTGGAAAAAGAAGGAGCCTTCCTGGGCGGGTTTGGAGCAGGCGCCCGGCAGGTGTGCAGTGTGGGCCTGCTGGGGAGCTGATGACTGAAACCAGGTGAACACAGACCCTCCAGGAGGCTGAGATGCCACCAGCCCATCGTCTTCCCTATGACTTCCTGTGTGTGTGTTTTTAGTGTTGGGTACACCACATGGTAAATTGCAGAGTTAACGGTTTATTTGATGATTCCAGCAAAACAGGGTGGCCTGTTCTGCTCCCAGGAACGGGGGCGCAGGCATCTTCTCACAGTTAGGTGAATTTCCATGGGGCTCCCTTGGGGCCTCTGCTCCAGCACAAAGGCTGCATGGCCTCTTGGGACCCCTGTGGTCTCCTCCTCAGCATGGCCTCTCCAGGTGTTGTGTCCACTCACGTCCCAGCACTGGCCACAAGCTCCTGGTCCCTGGCACTGTGGGGCCTGGGCCTGCCCAGGGGGTGCCGCCCCCACCTGCCTGGAAGGCTGTGGGGGTGTTAAAATCCCCCTCACCAGCGGGGCAGGGACCCTGATTTGGTATCAAACCGTTTAGTTGGTGTGAGATTTCTGGGGCAGCCAAACCAAAGTGCCACAGTCTGGGTGGAAAGGCAAACAGAAACCTGTCGGTTCTGGAAGCTGGGATCTGAGATGCAAGCCTCCCGGGGCTGGTCCCCAAGACCTCTTTCCCGGTCGTGTGGATGGCCATCTTCTCCCCGCGTCCCCATGGTCACCCGTCTGTGTGCCTCTGGGTCCTCATCTTCTCTTCTTACACGATCACCAGTCACATAGGGTGTGAGTCCCCAGGACCTCGTTACACCATCACCACCGCTCTGAAGCCTTGGTCCCAGGTGCCGTCTCCTCGGAGGTCCTGGGGTCACTGTCCAGCCCGGGACGCTGGCTGTGCTGCTGGTTCCACCAGAGGTGCCGCTCATCCTGCCTTCCCCATCTCTGTGTTTCCTCTGTTTATCTCATCATCGGTGTTCAGTTGCTAAGTCGCGTCTGACTCTTTGCAACCTTATGGACTGCGGCATACTAGGCTCCTCTGTCCTTCACTGTCTCCCACAGCTCACCCAGGTAAAACAGTTCTTGCTGAACTAAAAGCTGTTACCTGAATGTCCTCTCACTGGTGATGGCAATGACCCATCTCGAAAGCCAAGTCAGCCAGTACACGGACCAGAGCATGTCAGCCTGTGTCCCCGTGGACAGAGCCGCTGCAGCCCCATCACCACGTGTCCTCAGGACCGGGCACTCGGGGGAGGGGCCACGGCGGGGCCAGTGGGGACGGGGAGCCCTCTGCCCCAGCACCCAGGACACCCAGAGCAGCCAGCGGAGGTGCACAAGTAAACGTCCTGTCCCTCTCCTTTCACTGCCGAGAATAAACGTTTGCTCAAACTCATATCCATTGAGTCAGTGATGGTATCAAACCATCACATCCTCTGTCGTCCCCTTCTCCTCTTGCCCTCAACCTTTCCCAGCTGATATCAGGGGCTTATACCAATGAGTCGGCTCTGCGTCAGGTGGCCAGAGTATTGGAGCTTCAGCTTCAGCGTCAGTCCTTCCAACGAGTATTTGCGGTTGATTTCCTTTAGGATTGACGTGTTTGATCCCCTTGCAGTCCAAGGGACTCAAAGGTCTTCTCCAACACCACAATTCGAAAGCATTCTTCAGTGCTCAGCCTTCTTTATGGTCCAACTCGCACGTCTGTACATGACTACTGGAAAAACCATAGCTTTGACTAGACGGACCTTTGTCAGCAAAGTGATGTCTTTGCTGTTTATCTCATTTGGCATCAAATTTAAGTTCCGTTAAGTGCCTGAATTTTACAGGGGTGGACGGTTCTGATACTTTCTTCTTGAGTGAATTCTCAGAGCCCTTGTCCCTTTCCTAAATCCTCCATCCCTTGAGTTCAGCTCAAATCCCTCTACTGTTACAAAGAGGCCAAACTAAGTCCTGTGAGCTCTGGCGTCTTAGCACTTGGCGTCTGACGGCGTCACGTGGCAGTGACAGGAAGACTCCTTGGTTTTCAGACATCTTCACATCTCCCCAGGGATGCTGGAGACGGGTCAAGCCCCGAGATTGGCAGGGCCTCAGTCCCTAAGGCCACAGGCCAGGGTGTAGCCGGACATGGTGCTGGAGAGTCTGCACCCAGAGGACTGTGCCCCTGGGGCCGCACCTCCTGACGCCTCCCATCTGTCGGCTTCCCTTTCTGTTCTCAACTCTGTGCTGTTAGTAGCGAGCATTCTATTTTACCTGCTTCTGTTAGTATTATTGCTTCACCTGCATTTCCTCTCTCCCTAATAGACATATCAGCTGCTCAAGGGAGAAGAGAGTCCCTTTTCTTTTGCTCTCTGCCCTGTGCCCAGAAGCACCTCCAGCACCTTTAGCAAGCTGCTGAACGGCACTGAAATGATACCCTCGTTTGCAGTAAAGCTCTGATGCAGCCCCTGTTTGTGCAGCGTCTCCATCCTCTCGTTAGACTTCCTGTCTGGGCCTAAAGGCAGGTTGGGTGCCAGGGCCCAGTTTGTACCCAGAGGTATTCTTGTCAGTTGGACAGAGGTTAGGTGCATTTCCCGGACTTGTGACAAGAGAAATGGACAGTGTAGGCATGCTGGTCCCGACTGGCATTCTGCCCTGAATGCCGCCCCAGCCACTGCAGAATTCATATTCAGGGCTGGACGGTGGCTTCTGTGATTGGAAATCTCTTCCACTCAACCCCATTATCCTCTCACTTCCCACGGCTTGATTGGAAGAGGAGGGATTTAAAGATATTTTATGTTTTCTCAAATTTGATGGTAATGAAACTGGATGTTGAAATTTGAGCCGAATAAATCATAGCTAACAGGACATCTCAGGGCCCTACGTGTAAGGACTAGAATTGTGACTGGAGAGTTTAGCTTCTGTGTCCTTGCCCGGTGAGGAAGGAGACGTGAATGTTCGTAAGCTTGTCCTATGCCCTACGTGCTTCGTCTTGGATCAGGCAGCCATCACAGCAACAGTGTGAGAAGTGCATTTCTAGACTCTGGACCTAGAAGCTGGGCCCGAGCATCACAGCTTAGGAGGAGGCTATTGAATAGACCCACTTTGCGCTGGAAGAGGAGACAGGGAGAACAGGCAGCTTCCCACAGGCGCGGCCCTGGCATGTAGAGCAGTGAACCTGCTGGGGCAGGGGGGCACCAGGACCGCTGGGGAGGGTGGTCAGTGACCCGGCCGCAGGCGCCTGGGCGCCAGGACCAGCCACACCCGCTTTGCCTTCTCCCCGCCCTGTCTCAGCAGGGGTGTGCCGCAAGCCAGCATTTCAGCAGCTCACATACTGAAGTACCATCTGATAGTGCTCTTTTGCTGTTAGTTTCCTAAATACTTCCGATGAGTGGCATTTATTATTTTTGTTCAAAATAGGTCGTGAGTAAAGTTAAGTTGCTAAATAGGAAAAGCCACTGGGTTAAATATTTATTAAAACCTTCATCCCTCCCTCCCTGTCTTCTCTCCTTCCTTCCCAGAGAGCAAGACTCATGAAGAATCTGTGTGTATCTGCATCTGTCTCTCTCTGTCTTCTCTCCCCACCTCTGAAGGTGCCGTCTCTGCATGTCTGTGTCTAGATCTCTACCTGTGTATCTACTTGGGCATGTGTGTTTGTATCCATGTATCTGTCTGAGTCATAGGGTTTCCATGTGTCAAGTGCCTGAGTACAGGATTTACAGACGTAATTTTGATTCTATGCAATTTCTTTATTCCTTCACTTCAGAATATAAAAGCCGGGTAAAAGAGAAGTTAGAAGAAAGACCAGTCTTTTGGGGAGAGATGTCCCTTTAAAAAACAGTGGGATTCCCTAAGGAGAAAAGAGCAATTGTTCAGAGAGAAAGTGCAGCATTCCAGAAGGCCCAGGGGAGGGAAGCATAACGGTGTGTTTGAGAAGCCAGGGCAGCAAAGAAAACAGCAGGACCAAAGGGTGGTGGCAGCTCACGCAGGAGGCCAGAGGCAGCGCCCTGCTTCGTGCGGGGTGCTGGGGACGAGAGGCTTCCCTGGCGGCTCAGACGGTGAAGAATCCGCCCGCAGTGCAGCAGACCTGGGTTCAGTCCCTGGGTCAGGAAGATTCCCCTGGAGGAGGGCACGGCAGTCCACTCCAGTGTTCTTGCCTGGAGAATCCCGTGGTCAGAGGAGCCTGGCGGGCTACAGTCCATGGGGTCGCAAAGAGTTGGACACGACTGTGCGACTGAGCAGACGTGAAGCACGTTGGGAACAAAACCTGGGGTGTGAGGCCGGAGACTGAGGCCTGTGAAAAGGTGGGTCAGTAACCCTTGCTGTAAAAAGAGTAGTACAATCTTTGGGTTGTTATAAATTTTGTCATTCTTTTTCTTTTTCAGGTCAGGTGTTTGCTTATTCTGTGGCTTTGTGGCCTTTCCTCCCAAATCTCATAAACACTCAACATACATCACTGTGTCAGTCACGGTGTACCACATAATTGTGTGCCTTACGCGTCTTTTTTTCTTTTTCTTTTTTTTCTCTTGTGTGTCTTGTGAAACCATCACCCATCATCTCATATAGAGGCAATAGAAAGAGAAGGCTAAGATAGAAACATTGTCTTAATTAATTTATTTTAATGAAACATTTCTTTTTTAAAGGTGATGGGAGAAGACTGGGGGCGGGTGTCTAGCAGGTCGAGCTCACCTCCAGGCCAGCTGTTCTCAGAGTCCAGGGAGCGTCGGCGTCACTGAAGGGCTGGCTGCCCTGCACTCGTCCCGTCCCTCCTGAGGTCCTTGGTGGGGGCGGGGGATTGAGAATCGGTGCATGCAGCCCACGGGGCCCACATGTCACAGACGGGCTCCAAGCCGTAAGCAGCCATCACCCCAGGTGTCAGGTAGAGCGTGATGGGGACAGTCTCACACTCAGGGAAGTCTCTTTTCGGTGTTGAAGGTGAATTTCCCGAAGGGGAGCTCTGGGCAGAGGGACTGGGTGGGGGCCCTGGCTGCTGTGTTTGCTGGGGGCCGACTCCACAGGTGAGCAGACCCCACCCCCGCTCTCCCCCTCAAGATGAGGGCAGGTAGATGTGCCTGGCTCCCATCGAGAAGCTTCCCAGCTCAGCGCATGGACCCACGGATGCAGGGCCTTTGCAGTGGGGCCACCCCTCACAGGACAACTAGGAGCTGCCCAAGCTCTGCCCACCACACACCAGGAGCAGAGACGCACAGAAGGGACAGAAAACCTAAGCAGCTTCATGGAGAGCTCGCTTTCAGACCCAGAGCTCTCAACTCAGAGCCAATGGTCTGAGCTCTGCAGTAAGTGGGTGGTGGGGCAGGGGAGGCTGAGTGAGGTGCAGCTCAGGGTGCGTCTCTTACATCTTATGGCCCGTTTCTTGTTTACTGTATTGCAGTGGAGGCCTTGCACTTTCCCAAGTGAACACGGAGTAAGAAGCAACCACAGCAACATTTATCCCAGTGTGAGGGTTTCTTGATTTCAGTCTTGAGCCTGGACCCATGGGAGTGTCACTTAAACACTCACCATGTTGTTCTGGGCATGCTATCCTGAATTTCAGTGAAGGAGCATGGGTTAGCTAAGGGGCTGGTGTGTGTAGAATCAGCGTAGCTCGTATTTTAATCATGCTATAGGACCACGCGGGGTTTGTCTTCACCACTCCTGGAGGTCTGGGACCCTGAGCCATTGCGGGTGACCCCATCGCGGTGTGCCTGACCTGGGGGTGGTCTGCGTACAGGGCGCAGGCACAGTTCTGAGGATGATAGCTGGCTTGGCTGTTTCAGCGTTTCCGTTTACTCCTGTTGGACTGGTCCACCAGACAAGGGTGCAGTAGTGAAGGCCGTGCCGGCAGGGCCGGCTGGTGGGCTTCTGCCGGGCCCAGGGGTGTGGTGTGGACGGGCAGCACATGCAGCATGGACCCCGGGCCCCCACCCTCAGGGAAGGCGTCTGCTGCCTGGGGGCTGGGTAGGGCCTTGTCAGTGCAGACCTGGGCCAGGGCCGGGCGTGACCTGTGTGCAGAGACGTCTGCCCATGGAGAGCTTGCGCCCTTGGTGGAGACGCAGGTCTCATCAACATTGGGCGATGTTATTTGTCATAGACTAAATGCACGTGTCTTCTTAAAAGGTGTAATATTTGGTGATGTTATTTGTCACAGACTGAATGCATGTGTCCCCTTAAAATGCACACAGTGACGCGGGACCCAGTGTGACGGTGTGAGGAGGAGGGGTGGGGGTGATTAGATTCAGATTCGCTGCGGGCGGTGAAAGGGTGTCGTGAAGGGGGTTAGTGCCTGTGGCAGCATCAGGACCGTGAGTGCTCCCTCGGCCTTCCCGAGTGCGGACGGTGCGTCTAGTCTGCAGCCTGGCCGGAACCCATCACGGCCTCTGGGATGGTCACACGTATTCAGTACAGCAGCTGCACAGAGACTGTTTTAAATAACAGGTAAGTTGCCGTGCAGAGTGTCCAGTTATCCTGTGTTTGCAAAGTCATTCCAGTGGTCAGTTATTTCCCCTCCTCACAACCTGACAGAGCGGGACAGGACCTGAGATGTAACGGGAGGGGGCTGGGAATGACTGGGGGAGACCCCGAGGCCAGGCTGAGCATCCCCAGCACCTCCCCTTCACCGAAAACCCCGGGCCGGCCCCGCTACCTTCCCAGACCGTGTGCACGTCTGCACGTCAGTAACCGAGGAAGCGCCACACCCCCTGATCAGGAGGTCACCTTGTGTTCTGGGCCTGTTTTTTCATCCTTTTCAGGACAACTGAGCAAAAGGTTACAAGAGTCGTTTTGAAAACAGCGGGGATCGTGAAGATCTCTGTTTGCGCCAATTTACTTCAGAAGGACATCTGGGAGATATCCGTTCCTGCTGTGTGTGACCGCAGCTCTGAAAATTAAGCTTCCCTCCATCCTGTAATACCCAGCGGAGCATTTGCATCGACTGGGTTCAGAGGTCTGAAGTGAGTTCACCTCTAAGTGCTTATGATCCTAGAGTTACTCATCTCGTTTAGCTTCAGTAGCTCTACTTTCGTGTTATCAAGACATTATGTCATGAAAGCAATGAATAGATTGTTGAAACCACCGCAAAACTCTGTCATCTAATTTAATAGCTCACTTTAAGGATGGACGCCATTTAGCAGAGGAACAGTGTGGGGACCCCAAGGGGGCCCGGGTGCCGGGGACTGAGAGTGGGGCTGGCCTCCTCAGCTCGCAGGCTTACTTCCTGCCTGGGGACCCGAGCCTGAGGCGGCACCAGGGCCGTTTCCTCACCCCTGTGAGCCTCCTTGCTGTGCCCTGGAAATCGGGCTCTTGGATATCAGAGTCGAGCCAGACCTCCCAAGTCCTGGGTCTGTGCTTTATGTCCCTCTCAGGCCGTCACCAGGAAGCTGAAAAACACCGCAGTGCTGGGGCAGCCCAGGACACCCCACCTCGAGACAGTCGTAGCAGGACTGCGTGCCCTGCAGACCCTCACGGGCACCAACGACTGTCTTGTTAGTGACCAGGCCTTCCAGGCCCTCGAGAAAAGAATGCAGCTGCTCGTCTCGGGGGAGAGGTGGGCGGATCACAGCACCTACAAGGAGACGCCGCTCCTGCTGGGACAGGGCTGTACAGAGTCTGTGACGGGGCCACCTGATACCGGGTCCCTCTCCCTCTGACCCTCATAGGTGAAGCCTACCTTCCTCCGGGGACCAGCCCCCGGGGACATCTCCTGAGCCCAGCTGACACTGCAGCGAACAGTCTCTCATTCGTTTAATGTACGTTTGATGTGTACATGTGATATATGTACGTACATTAATTATTTCTTATGTTCAGTTGTGGCAGTTTAAAATAAGCATAACCCTAGAAATAGGAATTCCACTTATGCAGATTTATGTTAAAGAGATATAGAATGTAAACTCCTTGTTCACCTCTGAACCCCAGCACCTGGAATAGTAAAAAAACAGAAAGCTTTCACTGGGTATTTATGGAATCTTGAAAAAAGCCAAACTAATACATGTAGACATACGTGCAGAAACATTATTTTTGTAACAGCAAGAAATTAGAAGCCATGGTGAATGTTCCATCAAAGAGAACTGGTTACATAAGCTTTAGTCCATCCAGTACATAGAGCTGAGTGGACACTTAAAGTCATGTGTATGATGAGTATATGTGTGGAAAGACAGGCTCCAATAGTGAGAAATTATATACAACCTTATGTTAATTAGGCTGAAAAAATAGCATAAGTAATGTCACCTTACTTTCATAGAACATAAATCTAAGCATCTATGTATATACAGAAAATATTGGGAGAAAGCTATTCATCAGGACAGGAGCAGTACCATATTTGCATTAGACAGGTTATAGTGATAATCTCCTTTATATATTTCAGCCAATTTAGAGTTATCACCTATGATCGTTAATTCTGCAATAGAAAAATAGGCTCTTTTATCTTTTTAAAGAACAATGATGTACTTTTGAGTAGTAGAGAGAATAAAGTATTTAAAATTCTCAAATATGGAAAAAGTGCTTAAAAAGTTAGTACTGCCTCTACCTATTTTGTGCTGGATGCTATAAAACATAAAGAGAAGAGCAACAGTCAGGGATAAAATGATCTTAGACTCAGATTGATCTCAACAGACTCAGACTGTCCAGCAAAAGAGCCCTGCAGGATGGCATCTGACGTGGACACCCTACGTCCACAGATTCGGAGGGTGACTGACCAACTCAAGGAGAGAAACCGCCTGGCGACAAGAACAGTCAGGGGAGACTAGCTTTCCTGTTTGCGTCTCATTTTTTAGGAATTGCGTCCACTCTTTAATGAATGGCTAACTCTCACTGCTCTTTCACTCCCCCCAAGACCTCTGCCCGCTGAGCCCCTGTGTTTTCGGGTTCTCTTGCTTTAAGGGCATGAAAATATCTCAGTATTTGAATGGCCACATCGCAGCCCATATTAGCTTCATGGTGACAGGAAATATGAATTAAATTCCTGGCCAGATGACCACTGGCAGTTCCCAGCAAGCATTTTCCAGCTGAGTAAACTAATAAATCTATTTATTCTTCATGGATGACAGGGCCCATTAGCTGCGGATGCCTTTGGCAGGAGGTTCTGGAGACAGAAGGTCATTTGCTCTCACTCTCCTCTCTTTAGATGTAATATGTTCATGCAGGAGGACTCACACAGCCTGTGCTGAGACTCAGAGCCTCGGCTAGTGATGAAATGCATGGACGTCAGGAGAAGGGGGGTCTCATTATTCAGGAGGTCGTTCAGATGTGTGGCAGGCATATACTCTGACTTGAGCATGATCAGTTCATAAAAGAGCCTGGTCAGAATGCATTACGTCAGCATTTCAGGTGTGTATTTGTGAAGACATTTTCTATGACCCGAAATAAATTCGATTCTGAGCGTCCAGGCCGTCAGGGCAGAGGAGCCCCTATGACCCCTGTGACCCCGACCACAGAGAGTGCGCCAGCTCTTCAGACTCTCGGGGAGGGAGAAATTTCTTACCCAGAATTCATGTGAGCAGTACATTTAGAGAAATATCCTTCCCCTAGTTATAAAACAGAGACAGTAGATGGTTTTGTGGGTGGTTTCTCACAGCCACAGCCCTCCACCTGGCCAGGAGTGGACGGTCCAGGTAAAACCCCTGGAGGGCTTTTTTTTTTTTTTCCAGGAATCATTTTGCCATTTCAGTGGGGTTGAGCCAGGAAGAGGCAAGAGTAACTTTAAAAAATGAGTCTATTCATTCAACACAACTATCACAGCTACTCAGCATCGTCACTGTGCCAGAAGCGGAAACCACACACCACAGATGCTCTGCCCCTCGGGCTCTGCCTTCTTCGCCGACTTGTTCTGAGCGCTGGGGCTGGGGCAGGACTTAGACACGCAGAGGGAAACCTTTCATGTGGGCAGAAGTGCCTTGGCCCCACGGGATGTGGACCGGGAGCAGGGCTGGCCCTGGAGGAGACGCCGAGCGGGTTCTGAAGGGCGGAGAGGGGAGAACGAAGGACCTCGGGGAGGACATGGCCCTGGGCGGGGGCAGCTGCGTCCACACTCGCTGCTGCACGAGACAGGGCAGGGACCTGGTGGGCCAGGATGTCCTCGAGATGGGCGGAGCGGTGAGCAGAGGGCAGACTTTATCCTGAAAGCTAGGGAAGGTTTTAGACGATTCTGAAAAAAAATGCTGTCACCCTCACAGAATCCACTTTGCTTCATCAAACTCACACATAACCTCTTTTATCTATTTATTAAAATAATCCTGTCTTTTCCTTCCTGCCTCTTTTGCTGGAGAAAATGGTTCCATTTTTGTGGAGGCTTTAAATAAAGCAGTGTGACCTTTGTCTGGGGGTCATGTCCAGGGCCGCCTCTGCACCACCGCCCCCGCCCCCCTGAGACCCCTGCGCGCTGCGTGCAGTCACAGAGAGTTCTGTCCAACCTCTCGCTCCTCTTCTGCATGGCCCAGGCCTGCCCTGAGGATGCTTCTCTCTTCCGTCTCCCATCTACTGCAGGGGGCCGCACCCGAGGGCTCCGGTGTGGCTGTGTTGGGCGGAACTTGGTGCTGGGCTAAGGTTCTGCCTGAGAACTCAGAGAGGGGTCTAAGCCCTCATTTCTGTCTTAAAGCTGTCATTCACACCTATCAGCCATTAGACTGAGCCCATAATAACAGCAAGCAGCCTGTGCTTCCGTGTGGGAAGGTATCCGCTGGCATCACCGTCCTCGGAAGTGACCAGGGAGGGATCGTCCAGGAACAGAGTTAAACGAAACTCAGAATGCGGGTGGTAGACAGCTGGGCACCAGTTACTCCGAACCAGGGTTGTTTGGAGCAGCTTCCTGGGATCCATATAAGCTCGACATCAGAAACAAGTTGGAAGCAACACAGTCAGAAGATGCTCCTGGGCAGGAAAGGCCGTAAGGACAGGACATCCAGGAGAGTGAGAAAGTGTGATGATGGTGGGGCTGAGGGGTCACGGTGGGGACGGGGAGTGGACTGGCCCCCAAAGCTGTGTGCTCTGAGTTTCAGAGTCCAGCAGTGGGACCAGCTCGAAGCTCTGGGGCACAGAGGGGACCACAGGGCGCACGGGCCAGAGCTTGACTCCAGGGCAGGAGGCTAGTTCCATCTGAGTGCCCAGGTGGGGACAAGGGGGGATGTTAGGAGAGGTGAGAGGTGACATGTGGGCTGCCCCCACGTGAGGGCTCACAGACAATAGGATGGCCAGGGTTTAACCCCGGGACCCGAGCCGCTGCTCTGAGCACACAGCCGGGCTAGTCTGTCCAGAGCCTGGAGGAGAGAGGATGAGCCTTGAGAGGCATCTGGGCAAGTCTTCTGGGACATTTTCCTGTCCTCGTTTTACTCTGGTATTTAAGGAGCAAGCATCTCTGGGCCACTGAACTTCGGGCGTGGCCCTGGCTTGCTGGCACGGTGGCCGTGCGGCTGGTTTGTCCGGTCTGTCTCTATCCCTCCTGTGACTGCATGTCCCCCTTGATGGGGGGTCGTGGTGTCACCCTGGGAGCTGGGTGAAAGACTGTTCCAGTGCTGTGACATCTTTTGGGAGAACCCAGATCACAGGGCTGAGGGCATGAAGAGCTAATCCAGCATCCATTCTTCAGAGGGAGACGCTGGTGTCACAAGCGAGGGGGGCGCAGAGGCGGTTGGCCTCCCACCGCTTGGAGCTGGGGTTGGGGCAGTGTGACACAGGTCCATGGCGCCTGCCCGTGACCTGAGTCCTGTCTTCCCACGAGCTTGCTCAGCCAGGGAGCTTTGGGGCCAAGTCAGCCTTTTTCTGGTTCTGTAACAGAGTCCAGCCCCGCCCTGCTGACCCCTGACCCCCACACTCCCAGACGCCCCCCTGAGTGCCATCACCCCACTGTGCTTCACTGCCTGGCGAAGGCTGCAGTGGAGTGGAGCAAACAGTCCTTGTCCGAAATTCCCAAAAATAGCCTGGCTACTTTCCTCTTAACTTTGAATTTTAATTGTGACCTTCTGTGGGGTGGAAGCAGCAGAGCCCCAGGGCCTGAGCATGAGGCCAGGTTTTCTGTACAGCTCTGGGGACACAGGGCATCCTGGACCAGAGCTTCCTGGCCCAGCGGCTGTGCTGGACCGGCCTCAGTGAGGGCTCTGGGCTCCAAGTCATGGGGACTTGCCCTACGAACTCACACGTCTGCATGTTGGAGGGGTTAGAGTCTCCAGTAAATGCTATGTGTTTCCTACAGCTGTTCTCCAAGTGCAAACAGACTGGTTTTGTTATAAATATGGAACCAGGGCTTCAGGAAGGCGTTGGGCTTCTGAGAATGTCGCAGGAGGCTGATCCAGACTGAGGGAGCAAGGCTCCCTGGGTGGCAAGCGGTTCCCCACCGTCAAGGCTGTTAGGGTTGTGAGCTGGGCGGGTCTTTGAGGCGGGGGGAAGAGCTGTTCTGCACTTGGCAGGGTGTTTTGCACCACCCTTGGACTCCAGACAGTGCCAGACACTGCCCTCCCACCCAAGGAGGACCCCAGTGGGGAGACTGGTCCTTATCACAGCCCAGTTCTCCCATCACCTTCCCTCCCGAGTCACAGTGGAGCGTCCCCAGGAACCAAGCTCTTCAGATGCAGCCTCAGGTCTAGCACACCCTCAGCTTCCCTTGACACCACTTTCAAATTTCTCTCTCCTCCTGAGATTCATCCTGTGTCCTCCCCACTTAAGAGCTTCTGGTGATTTCCCTCTGATTCTGAGCACATTAGTGACTCAAGACTGTCTTTCTCCTCTGTCCTCCTGGCCGTGTTGGGACCTCAGATCACCAGTGAGGTATGGGGGTGTCCTGGGTCATCAGTGGGGTGTGGGAGGTGTCCTGGGTCATCAGTGGGGTGTGGGGGAATCCTGGGCTCCCAGGAAAGTTCTGGAGGACAGCCCTGTGGTGTCCCCAAGGACTGGGCCACTGCTGTGTGTGGTGACAGCAGGGTGGTCAGGCAGAGACAGTCCTGATCTGTTGTCTGGGGGCCCATGGCTGTACGTGCCCTGCTCCAGGCCCCACTTCCACATCTGCATAGGTGGACCTGCTGGCTGGCAGTCCCCTGTGTTTGATTCAGGGATTTCCCTAGTTCGGCATTGTTCGTCATTCCTCCCAAACAGCTAACCGCCCTAAATCAGTCTTATCCTGGAAGAACAGTGAGTGCTAGTGGAGAGGTAAATACAGTCATTCTAAGATATTTTAATAATTACCTTGTTGTAATTCTATGGTATTTGTAAATCAATTTGACTCAGCAGCTAAATTGATATTTCTCTGGCCTTTAGTGACCAAGCTCCAGTGTATTAAAGATTTTGCCAGGCGTCCCCACAGTGAACACCACCCACATCCACTGAACTTCCGTCCTGGGTCTGTTGACCTGCAGCCCCATGTCTCTTAATGAAACACATCTTATGCTAACTGTTCTGCTTCAGCGTTAATTTTAGCTATTCGATTTGAAACTTATGTGTTTTAATTGTGTACAATGAACAGCTAAATTATACACTATTGTAACTCAAAGAAAACAGACTTTTGTATAATCAAAACACACAAAAAACGTGCTGTTGAAAGCAGGGAGTTTCAGTGTTAGTAAGTATAGGACCAGAAGACCAAAGGGAGCCTGACCTTGAGGCCTGGAAACCCAGGTCGACACCAGAGCCGCAATTTCTGACTCCCATTGAGCCGAGTTGCCTTCTCCTCCCTGAACCGGTGTGTGTGATTTGTAAAGCAGTGGGAGGCTAAGCTGGTGGGCTCTGGACAGGGCAGACGGGTGACCTGAGCTGGACCCGTGGGGCCTAGCTCCTCGCTCCGCCCATGCTCCTGGCCCCGCCCACCCGACGCTCCTGGCTCCACCCACCCCTGCGCTCCTCTCTGCCCACCCCTGCGCTCTGTCCAGTCCAGCTTGGAACCACCTGTGACATTGCTGTGTCTACCCTACGTGGCTCAAAGCTCACCATGCTGTTCTACCTTCATTTAGGTAGCTTCCAAGCTAATTTTCATGGACGTTTCAGAGCCTGAATTTGCAGAAAGCTGAGCACCACGTCCCTGAGTCTGAAGCCTGTTTCCCGTCATTGGCTCTGTCCTCGAGATTCCCTGCTGTGCTTGTCCAGCTGCGTTCGTGTCCCCATCTGTCTGACAATCGGGGCACCCCTGCCCAGCATGCACGCCCACGCCAGGATCTCTCTGCTCCTAGAGCAAGACAGCCAGGCGAGATCCGTAAGGAAAGCAGGTGTCGTGGGCGTGGGCCGGACGTCCAAGGCCCTCGCCCAGCCTCCTCCTCCCTCCCTGCCCCCAAGCCCTCTCCAGAGGTCTGCGCCTCTTGCCTCTTCTCCTGCATCCACTCTTGACCCCTGTCCTCCCTGAAGCCCCTCCCCCAGCACGGGGACCCCTCCCCCAGCACCAGACCCCCCTGTTGCAGCATGTCAGGGCTCCTCCAGGCTGCACCCTCCCAACCAACTGCTGTCTTCTCCACCTGCCTCTTTCACTGCTCCTCCTCCCCCTTCTCCTGTGGGCCTGCAGGCTCCACTGCAGTTCTGGAATCCCACCCACCACACGGGCCTCAGGCTGCCTTCCTCTCAGACACCTGCTACCTGACTGGTACTCGTATCTGATCTCCCAGTTCAGTGCTTGGAGATCCGCTAGGTGCCTCCCTGACCCGTGGGCTGGGTGGGGGCACATGCTGGGGACAGCGTGTCCCTCACAGTCTCTGGCCCGCGACGCCCTGCTCTTTGCCTGGGGCTCTAATCTGCAGAGTGCCGGTAACAGGGCTCCTTGGGAAGATCACACGGGAAGATTCACACGTTCCCACAGGGAATCACTGCATGCTTGGCTTTCTTCCTGGCAACAGTAGGGCTCGGTGAGCTTAAGGGGAGTATCAGCTGTTACCCCCACCCTGACTCAGGTACACCCTTCCTGTCCCCACGTTCCCAACGCTTGGGGCCACGTGCCCCTTCCTGAACACGCACCACCACGTCAGCCATGTCCTTTCCCCGAATCCCCTCTTCCCGGCCCGCCCCCACCCCCACCGTCGCTCCCGTGCTCCTCGCAGTCGTCGCGGGGTCGTGCTCTGTTCCCGTCCTGGCTCCTCCTCCATGACGGTGCCTTCTGCCCTGGGTCCTGCTCCATCCTCTGCTGTCAGCCTCTCCCTGATAGCACTTTAAGCATATAAAGTTGATGACAGAAGAAACATAGGCTGGGAGGCCGGACAGAAGAACTGACGAGTGGACGGGTGTGTAGAACAGGACAGAATGGGTACGTGTCTGTTGTCAGCAACAGTGAGCTCCACCTGGCAGGGGAGTGCAGAGTCCAGGGGACCCTGCCCTGTGGTTGGCTGCCTCCTCGGGGTCACCGTCCATTCAAGTCCAGTGGCTTCTGCCCTCAGCACGTCTTGATTTAAAAGCAGCAAACAGCCTGTAAGATAAGTACCAAGGGCCTTGGTCGCTATCTCCCCCGCATCCAGTCTGTGGCTGTGTGTGCATGTCTATACATAGACAGACAGCTACCCTGCCTTCCTGTGTCTGTCCAAATCTTATCTTCCATCTGGGGACTTGAGTCCAAGCAACCAGAAATTGGCTTTATGATACTGAACTTTCATTTCTCATTCTCTCCTGGCTTTCTGTTGTTCCTTTATAGTTTAAAATAATAATTTCTTGATAGAAAGTGAAGTTTTTAAACTAAGGATTGGGGAAGTATGATACGTGTTAGAGCTGGTTACTCCTGCAAAGGTAATGAAGGGTGAATATAAAAATAACTTCAAAAGAGCCTGAGATGTTTTTAGGTGATAGAGATGTAACGGACATTTCATAATGTAAGCCAGAGGGACTGTTTAATACTTTTCAAATTATTCTAAATGCTCACTTTGAACATCAAAGTACCAATGTCAGAGACACAGGGGTTATTAACTTGACCTGATATGACATTTACTAGGTTCTTACCCTGACATCTCCATGGAAACTAATCTCCAATGATTAGTCAAGCATTTGAAATTCTAAGTTAATATGTGCCTTGTAATTTTTTGTTTTATTTTTTAGTTTCAGGTCTTTTTAAACATTTTATTGAAGTGTAGTTGATTTATGATGTTTTGTGAGTTTCAGGTGCTCAGCAGAGTGGTTCGGTTATGCATATTCATGTATTCATTCTTTCTCAGATTCTTTGCCCGAGTAGGTTATCACAGACTATTGAGTACAGTTCCCTGTGCTGCACAGTAGGTTCTTGTTGGTTATGGTTGGGTGTGTGTGTTAATCCCAAGCTCCTAATTTATCCCTCCTCCTCATGTTTCCCCTTTGATAACCATATTTGTTATCAAAATGTGTGAGTCGGTTTTTGTTTTGTAAATAAGTTCATTTGTATCATTTTTAAAACTTAGATTCCACTTATGAGCAATATCATATTATATTTGTGTTTCTCTGACTTACTTCACTTAGTATGATAATCTGTAGTTGCATCCATGTTGTTGCAAATGGCATTATTTCATCCTTTCTTATGCCTGAGTAATACTGCATTGTATATATGTACCACATCTTTATCCACTGATCAGTTGATGGACATTTAAGCTGCTTCCATGTCTTGACTATTGTAAACAGTGCTGCTATGAACATTGGGGTGCATTACTGTTCTGCATAGTGGCTGCACCAATTTACATTCCCAGCATCAGTGTAGGAGGGTATGCTCTTCTGCACACCCTCTCCAGGATTTATTGTTTGTAGACTTTCTTGTGATGGCCATTCTGACTGGTGTGAGGTGATAATTCATTGTAGTTTTGATTTGCATTGCTCTAATATTTAGCAATGTTGAGCATCTTTTCATGTGCCTCTTGGCCATCTCTGTGTCTTCTTCAGGGAAATGTCTATTTACATCTTCAGCCCATTTTCTAAATTGGGTTGTTTGTTTTTTTGATATTGAGCTGCATATGCTGTTTGTATATTTTGGAGATTAATCCCTTGTCAGTTGCTTCATTTGCAAATATTTTCTTCCATTCTTTAGATTGTCTTTTCGATTTGTTTATGGTTTCCTTTGCCGTGCAAAAGCTTTTAAGTTTAATTAGGTCCCATTTGTTTATTCTGTTTTTATTTTCATTACTCTAGGAGGTGGATCCAAAAAGAAATTGCTGCAATTTATGTCAAAGTGTTCTGCCTATGTTTTCCTCTAAAAGTTTTATAGTATCTGGTCTTCCATTTAGCTCTTTAATTCATTTTGAGTTTATTTTTGTGTATGGTGTTAGAGAGTGTTCTAAATGAAATTAGATGTGTCTGTCCAGTTTTCCCAGCAGCACGTATTGAAGAGGCTGTCTTTTCTCCATTGTATATTCTTGCCTCTTTGGTCACAGATTAATTAACACGTGCTTTTTTTGTCAGTGAGGTGTCACTGACTGCGCAGTGGTGCTGTACTTTACACTTGTATGGTTGTTGCACATTATCATGGCTGTGTCTGACGTCATGGGGGCTGGAGAGTCAGACTGCATCTTCCGTTTTGCGCTGTAAATGACCCGCACGGTCATGGAGCCGGTGGATGGGGGACGTGGTGGGCGTGGGCTCTCTCACCAGCTCCGTCTGGGGAATGTCCACAGAGACAAACGCCATGACGATTCAGCCGAGGCACCTACAGGGAGCAAAATAAGTGAAAAGGAGCAAGGCAGCGGCGGGTCTGGGTTGGGCGTCCTGGAAGGAAAGTCTCCTTAAGCCTCCGCCCAAGCCCTTCTCCCGAACCTCCTGGAACTTCAGGCATTTGTTCCAAAGTGTGAACCTTAAGTCCGTTCTCTGCATGCAGCCAGTTAGCATAAATGCTTCTGGAATTCGCACAGAAGGCACTTCTGTTCACAGCCACAGGCTGAACTGGTGGGACCCGGCCCTGGTGCTGCCAGACTCAGGCATCTGTGCAGCACGCCTGCTACCCCGCAGAGAGGAACCCAGACGGGGCAGCGGGACCAGAGGCGCTGGCCCCTGGTACCCGCAGATGCCCCTGCAGCAGGGGCCTTGCCACACGATCCTACCAAACCCCGGAGCAAACACCGCCATTACTGCCTTCATGCTGACAGAGGAAACCAAGGCCCAGACGGTTTCTGTCTGATGTAGTGTCTTTCTGTCTTTCTGCTCTGAGAGATAGTATCGTGGAGAGGGTGTGTAACCAGGCTCACATGACCTTTTTCCAGGTCAGTGCAGTAAGCAAACTAGAGATGTAAATACCCCAAGGAAACCAGGAGCTAGAGCGGGGATGGGGGGGCAGTGGGCTTGCTGTCTCCTCTCCATCAGCCCCAGGGTAGCCCCCCATCCCTCGCTTGGCAGAGGTCTGTGTAGAAATCACAGAGGTCTCCGAGCAGACTGCAAGGGCCCTGGCATGATTTCAGGGAGACCGAGCAGGACCCACATCAATGCAGCTAATGTGTCTGAAGGACTTGATTACTGCCCTGTCTTCATGGCAGAATTCAGAGGCTTGCAGCAAGAAGCTGCAGCACCAGGAACCTTTGGCTCCTCTGAGATGTTGTGTTTTCAAAATGTAACTGCTGCTCACGTTCATGCATGCTGAAGAACAGAAGACAAGACCTGAAGTAGTGCGTGCTTGGGGGTCTGTGTCCTGTCTAGTCCTCAATGTGGGACAAAGAACCCTCTGCCCTCCAGAACACCATGACTTCATTAGCAGGAAGGTCCTAACTCCTGCTCCATCAAGAAATCATGAGTCTCCACCGGGCAGTATTGCCACAGGGGCTGGGGCCTTCTTGGAATTCTCTTGCAAAGATCTTGATCTTCAATGACCAGATAAACCCCACTAACCATTGTGTAATAGTCTGCACCATTGAACAGTGAAGAAGTAGGTATTCTGTATATTATGATTAAGCCATTCATTAAATTATACACTCTAAAAGTATTACAGGACTTCATTTTGAATGGTCTGAAACCCGGAAGCTGTTAAATTTTAGAATATATCCTCAGGTCTTTAAACAATCTGGGGAATGAATTGAACTGTGCACATTTGGGAAAGTAATTATTTTTCTTGTCACTTACGGTTACAGTCATGTTGCCCTCCTGTCTCTCCTAAGCCTCAGACTCAATGAGCTAAGTCTCCTTCCACAGTGTTCTAGGTAAATGAACCTGAAAAGTATCTACCTCTGTGAGCATTTAAAATCTCTCCACTCGGCGACTGTGTTAGCATCTTCGGCCATCTCCCCGCTTGGGAGTTCTTCCTGTTCGAGTTCGCCATGCGTAAGACGTCCTACACTACAATGTCATGCTCACCGCTGTCCCCCAGGACCTGTAAGATGCCTGCAGTACATCCTGGCTCTGTCAAGTACTCTGTGCAGGCTGAGCGAGGTGCCTTCGCCCTGAGCCAAGACCCATCCTCCCAGATCTGCCATCCCAGCTACCTCCTTCCGCCAAAGTTCCCTTTCCTCCAACCAAATCAGCCTGCTGCTGCTGCCCAGACATCAGGCCTCCCCACCCTAGTTCTCTGTTCCCCTCCCCTCTGTTCTGCCTCACCCAAGATCTCACCATCGTTGGGGGTAGACCTTGTGGACCACTTCCCCGCAGCTGTGGCCACTCCATGCTGTGTTCTCTTCTCTGCCCAACTCTTTGGGCCCTCAGGGAACTTCCATCTGAGGTTTGAGCAGCTCCCGTGGCTTCTCTAAGGCTGCCGTGGCAGAAAGCAAGCCTCCCAAGCAGAAGCTCCCTCCTGAGCACGAGGCCAACCGTCCTCTCACCTTCTCAACTCAGAGCAAAATACTCGAGGTGACAGACGACAACAGTAAAATAACTTGTCCAAAGCACGTGCTCTGGACACGTACATTTCTGGTTCATAAACAGGACACCTGGTTGTTTCCCTGAAAGGTGCTAATACCCAGCTCCTTTACGTTGTGTGGTGGGAGCCATGGTTATCTGTGGACGCAGCTGCCACGCACTCCTCTTTGAATTTTGCACCCAGGGCTTTTTAAACAGGAAAACATACCTGTATATCATCTATCTGTTAGCATCAATCAGCTGTGTTTTGAATAAAGTTTTGACTGCAGTTCATCCATCAACATCAAAACGGAGGCTCCCATAGTAATGACACCTGAACAGCCCCCACAGCGGGGAAGTCTCCGCCCACAGAGCTCAAAAAGAGGATGTGTTTATGCCATAGCTTGGTCAGGTCACACCACGATGCCCATTTGGGGAAGGGGAGAGCTTCAGTTGTTTTATTAAAGTTGGGAGTATGGTGAAAATTCCATCTCCATGTATGGAAGAGACCACGGGTTGCAAAAAGCCAGAAGAGAGATGAATGGTGATCAAGAAGCAAGCATATGGATATAGTATAAATGATAAAAGTGAAGTGTGGCATGTCGGTGATCATGATAGCTGATATTTATCTAATGTATATCAGGCACTGAGGCCCGGGTGTGTCCATTAGCCCACTGAGTCCTCAGAACACTCCACGAAGTGACCAGGATTCTGCCCCCATTTACAGACAGCAAGGCTGCGGCCTAGTGGAGCTGATGGTGTTTGGGTGGTTCTCAGTGACACATGGCCACCGGGACAGAGAGACACATCCACTCTGGTTCCAGCAGCCTAAGCTCAGCTGCTCCAGTGCTGCTGGAACCAACGTGCACTGAGGCTGCCAGCAGGCCCAGGGGTGCCGCTCAGCTGTGGGTGGGCACTGGGGGGGCTCTGCCCTCTGGAGCCCTGCCCTGCACACACTCCAGTGGGCGAGCACTGCACTGTCACTCCGAATCTGCCTCTCAGCTGGCATGTGACTGAACATGGCTCTTATGCTTGCCTTGTGTCCTTCCCTAGGGTTCATGGTCAGGCTCCCAGGGAAGCTAAGCCTACGGGGTGATCGTACCAATGCCCACAGTCCTGGGTCACTGTCCTTAGTCAGCCCCACTGCCCTGCCTGCCCCAGGCTCTAGGAGGGACTGTCCAGGACTGGGCTTGCGTACCTGAACTGCCCCACAAACCTGAGGCTGAGACCAGAGAGGGCTGAGTGAGTCACAGGGAATCAGGCAGGTGAGGCTTAGTCAGTAGGACCAGAGCCCCCGGGGGATGTGAGCCTCAGAGAAAGGAAACCCCCAGGCCGCCTGCAGACCCAGGCTCTGCCGAGGAGAGTGATCCACTGACATGAAGAGGGGAGCACGTGTTTGTGGAGGGAGCTGAGGTCTGAGATAGGCCAGGAGGTGGTCTGACAGCATAATTGCTCTAAATGAGTTTAAATTTGCAGATGAATCCTTGCCAGGGGCTGAGGAGCTTGTAGGTCTAGTCACTGACACGCTGGCGGGAGGAGTTAGAGAAAGCAGAAGAGATGCCGGAAGACTGGGGTGGAAAATACTGTCTGGTTTTCGGTCGGGAAAGGGAGTAGGTTCTACCGATCAGGCGTAATCCAGCGAGACTGGCGTTCATCACAGGCAGAGTTGTATAGCCTGATTCTGACACTCAGCCCATGACTATTTAGAAAGAAAAGCCAGGATTCTGTGATGGAGCCTGGAGTCCACTCAGTTCACATGATGCCGCTCACCCGCATTTCTGTGTTTATAGACATAACACGGCTCTGGATCATGAGTCCGTGAAAGCAGAGGGCTATTTGAAAACAGCTCTCTTTACAAAAAGGGAGAGCAGGTGGTGGTGGTGAAGTGGACCTTCCGGGCATGGGTGACTCCAGGCACCTGACCTTCCACCTGCCAGCATGGAAGGGGTCCCAGGGTGTGGCCCCGCGCCACATGGGTGGACACAGCAGAGCTGCACCAGTGCGGAGGGACGGCACGCCTCACTGTCCAGCGAGGAGACGCCCCGACAGAGGAGCTCGCCCAGAGCTGTCTTCAGGTGTCAGACATGCTCGGGGGTGCGTTCTTCTAGAAGTCAGGTGGTATAGAGTTCACACGATCAGAAGTCAGACACATGGATGAGGAAAGGGAATGGCCCCCTGTGGACACAGTGAAGCCCTTGTCACAGGAGCTGAGCAAACCGTGAGGGGCGGCCAGCCAGGAAGCTGGAAAGAGGGGGTGCCCTCAGGGGGCGGGCCACCCTCATCCCCTGACCCGTGTTCACTGACGGCCTGGAAGGGGCCGGTGCTGGACGGGGTGTCTGCACCTTGGAACATGTCATCCAGTGCAGGCCCAGCTGCAGCACAGGGATAAACGCCCGCAGGGGTGTGCAGGCTGCTGGGGGCACACCAGGAGGCTGTCCGGCCAGTGCTGAGAAGCCAGGGGAGGTTCCCTGAAGGAAGCAACTTGCGATGAATTAGGCAAAGTCACCTGCCAAGGACTGGAAGAAAGAGTCCAAAGTCGCCGAGAATGGAGAAAGTTTAAGGAACTGGTCCCATTAGAACCAGCCAAGGGGGTGATCGGAAAAGGCAATGGCAACCCACTCCAGCATTCTTGCCTGGAAAATCCCATGGGCAGAGGAGCCTGGTGGGCTGCCGTCTCTGGGGCCGCACAGAGTCGGACACGACTGAAGTGACTTAGCAGCAGCAGCGGCAGGGGGCGATCGTATCAGTGCCCACGGCCCTAGGTCACTGTGGGGAAAGAGGAGGCAGAGCCACCTAAGATGAGCAGGGTCTTCCAGGAGAGTGAAGTGGGGGCCCCGGAGTCTCCAGGACAGCCTGCAGGCCCCAGGAGGGCAGTGGCACGCATGGGCTCAGCACGTGTCTGAACTGAGGCTGCCGGGAAGAGCAGTGACGGGGCATGACGCCACGGCTGTGGGGGAAGATGTATGAAAGTGACTAAGGTTCTCATGTTCGGTTAATTAGCAATCATTCCATAATATCCTGTAATGTTCTCTCCCCAGTGCAGCTTCTCCAGTTCTTCCAAGAACGTCTTTTATGACTTTTTCAACTTTCATAGCCTTTGCAATGTTTACTTAATTTTTCAAACCAGGACTCAGTCAAGTTTCACGTGCTGGCCTTTGATTATTTTATCACTTCTGTGTCTTTAAACGTGGTATCTCTTGACAGAGGTAAGCAGGTCTGTAGTTAGCTCCTTTTGCCTGTTTTCTCCACACAGAAAGTCATACCTGGATGGGACTCGGGCTCCACCAGGTTGGCAGGAATTCATCTCAGGGGCCCTGTCTTTCAGGTCACCTCACCTGGTGAGGCACAGGGTGGCGGGTGTTTTCACTCTCAGTAATGCTGAATCGTGGCACCCAGTGGTGACGACCCCTGTTCCCGTCAGTAGACAGCCTCCTGGGTGACAGCTCAGCTCTGCATAAGTAACTTATTGGCCAGCAAACTTCACCCAGGCCCTTCTGTGATGCAGTCATTGTGCTGGTTTTGTAAACGGTGATTTTCTAATGGGACCAGTCCTTCCAGATTTCTTGGCCTCTAGCTATCAAGACTCTTCCTTTCTTTTCTCTTTCTCTTTTTTGAGTATTATTGTAAATGAAAAGACTGAATTCTGAGTTTTTGCTTCCTTGATTTACAGCGTTTGCTTTGTCCCTATAGCGAGGACTGTCTGGTTTGCTGATCACGTCAGCTCAATACACGATGAAGATGAGAAACCCCAAAGTCTCGTTCCAGCCTGGACTTGAGAGGGTTTCCATAGGCAGGTGGATGATCGGGACAGTCTTAGGTCTCCCAGGAGGAGGCAGGCAGGGATTGGATGACACCTGGGCAGAAGCAGTGCGGGTTTCCTGAAACACTTAGACGACCCCAACAACAGCCCCAACAACATCAGACATAGATAGACCCTCCTGTCCATCTTTTAAGGGAAAATCTGTTTTCAGAACAGTGAATGGATAGGTAAACGTCAACATCTGACAGGGGGGCAGGCCAGTTGGTGATGCGTACGTGCTAAGTGGCCTCAGGCGTGTCTCTTTGCAGCCCCGTGGACTGTAGCCCGCCAGGCTCTTCTGTCTGCGGGATTCTCCAGGCAAGAAGACTGGAGTGGGTTGCCATGCCCTCCTCCAGCAGTGGGTTGCCATGCCCTCCTCCAGCAGTGGGTTGATAGATATTTTTAATTTGATCAGCAGAGATTTACTGACTTACTGTAAACAGTTTTACGAGCTCTGAACTCTGGCTGGTCCTGCTTCCATCCCCCTCTTTTCGAGCTCCTTTCAGTGGGTGGAGATGGGTCTCCTGAATGGGAAAAGCGTGGGTGCTTCTGTGGTGTAGAGCCCTAGGGCCCATCCTGGGGGCCGCCCCACAGGCCTGACTCAGGACAGGACCTGCACTCTCAGCCCCCGCAGCCCTCCGTGTGCCCGCTGACCTCTGCTGAGCGTGCGCCCTGGGGTCTGACCGCTTGGCCCGCCTCGGCCCGCCCCTGCCCCCCCCCAGGCTCCGCCCACCTCAGCCCACCCCTGGCCCCCAGGCTCTGGCTCTCAAGCCCTGCTCACTAGCTGTCGTGACTGGTCGGAACTGCCTGAAGACTGGGCAGCTGGGCCTGTGTGTTGAGCTCTCAAAGAGATCACTCTGTAGAAGCCTGGTCTCTATAAACGTGCCAGACAACTGCACCCAGAACCTGTGGGGAGAGAGAGGAGAAATAGGCCCCTTGTTTGGGCTGCTCCTGGTCCTTGAAAGGGTTCCTGCAGGTTCATCTCCTTTAGGAAGCTGCACCGCATGCATGTGCCCATCCATGCCCCAGAGTGAGCCCGAGGAGAGCAGAAATGGTCTTCACGCATCCTGAAGTGAGCAGGCAGCAGTGAGAAGTGGCGCAGTCTTACTGTACAGAGAGGATTCAGTGCGTTCAGTCACACACACAGCTGAGTGCTTCCACGCTCATGTTAAGGAAGCAGTCAGCCCACGGGTCTCCCTCCTCATACTTTCCCGAAGGCAGCGCTCAGAGGCGCCCCATAAGCCCTCATCCCCGGAGCGACTCCATGAAGGGAGGGTGGCCAGTGCCCTGGGAGGATACGCAGGAGCGGCTGCAGACTGTGCTCTCTTCACGCCTCGGGGGCTTCTCGACCTTCACCCTGCTTATGTGAGTGAGAATCTGCTCCCGAGAGAGTCCTGCCTCTGGCCTTGCTCTAATTTTTAGATTTCCAGGAGACTTAAATGAGTTTATTAAAACGTCTCTGTTGGGCACCTGCTGTGCTTCAGGCCTCATGAGACACTTCCCTCCATCCCTCCTGCCAGAGCCCAGGAACACCCTGGGAGGCTGGAGTTTTCCAGAAGAAGTTATGGAAGTAAACACATTCAGCTGTGTAAGTCAACGCAGCGGAGCGCGGTTCAGCCTTTGAAGGGAGGGGTCCCTGCACGTGCTGTCACGTGGGTGGATGCTGAGGACGTTTTGCTCAGTGAAGTGAGCCTGTCAGAGCAGGACGGCGATAATGGGATCCTTCCTCCAGCAGAGACCTGGGCCACAGAGAGTGGCCGCTGAGGCTGGGGAGGGGCTGGGAATGCGTGCTTACTAGGGACAGTGTCAGTCTTGTCAGGTGAAGGGCAGTGCTGGCCCACAGCAGTGTGAGTGGGGTGGACAGTGCTGACATGTGCCCTCAACCACAGTCAGGATTCCAAAGTTTATGTGCTCAATTCAGTAGCTCAGTCGTGTCTGACTCTTCGCAACCTCATGGACTGGAGCACGCCAGGCTTCCCTGTCCATCACCAAGTCCTGGAGCTTGCTCAAACTCATGTCCGTTGAGTCAGTGATGCCATCCAACTATCTCATCCTCTGTCATCCCCTTCTCCTCCTGCCTTCAATCTTTCTCACCATCAGGGTCTTTTCCGAGGGGTTAGTACTTCCCATCAGGTGGCCAAAGTATTGGAGCTTCAGCATCAGTCCTTCCAATGAATGTTCAGGACTGATTTCCTTTAGGATGGACTGGTTTGAGCTCCTTGCAGCCCAGGGGACTCTCAAGAGTCTTCTCCAACACCACAGTTCAAAAGCATCAGTTCTTCAGCACTCAGTTTTCTTTATGGTTCAATGCTCACATCCATACATGACTATTGGAAAACACCATAGCTTTGACTATATGGACCTTTGTCAATAAAATAATGTCTTTGCTTTTTAATATACTGTACAGGTTTGTCATAACTTTTCTCCCAAGGAGCAAGCATCTTTTAATTTCATGGCTGCTGTCACCATCTGCAGTGATTTTGGAGCCCAAGAAAATAAAGTTTGTCACTGTTTCTGTTGTGTCCCCATCTATTTGCCATGAAGTGATCAGACCAGATGCCATGATCTTCATTTTTTAAATGCTGAGTTTTAAGCCAGCTTTTTCACTCTCCTCTTTCACTTTCATCAGGAGGCTTTTTAGTTCCTCTTCACTTTCTGCCATAAGGGTGGTGTCATCTGCATATCTGAGGTTATTGATATTTCTCCCGGCAATCTTGATTCCAGCTTGTGCTTCTTCCAGCCCAGTGTTTCGCATGATGTACTCTGCATATAAGTTAAATAAGCAGGGTGACAATATACAGCCTTGACGTACTCCTTACCCAGCTTGCAACCAGTATATTGTTCCATGTCCAGTTCTAACTATTGCTTCTTGACCTGTATACTAATTTCTCAGGAGCAGATAAGGTGGTCTGGTATTTCCATCTCTTGAAGAATTTTCCAGTTTGTTGTGATCCACACAGTCAGACTTTGGCATAGTGAATGAAGCAGAAGTAGATGTTCTTCTGGAATTTTCTTGCTTTTTCTGTGATCCAACAGATGTTGTCAATTTGATCTCTGGTTCCTCTGCCTTTTCTAAAATTGAGCTTGAACATCTGGAAGTTCTCAGTTCATGTACTATTGAAGCCTAGCTTGGAGAATTTTGAGCATTAATTTGCTAGTGTGTGAGAAGAGTGTAATTTTGCGGTAGTTTGAGCATTCTTTGGCATTGCCTTTCTTTGGGATTGGAATGAAAACTGACCTTTTCCAGTCCTGTGGCCACTGCTGAGTTTTTCTAAATTTGCTGACATGAGTGCAGCACTTTATAGCATCATCTTTTAGGACTTGAAATAACTCAACTGGAATTGCGTCACCTCCACTGGCTTTGTTAGTGATGCTTCCTAAGGCCCACTTGACTTTGCACTCCAGGATGTCTGGCTCTAGTTGAGTGATCACGCCATAGTGGTTATCTGGGTCGTGAAGATCTTTTTTGTATTGTTCTGTGTATCCTTACTACCTCTTCTTAATATCTTCTGCTTCTGTTAGCTCCATACCATTTCTGTCTTTTATTGAGCCCATCTTTGCATGAAAAGTGTCCTTGGTTTCGCTAATTTTCTTGAAGAGATCTCTAGTCTTTCCCATGCTATTGTTTTCCTCTATTTGTTTGCATTGATCGTTGAGGAAGGCTTTCTTGCCTCTCCTTGCTATTCTTTGGAACTCTGCATTCAGGTGGGTATATCTTCCCTTTTCTTCTTTGCCTTTAGCTTCTCTTCTTTTCACAGCTATTTGTAAGGCCTCCTCAGACAGCCATTGTGCCCTTTTGCATTTCTTCTTCTTGGGGATGATTTTGATCACTGCCTCCTGTACAATGTTACGAACCTCCGTCCATAGTTCTTCAGGCACTCTATCAGATCTGATCCCTTAGATGGAAAACCTTACAGACCTGAATAGACTGTAGTTCCATGGTCAAGAGATATTCATACTCTGAGCTGAAACGTCTCGAAAGGAACGAGGATCAGGCCCAGGCAGTTCCTCAGCAGCAGCAATCACACGAGAAGGGGGTCAGGTATGGCGCCTCAGGACCGAAGAACTTCCGCATAAACCTTCAGGTCCAGGTAAAAAGTGAGTCACTATAGAATACCACAGTATCAGTTACACAAAACCTCGACCTTTCATCACACGTGACATGTTGCTAGACGGTATATTTGAGAAAAAAGTGACAGAGGGCAGGCACAGGGAATGAGCAATAATAGCAAACGGATAAACAGGCAGAATTATTTTGTAAGTCTAATTAGTTGTTGAGGATTAAAAATAACCTTTTAAATCCTTATTTGAATAATTGAAAGAAATTATTTCCTTAGGATAAAGAGTGTTGAGCCCCTTCTCTGTCTCAGCAAATAACTTTAGTAAAGACAAAATGCATAAAAAGGGCAATAAGAAACACTGCATAGGATTACAAATACGTTCAACCTGGAACATGCCATCAGCATGAGCTAATATGCTCCTTACAACATAAAGCATTGCATTCTATAAAATCCAAAGGAGAAGTTGACAAATATACAGTGGTAGGCTTCAATTTGTTTTTTAGAGACAAGTCATTAAGCCAACAATAAATGAGACTGTAGATGATTTGAGCAACACAATGATAAATATATTAATAACAATGTATCAATAAATATTCAATAAAACTTTTTAAAGCACAGAAAAAATATTTTCAAAAATCAACCACAAAAATTTTAAAAAGTAATGTGATGAAACTACTTGCTCTAAACATAATGCAATTTAATTAGAAACCATAATATGAGCAAACACACCTTACATTTGGAAAACAATCAGACGCTAAAAGAAAATAGTCTTTTATATGATTCATGACTTAATGACACCATGGTGAACATTATGAAGTATTTGAAATTAATGTCAAACTAGGATCAGTACTTGTGGGAATAAGGCTAAAATATTTATTAGATTGTAATTTTTTTAATGCACAGATTTTTAATTTAATTTAATTTTTTAACTTGATTTTGAACAATGACAGGGGTAATGAAAGTAAATGAGTTAAGTAAATAGCAAAATGACCTAAAAAAAAGAACAAAATACACCAAATAAAAAGAAAGCAAATCAAGGTAAAAAAAATTAATCAAATTGAAAAAGCTCTATCAAAACTGACCAAAAATATCAGAAAATTTTTAAAGTCACAGTAGAATTTTTAAAACTCATAACACAATGAGCAACTTCATGATAATAAAATTTTTAAATCTAGATTAAAGAAGACAGTTTTGAAATTAGCTGAAGAATAAATTGAGAACCCACATAAACCAAATACTAGTAAATAAACCTATAATAAAAATTGTGAATCGCCGCTCTTCTTGGGGGAGGGGGGCAGAGAAGGAAGAGAGTGGCGGGGGAAGGACGTTACAACCAGCAGGGCCAGAGCTGTGAAGAGTGTCGTCTTGACACCAAAGCAGGCCAAGGACAGTACAGCGAAGGGAAACTACAGGCCAGTTTTGCTTCTGATCACAGATGGAAAATATTCAATAAAATGTTTTTTAAAAATTGGAGGTACACAGTAAATTAAAATAGGTAAACACAGCAAATATGCACATACTCTTCAACGTAGTGATTACTCTTGAGCAAGTCAGACTGATCTTGGCAATGAAATAATGGGCGGATATCGGGAAGATGTATCAGACCTCAGGCTTAGAGGTGAGGAAAGGCGGATCTGAGCTTGTGTGGGGATGGGCGTTTTACTTCCCAGACATGCGGAAGCAGCTCGCGTGCTGGAGGCTGCCTGCCACCCCCACCCTTTGGGTGCTGCGCTTCCTTGTTCCAGCGAGTGTGCGCATCTCCACAGCCACCTCCATCGCCCATGGTGAGTGCACAGGGCCCGAGACCGTGTTACTCATCTTTGTGGTTTCAGCACTTGATAAAGGAGATGCTAGCTGATGCCAGAGAATGAAAGCCTAGCTTAACTGGCAGCATGAGAGCTGCAAAGTACTCCGCAATGCTGAGGGCTGCCCTTTGATGAAACATTCTTACAACAACTTGCTAACAAGTAATTCCTGAAGACGTCTGCAACCACAGCGATGCCCCCCGGCGGAAATGTGTCGGCTTGATCCAAACCAGCCTTCGGCTCAGACTGTGAGCAGAACTGGAGACAGGGCCAAGCTCTCCTCTCCCAGGTCCATCGTGTGGAGGGTAGTCACCATGGGCTTCCCCTAGCACCATTCCTCCAAGGCAGAAAAGCAGTGATTTGTGTTCATTAAAAAAAGAGATCGAAGTAGTACTCATCTAACTCAGCCAAGGTGGTTGGGTCATTAACTGTGGGTTTAAAAGTAGATGCTCAATGCAAATCAAAACCACAATGAGGTACCATTATACGCCAGTCAGGATGGCTGCTATCCAAAAGTCTACAAGCAATAAATGCTGGAGAGGGTGTGGAGAAAAGGGAACCCTCTTACACTGTTGGTGGGAATGCAAATTAGTACAGCCACTATGGAAAACAGTGTGGAGATTTCTTAAAAAGCTGGAAATAGAACTGCCATATGACCCAGCAATCCCACTTCTGGGCATACACACCAAGGAAACCAGATCTGAAAGAGACACGTACACCCCAATGTTCATCCCAGCACTGTTTATAATAGCCAGGACATGGAAGCAACCCAGATGCCCATCAGCAGACGAATGGATGAGGAAGCTGTGGTACATATATACCATGGAATATTACTCAGCCATTAAAAAGAATTCATTTGAATCAGTTCTAATGAGATGGGTGAAACTGGAGCCCATTATACAGAGCGAAATAAGCCAGAAAGATAAAGACCATTACAGTATACTAACACATATATATGGACTTTAGAAAGATGGTAACGATAACCCTATATGCAAAACAGAAAAAGAGACTCAGATGTATAGAACAGACTTGTGGACTCTGGGAGAAGGCGAGGGTGGGATGTTTCAAGAGAACAGCATTGAAACATGTATATTATCTAGGGTGAAACAGATCACCAGCCCAGGTTGGGTGCATGAGACAAGTGCTCGGGCCTGGTGCACTAGGAAGACCCAGAAGGATCGGGTGGAGAGGGAGGTGGGAGGGGGGACTGGGATGGGGAATACATGTAAATCCATGGCTAATTCATTTCAATGTATGACAAAAACTACTGTAATGATGTAAAGTAATTAGCCTCCAACTAATAAGAATAAATGGAAAAAAAAAAGTAGATGCTCAGAATACATTCTATTGATTTATTTAGAAGTATATTAGATATATAACATGCAATCTAAGGTACAGAACATGCTAATTAGATACACTGAGGTATTGCAATGTGATCGCCATGGTAGCAATAATTAGCAACTCTGTCATGCCACATAATTCTCCTTTTTACGCTCTGTGGTTGAATTTCTTTTTTTAAATTTTGTTTTATTGATATGTAGTTGATCTACAGTGTTTGTTAGTTTCCACTCTACACCACAGTGACTCAGTTATATATATATACACTTTTTTTTCATATTCTGTCCCATCATGGTTTTATCACAGAACGTTGAATGAGTTCCCTGTGCTATACAGTAGGACTGTGTTGTTTATCCACTTTCTGTATCACAATTTGCATCTGCTAATCCCAAAGTCCCAACTCGTCCCTCCCGCACTCCATTCCCCTGGGCAACCACAAGTCCGTCCTCCGTGTCTGTGTCTCTGTCTGTCTTGTAAATCAGTATGTCTGTGCCACATTTTAGATTTCACATGTAGATGCTGTCGTGTGGCATTTGTCTTTCTGGGCCTGGCTTCCTGCGCTCAGCATGGTTGTCTCTGGCCCATCTCCCTTTTTAGTGGCTGACGTCATTAAGTTCTGTCTCAGTGAGTCTAAAGGTAACACTGTCACTACATCTTCAGTCGCTGGTCTGTGTTTTGGCGCACTAGGGCTCACTGGCCACTTACTTACTGGGCTTAACTGTTGCATTAGAACACACTTTGGATTCTTTATCTGTGCCTTTGCTGGTGATTTCCAGATGGGCACTGGTCAGTATTGTGCTGTGGATGAAAGCAGCAGAAGGTGGGGAGACAGTTTATACCTGAAAACATAATTCATTTTTAATGAGAGGGTTTATGTGACAACATGGTAACGTAAATCACTGCAGTACAATTTCCCTTTGGGGATAATTTTATCACTCATTAACTCTTTCAGTGTATGCTTTGAAGATAAGATTCTCTGCAAAAGATTTTAATCCCTCAATGAGCTCTGATTTCTCTGGTTAGATTTTAATTTGGACTTTAAAATTGGCATTAGAAATTGTCCTTGCTAAAAATACTAAGAAAACAATAATGTGGCTTAAATATTGAAAAGCATCATTACGTTTTTTCACATACATATTATGTTTATTCTTGATTAAATGATAGTGAGCATTTTTCAAATTTATTATTTAAAAATTGAGGTATAATTGGCATACATCATGTGGGTTTCAGCTGTACAGAATAATGATTTTTTCTTTGTATATGTAGCATATGATCACAATGCAGTCATTTTTTAAAATTTTAATTTCTTTGCTTTTGACTGTGCTGGGTCCTTGTTGCCGTGTAGGCTTTCTCTAGTTGGGGTGAGCGGGCCTACTCTAGCTGTGGTGCGCAGGCTTCTCACTGCGGTGGCTTTTTTGTTGCCGAGCATGGGCTCAAGAACACAGGCTGTGTCGCTGCAGCACACGGGCTTAGCTGCTCTGCGGCATGTGGGATCTTCCTGGATCAGGGACTGAACCCGTGTCTCCTACATTGGCAGGCAGGTTCTTTACCACCAGGGAAGCCGAAAGCTGCATCATGGCATTTAGTAGAGGAACTTAGGTGTGTTTATGTCACCTGTGTAAACGGGCATGCACTTCCTAGAACACAAGGAAGTTGAGCTGATATGCTTTGCCAACCAGGAGACTCTCAACCGATGGGAGTCTCCTAAGGGACGGAGCTGGGATTATGTTCAGAAATCCTGGACCCACAAGCTGTGGTTGTGGTGCCTCCAGCAAACGCAGAGTGTCTCCAGGCTCAGGGACGCGGTATTTAAAGGGAGACTCGGGCTACAGAGCCCAGTATAGGATCACTCTTCCGTAAGGTCCAGGGAACTTTGCACCCACCTCCGCACTTTGTTGAAAAGTCAAATTCAGCCATATAAAGCCTGCACCTCTATCACGAACACGTACACAAGTTTATTTCCACTGAGAATCAGCCTTCAACTGAAGTCTCCAAAGAAAAACAGAATGACCCAGAGGTGATTCAGAGGCTGTTTGTCTGTAACATACAGGACAGAACTCAGCCAAGGATGGAGCAGCAACAAGAAGTAATGAGAGGAGTCGGGAGGGCTCACCTCCGCCCCTGGTGAGCAGGGTTCCTGCTCCTGGGGGTCAGGGCAGCGGTCTGGGCCTGGGCCTGGGGTGGGGCCCTCGGTGAAGCCCCCGCAGCTGCCCCTGCCTGTGAGGACCAGGTGTGTGTTTGTGAGATTAAGTGGCCCTGTGAGCCGGAGAACATAAGCCAGGGTGGCGATCGTCGCCCCCATCACGGCATCGATTCACCGTCCTCAGCATGCACGAGTGCAGCTCTCACTGACCCGCCTTTGGTGCATCTTCAAGCTGTTAATAAAAACTGCATCTTATGTCAGTCTGTCGCTTGGTTAGAACCATGGTGTTGAAGCCCTCATTTGAATCCTGTGAGTGTTTTTGAAGGCTGGAAATCACTAAACTGTCATAGCGACAAGTAGAAGAAGCATTTATTTCTGGGCGCGGTGGTGAGAGCCGGATGGGTGGGGCCACCAGCTGGGTGGGTGTCAGACAGCAGCTTGCCAGAGCAGCGGTCACAGGGCCTGGGCAGACCCTCTCACCCGGCTCTCGGCCTAGGGGCAGGGCGGCTCCTGCTTCTCCCCCCGAAATGCAGGGGATGGGCTGACTCTGGACCTGCTACTCCTGGGATGAGGCGGGCCCTGGGCACAGGCACCCCCCACCACGGTATCCTCTGCCTGCAACTCTGGGGCACAGGGCCACTCAATCAGCCTTTCCTTCTTCACTTCGGGTTTTTCATCCGTAAAATGCAGAAGCCAGTGTAGCTGTGTCAGGGACCACTTGGTGCTTAAATTGGTCCATGGTCTTGAAGCCCCGTGCTGGCCGGTCACGGCTCCTGTCACCTGCGCTAGGTCTGGGATGCGGGTCACTGGGCGCAGTGCCCACCGCTCATGCCGGGACCGGGCAGGTGTTCCTCTCCCCACGCTCTCTCCTCTCCACGTCCCCTGGCGCAATCTGTAAAGGCCAGTTGCCAAGATCAAGATTATAGCACTTAGAAATTCCTCATTGATTGGCTCTGCTTTCTCTACAAAAGCAGCTGCCAAATTTAATCTGAGAAACTGCTCATACATTCACGAAATGCTGCATGCCTTGAAAGAGAGGAGGGAGGGTAAAGCGTCAAGTTAGTTTAAAGGACTTGCAGTGAAGAGATTAGTCCAATCAAGGAAACCGCAGCTTTGTCTAGGTGTTTATTCTTACTTGTGACATGGAGACTCCTGGGGCAGAGCTGTCTGAAAGTGCTGGCTCAGGGGAGTGAAGTGTGCTGGGCATTGAGTTTATGAAACTTTATTTTTACGGTATTTCTAGAAAGGCAGGGTCTTCTTTTTATTAACAGCAAAACGCATTTGGAATTTTCACATTGAAAGCATTTACACCCCAGCTGTTCTTTCCTCTGTTCTCCGGCATGTTCTAGGGTTTTGGCAATAAAATAACCTGGTGGCAGTGGCTCATGAGGACCTGCTAGCCTGGGGAGCATGTTTATTCCCCTTGCAGTGTGTTTGGGTTGATCCAGGTTCAGAGGGAGATGGATGGTCCGTTCAGGACCTGCAGGCAGAGGTGCGGGAGTGCAGGACAAGGCCTTAGGAGGTGGGAGACCTTGCAGGCCTGGGAAAGTGAGCACACATGCAGAAGCTCACGGGACCTCCTCCAGGGCCGTGGGTCCTGTCGCAGCCTCCCACTGACCACTCCTGCCCACAGGAGACCACTCACCCCTGAACATCTGACCTCTCCCTTCTGATCCAGAGGCATTTCAGTCCCGAGGCTTCTGAACGCCCACTCTGGGGCCGTCTCTGCTGGACCGGATGCCCAGGCAATGCTCTGCAGAGCAGTCACCAAAGGGGAGCCCAAGAGCAAGCTCACGTCTTCTCCAGGAAGTCTACTGGGCTTGCCTTCCGCCAACTCCCAAAAGAGTGTGTTTGGAAAATTGGTCATTTAGGAGGCTTCATGCATCCTTGGGGACAGGACCCGTCCAGAGTCCTCCACGTGCCCGTACAGGCCTGGCTCACCCTGTGGTGAAGCACGGGGGTCACATCACGTGTGGTCCACACAGGGGGCGGTCAGCAGTGACTGAACAGCCCGCCAGTCTGCCCCGGACACAGACCGCCGAGGCTGCACCCTCACAGCCTGTTGGAAGCAGCCCTCTGCACAAGGCCTGTTGCTGAGCCTGGGGCTGCTTGCCTGGCACTGGCATGGGTGCTACAGACTCGGTTGCACCCGTGTTTGGCAAGCTACCAGGGAAAGCCCTTCAGCCAGATAGCGTATTTGAGGCGTGTTCCTCATCAGTGTGGCAAAACTGTTGCATGCTAGGTAGTAAGAGCACAACCCGCTGATTGAGGATTTCTTCTGGGTCCACAGACAGAAATTCAGCAAATGTCTGAAACTGCCTGAGATGGGGCCAACCCCGAGGGTGAGCCTTCTGGCCTCGGTGCTGGGCGAGCCAGACCCTGGGGTGACCTCTGTACCTGCAGGAACCCAGGTTAGGTCACGCCCTGCACATGTCTACTGATTTGTCACTGCTCTTGCTCCGCAAGGGGTGTGTGATCTAGTCCTCACCGGTCCCTGGCGTCCTGATGTTTCAGAGGCAGAGGGGGACACCTCCGAGACCCAGAAGCCCAGGATCATCATGTGGACATCAGAGAGAAGACAGGAAAGAGGGTGCCGCTGAGCCCAGCCGTCGCCCCCCGAGGGCACTTCTCAGGCGGTTGGGGCCCTAGCACCTCCCGAGGTGTCTGAGCTGAGGGGCCCGTGGCCCACAGGCAGCGCGGCCTGCCCTCTGCCCTCAGGTCCCCAGCAGGGAGTTCAGCTCTTGGAAAGCTATCCTCTCAGTGAATGGGGCCGTTTTGGGGGGAACTAAGGAACTGGCACCCAACTTTCCTGACAGACTGAGGGTGCATGCTGACGGGGTCGTTGAATTGCCAGGACGGGGCAGGAGAAGCCAGCCTGGATGGCAGAGGAGACCCGCGCGTCCCTCTCCCAGAGCACCTCTGTCCCTGAGGCAGGCTGGACCACTCTGCAGACAGGAACCACAGGGCTGCTGCAAATACTGTCGGCGAATTAAAGTGGAAGTGTTCTGAAGGAAAGAAAGCACCATTTGGACATGGGCAGTGTCCCGTCCTGTCGGCATGGGCGGGTGGGCCTGCCAAGGGTGGAGGGTGCCCGTGAGTGCTTGCCTGCGCCTGGCATGGGGCTGCAGGGCTGGCCGATGGACCCCATGCCAAGGCGGCCTCGCTTTTCTTTCTCTGACTTCAGTTTTGCCAACATCGTGGCAGCCACAGCAGCCCTTCTTCCTGCTGTTGGGACGTCTTGGCCATTTGTGATGCAGACCGGTGCGCTCCAAACCTTCTTGTTTAGTCAACAGACACCATTTCAGGTCAGCATGCTGGTGTTTTCACCCCAGATTTTCCCACATTTGCTGTGAGGCTTACTCAAGTTCCTTGCCCTGGGGACTGTGCACCTACCGTGACCTCAAGGTGAATGAGGGTAACCAAGTATTGTTCCTTTCCTAACAAGACCTGTCTTAAAGGAGATGATCAGTGAGGAACTGCTTTATAACCTCCAAAGTTGGCGTTAATACTCATTGCCTCTAATGCTGGGAAGTCAAGTCCCCCTGGTCTATGGCCCAGGAACACAGTTTATTATTTGTAGTGTTATCACTGTTGGCCGCATGGGTCTTCCACACTTTGTCTGGCTTTTCTCTAGTTGTGGTGAGCAGGGGCTGCCCTCTAGTTGCAATGCACAAGCCTCTCATTGCAGTGGCCTCCCTTGTGCTGAGCGCGGGCTCTAGGCATGCGGGCTTCAGGAGCGGTGGCCCCAGGCTCCGTAGTTGTGGTCACGCCAGGGAAGTCTGGGACACTGTGTGTGTGAAGCGCCGTTCCAGCCCGCCTCTGAGCAGGTGTGAGGGGATCTCACTTCCTGGGGTCCTCAGGTGCCAGGGGGGCTTCCCACTCCTTCCCCTGGTCCCTGTTTTTGTGAGGAAAGTCTACTCCACCTCCACTAACTATTTTGGTAAATATAAGCCCAGCTTATACAGTAAAGATAAATATTTTTGCCACAAGTGGATGATATAACCTCTTCCCCGTGTGCAGGACTTGCCATATTGCAACCGTGTCCATCTCAAATGTTTGTTTTGTCCCCAGAGGCCACTCTGCAGGGAGCTGCCGCTGGCGTTGTTCCATCTCCGAGGCCAAGGTCCTGCTCTCCCCGTTACTTGTGGGGAGGCGGGGCTGTGTACTGGGAAATGTGCAGCTCTGGAGGCAAGCCTCCTGTGGACCCCAGCTCTGCAGGGAGGTGACTCAGCGACCCTGACTCCCGGCTGCATCCCACAGAGCCTTGCTGGCCTCTGTGTCACTGAGAGTTAACACATGCAGCCAGTCACAGTGGCGTTTCTGAACCATCTCACCAGTTCCCCCATCAGGAGCCGTTTTCCTGGACTGTGAAAGGAGTTTTTCTAAAGCTTTAAGTTCTTGGTTTGATTTAACCAACCAAGACCCGAAGAGCTGTGGCTTGTGAGAAAACCCAGTGCACATACATGGGGAGGGGGGTGACTCAGGACTCATTTTCCACCACACAGTTTTTACTTTTAAAAAGAATTAACTATCTCGAAAATATTGTAGGGAAACTAGCAACAAAGGAGGAAATATTTTGCACAGGGGAGCAGAAGCAGGGCAACACACACACGGATCTTTTCTCAAGGGTGGTATTTGACCTCTCCCACCATGAGCTTCCTGAGAAAATCACTGCGTCTGCAGACTGGAGACAATGAGGTTCACAGAGGGGAAGGCAGGAGCGTTTGCTAAAAACACGATGCTCGTTGCCATAGCAACTGTGGCTCACAACTGTTTCCTGAGCAGGATGGAGCTGGAATTCAAATGGGGTCTAATACAGATACCCTGATATTAATCAATATTCTTCATTAGAAATAGCATCACTTACATGAAACATAAACATGAAAGAAGGACTGTTTCGTTAAAATATGGTTGGCCATCTAAAAGTAGTTCTTGTTTATGAAGAAATACCAGCTTCTGTTTGGGCTTGGATGAGAGGAAGTGAGAGAAATGGAAAATCATTATCTAAGCTAGCCCCCAACTCAGTGGCTTCGTCTTCAGTACCATTTACCAGGTAGGGCATGATCAGGAGCTGGGATGAAAAGGATGAAGCAGAGGCCACACAGTTTAGGTGGGGGCCCAGCCAGGCACCGCATGAGGGACGGTCCCAGGCAGCTGTGCCCGGGGCTGGGGACCCGCCTGGGTGCAGAGAGTGGGGACGGGAGGAGCAGGCACTTGGGGACCCGCCTTTGTGCAGAGAGGTCGGGGTGAGGGGAGCAGGCGCTTGGGGACCCACCTCTGTGCAGAGAGGTCGGGGTGGGGGGAGCAGGCGCTTGGGGACCCACCTCTGTGCAGAGAGGTCGGGGCGGGGGGAGCAGGCGCTTGGGGACCCGCCTCTGTGCAGAGAGGTCAGGGGTGGGGGAAGTAGGCCCTGAGGTGTCCCTGCTGCAGGGGCTGTGGTGTGCAGGGAGACCCCGCAGACGCTTTCCCTGCACTGCTTCCAATTCCTGCAGCACGCAGGCAGGCGGCTATACTGTCTTTCCTCACTGACAAGGGACGTGGGCTCAGAGAGGCTCAGTCACTTTTTCAGCATCACACAGACATTGCTTGCTGGGCTGAGATTCAAAGGCTTCTCTGATTCTTAGTTCCAGTCCCTGCGTGTTTCCAGGCACATGGCCCTACTCTTTGTTCTAGACAGCCATCGCAGCAGAGAATGGAGGGAGCAGGGCTGAGTGTGGAAATGAAACAAAACACAGGCCGAGCTCCTGACCCCACACAGCTGCCTGTCTGCCCTCTGGGTTCGGAGGGGTGTGTGCAGGCCCCGTGGACGGGCGATGCCGGGGGCTGGGCAGGAGCCGGGGGATTCCTGTGGCCTGTGCACCTGCTTCCTGTGTGCGTTACTAGGCAGTGCGCCCGAGTCCAGTTCTGTCTGTTGTTTGTGGAAGCAGAATTCATCTACAGTGCTGTTAGTTTCAAGTGTACATACATATACATCTGTTTTTTTCAGATTGTATTCCCTTATAGGTTTTTAAAAAATTGAGTATAGCTCCTTATGCTGTGTGGTAGGTTCTTGTTGATTATCTATTTTATCCATAGTATTTTGTATAGTTTAACTCCAGTTCCTAATTCATCCTTCGCACACAATTGGTAACCATTAGTTTGCTTTCTGTGTCTGTGAGCCAGTTTCTGTTTGGTAAATATGCACACATGTGTCATATTTTAGATGTCACATACAGTGTAAGTGATACCACGCGATATTTGTCTTTCTGACTTACTGCACTCAGTATGATCACTTCTAGGTCTATCCATGCTGTGCAAGTGGCATTATCTCATTCTTTTTTATGGCTGAGAGATGAACGCAGCTTTTCTAAGGTGATAATATTTTGTTGTTAGAGTATCTGCTATATGCAGGGCAATGCTGTGAGTGCTTTAGAGATTTTAACTCATTTAACAGCTAGAATACACCTGTCACTGTTCCCAGTTCAAGCAGGCAGTGGAGGTTAGTGGGGTGGCAAGGGCAGACCCAGAGGACAGCAGAGCGCGCGGGATGAGCTGCCTGGCTCCAGCCTCTGCTCTCAGCCCCTTTCACCTCTTGTCCTTCTAGGAAGTAGAGTGTTGGGATTCACCTCTCTCAATAAAGGTGGAAAAAAGAAGTCGGTTAAAGTAAGAGGCCCTAGAACAACTTCCACCAAATGTATAAATTACAGACAGTCCCAAATTAGGCTGTAATTGAATCGGCCTCGTTTGAGTTCTAACATACCATGAAAGTCTGTGCCATAATGTCAGTCAAGTCCAACTCTGAAATGGAGTCACATGAGAAAGTACTGTATATGCTGAACGTCGCATTTAAGCAAACTTTTCAAGGATGTATGCAGAAGCCTGGGTGCTCATAGGGCCCTTCACCATGCACGGGCTGCCCGCCCCCACCACTCCAGTGCAGGAGTGGCCAGGAGCTTTTTACGCGCCATGGGGATGACAGAGATCTGTCAGCTGGAAGGTGAGCACTCACTGTGAGAATCACGTACGATCAAACGGGGGTGGGGGGGTTGCAGAAACAGAGATGAGAGGGCTGTTCTGACAGCAGCCTGGCCAACCCAGAGTGCCCCGCCGGTGACCTTTGGTGGTTCTGCTCCAGGGGGTCATGAGTGCAGCCTGAGACCCTCGCCCCCTCACCCCTCACTTCCGTCACCCCATCCACAGCAGGCGGGGCACGGTCGCCCAGAGCCAGCTTCTGCAGACCAGGGCCAGCACTTCTCCACCTCCAGTGAGGGTCTCGGCACGGATAAGACAGCTCTTCAGCTAAGTGGGGAAAAGCCACCTGTTACCCTGTCCTTGTTTGGCACCTGGACAGTCCCCGTGGAGCTGGTTGAATGAGTAAAGCCCACTTTTACTCTGTTCATCTCTGAGGAGTTCACTGGTGTTCACAGAGCTGTTTTATAACACAGATTTTGACAACCATTCATTTAATCACACATTTTAAACTGCTACTTTTATGCCCAGGTTGGAGGAGTAACTTCTGAAATAGCTTTTAAAAAAACAAACCCAATGTAAAAGGACCTATGTCTGCACAAAGACCTTCCCCACTCTGGGATTTTCTAGCCAAATGGTTGGTGCTTACTCAGAAAAATGAAAAGTCAGCAGTTCCAGTTGAAGTATGTAAGAGTCGCCAAAAGGAAATTTTCATCTTAGAAATGTAATGCGAGGGTAAAAATCAAGCTCAAAGAAACACAATTTCGAAGAAGTAATGTTTGAAGAAAAGTGTTAATATAATTGGTGTACAGTATTTATCTAGTGCTAATCTCTTCATTAAAATGCATTCTAAGTTTTCGTAGATTCTAGAGATTTAATTATGGACATACTATTTATCATTGTATTACGTGAGTGCATAAAATTATACCTTACTCATGTCTGCGCTTTAAATAACACAAGTGTCTTCAGCCTCATCTTTCAATAAATGTCACTGTTATAAAGAAAATTTGTTTTCCAAGTTTATTGTTGTTGTTGTCCAGTCCTGTCCAACTCTTTGCAACCCCATGAACTGCAGCACGCCAGGCTTCCCTATCCTTCATTGTCTCCTGGAGTTTGCTCAAACTCATATCCATTGAGTCAGTGATGCCATCCAACCATCTCATCCTCTGTTGCCCCTTTCTCCTCTTGCCCTCAATTTTTCCCAGCATCAGGGTCTTTTCCAATGAATCAGCTCTTGGTCAATGGTCAGATAGCCAAAATATTGGAGCTTGAGCTTCAGCATCAGTCCTTCCAGTGAATATTCAAGGTTGATAACACAGAGTAAAAGTGGGCTTTACTCATTCATTCAGTTCTTGTGGGGACTGTCCAGGCACCAAACAGGGACAGAGTGACAGGTGGCTTTTCGTCAACTTAGCCGAAGGGCTGTCTAATCGATGCCTAGATTCTCACGCTATTAATCAGTTCAGCCATTAGGATTGTGCCTCTCCCCTAGATTATCTGGCATCTAGTGATTTTTATCAGGCAGCTGTGCTTAAGCCTTTTTCCACAAGTAAGATTTTTGAAAGTAAACACATACATCAGTGGAAGTTACTATTCTCACTGTGGTTTCAATTAACTTCATTGATCATTCACTTAATATTTCGTCTTTGCTAGACAACCATTAATTATATTATCATTTTAATAGTACAGATAATACTGGGTTAATACTGGGTAGCTCAAACATATGCTTTAAAAATAACCTTTTTCATGTTGCAAAAGTAATTCATAATCACCATAGAAAGTTTAAACAACACAGATGAACACAAAAAGATACAATCCTTCCCCCCAAAGATGGCCCCATTTATGTTTCCTCTCCTCGCTCCCTCCCACACAAGGTTAATTATGGCATCAAACATCATTCTTTATTTCTACTATTTTAGCTTTATGTTTCAGGGTTATCTTTTCACATCACTGAGTCTTTTTCTGCAACATCGAGCTGGCATGACCAAAATGTTCAGGGTCACATTATTCAGAAGTAGAAATGATTGGTTTTTAAAAATTGCACTCTTGGCTCTAAAACAAAACAAACAGAGCCGTGGCTTCAGCCTTGTAGTTGACATACTTCTGATAGTTGTGTGGCTTTTCCCGTGTTCTGATTCTCCTGATCACACTGCATTTGTGGTGGAGAGAGCATATCCCACCCCAGAGTGCTCAGGATCCGTATAACTCCCACAGCCTGACAGTGGACTTCACCAAGCCCAGATAAATGGACGCTCACACTCTGTTCTTAATTGCTAGCAATGCTATCAACTCCTCCAATTCTAGAAGGGAAACTGCAAGGCTTTTCCTGTTACTGGAGACACTTCCACATTCAAGGCCTTCCTAACCTCCTCTTTTGACACCTCTCCTCTGGCGCCATTCCGGTGGTGGGCTTTGCACCCTTTCTTGGATTAGAAAGATGGACCCCTCGTGGGACTTTCTGAGGAGTCCTTCACATCATCACCCAATCTTTTCTTCTCATTTTTTCAGGCTTATGATCCCCTAACTTAGAGTTTTATTAACCACAGTCTCTTCTTTTCTCAGACACTTACTCCCAACCAGCCTCAGCATTTTTTCATAGCCACACCACCAGCAGTTGGGACTTATACACCCAAATAAATGCCAAAGAAAATATGACTTTCTGTTGTTTAGTTACTAAGTTGTATCTGATTCTTTGCAACCCCATGGACTACAGCCTGCCAGGCTCCTCTGTCCATGGGATTTCCCAGGCAAGAATACTGAAGTGGGTTGCCATTTCCTCCTCCAGGGGATCTTCCCAACCCAAGGATCAAACCTGCGTCTCCTGCTTTGGCAGGCAGATTCTTTACTGCTTAGTCACTGGAGAAGCCCCAGAAAATATCACTAAATAAGCTCAAATGCATAAACTTCAGGTAGCCATCTCAGAAATTTGGACCATTCTTTGCTATTCTTTTTAAACCTATTTTCCACGTGGAGATTCAGCTTTCTCATGCAGCCTTCTGTTCCCGTCACTTCGTTTAAACGCCAGTGCGCTTCACTGATAACTGAGAAAGTGTTGGACAGATGCGAGGATTTCAGTCTTGACCCTGACTCTGGGCAGTGCATCACCTTTTGTGCACTTTTCAATCGTCCCTTGAATGTTAGGGACATCAAACACTGGTGGGTCTGGCTGTTCAGAGATCATCAGAGCACAGTCTGTGCCCAGTGAGGCTCACGTTCTCCTTCAGAAGCCGCTGTGCAAACTGAACACAGTGGAGTTGTCTTATGAGGCCACACACAGTTGCTGTTGTTCAGTCACTCAGTTGTGTCTGACCCTTTGTGACCCCATAGACTCCAGCACACCATCTCCTGGAGCTTGCTCAAACTCATGTTCATTGAGTCAGTGATGCCATCCAACCTTCTTGTCCTCTGACATCCCCTTCTCCTCCCACCTTCAATCTTTCCCAGCATCGGCGTCTTTTTCAATGAGTCAGTTCTTCACATCAGGTGGCCAAAGTATTGGAGCTTCAGCATCAGCATCAGTCCTTCCAATGAATATTCAGGACTGATCTCCTTTAGGATGGACTGTTTTGATCTCCTTGCAGTCCAACGGACTCTCAAGAGTCTTCTCCAGCACCACCATTCATAAGCATCAATTCTTCAGTGCTCAGCGTTCTTTATGGTCCAACTCTCATATCCGTACATGACCACTGGAAAAACCATAGCTTTGACTAAATGGACCTTTGTCAGCAAGGTGATGTGTCTGCGTCTTGATATGTTCTCTAGGTTTGTCATAGTTTTTCTTCCAAGGAGCAAGCGTCTTTTAATTTCATGTCTTCAGGCACAGTCTGCAGTGATTTTGGAGCCCAGGAAAATAAAGTCTGTCACTGTTTCCATTTTCCCTATCTATTTGCCATGAAGTGATGGAACCAGATGCCATGATCTTTGTTTTTTGAATGTTGAGCCAGCCCTTTCAGCCTCCTCTTTCACCTTCATCAAGAGGCTCTTTAGTTCCTCTTTGCTTTCTGCCATTAGGATGGTATCATTGGCATATCTGAGGTTATTGATATTTCTCCCAGCAATCTTGATTCCAGCCTCTGCTTCATCCAGCCCGACATTTCACATGATGTACTCTGCATATAAGTTAAATAAGCAGGGTGACCCAAACACCCCTGGGCAGGGGGCCTCCCTGCTGTTCTGGTCCTGACCATCATCCTGCCTTGTTTCCTTCTAGGGATCACCCAGGATGAGAGGCTTGACTCCATGGTAACTTGACCCCGCAGCTCCGTTCTCAGCCCAGGCCGAGCCTAGGGTGGCCCCTGGGGAATCTCCACTTGTGCCCAAGTGCGGTCCTCACCCAGGGCTGCCTGTGCAACCTGTCTGAGACGGGCCAGGTCAGGGGGCTGAGAGCGTGCAGTCTCATCAGCTCCCAGGACCTACGGCTCTGGCCCTAGAGCCAGAGTTAGAAACGGGGTCACCAGGTGGGCCATCAGAACCAGGATCCCTCCTTGCTCTGAAGGCTGATCTCAGGGCTGGATCAGTGAGCGTGGCCTCCTGTGAAAACTTGCGGGAAGAAGGACCTGTTCCTGAAGCGCTCTCAGAGTCTGGCTGACTGGGGCAGGGCAAGGCTGGAGGGGCGGGGCTTGACTGACGGGGGTGGGGCTTAGCTGACGAGGCGGGGCTTGGCTGATGGGGTGGGGCTTAGCTTACGGAGGCGGAGTTGGATTGAGGCAGAGCGGAGCTTGGCTCCCGTGTGGTGGTTGGGGGAGGGTAGAGCGCGGCTGGTAGGAGCTAGGAGCGGAGCTCGGCTGATAGGGGCCGGGCTTGGCTGACGGAGGCGGGGTTTGATTGAGGCAGAGTGGAGCTTGGCTCACGGGGTGGCCAGGGGAGGGGAGTGCGCGGCTGACCCGGGTGGCGGGGGATGGGGGTTGCGGAGCACGGCTGACAGGGACCTGACCGGTCCTAGGCTGGGAGCCCGCGGGTGGTCACTAGTCTCCTCTGTGTTGACCGCGGCCACCTGGGGCCCTTCCTCACATCCCCCCGCAGCCCTCACTTCCTTCCAAACTTGGTCTTCCTCCTACAGTCCTCTCCCCTGTAATTATGTGAAGTCGCAGTTCTCAATAATGGATGTGCAAGTATTCTGGGACGAGAATAATGCTACAGAATGGCTGTGCAAGGATGCCAGCTGTCGCCGCAGCTGAGCGGCAGAGAAAAACTCTCTTCTGATATTTGTTTCTCTTTATACTCAAAAGCCTGAGAAACAGAAAAATGCGATTTGAACAACTACTTGAGAGTTAGAACTTGTACAAAAAAAAATAATTCTTTTTTATTTTTAAAGAAGTGCTGTAATAAGCAGTCCTTTAAAAATTGCTTAGTAAACATGTTCTTGTAATTTTTAAGTTAAAGTACTGATGCATTTACATGCATTACATCTATGTTTAAAAACTCATCACACCTTCAGACTGTAAACTTGAAAGTCCCGGTCATCATGAATTCCAGACCATTTACTTTTCGTTGACTTCCATGGCAGTTTTTAAAGTTACATGAGTAACACGGGTCCTATTTATTATTTAAAAAAATAAAAAAAGCCTTCCTGCCAGGGTTCTGCTTGCTCACCATCTTGACCTTTGCACACACGTGGAGGTCCACCTTCTATGCTTCTTATCACTTGGTCGGTGCATAGCCACTGGTTTCTGTGTTATTTAATTTTTTTCAATCACCCGGCAAGGTACTTGTGATGAAGGTCACCACTGTGTATGCAAAGAGGCAGTTCCCGGAGAGGTTCAGGCTGGGGGGCCCCATTCCAGCTCAGTCCACCCAATGGTCTCGCCCTTCATCAAGGCTTTTCTACCCTGATAGCATCCCCTGTGTCAGGAGTGTGGGGGGAAGGTGGGACGTTTGAGTCCTTTCTAGATTAGAAAGTCCTATCTACATTACTTTTTCCTGATTTAGTAACAATGTTTGTGTTAGTAGCTCAGTCGTGTCCAACTCTTTGTGACCCCATGGACTGTAGTCTGCGAGGTTCCTCCAGCCACAGAATTCTTCAGGCAAGAATACTGGAGTGGGCTGCCATTCCCTTCTCCAGGGGATCTTCCCGACCCAAGGATCAAACCTGCATCTCCGGTGTCTCTGGCATTGCAGGCAGATTCTTTCCCACTTGAGCCATCAGAGAAGCCCTTCTCTTAATCCCAGTCAAAGGGAAAAACCAGATTTGGGCATTTATTCTGAAATAGTGCCTACCTCCCTACATACACATCAGGTACTCCCAACTGAGACGAGGCTCCTCATCTTTTTCAGGTCCCTCCATGGCACCTCCCCGCCCCCATTGTTGGATCCTAGCTCTGGGCTTCGTGACTCGGGAGGGTGTTAGTATCCACAGGCCTGTGCCAGCCTTGTCCCCTGTTATGGTGGCATCGTGGAGCAGCAGCCTTAACAGGAGTGCAGATGAAAGGGTCTGAGAGCCGTGCTCCGGTTCTGGCCCATGCACAGGCTCCTGGCCCACCTTCAAGGGAGATGCAGGTGCAGCTGTGCCCTCATGGGGGGCCCACCCTGCATGGTCAAGAGGGCCTCACCATCGTGCCCACCTCGCACCGCACACAGCAGCTGACCGCGCACCCAGGGCAGAGCGTGAGCCCTGCATCCACCAAGCTGACGCCTTCCCAGCTCCACAGGAACCAGCCCGTGAGTTGGGGATGTTAGGGATGCATCCTTAACCCATGAGTTAGGGATGCAGTCTGAGCCTGGAGATCCAGGAGACCGGCACCAGCCTGGGCGGGGCTCCGCGAGAGGAAGGCTTCCTTCCTTCATGTCATCTCTGCTCTGATGCAGTCAGCAACATGCAGGATCTGGGGTCAGTTTCCCTGCTGTGGGCCGGGCATGTGACGCATGGAGACAGGCTGAGACCAGGCCTTGTGCACACAGACTCATAGCTGGTGACAACGTCTCTGTAATTGGGTCTCTGCATTGGGCCCCGCTTTGGGGCCCATGAGTCACCTGGGAACTTGTAAACCATGAAAGCCGATTCCCCAGCACAGTGGGGCTGAGGGCACACCCTCAACCCACTCCAGTGGTGCAGCCCCCGTGAAGGTGCAGGACAACTGTTTTGGTGCCAGGGGATCTGTTATCCACGGATGCAGACTGTACTCACCTGGGATGGTGGAGATTCAAAGTCTGCCAGGCACTGTGCGTGGGTTCAAGTCACAGAGGTGAGAGAGGCACGAGGAGCCCACTGTTTGCAGAGAAGACCAGCTCCAAGGACGTGCATGGAGCCTAGGAATTAGGTCAGACGCGGAGGGACACAGGCGGGAGGGAATGGAGTCTAGGCAGAGGAAGACGTGCTCGGAGGTTGTGGTGCGGCCATTCCAGGGGCGGCACGGGGCGCCCTGCTGAGCTCCTGGAACAGCGGCCGAAGTTCAGCCATGAGATGGGTCAGCTGCCTGGAGAGCCTTGGGCAACAATCACCATGAGACAGTCTTACCCTCCATCACAGTTTTCTCTGAGCACAGAAAGCCATCTCTCATGTGTGTGTGTCCTACAGACATCTTCAAGAGCAACACGGGCCATAATGGAATTTACTTTTCTAACTAGGTTATTGTCAAGGTCAGTCTGTAATTCCTCTGTAACACAAGTGACAAAATGGACCATGTGCCAGGCTGTGTGCGAGTATTTTGACAATCTTGTATTCTGAGCAGAAGGCCCGGAAATCAGGTGGCTTATCGGAAGTGCAGTCATCTGCAAACTGATTTTGGTGACACCTGACAAAACATCTCCTGGGGTCCCTTGAAAGAAGCAGCACACTGACTCTGCGCCCATGGCCCCGTGCCGACCAGCGCCACCCTGGGTCCTGGTGTGAGAAGGACCAGAAAGCTTTCTCAGAGCCCAGAAGTTTCAAAATTGCCACCTTACCGTGTAATCAAAGCATTTGTAAGGGTCAGCGAGAGCGCAGCAATGAAAATGAGCTGTCATCAACAAATCTCATTAGAATGCAGGGTTGCCTTTTAGCAAAGTGTGTTTGGAATAATAACCAGCTCCTGGGCATTTCAACACACTCCAGAAATGTGAAGCATCAGGCTGGAAGTATTAAAAAAAAAACGTTTTAAACCCCTCTCATTAGTTCACTTTGATTTCTGTCTCCATAGAAACTGGATATTCGAATGCAGTAAGATATTTTTGTCTTTGGAGTTTTTGTGTGTCTTGGAATTTGGATGTGTGCACGCACAACCAGCCAGATGCAGGGAGCAGGGTGCACAGTGCGGGGACAAGGCACACGGGGCGATGGGGCTCGGCCAGAGGCCAGAGTGGAGGTGTCCAGTCCACAGGCTGCTCCAAGAAAGACAGGACCATGGTTTCCAAACAACAGGACACTGGCCAGGGCTCCGCACCAGCCGGCTGTCCACGCTGGTGACGCGTGTCAGCAGAGACCACGTGGGACATCACCCTCTGGGAAGGTGGCCTGGCTCTTCAGAGGACAGCATCCACCCCCCATAGCATCTGCCCTGGGCCAAGCACGGTGTCCCTCCCAGTGAAACGCTGAGGTTTTCAGATATGCTGGAGCCTCTCATCCTTTTTTTTTTTTTTTTCATTTATTTTTATTAGTTGGAGGCTAATTACTTTACAACATTGCAGTGGTTTTTGTCATACACTGAAATGAATTAGCCATGGATTTACATGTATTCCCCATCCTGGTCCCCCCTCCCACCTCCCTCTCCACCCGATCCCTCTGGGTCTTCCCAGTGCACCAGGCCCGAGCACTTGTCTCATGCACCCAACCTGGGCTGGTGATCTGTTTCACCCTAGATAATATACATGTTTCAATGCTGTTCTCTTGAAACATCCCACCCTCGCCTTCTCCCACAGAGTCCACAAGTCTGTTCTATACATCTGAGTCTCTTTTTCTGTTTTGCATATAGGGTTATTGTTACCATCTTTCTAAATTCCATATATATGTGTTAGTATACTGTAATGGTCTTTATCTTTCTGGTTTACTTCACTCTGTATAATGGGTGGCGCCTCTCATCCTGAAGTGTGTTTGAAGGCTAGGAGTGAGCCAACAGCACAGACACAGGCTTGCGTTGTAGTGGGTGGTAGGGATTTGCTGAGGTGAGTGTTTATTTCGAGGAAAGTAGGTTTTTCTCAAATAAAATGCCCACACTTCTCTGAGCTCTGTCACAGGGGGTGAGCAGGAAGCAATGAAGCCTTTGCAGACACACCATTAAATACGCTGCTTTTATTACACAAGTTCTCTGGTCTGTGTTCCAGCTGGGGTAGAGTTTTCTCTCTGGGGTGCAGCTCAGAACCTGGAGACGGCGGGGCGGAGAAACCGTGGCTGAGTCAGAGGCCAAGTCCTGGCCCAAGCCCCGAGGCCGCCTCACCTGCCCACAGCCCTGGGCGCAGGGCCTCTGAGACCGCCAGGCCGGCCCTGCCGCAGGGAAGCCGAGTCCTCCTTCCTGAGCTTGCTGGTCCCACCGCCCTGGCGCTCCTGCCCCCGCCCCCACCCCGCTGGGTCCAGCCCACAGTGACCGCAAACCTGGGCAGCGGCGTCTGCAGGGAGGGCTCGGGGCCAGGCTGGAGGTGTGACCGGGGGTGCAGGGGTGCCCTGGGCCCTCTGGTCTTCAGCAGGGATGCTGCTGGGCCTGAGGCCTCTGTGAGTGCCTTTGGGCCTCCGGGAAGAGCTGTGGTCCCACCTGCTTCCTGTCTGCCAGCCCGTTGTCTGAGTCCTGGGAGGACTAACCTTGGGTGCTGGAGGTGGAGTGTGGGCGGGGGGCCCGCGGAGCTCGGGCTTTGGGCCACGTGCAGACAACAGCAGCCAGCAGTGTGGGCGCCGGCCCCCGGGCTGGGGAGAGTGGGGTCAGGGAGTGACCGGTGCATGGACAGGGCGACCCCAGGGGTCCTAGTCCTGGCTCCTCACTCCTTCCCAGAGACCGCCCCTCCCGTTCGCTTCTTCCCAGGCTTTGCCAAGGCAGCTGGATTCTTTCTTCTTGGATTAGCCCTGCTTCCCTCCTCAGAGCTCCCCAGGCCTCCCACCTGCAGAAACCCATTTCTTCTGGAGTGAAAGGTCACCTCCACAGGGGAGCACTCAGACACACAGCCTGAGATTCGTCACTGAGTGCTGAGAGCACCCTGCACCTTCCCTGAGGCAAAGCTCCTCTTCCTTGTCATTTCTCGTTGAACATACATGAACCCGGCTGACCTGAGCGCCTGGGGGGCAGCGGCCAGTGCAGCCTTACCAGCCCCTCCAAGGGCCGTGTGTGCAGTTGGAGGTCCACCTGGGGACCAGAGCCACAGCCCCTCCCACGGAAAGTTCTGACTCGCTGCATCGACTCCTAACCCAGGATCGATTCCCTGCTTTGTTCTGACGGACCCCTGCTCCTGACCTCTAGGCTTTTCCAGCTATTTTCGTGGACGAAGTTTCTGCTACTGTTTTGCGTGTCATTCAGAAGAGACCTCCTCGCTGGTTTTGGAACAAGCTCGTCCCTGGGAGAGCTACAGGCTCACAACCTTGTGCAGATAGGAAGCCTTCCCCGCTTTGCAGAAGGCTCGTGTGAGGTGCCTGCTGACCCTGATGACGGTCTCCTAATCGCAGATGGCGTCGCAGGTCAGAGAAGCATCTCCACACTCCACCCTCTGCCTCCTTACATGCTGCCATCGCTTCTTATGCTCATTTTCCCTTTTAAATATGACCGAAGTTCTGTCAGTCTCACTAAATGAGTAACACCGTGTGGGTGCTACAGCAGTGCTTTCAGGGTACTCACAGGACTGTTCAGAATTGACTTGGGTGCCTGTTCTTGTTGCTTGCAAATACGAAACTCAGGGCTGTTACAGTGTCGTTTCGGAAGTGGCTGACTTAATAAGATTGCTTTTAAACATGACTTTGACAAGGATCACCTTTCTGCGCAAACTAAGCTTTTTAACTTAAAAAAAAGTGTGGGCACAGAAACACAAACTTCATTTATTAAAAAATAAAGTGACATAGATTGTTGATGAATCGTCTAACATCTATGCTTGATCAGTGCCAGATAGCAGCCGTCTCTGTACGTGAACTTCAGTGGGATCCATTGACGAGCCCAGGGTTTGCCATTGACCTGAGAAGCCCACACAGTAGCCTGGGGTCAGGCTCTGGCCTGAGTCCGCCCGTCCAGGCTCCAGGCTTCCCCCGCCCACGGGCCTGCAGACCCTCTGTGTTATGGGCCCCCTGTCCTTGTTCCCACTGAGTTTCGGGTAACGTGATAAGAGTCCCAGGTCTCAGGGGAGCTGCAGGATTCTTAAGGGCACCGCATGTTGAGCAGATCGTGTATGTTAGCATGGGTATCTCTGTGTTTTTATCCTGTTTTACTCATCTTGCTTATTTACATTTTTAAAAGGTCCAAGTTCAAAGAATTGTTCTCGAGTTACAGTCATAATCCGCGCAAATGGTCCTTGGTCGGACACCATAGAAATAGCCGCAGAGAGAACCAGGTTAGACCCCCCCACCCCATCCTGTTCTAAGCACTGCTCCGAAGTCTCGTGTGGGCTGCAAGCTAGAAGAGAAGAAATGTGATGAGAAAAGTATTCCAGCCGGTTAGTCTACACCCTGCCTCCTAGAAACATGGGTTTATCCCCTTAATTAGTAGCTTTAAGATCTATTTTGAATACTAACAGGACAAGCTGATTGCAAGATTTCACTTCTGATAAGACAGATGGATCCTTGCAAACATACTTTCAGCCAGCTTCAAAACAAACTGAGATCTGATATTTACTAAAAATGGCATCTTCCTTGCAGGTGCTTTCTCTTCATTTCAGGTTACTAGCCATATTTCTCCTCTTCTAGGGCAAAGTTTATCTTCCTCGGTGAAGTACTCCTGCCCCCTCCCCAGCCCCCACCCCCCATCCTGAAAGACTTTCTTGTTTTCCAAGCATGTCTTCACAGAAGCAAAACAGAGCTGCAGTCGCAGGCGCTACGCTCTCGGTTATTTTCCTCATTAGTCCCGTTGTGAAGGGAATGCACATGTCTACAGCTCATAAAGTTGATGCAGACAAGTGATGAAAGCGACCGCTCCTGTAATTGTGTCTGCTCTCTGTCTTCACAAGACCTCTGTGTTCTTCCTGCAGTGTGTTTGGAAATGTACATTTTAAAAAAATGGTTAGTAGTGTAGTCATTTAGGTTGGGCTAGTGTTCTGAATAACTGAGCGTTTTCCCTCAGTGAGAATAAAAACTTACTGCATTTTCCGATTTCAGATGGAAGTTATTCTAATATATATTATTTCTGTCCTTTTAGTCTGTTAAAGGAGATGCAGTGCTTGGTATTTCCCTGGCTTTGACCTTTTAAAATGCCAGATCCATGGTTTAACCAGATGCACTTAGACACAGGGTGTTTGTTGGCTGGTGGATGATGGCTCAGTTTCCGAGAGTTAATAAAACCCTAAAGTTTTCCACAAAATGCTGTGCAAATGTGTCCGTACCCTTTACCAGCCTGAAGCAATGTCTGAATCTCCCATGAGTGTACCTGAACTGTCTTGAGGGTGTGAGGGCTGGACGTGGCAGGTGAATTCTGAGGAACGCTGTTTTCTCGAAGCTTTAGTGATGGAGCAGTGATGGGCGGTTTTAGCCAGAGGACTCAGAAACTTTGCTCAGTTCCCAGAGATTCAATGGCACCCCGCTCCAGTACTCTGACCTGGAAAATCCCATGGACGGAGGAGCCTGGTAAGCTGCAGGCCATGGGGTCGCTGAGAGTCGGACACGACTGAGCGACTTCACTTTCACTTTTCACTTTCATGCACTGGAGAAGGAAGTGGTAACCCACTCCAGTGTTCTTGCCTGGAGAATCCCAGGGATGGGGGAGCCTGGTGAGATGCCATCTATGGGGTCGCACAGAGTCAGACACAACTGAAGCAACTTAGCAGCAGCAAAAGAGATTCAAAGAGGGGCAGGAAGGGGGGTGAGAAGCAGAGTCCAGGCAGAGGAGGGCAGGTTTTTCTGGTTAGGGAGACTCGGGGCTGGACATCCCCATGTGTCCCGGCCGGTCTTCTGTCCACTCCATAGAGGGGAGTGTGTGCTGGGCTGTCCTGACCCATCTGCCAAGGGGTTGCCACACTCCCCCAGGGTATCACCAGCCACCAACCCCCCTCCCATTCGGAAAGCTTGATGCTCCATATCCACAATCAGCATTGCAGCTGGGGGTCCTTGAAGGGGCTCCGTTCTGAGAGGGTGTGTTTGTCACTGTTGGGGAGACTCTAAATGAGCTTGGGTTCACGTCTTCGCCAAATGAGCCACATACCAAGCACGGGTGGTTTGTAAATTGATTGGTGGGGTGAACACCTGAAATCTGACCAGTCCTGCCCCAGAGAGGAGCCTCGTGGCCGCGTTCACAGCCTTTCTTTGGGCTCTAAGTCCTGTGGATTCCCTCGTGGGGACAGTCAGTGTTAAGAAGCTGTGCTACCTTCAGACCTGTCGACATTTAGTGGAATGAAGTGAATAACAAAACCCCGTCCTGGTACCGACAGACTGACACTGATCATGACCAGACAACAAACGGGAAACATGTGCATGGCCACCAGGAACCTCACAGCTCTGTCTGGAAGGCTCCTGACTTATGGATGTCTGCCCCCAGTCACTTCTCCTCCGAAGCATGGAGTTACAGAGATGGAAATATCGAGTCTATCAAGTTAAAATTGTTCTACATCTGAGACCCCCACCTGAACACCCCGCGACCGCTCCCAGTGTCCCAGCTGCTTAGTACTGAACTTGTGTCTTCTAGCTAATTGTTTTGATTAGCTGTGAAGAAGCAGGTATTAGTGGACTTTTTAATCACTTTAATTTTTTTTTAACTGTTTAAACAAATATTTATCCAAACCTTTGCTAGGACTTTTTCATCTTATTTCCTGCTGTTCTCATAATACCCCTGAGGATTAAGATGATAAAATAAACTCATACAAAGCAAAGTGACTTCCTGGGTCCTACAGCCAAGTTGAGGTCTGGGGGTCAGCACATCCTCTGTCTGCAGCTCCCCCTGCAGACAATGCGGGGGATGAGGAATCACATCAAAACCACCACACCCGACTCTCACCGCTTCAGGGTTCTCATGCTGTTTATGCTATAGGAATTGTGACTTTTATTCCTTTCTATAGACAGAGACTGGAGATAACTTCTGGTGCATTCTTTACATTGGATTAAGGCAGTATTTCCTCAACTTTACAGAGATGAAACCTCATCATCTACTTTGTTCAGTCGCTCAGTCATGTCCTACTCTTTGCGACCCCAAGGACTACAGCATGCCAGGCTTCCCTGTCCATCACCAACTCCCAGAGCTTGCTCAAACTCATGTCCACTGAGTCAGTGATGCCATCCAACCTTCTTATCCTCTGTCATCCCCTTCTCCTGCCTTCAATCTTTGCCAGCGTCAGAGTCTTTTTAGTAGCTTTAGCTTCAGCATTAGTCCTTCCAGTGAATATTCAGGATGAATATTTCCTTTAGGATTGACTGCTTTGACCTCCTTGTAGTCCAAGAGACTCTCAAGAGTCTTCTCCAACACCACAGTTCAAAAGCATCAATTCTTTGGCACTCAGCTTTTTTTACGGTCCAAATCTCACATCCATACATGATTACTGGAAAAACCATAGCTTTGACTAGACGGACCTTTGTTGGCAAAGAAATGTCTCTGCTTTTTAATATGCTATCTAGGTTGGTCATAGCTTTTCTTCCAAGGAGCAAGTGTCTTTTAATTTCATGGCTGCAGTCAGCATATGCAGTGATTTTGGAGCCCAAGAAAATAAAGTCTCTCACTGTTTCCATTGTTTCCCCATCTATTTGCCATGAAGTGTGACTGGGAATTGGATGCCGTGATCTTAGTTTTTTGAGTGTTGAGCTTTAAGCCAGCTTTTTCACTCTCTTCTTTCACTTTCATCAAGAGGCTCTTTACTTCCCTTTCACTTTCTGCCATAAGGGTAGTGTCATCTGCATAACTGAGGTTATTGATATTTTTCCCAGGAATCCTGATTCCAGCTTGTGATTCATCCAGCCCTACATGTCTCATGATGTACTCTGCATATAAGTTAAATAAGTAGGGTGACAATATACAGCCTTGACGTACTCCTTTCCCAATTTTGAACCAGTTCGTTGTTCCACCTCTACTTTGTGGTCCAGTCTCTTTGGGGAACTTGAGGGGTGGAGTCAAGAGTGAAGAATGATTAGCAGCTTTTATCAGGGTTGACGACTGCAGTATCCCACAAGGAAACTGCTCAGCTGTGTTACCAGTGAATTTTCACATGCAGTGTAACTTCCACACAAAAGTCTGGGGTGATGGAGATTCAAGAACACACTCTGTCTATGAAATATAAACAACAAGCCAGATTTTGAAAGAATTGAAATTGTAAATGCCAGGCTAGGTTTCCCATCTCCAAAACCAGGCAGTTGGTGAGCCTGCTGAAATGATGGATTCTGGTGAAGGACCAGGTAGGAGAGACCAGCTGGGTTCATTTTGGACAGGACACAGTTTTCACTGGGTTGTTGTTGTATCAGGAAGATATAAATTAATTTAATTCCTCTGCTGCTGTAACTCAGCCTTCAGGACTTGGGCTGAACATCCTGGGTTGCTAGGCAACGGGTACCAGTGGGCGGGTGCGGGAGCTGGGACTGAGCAAGTCCTGGGCCAGCGCAGAGATGCATCCGCTGGGCTACTTTCTGAGCAGCATTATCTCCAAGAAACATGCCAGGCCCGCAGCCTGGGACACAGCAGGGCTGATTTATAGGAGCCATTTTCTTTTCCAAGGGTTGATTTCAGAAGAAATGGTAGTTTCCAGCAGATGACAGAAGCAAACATTGCTCATCATCTCATCACACAAGAAATCTTAACAAGGAAAATCATCCTTGATGTTGATAAAGAAGGACCTTTCGTTAAAGATGACGCCGAGTGCAGAACCGCTGTGCTGTGCGTCGTGTAAAACACACACAAGCTGCTGAACGAGACAAACACTGAGGCGGAAAAGCACCAACACAGTTCAGCGCCCTGATGGGTCTTCTGGGGCCCACGGTGCTGGTTCTCTCTCCTGGGCTTTGACTTGCTGTTCTGATGCTTCTGCCAGGAGGCCCCCCGGGTGCTGGAGGTGTGGCGCCCAGGATGGAGCAAGAACCCTGAGTAGCTGCAGCCCTGGAACTGGGCCGGCCGGCAAGACCTGGCTCCAGGGACCCAGGTGCCGAGCAGAGTCTTTCTGGTGCTCCTCAGCCAGCGTGCGTGTCAAGCTGGGTTCTGGAGGAGCTGGACAGCCAGCCCCTCCTTCCACTCCTGCCCCGTGTCCTCCTCCACAGCCCCCACACTCTCTCTGCCTAAGAGCCTAGTCCAGCAGCCCCTTCTCCCCACTCCTGCACCCCCGTGTCCTGTCCAGGCCCCCACGCCCTGTCTCTGCCTAAGAGCCCAGCCCATCGGCCCCTCCTCCAGGCCACCCCTCAGCAGCTCCTTTTCCTCACGTGCTCCCCAGACCAGCTCCCAGGCAGGCGGCAGGCCCCACACGAGGCACAGACCCTGCAGGGCAAGCGGTGCGAGGAGGGAGTGTGTGAACACCCGGGGCCAGCCCGTCCAGTAACTGCAGAGAGTGGGCAAAGGGGAGGGAGCCCACGGGCTCTCAGACTGTATTCCTCCGGCTCCAGGCCTCCATGCCACACAGCAGGGCGAGGCAGGTTGAGGAGCACGTTGAGACCCCAGAACCCCAGACCCATGTCAGTCAGAAGGCTGCCGTGTTCACATCTCATCACTCAAGTTGATTTCACCAGAAAAAAATAAAATAAAAATTTTTGAAACTCATCACCAGCAGAGGAATGCCAATTTCTCCAGTACCCCACACCGCCCACCCCTGCCAAGAGAGAGTGTGACCCACAGGCTTCTGCACACGGCCGGGCCTGGCAGGGCATAATTGCGTCATGCCTCTCCTCCAGCCACCTTCAGGAACAGTCTGCCCCAGACGTGGACCCAGGGCAGAGCATCAGGGCATCCAGGCTGGTCCCATGTTTCTCCGGGAACCTCGGTGCTTCTAAGAGTCTCCAAGTCTGTTCAAGTGGGTGTTGGACCAGCGTCTGGTCCTGCCAGCTCAGAACCTGGGGCGCCCTCAATCCTGGGAAGGAGATGGGCAGTGCCCCCCAACCTCATCTGTGTCCACAGCGGCCTCAGCAAAGGGCCACAAGCTGGGGAGGGTGGAGTCTGCAGGCAGGAGGCCACGAGCCCAGAGTCAGGGCAGAACCTGCTGGGCAGTGGCCGTCTGCGTCCTGCTGCCGCTGGCGAGTCTCTCGAGGTGAACAGTCCCCTCTGGGGGAGGATGCTCAGCCAGGTGCATCCCTGGATCCCAAGACTGTTCTCCACTTGCTCTGCACCAGGACAGCCTCGTGGCCCCAGTAACTGGCCGCCACCCCAGCGGGGCTGGGATTCATCGCAAGTGGTCGATGCTGTAGCTTGTGGTTGATAAATGTTTTTAATACTGCCTCTGTGGAAATGTGTTTTGTTACGCACTCCCTTCTTTAAACCTTCATAGAGCAGCTCAGAAACGGCCAAAGCAGTGGTTTTGTGGCCAACAGAGGCACTACTGGTATTTACTCTATTTTCTCTTAAGTATTTGATGCTTGACTCAATCCTCAAGTGATAGAATGGAGAGATAAACAGATTAAAAGTGACAGTGAGTTACCTTCAGGCACCATCTGCCATTTCCTGAGCTCTTGGTTCCCACTTGCTGTTCTGTGGTCAGAGGTCTTGCCCAGAATTTCCCTCCCCTCTCCCAGGGCTCCGCCATGACTGCCGCCTGGAATGTCCTCCAGACTGTCCCCAGGGACCAGCCATTCAGCGCCCAGGTCCTGCCCCTAACTGCAGGCCCTTCTCAGGCCTCGACACCCGCCTTCCACAGCATCTGACCCTCTGCGCTTCTCACCTGTGGGTTCAGACTCTCAGCTGGCTTTCAGCTTCCAAGTCTCGATTCTGAACCTTCTGAAGCCTGACTTACCTCACTCCTGTGGGAGGAAGGCGACATAGCCCTAACAGCGTCCCTGCAGCAGTGAAGCCGCAGTGAGGTGTCAGCCTGCTTCTGGGGTGCCAGTCTGCCTTCCCCTTTCTTCTGTGCCCCCGAGGCCCCAACCACTCCCCCAGCTTTAACTTCCACGGCTCAGCCGAGCACAGTGTGTGTGTTTGGCCGAGACCAGCTCGGTTACGGGGATCGTGCGCTTCCCCGTGGGCCCTCACCCATGCGGTGTCAGTGTCCCAGCACAGTGACTCCAAGCAGCCAGGCCGCCCTCCTTTTGGGCCTCCCCCGGGCCAGCCCCCGCCCCACTCTGTGCTCTCCTCCCACCTGCAGCCCAAGTCACACTGCTCTGTGATCTGTGTGCCCCGTCTGACACTCAGGGCTCTTAAGTGTGTGCAGAGCCGAGCTGGGCTTCCCAGGTGGCACCCTAAGCATCCACCCACAAATCCAGGAGATGCAACAGACAAAATTTCAATCCCTGGGTTGGGAAGATTCCCCTGGAGGAGGGCATGGCAACCCACTCCAGTATTCTTGCCTGGAGAATCCCAGGGACAGTGGAACCTGGTGGGCTACAGTCCACGGGGTCGCAAGAAATTGAACACCAGTGAGCAACAAGAGACAAATTTATTCTAGGCAAATCTTGCAGGATAGAGCATCTACTGTGTGGAGCACTTACTGTTTCACCCTTACCTCTACTAACAATTGGCCTGCTGCCCTGGGAGGGTCAGGTTCATCTTCCTGGGGTCGCTGCAGGACGGCCGGGGTGGATCGGGGGTGGACTGCAGTCCAGACCTTCCTGCCCCCAGGACAGCGGGACCCCCCCCCAACCCCTGCCTGGTCCATACCTGCAGCTAAGGGCCCAGACAGACAAACTGTCAGTTGAGAAACAGACTGTGTAGAATGGTCACACTAAGGCCGCGCCATGGCCAGTGCTGCATGGGGCAGGACTCAGCCATAATTACTGCCTCCCCACCCTGCACTGGGTCCACCCTCCTCCTAACCTGCACTGAGTCCACACTCTCCTCCTCCCCCTGCTGCGTGTCCACGCTCTCCTCCTCCCCATGCTCTGTGTCCACTCTCTCCTCACCCTGCTCCATGTCCACGCTGTCCTCCTCCCCCTGCTCCATGTCCACACTCTCCTCCCCCTGCTCCGTGTCCACACTCTCCTCCCCGTGCTCCGTGTCCACACTCTCCTCCTCCCCCTGCTCCATGTCCACACTCTCCTCCCCCTGCTCCGTGTCCACGCTCTCCTCCTCCCCGTGCTCCGTGTCCACGCTCTCCTCCTCCCCCTTCTCCGTGTCCACGCTCTCCTCTTCCCCCTTCTCCGTGTCCACGCTCTCCTCCTCCCCCTGCTCTGTGTCCACGCTCTCCTTCTCTCCGTGCTCCGTGTGCATGCTCTCCTCCCCGTGCTCCGTGTCCATGCTGTCCTCCCCCCTTGCTCCGTATCCAGGCTCTCCTCCCCCTACTCCATGTCCACACTTTCCTGCTTCCACGCCTTCTCCCTCAGCCTCTGTGTGACTGTTTTTCCTCCACATGGCCCAGTTCAACTGGACTCCCTCTGTTAAGTCCTCTGTGGGGAATCTTGCTCCTTTGTTGAAACTCTGGCTCAGAAAGGCAACTTTAAAGCCAGCTCAGAGGCCCCATCCATCATCTTTGGACCTGCGCCTGTCTGCTCCTGAGTTAACTCTCTCCCAGCTCACCTGTCTGTGCTGACGACGAACTGCCTTCTCCCCATCTGCTCACAGGAGTGTGCATCCAAAATAGCTGCTTGTTTTCTTCCCTGACATTCACTTCCTCTTGTCTAAACACATGGGTTCTCATGGTTCACAGACTCAGAGCCCACCAGCGGTCAGGTCACATGCCCAGAAGAATCTGAAAAGTAGGAATTGAAAGTGATGACCGAAGGGAGAATCCTTGAACCCAGAGAACAGCTAGCCTGGGACAGTGGTCTGCAGGAAGGAATGACTTTGCGAGTTTTGCTCAGGTGGACGGAGTCAGTGGTGTCTGGCCAGCAGAAAGAGGGTTTTTCACGGTGAGGGTGTGGGGGTTCCGTGTTTCTTTGGGTTCAACGCCCTGTGTCGGGGTGTCTTGTCCGTTTTTCTCCTTTGTACACAAGGGGTTAACATGACCTTTGGAAATGACCCACCTTCCTTTTCCCCCGGTCGGCATCTTTTACTCTAATCACCGTGTCTAAACCCCCAGTTAAGATGGCCATGGCCATCTGCATGTGACCCAAGTCAGTGGCAGTGGGACTACCACCATCTGACAGCTGGGCGGGGGGCTGAGAGAACTTGGGGAGGGTTCCAGGCCTGGTTCTAGCTGGGATCTGCTGGTTACTGTGCAGACCAGGCTGTTACCTACGTCATGAGATGCTTAAGTTATCCTGAGCTGCCACTCGTGACCCTAAATGCTGTTAGTGAAGTGCCTTCTGCTTCATCCTTGGCTTCCTGTTCCTTTTCTTGCGTTTCTCTTAGGAAAGAGCCTGTTTGCTGTCTTTGCTTATTTCTCATCTTCCCGAGATGTCTGGTTACTTCCTGGGCCTGTCCCAGGCAGCAGCTGCTGTCCCTTTGGGTTGGGGACTTGTGCTTTGGAGGATGATAAGTCTTGGAGACTTCTGATGTGATCGTCCCTGGCACAGGCAGCAAGGGCTGTGTGTGGACGCCCCTGTTTTCTCAGAAAGTCTAAGGTTCCCGTGAGACTTCCTCAGGTGTCAGGGCTGCAGTTGTAAGCCCTCGATCTCCTGGGTGAGCGCACGGTTGTCCATGTCTCTGGCCACTCTTCCTCCCCAGACCGTCCCTGTTGTATCAGTCCCTCCATTAGCATGGTCTCCGGTTGAATTAGGCAGCTCCTTGGGGTCAGAGCCATGCACAGTTGTGTTTGGTAACCTAGAGGGCCTTCCTGGTGGAGGGGCTGTTATTCCATCTCACTCCTTCATTCCTAAGGATATGTCGTTAGCTGAGTGCTAAGAAAAGTTGTGAGGTTAATGGATAAATTGAAGGTCAGAACGCAGCATTAGCCAAATGCAATTTTCACCACAAAAACTCCAGGAAATATTAACTAATTAACATCCCTGTATAAGTCAGAAACAAACCTATCAACGTCATCAGGCCCCATATCACCAGGTGGCAGCGCCCAGGACCCGAGACAGCCAGCCTGTCCCAATGACAGGACAGCACAGGCCGCGACCTGCTGACAGCAGGGCTCTGAGTCTGAAATACGCTCCACTTCAGAATCCTAAAAGCATGTCCTCAACATGACTTGGCCACCAGGAAACACAGGCGGGAATCCTAAGGGCACGTCGGCCGTGACATGGACCAGGGCAATCATTTGCATCTGCTCAGAGCACCGGACACAGATGACCTCCGTCTTTGCCTGAGGACACGCTGCCCTGAGCGGCAGGTCAGGAGCACTGACTGCGCTGGGGCTAAACCCGGAGGCCCGCGACCGGGGGTGAATGGGAACCTGGGTTGTGGGGGCTGGCTCCGGGACAGGAGGGGGATGAGCAGCTGACTTTCCCTGCGGGCTGATCCCTGTGAGACAGGCGTGGTCACCGCTGCAACACGGAAGCCACGGGCTCAGTCTCCTCCTCTGTGTGGTCCTGGCGGGTCGTCAGTCCCTGTCTCCTTAGGGCAGAGGGCTTGGCTGGCCCCGCCCTGGAGAAAATAGTGGACTTTGGGCCGCATCCGCAGGTCCAGCTGGCTGTTGGTTTTGCGGTATTTCTGCTCCACCTGGCTTGGTGGTGAAGTAGCAGGAGCAGCCAGGAGATGTGTGTGGGAGGCTTTCCCCGGAGGGACAGGCTGGGCTGCCTTTGTCATGCAGGATGTATTTTGGCATCTCAGTTGCGCTTGTAAACTGGGTGGTGCTCTGTGACTATGTAAAGAAATAAGAGCCCCAGACCGTTGCTAATTGTGGGTGTGTTAATCTGTTCAGTCCTCATGTGAGCCTGGGCGGCTGTGTGCTTACCCCCTCGGTGCCCAGGGAGGCCCTGGCTTCCCAGTACGCCTTGCAGCCCAGCCCGTAATCTCTGCGCCAAGTAACGACTGCACACAGTCTCCCTGTCCACCTCCTCATTTTGATGATTCGAGGACCGCCGTGTGGACAGTGAAGGTTTCTGGGTCTTCAGAGGCGGGGTTTGGCTTCTGTGCTGTTCAGAGCCCCCACACAGCTTCAGGGAGGTGGTCCCTGCACTCTCCTGAAAGGGAGCGAGAGGGTGGGGACGGTCCGGGGCCAACCCAGGTTTCCTCCCGTTTTGTTCAGCATCACGCCATCCACAGCATGCTAGTCACAGCATGGGCTTGTACACACACATGTTTTCTTTAAAACAACTTAAACCAAGAAAGAGTTGATGTGAGCAAATACACAGATGGCTGATCCTTGGTGGCCCAGTGGGCCATTTATAAGTGATTTACCTAATCGGATAGTCAGTGCTGACAAAATAAGAGAACAATGGGAGTGAAAAAGAGTCACATGGGTGTTCAGAAAACCTCTGGGAGTGGGTTCACGTGCTTCCTGTGTGGTCACCATGTGGGGCTGTGACCGGCCAGCCCCAGCATCCCTGGCCTGAGCTGGGAAGAGGACACTTTGTTTCTGGTGGCAAAGCCATTAACAGAAAAATCTCAGGAGGAAAAGTCAGAGTTGGATGACAGCTTGTTGGATTTTATGGTCTAAGGCTCTAAAGTCTGGGAAAATGGATTCCTCGACCAGCCCGGAAATTAGACTCCTGGGCCCTTGTGCTGAGCCTCCACTGGACTCCAGCCCTGTCCTCCCTGACGGCTGTCTCAGACCTGTGTTATTGCTCTGGTCCAGCCAGAACACAACTCATGAGTTCCAGAATCTGACGTTTCTGACATAGAGGAGAAACCTGAGTGGTGACTCTTTAAGATGAGATTGAGCTGAAATGAGCTCCATAGAACAGTACTGCCCGAAACACTGGAAAAGAAGGGAAATCTAGACCTGGTGGCAGGTTCTGTCCCTGGGATCCCAGTGCCCCCAGCTGTCCTTCATGCAGCTTTAATTCTCTATCATTGGTGACAGCCCAGAATCAGACCCAGAAACTCAAGGGGTTCAAGATTGACTTGAAAGCACCTGGGTCCTTCCTGCCTCCTTCAGCCGCTGCAGCTAACAGAGACCCCAGCGGAAGGCCAGGCACCTGTCCAAATGGCTGCACCATCTGAGAGAAAAGTATTCACTCTGTTAGTACAGAAATTAAACATTCTTGACTGCCGAAGAATTGATGCTTTCCAATGTGTGGCACAAAGCGTTAGACATGACTGAGGGGCTGAACAACTGACCATAAATATATGAGGAATGGGGGTGGCGATAGGTCATGATGTGGTTTCTGAGATAGCTTCAGTCCCTCTCAAGCTGAGTCCACAGACTGTATCTCCTGGACACTGACCTGTCCCCATAGTGAGTCACCACACCTTCCTCCCTGACTTTTCCGCTCTTCTTCTCACTAACATCTGCCCTGTTGGAACTCTGTTTTGTCGCTCTGGCTACCATGTCAATGAGGAAGCATTGTTTTAAATTTTGATGGGAATGAATAAACTGAGGGTGAAACTTGTCCACCAATACCAGTCATTTCTATGGCCTCTCTCACGGAGCCAAAGAGAACCGTGTGGACGCTGAGTTTACCTTGACAGGAGGCTTCAGAAATGAGCTCGGAAATTGGGATGATTTTAATGCAGCTGCCCTGTCACTTTTCTGTTTTAAAAAATGTATTTATTTTCCTCCTTTTCCCTCATCTTGCCAGGTAGTTATGATAAGCTTCTTAAGTGTAATTTAGGTGGGGTTGGAGAGCCAGACCCACTCTGCACTGTAAACTCACTTAATGAGTTGCAGGCTTTGCCTGGCTTTGCCACCTTTGCGCTCAGGCAGGACTCAGCTCCCATTCACGGGGTTGAAAGCAGCCGCGCTTCTTCCAAGTTCATGGGAACCTGCTTAGGATGGACCGGCCGCTAGGGCCCTTGTGGGCAAGAGAGGAGGAGTACGGACTTCAGGAACGTGTTCTAGGAATAGACGTTCTCGCAGTGGAGATGATGCTGAGACGTGGGCAGGGGGCCGGGGCTGGGGGAAGGAGGGGGCGTTTCTATGGAGACATCAAGGGTGAAGACGTGTCAGTGCCCAATGCCCCGTGGAGGGCTCCGTGCGCCGGGACGCTGGTGGAAGGCAGCCGAGCTGGGCATGCACTCGGAACCACGTGGGGACTCCACTCAGGCGGGGTGGCATCCGGCTGCTGTGGCTTAGGAAAGACAGCCGCCCCATCAAGTAGATGGTGTCCATCGTGTGTCCACAGCTTGGGGAGTGGTCCTCCCTGAGAGGGGGGATCCGGGAGCTCTGCTTCGCGTCCCCAGGCAAGCTGAGGCCATGACTAGCTGTGCCGTGTCCCCAGGAACGGCCCGCGCCCCTCAACTCCCAGGCCCCGCCCAGCCAGTCGGCCCCCTCCCTCGCTTCTGCCTCATCGGCTCTGAGCTGGCGAGGCTCTCCTGCCAAGCGCGGTGGCGTTGCCAGGGCTCTCATTATAGAAACACAAATGGCTCGAGGCGGATTCACTGCCAGTGAACCAGGAGGTTGAGAGCCGCGCACTTGGGTCACAAACACGCATTAAAATGCGGAGATGCATGCGTTTCTGCAGCTGCGAACCTCCTGAAGCAGATGGGGAAACTGGCGTCCAGCTCGCCGCGCCCCACCGTGACCCGCGAGACCAGCGTTTCCTGAAACCATACGGGGGCAGCCAGCTGCCAGGCACGGCCGCCGCTGGGCAGGTTTTAGGTCAAGGACCACACGATTTGTTAAAGCGGGATCAATCTGGAATCCAAGGGCTTTAAAAATAAACTGCAGTCCAGGTGCTACCGTGAAGCTTTGTATGTTATTTGGTTTCCTGGGAGTAAACTTGAGGTGAAGAGAGATGCCCTGGATGTGATTTGTTGATGCAAAGTAACCGGGTTCATCTGTCATTTCCTAACAAATATGATGCTTTTATTAATATCCAAAGGGGAATAAATGAATAACTGCAGCCCTGGGGTGTAGATCAAAATGCAGTTTTATGGCCGAGGGGCCCTGGAAGTGGGTATTCAAAAAGATTCAGGAGCCGAAACAGCCAACCACAAATCAAATTTCCAAGGTTTCTTTCAGAAAGTAAGAATCTACATAACATTTTGGCTATGAAATATTTTAATATGTGGACTTCATAATGAATTCTGTATGTAATTGAGCTTATTCCAGTCTGTGTAAGAACTGAATATATTACATTTTAACTGCAGGATGACTGGAGTTAAAAGTGTATCTGTAAGTGAGCTGCTCTAAGAAGTCGCTGTCCTCGCCCACAAAACCACACAGATGGGGCTCGTCCTCACAGAGCCCGTTCCTGCCTGCCCTCTGGGCCCTGCGGGCGCTGTTTCCTGCAGCTTTCCTGCCAGACTGCAGGCCTGACTCAGAGTCACAGCGCCCAGCCATGGGTGTCAACAGGCAGCTGTTGGGTGCACACGAGTGGGGTTTCAGGGGCCGAGAGTGGGCAGGTGCAGGACAATGTCTTTCACACAAGGCGGGGAGAGGACGCAGAGGCTGGGACACCCCTCGGTCATCCCCCTCAAGTCCCCTCCCGGAACGGGCTAGGTTCAGTGACAAGTCAAGTCGCCCAGTCGTGTCCAACTCTTTGCGAGCCCCTGAACTATAGCCCACCAGGATCTTCCGTCCACAGGATTCTCCAGGCAAGAGTACTGGAGTGGGTTGCCATTTCCTTCTCCAGGGGATCTTCCCAACCCAGGGATTGAACCCAGGTCTCCCGCACTGTAGGCAGACTCTTTACCATCTGAGCCACCAGGGAAGTCAGTGACACAGCAACTGTGAAAATACTATCTTTTACATTGTATCTTTTTTCCCTTTTCTTTTTTTAATTGAAGTATAGTTGATTTATCATGTGTTAATTTCAGGTGTTTATCAAGTGATTTAGTTACACACACACACACACATCATTACTTTTCAGAGTCTTTTCCATTATCATTTATTACGAGATATTGAATATTGTTCCCTGTGCTGTACAGTAGGTCCTTGCTGTTAAACGATGCCTTTTGAAAGAAATTATTCGTCGGGCAAACCCATGCTGAGGCAGGTCCAGCCACACAGTGCCCTTCAGGGCCCCCAGCACGGCCGCAGCGGAGCTGGTGGACAGCTCAGGCCCTCTTCCCCCACCGTGATCGCAGGGGAAGCCCTCCGCATGGTGGGGTCCACAGGGGCCCCATCCCTCTGGGCGTGGATCGTGCCCAGGCACAGAGGCAGAGCTCAGGAAGACTGACTGAGCCCATGTGCCCTTCAGTAGGAGTGACTTTAGCACTGTGTTTTCTGAGCCCAGATTTTGATGCAGGAAAAGGAGCGTCTTTAACAAGTAACCCGGAAAAGAGAGGGGACAGGTGACCCCCAGGAAAGACAGTGAAAGTAACAATACCGAAGACATGTGCAGTCCCCATCACCTTCCCAAGACGGGTCCTAACCCGCCTCCCCCATGCCCGCAGGGGCTGCAGCGGTTCATTCCCACTTGGAGCAGGAAAGTAGACAAACTTGGGAGCCAGCCCATCTAATTCCAATAAAGAAGAAAACAGATGTTGGCTCTACTGGAGTCTGTGGAACACCGAGTACTTTCATCATCTCTTTTGTATTCATAAAGCACATGCAGGATGGCTGAAGAAAATCTGGAAAGTACAAAAAGTTTAAAGAGGAAAACAAAATGTGGCTGTAATTCCTCCAGTTGGAGGCAGTCGCTCTTGGCATCCTGGTAAATGGCCCCCAGTCTTTTTTTTTTCCAAGTGGAAGAGAATCATAAAACACTCAGAGTTGGCTCTTGGCTATCTCGATGTAGCATTGCATCGGGAATTTCTGAAACGGCTAAAAGCTCTCTAACATTGCATGCTGTGATTGTTCCGTAATTTATTTAACCATTCTGCTTTAATTGGATATTTGAAAAATCAAGGCTTGCCAATTTTTTTTAAAGGGGAAAAAAACGGAGCATCACTACTTTACCCTTGAGTCGTCTGCACAAAATCCAGGAAGAGATGCAGGATCGATGGGTCACTGGCACTCTCATTAACCCTGGCTCCTGAAAGCCCTTACACTTGAGTGAACGTCAACCCTCTGGAAGGAACTGGGAGATGTGGGAAATTCATCAAGTGTAGAAAATTGAGGTGATATATCACATAAAGAATTTGGAGTGCTTAAACATTAACACTGTGGTCTTTCATAACGTTAGAGTGCCTGAAAAACTCCTCTCCAGAAAGCAGGAGATATCACCGGCAGGTAGGGGAGGGTTTTCCTCTTCACCCAAAACCTCCCGGAAGAGTGTTCATATTCTTCTCAAAGCCCCCAGGGCACTTATTTAACAAATAAAGATACAGGATGCCCTGGTGAGTTTGAATTTCAGACACACAAAAAATTCTGTTTGAGATCTCCTGAAAAGTTACTGTTTTCTTTCCTGAAATTCAAAGTGTCTGGGTGTCCTTGGCTGCCATACCCAGGGACTTCTGATACACCGGTGGAAAACCACCCTTCAGAGACAGAAGTCCTGTGGTTTCTGCTCATTCATGCCCAGCTCGGAGATGGTTGCCAAGTCAGGGGCAGGCAGGGGCAGCTCAGTTGTGCAGGGAAGCTTTTTCTAATCTTTGTAAACTGCTCACGTTTTACAACTGTCTTTAAAACTATTTTTCCAGTTTAAATGTGGTGAACATGTCTTCAAGCAAACTTAGGTGTAAAACCATATTAAATACAGAAGGTGATACAAAGGATTTGACACTACATTCATTTGGAATTTAGATTTCAAACATATTATATAAAATATAATTAATGCCACTTTTGAAGTGAGTTATGTTCACATTTAAGGACAGACAGATAAGTTTCACCCTGAAGCTTTCTCTTTTACCTAAGAAAGTCTTCTTTTTACTTCAGCATTTTTTTTGTCTTTCTTATGAGTCCAGAGAAATTCAACGTAAAGCACGTGCGCCCTCAGTCATCTGTGAATTCCTGTGGAAGATGATTTTGTGATTTGTTCAAATGCGTAATGAGGGCCTGGAAGCCTTCTAACCAGGGAAGCAGCTCCCCAGTGGCGACCAGGGGTGTGAACGCTGACATCCCCACAGGGGCTTCAGGAGTTCCTGCCTTGGGAGACCCCCATCCTCGCCCATATCCCTGGGGCTGCCTCTCATGACCTGAATTTGCTCTCACCTGATTTAAGTGGCATTTAACTCTGAGTGAAATTTCTGCAGACTTCAGGACAGCATCTTCTGAGAGTTGATCCTTGGTCCAAAGTAAAATTATGAGCATTTTTGTGGGTTTCAAAGAAAAGCCGTCCATAGCGGTCCTGCTGGGCCGGATGCAGGCGCAGCTGTGACTGCAGTGGAGGGGGAGGGATGGGGAGCTCATCAGTGTCATTGTCCTCGTGAGCAGAGATGGTCCCGAATCTGTGCGGCTGCAGTCCTCTCATTAAGGGGGCGGCTGAGATGAAGCCTGGAGTGTGCTTTCTGCAGAAGCACACTTCACAGAGGGCAGGCTTTGTGGGTGCTCCTTCAGCGAGCTGAACTCACCCAGCATCTCCTGGTGCATCCAGAGGTAGCCGCCACGTGTCATGCCTGGAGACGTGGTCACGCCCCCTGAGGTCATCACCCTGACTCCGCAGCTCCATGTCCATCAGGAGGATGCGTGGTCAGGAGACATTTCCAGCAGCAGAACCCTTGTCCTGACCCTACTCTCCCCCATCTCCATCTTTAAATAGACAAACAGTAGGGAGGGATCCTGGAGGGGCGGAACCGAGAAGTCCTCGCTGGCCTTGCGGCCTCACTCGGCTCAGCAGCCGTGCGGGAGGTCGGCAGGTGTCCACTGGGGAAAAGCGCACAGCCTGAGAGCCATGAGGTCAGGGTCATTACCAAGGACTGTGGCCGGGACCACAGCCTCCCACCAGCTCGAGGAACCACTTCCAAGAGCTGGGGGTCTGGCCAGCATATGTGCGACCCTGGCAAAGGGTCAGTGTGGCCAAGCCCACACCAGGTGGAGGCTTTCCTGGTCACAGGAGCGGATGTCTTATTTGATGGTTTTAGTGCTTTTCTAAGAAGGGGTGAGGCAAGAATTTGGGTTTTAAAGTCTCCTAAAAGTATCTGTCTGAAGGCCTGTTAATGAGTTTTCCTGGAGCACACAGCACCTCCTCCCTGAACCCCTTTCAGGGGGTACTGAAGGCCAGCGGTGCAGGGGCTTGCGGCTCAGTCCTCGTGGAGCCTGATGGCCAGTGACCTTGTGTAACTGGCAGAGGCTCTGAGCCGGGCCAGGGGTGTGAGTGAACTCAGTGTGGGGTGGATCAGGTGAAGCAAGGACAAGTGGGTGGAGCACAGGTGGGCTGAGCCAGGCTTGGCTGAAGAGGGGCCCCATCCCAGGGAGGACCAGGGACAGGTGGGTGTGATGAGGGTCTGGGGTCCCCAGTCAGACTTGGAACCTGAATTTAATCGCGAAACTTCAAGTGCTGCTGCCCTCAGCTCACGTGCCATGTCCCAGCCACAATGGGAGGTGGGTGTGGTTCTCCCCAGGATGCCCTGCTGCGGGGGAGGGGGGGGCATGTGTCACAGCCGCTTTGGGGCTCTGCAGGGGAGGTGAGGGCAGCAAGAGAAGGGGGAGCAGACACCCCACCACAGCGCCTCTTACCCCGGGGCTCCCAGGCTGCCCACAGCACCCTTCCTCGTCCTGGGAATTCTGTGCAGACTGCATTTGAAAACACCTCTCAGACCCTCGATTCTGCAGGGACTGCGGGGGAGTCACACTGCAGTCAGGGCGGTAGCTTGGTAACCCCATCTGCTGGGAAGCGCAGCGGCCCAGCGGTCCTGGGCCATCCTGACTTACCGAGACTGGAAGGACAGCTGCGCCTCACAGTCACGTCCAGGGATCACACCCGGGGGTGGGTGGTGGTGACTGGTGGACGCACACGGGGTGGGGGGCCCACCGTGCTGGACGCCTGGCGGCGGCAGGGACAGCACCACACGCGTGGAGCTCGGGCAAGGACCCGGGCCGGGAGCAGGCCTTCTCCCCTCCCTGTGTCCCCGGTGACGCCACCCCCTCGCTGGTCCTCGGTCCTCACTGCAGCGCTGATGCCCTGACACCTGGAGCACATGTGTAAGGCCTAACCCCTGATCCCTCAGGAGGGGCTCCAGAGGGAGGGAGGGGAGGGGAGGGCCCACCCCACCCCACCCCACCCCACCCCACCCCACCCCACCCCGTGCCCACCCCGCCCCCGCCCTCTGGCCCCCTGCGCACGGGCTACATGGTGCCCCAGTCAGGGCTCTGGGCTGGCCTGAGTGTCGAGAACGCGGGGCCTGAGCTGAGGGGACAAAGCCAGCGGTGAGGCAGGGCTGGACCGCTGATGACGCCAACGCGGCTCTGAGGCCAGGCCCTAGAGCCAGAAGCAGAGGCGTCGAGGATGTTTGCCCTCGGCCTGTGCTCCGCATGTGCGGCCGGAGGGTTTTCCCGAGGCTCCCTTCACCGTGACTGGAGCAGGGACGAGCCACTGGTCACATCCGCGTCACGACCCAGGGCTGACCTTTGCACACCGCGGGTCGTTCCTCATCCTCCAGTGATGAGCCCTACCTGCCCTGGTGGGAGCCCGGGGGTGGTTGGTACATGCTGGGCGCTGTCTGTCCGTCCACATCCGCTGGGCGTTTTGTCATTGTGTGATGTCAGCTCATAGTTCAAGTTCATACTGTGAAAACTCGTCCCTTTGTTTCTGTGCTTGTGTGTGTTGAAGGAGAACAAATGGGATCTGAATCTAAGGTTCCTTGTTTCAGTTTATTCTCCTTTATTCTATGTGACCCACCTCATGTAGAAGGTTTTCAAGTTAATAACACTGACCACGTGAACGTGGTCTCCATGGCAACTGTATTTAATTAGCACTCCACATCCTATTGCATTATGCTTCTAAACAAATGAAATGTGGCATCTTCAGTTTCATATTATCCTTAATGTGGTCACCTGACCAGCCAGCTTTGTCATTGATGGCTTATTAGCAGGAAAACAGGACTTCAGATGTGCAGAAAGTCCTCCTAGCCATTACAAATGGGGCATACTGAATTATGTGAAGTATTTCAAATTAGCTCTCTTGCAAAGTACTTACCCCAATCCAGACAGATATTTATGAGACATGTAGAAACGTATAAGGCTTGTACTTTAAAAGCAGTGCCTGGGAGACCCCATAAGATGAAAGACCACCATGATTAACCCGAGACTCGTGTGAGCACCTTTCACAGCCAGACCTCCCACTTTCTCCTTTAGCGTCCTATATACTCACTGCGAGTGGATGCTGCCTCTTTGCTGGTTTGAAGATGGTGAAAATGTCACTGAGGTGATCATAGTGTCCTGAAACAAAGCCTCCTTTGACTGTAATGTATAACTGTGTTCAGGATTGATAGAAGGATGTAATTACCAGAGTGTTGGACACCCGCATGAACGCAGGTCTGAATATGTAATTCTATTGAGAGTCATACTTGCAGAAATACGGGCCCAAATGATGGTACATATATGAACCTTACCTGAAGGACCCCATCTCTGGCTGTCTGTACCCACTCCCCCTGGCGTGGGGCAGATGTCCCTGGGCCGCCCAGCAGCTCACAAGGAGCCCAGAGCAGCCAGCAGATGGAGGCACCCAGCTCACTGAGCGAGCCCAGTTCAGACAGCCACTGGCATCTCTGGGTCCAGCTCCCTGGATCCAGCCGGACAAACAGCCAGGGCTTTCAGTTCCTTGGCTTCGCTGTCCATCTGGGAAGGGAGGGCCAGGGAGAGATGACCCCTGAGGCCTTGTATATCACATGCTAAGATGCAGCGTCCATTTCTACACTGACCACAGAGCTGACAGCGGAAAATCAATGCCAGGACCTGGGATGTTCTCCCAACAGAAGGAAATGAAATATGGACAAAAGTGACCTAAGATGAACTAGTATTCACAAGAGAACAGTGACTGCAGGCGTCCAGTGTGGCAGAATAGGCCATGGGTAATACCAGGCTTCCAGACGACAGAGGCGCCTCCTCAGGGCTGTGCGGGGCTCACCAGGGCTCACCGGCCCATGTGGGCCGGGCAGCTGGGTTTGCAGAATCCTGTCCACAGGCAAAGAACCTGCAGGAAGCTGGGGTACAGCCGAGACCCCTTGCACGGCCTCCAGAGCAGGCGCCTCCATGGGGCAGACGCGCACCTGCCACCATGGGGCTGTCATCAGAAAAGCGCCGGCTCCTGCACGTTCGGCCCCTGACGCCAGCGCGGGTCAGGGGCGTCTGCATGGGTGGGGAAGCACGTCCTGTGCTGAGAGTCTGCGGGGGGGGAGCGTGGAGCTGCACTGAACTGTGACTGTCTCTCTCTTTGCAGAGGAGGAGGGCGCGGACCTGGCCCAGCCGGGCATCAGCTTCCCGGGGCCAGCCGAGGACGACCCAGGTAGAGTACCCTGCGCTGGGCACTGCTCGGGACGCCAGCACCCTGCCCACAAAGGGCTTCACATGTAGTTACCCTCAGGACTCCTGGTCAGAACCGAGTAGACGTGGTGAGATCTTTTCCTAAATAGCAGTTTGTGAACACCGTGGACACTCTAGGTGAAAACACACTTGCTCCAGATCATCACGGATGAATTACTAAATAGTTATTACTGTTAATTATTAAGGCCTCAGTAACATAATTGAGACATGTCTACATGTGTAGAATGAGACCCCTCTCCTTTCCTCCTCCTTCACTAAAACCCTCAGTCAATCAGAGGGAGGGAAAAGCTGTTTTATTTGCAGTTTTTTCAGGTAACTGTTACTTGACATTAAACAGCTGAATTCTCCAGGCGAGGCCAGCTCCACTGTGGTTTGGATGCTGAGTGCAATTATGTGCTTGCTTCCAAATTACTGTCATACTCTATTTTCCCCAGTGCTCATTAAAATCACGTGCAAATTTTATTTTTATGCGCATGGACACAGTGAAGCTGGAGCCAGACTCGGCCATCACCATTTGACATGGAGTCAGGCTTACATAAAACGGGGCAAGTGCTCCTGCTGGAAATGAGGAGTGTTGGATAATTTCAGCGTCAAACGGTTGAGTGGCATCCACATGAAACTTAGCTGAGAATACATGCCCTCTCCACAGCCCAGGGCTCCTGGCCGCCCACCTAACGAGGTTATTCACATGAAGGACTTGCAGCTGCCTCCTCGGCTTCTCACGTCCGTCTGCCGTGGCTGCACTGAGGCCAGCTTCTGCATCATAAGTCTGCTTTCTGTTTAAATTTGAATTTTTCTTAATTTGTATCCGATCTTTAGCCAGTGATATGTTTCTTATTGATTAGCTTCAAGAATATTGAAATCATAGGAGTTCTTTTATGTATAGCTGTGTTTTCTTTAAAAGGAAATTAGAACCAGAAAAAGCTTGCTTTTCAGTGTAAAATTGTGAAACCAGGGGCAGTCCTAAAGGAATGACAGTATGTTACCGGCTATGATTGAACTAGAAATTGATTTCCAACTGGCCAGTTTAACCAAGCCTTTCTCTATCCGGAAATTGGCCAATGCAATTATTTATTGTAAAAACTCTTTCTCAGAAGGAGTTCTGGCTGTGTTGTTGGAATGAATCCGCATACGGTGGCTTTGGTTTCACTCTGTGAAGCTTCTGGATAAAAGGGTGACTCATGGGCCGTCTGTCTCCTTAGACATTGACGGTAACTCACCTGCGTTTGTCCTGGGTCTGAGACGGCTCAGCATCAGGACCGTGTCTGTGGCACCCGCCCTTTTCTACAGCAGGACTTGGCGCCCTGAGGCTACATCTCCACGTCCTGGCGCCGGGGCTGCGTCCACCCAGGAGCTGACCTTCTGGGCGGGCGTGCGGTGCGTGGGGTGCTGTGTCCCCTGGGCCAGCCCAGCCCGAGCACGGGGGTCTGGCTTTCATTGTTGGGGAGAAGCCACCGCACTGTTAGGGGCAGAAGGTGCTTAGTGGGCCATCTCTGCAGTCTGGATGTGAGGGGAGGGTTGGCGCCTCCAGTGAGCGGAACAGGCATGCTTAGAAGGACTTGGGGAGAGACCAGCCGGAGGACTGCGGACTTGGCCACAGAGTCACTCTGGGAATGATGCCCCGTCCCCACGCGTGGTCACCACGGAGGCCCCACTAGCCGTCGGGCAACGCAGGAGAGAGCCACGTGGCCGCTGGACCACCCGTGGCTCTGGGCAGCGGTGTGCCCACAGGAGTGGGGCCCAGGGGTCTCGAGCAGCCCGCCCGCCAAAACCCGAGCGCGCGACCCGCCTCTCGCAGTCAGCATCACCTGGGGGCATGTGGGCACCGGTTTCCCATGGCTTGTTGTCTGTAAGCAGCCCCTAGTGACTCCATCTCATGCCTCAGGTCAGGGACACGGCGTAGCAGAGAGAGTGTGCAACCATCATTTATAGAAGGTTCCTGAAAGGAAAGGAGGAAGGAACAGAGGGAGAAAGGAAGGTGAGAAGGTCTGAGTTATGTTCCCAGTGTTGCTACAGTAAGTAACTGGGAGCAGACCTCGTCATTTTAGACATATTCCAAACAAACTGAGTTTTCCAGTTTCCTCATCTCTAAATCAAGAGGGTGAAAATGGACAAGTTTTTAAAGGTTCTTCTGAGCCTCTGATTCTACCATGTTGCATTAAAATTTAAAACACTTCATAATGATGTGAACACTGTTGCAGTGAAATGAGTCACCACCATTTACAAAACTCAGAGAGACATTTTACTGCCTGGTCGAGGTTAAAGGTATGGAACAGTGGAGGGACTCTGCCTCTGGTCCCATCCAAGATACTGCTTGTTTTTCTTAACTGGCCTCAATTTCAAAAGCGCCAAGGAAAGGTGTATGACATTCACTGAAAACCCTTAAATTTTCTTTAGTGACAGATGAGTGAAGTCTTCTTTTTGGAGATGAGACCCACACTCCTTGCCTTTAGCCATTTCACGGCTCAGACGTTCTCTCTGAAGGGTGTTGTGTGTGAAAAGTAACTTTATGATGGGCAAAATGGCCATGAAAGAGAGGAAGATGAAGGTTTCTATGAAATTAATCTGAAGTCAGTGATAAAAGCGCATTAATGCCACATATTCAAAGTGACTACAAGGGAAGAGAAAACCCACTTTTTCCAGAAGAAGCATTTCGAGAAAAGGCTCTCAGATGCAGTGAAATTAAATTGCCTGCCAGTGATTTTTGTGACATTGGCTCAGTTATAGGAGATGTGATTTCTAATAATGGCTTTTCTTCATTCCCATGAATGCTATTTTTAAGTCGGTTGTGATGAGTTGGTGATTTATAAGTATTTATGAGGACTGTTCTGTTGAACCAAATTTTGCACCAACAAGTCAATTACAAACTGAAATGAAAAAAAAAGGTGGACGAAATGATCAATCAAAGAATGTTAGGCAGATATTATGTGAGACAAAACACAGAGAAAACGGACATACTGTGCAACTTTAAAAACACCTGAATATAAAATAATAGCTGCCAATACCTAAAGCCTTCTTCAGGATGGGTGCAGGTTGTGAAAATATTTTAATAAAGGACATTACGTGGCATTGTTAAGGTCTGCACACCATGTAACTGTGTGACTGTCTTATAGTAATCTGATACATAACTCATTTCAAAAGAACTGCCCTTTTAGAACTCCTTTTTGCATCCTTTTATAATAACCCCTTGCTGTACGTATAGAGGTGTAACTCTGCAACTTGAGTAGCATCCACACTTAATTCCTTCAGGTAAATTTCTAGAAGTTTCTAGAAACAGTGGACATGGTGCCTCGCCACATTGTGTCTGGACGGTGACATGGCATCCACTTACTGCATCCTTCCGTCTTGCCCCTGTCCACTGCAGAACCCCCAAGGGGATCCCCACACCCCAGAGAATGTGACATCCATCCGGGGTCCCTGTCACAAGCTGCAGAAAAGGAAAGGTCACATGCCAGTGGGTAAGAGGACAGTCCAAAACTTAATTTCTGCACAAATCAAAACCAATCAAAGCTTGTTTCTGTGAAATCAGGAGGCTGCGTTCTTCATCTGCACTCGTGGAGTGTGCACCCAAGCTCTGCCCCAAGCATCAGTGGTTAACTTACCTGGTTCCGAGCCTGGATGCTGCAAGGTGAATTACGGCACCTTCTGCTGGCCGATTCCCTTCTTGAACAATAAATCTATCGATTCATTCCCACCTCTGAGACTGCGTGTGTGGCTTTGTCTTACTCCATTACAGCTGCTGTTAAAAAAAAAAAAAGTGCCACAGACTGGGGGCTTGTAAAAAGCAGGCATCTATTTCTCCAGCTCTGGAGACCGGAGGCCAGGGCAGAGGCGGGATAGGTGAGGACCTGCTTGCTGGCTCACGGAAGGCTCTGCTCACTGGTCCTCCCATGGAGGTGGGGCTGGGGCTCCCCGGGGTCTCTGCTGTCAGGCATTGGTCCTCCCACCCCTGTGACCTCATCACCTCCCGAAGGCCCCCCTCCTGACACCACGACTTTGGAGTTTAAGGGAACAGCAGACTTCCTTCTTTCACACAGCGGTCGCTCGGGATTTTGTGCCCTGAAGAGCGTGCCACCACGCACGGCCGGTGGGATGCCTGACTCTGCAGCCCCCACGTGGCCGAGGAGGAGTCGGAAAGAAGCCAGTGTCTCACCACTGTGTGTACCAGAGAAACGAACTCAGTCCTGCAAGGGGCACTGATGGCATTCTCTGAAACGCTGCAGACCCGGGGCCAGAGAGCCTGCTGAGGAAGGCGGCTTCCGTCACCGTCTCAGGGACAAGCCCGTTTCCAGACACGGAGGAGCCACAAGGCCATTCCTGCCGCCAAACCCCTGAGAGCCAAGGGGCCGAGGGGCCCGTGCCTTGGGACAGGCCCCTTTCCAGGGCTCGGGGCTGCAGACAGAGAGGGCTGCGTGGGCACCGGGTTGCCCCTGAACTTGGAAGACAGGCCCCAGCTCCCTGACAGAGGTCTGGCTTCCTCAGAGTTATTCTAGAAATCAACCTCCATGGCTTCTAACGTCATCTGCAAACACTGAAAGCGGGGATTCCAAGACTGCTTTTTGATCTTGAGGATTGGAGTGTATGTAAGGGTTTGCCTCTTCAACCTCCTGTGACTCAGAAGTACACATCCGTTCAGACCCGAGTCAGAAGTCACCCGGATGTGTGTCTGTCTTGTCACGTGGACAGATGCTTAGGTAGAAATAGGGCAGCGTTCTGATCTGTTTGGGGATCGCCCCTGTGAAGACTGGCGTCTGGACGTAGAGAGTGAGTGTAAGTGAGCGGTCAGCTGGCAGGGGTGAGGCCAGGCTTCTGGAGGAGCTCTATAGTTTGTGACAATGAGAAAGAGCAAATGCATGGGCTGTGAGAAGTTTCAGCGGTCGTCACACCCCATCTTTACTATTGGCATCAAGAGTGAGACTGTCGCTGTTGTGTGTGCTCAGTCACTCAGTCCTGTCCTACTATTTTGTTGTAATTGTTGCTTAGTCACAGCATCCTCAGGACACCTGTGCGGGACTGAAGCCCACAGAGGTCAGTGATTGTCCCAGTTCAGTTCAGTTCAGTTCAGTCGCTCAGTCGTGTCCAGCTCTTTGCGACCCCATGAATTGCGGCATGCCAGGCCTCCCTGTCCATCACCAACTCCCGGACTTTACTCAAACCCATGTCCATCAAGTCGGTGATGCCATCCAAGCATCTCATCCTCTGTCGTCCCCTTCCCCTCCTGCCCCCAATCCCTCCTAGCATCAGGGTCTTTTCCAATGAGACAACTTTTCACATGAGGTGCCCAAAGTACTGGAGTTTCAGCTTCAGCATCAGTCCTTCCAATGAACACCCAGGACTGATCTCCTTTAGGATGGACTGGTTGGACCTCCTTGCAGTCCAAGGGACTCTCAAGAGTCTTCTCCAACACCATATGTTCAAAAGCATCAATTTTTCAGCTCTCAGCTTTCTTCACAGTCCAACTCTCACATCCGTACATGACCACTGGAAAAACCATAGCCTTGACCAGATGGACCTTTGTTGGCAAACTACTGTCTCTGCTTTTTAATATGCTATCTAGGTTGGTCATAACTTTCCTTCCAAGGAGTAAGCCTCTTTTAATTTCATGGCTGCAGTCACCATCTACAGTGAATTTGGAGCCCCAAAAAATAAAGCCTGGCACTGTTTCCACTGTCTCCCCATCTATTTCCCATGAAGTAATGGGACCGGATACCATGATCTTAGTTTTCTGAATGTTGAGCTTTAAACCAACTTTTTCACTATCCTCTTTCACTTTCATCAGGAGGCTTTTTAGTTCCTCTTCACTTTCTGCCATAAGGGTGGTGTCATCTGCATATCTGAGGTTATTGATATTTCTCCTGGCAATCTTGATTCCAGCTTGTGCTTCCTCCAGCCCAGCGTTTCTCATGAGGTACTCTGCATATAAGTTAAACAAGCAGGGTGACAATATACAGCCTTGACGTACTCCTTTTCCTATTTGGAACTAGTCTGTTGTTCCACATCCAGTTCTAACTGTTGCTTCCTGACCTGCATACAGGTTTCTCAAGAGGCAGGTCAGGTGGTCTGGTATTCGCATCTCTTTCAGAATTTTCCATAGTTGATTGTGATCCACACAGTTGAAGGCTTTGGCATAGTCAATAAAGCAGAAATAGATGTTTTTCTGGAACTCTCTTGCTTTTTCGATGATCCAGCGGATGTTGGCAATTTGATCGCTGGTTCCTCTGCCTTTTCTAAAACCAGCTTGAACATCAGGAAGTTCATGGTTCATGTATTGCTAAAGCCTGGCTTGGAGAATTTTGAGCATTATTTTGCTAGTGTGTGAGGTGCATGCAATTGTGGAGTAGTTTGAACATTCTTTGGCATTGCCTTTCTTTGGGATTGGAATGAAAACTGACCTTTTGCAGTCCTGTGGCCACTGCTGAGTTTTCCAAATTTGCTGGCATACTGAGTGCAGCACTTTCACAGCATCATCTTTCAGGATTTGAAATAGCTCAACTGGAATTCCATCACCTCCACTAGCTTTGTTCATAGTGATGCTTTCTAAGGCCCACTAGACTTCACATTGTAGGATGTCTGGCTGTAGGTGAGTGATCACACCACTGTGATTATCTGGGTCCTGAAGATCTTTTTTGTACAGTTCTTCTGTGTATTCTTGCCACCTCTTCTTAATATCTTCTGCTCCTGTTAGGTCCATACAATTTCTGTCCTTTATCAAACCCATCTTTGCATGAAATGTTTCCTTGGTATCTCTAATTTTCTTGAAGAGATCTCTAGTCTTTCCCATTATGTTATTTTCCTCTATTTCTTTGCATTGATCACTGAGGAAGGCTTTCTTTTCTCTCTTTGCTATTCTTTGGAAGTCTGCATTCAAATGGGAATATCTTTCCTTTTCTCCTTTGCTTTTTTCTTCTCTTCTTTTCACAGCTATTTGTAAGGCCTCCTCAGACAACCATTTTGCGTTTTTGCCTTTCTTTTCCATGGGGATGTTCTTGATCCCTGTCTCCTGTACAATGTCACGAACCTCCGTCCATAGTTCATCAGGCTCTCTGTCTATCAGATCTACTCCCTTAAATCTATTTCTCACTTCCACTGTATAGTCATAAGGGATTTGATTTAGGTTATACCTGAATGGTCTAGTGGTTTTCCCTACTTTCTTCAATTTAAGTCTGAATTTGGCAATAAGGAGTTCATGATCTGAGCCACAGTCCGCTCCCAGTCTTGTTTTTGCTGACTGTATAGAGCTTTTCCATCTTTGGTTGCAAAGAATATAATCAATTTGATTTTAGTGTTGCCCATCTGGTGATGTCCATGTGTAGACTCTTCTCTTGTGTTGTTTGAAGAGGGTGCTTGCTATGACCAGTGCGTTCTCTTGGCAAAACTCTATTAGCCTTTGCCCTGCTTCATTCCATACTCCAAGGCCAAATTTGCCCATTACTCCTGGTGTTTCTTGACTTCCTACTTTTGCATTCCAGTCCCCTATAATTAAAAGGACATCTTTTTTTGGTGTTCTAAAAGGTCTTGTAGGTCTTCATAGAAGTGTTCAACTTCAGCTTCTTCAGCGATACTGGTTGGGACATAGGCTTGATTACCATGATATTGAATGTTTTGCCTTGGAAACGAACAGAGATCATTCTGTCATTTTTGAGATTGCATCCAAGTACTGCATTTTGGACTCTCTTGTTGACTATGATGGCTACTCCATTTCTTCTAAGGGATTCCTGCCCACAGTAGTAGATATAATGGTCATCTGAGTTAAATTCACCCATTCTAGTCCATTTTAGTTCGCTGATTCCTAGAATGTTGACATTCACTTTTGTCATCTCCTCTTTGACCACTTCCAATTTGCCTTGATTCATGGACCTAACTTTCCAGGTTCCTATGCAATATTGCTCTTTACAGCATGGGATCTTTCTTCTATCACCAGTCACATCCACAACTGGATATTGTTTTTGCTTTGGCTCCATCCCTTCATTCTTTCTGGAGTTATTTCTCCACTGATCTCCAGTAGCATATTGGGCACCTACTGACCAGGGGAGTTCCTCCGTCAGTATCCTATCATTTTTCCTTTTCATACAAGAAGGGAATGACTGTCCCAAGTCACTGATAAAATAGCAGCCACTCTGAATCTGAGCTGAACTAGGGTGGAATCGTTCTATCCCTTGGATCTTCCTTCTCCAAGTAACCAAAATATCCTACATCCCGTCCAGTGTATCCAGTTTATAAACAAAAGGCAAACATGGATTTGGCACCTGAACTTGAGCTGCTCTGGTTGAGAATAAGTTACGCCCAGACATGAAACCAACAGGTGCACATAACAGGTGCCCTATCTGCTTGCTCAGTTGCTGTCAAGAACTTGACATATTTCCATGTTTTTTCCAGCTTCTCAACCAGAAACTGCCCTCCAGGCCATAGCTTAATTCAGCTGAAAGCCATTGTTGTGTACAAGCATTCCTATCATCATCAGAGAGTGGAGCTGGAAAGGGTTTCCTCCGATGAGGTCCTTGGGATGGCAGCTGTGTCGTCTATGACTGTGCCATGTGGACGGAATTGGACCCCGGGGTCTGTTTAGTCATTTAAAAGAGAAATGCTATGCTCCGTCTTATCAAAGTGGAACAAAAAGCATGCATATTTTATGTCAGCGCTAGCTTTCCCAAATCATAGATCTGATTAAAAGATAAATGCTAGCTGTTTTTAGCATTAAACTGGTAACTAACGATGTGCAGAAGCCCCTTTGAATCCATGCCCTGAGACCCACCTTCATCACCTCAGCGGCAGGATGAAGGCCGGGGCCCCTGCCCCATCCCAAGGCTCCCACGCAGCAGAGAGACCGCAGTGGGGCTCCTTGTGCAAACTGCAGAAAGCGATTACATGACAGGATAAGAATATGACCCAATACACAGAAATGTTAAATATAACAATGTCCTATAAACTAAAAATAAACCAGTAATTGTATTTACACTTCCTGAGAGTAGAATTGAAGTTACTTATTTCACACAATTTCCTAAGCATAAGATCACTCTTTCTGCAAACTGTGGTTAAATTACCAGAGGTATTAGGGGTGGAGGTTAAAGGATATTTGCTCCAGCCATGTGTGTATGGCTGTTCTTCCTTTCACCTTAATGCCCAGATAGTTTACAATACTCTAGTACAATTAGAGTATTACAGATTCTCTAATTTTTAGAAAATTAGAACCCCAAATTCTCAGGTTTCCCTCAGGCTTCACTGTATCCTCTTACTAAGTGAAGCCAAAACTCACAGTAAACACCCACACTCAAGGTTGTTAATAATTAAAAACAATGCACCAATTGGTCTTCTAAAGCAATTCTCTTTGCTGAAAATTCTGCAGACTGCAGCTGATTGCAGACGTCCGTGCACACTATCTTGTGCACACTAGCTCACTGCCACGTCCATGAAGCCGACACCAGGAAACGCTAGTAACTTTTACTCATTCATCTGACTTATGACACAAACTGTGTGCAAGTTATTAATAACATTTTCTAAAGGAAAGTCGGCACCCGAGTTTCTAACCTGGCTTCCCCATGACCCTGGCTCTGGCCTGGGAGGTGAGCATGTAGCTAAGCTGCTCTAAGTGTACACACAGTCATCTAGGGGCGTAGCAGAGGGGACAGGAGGGTCCACGTGGCCCCGGCTGGCGTGGGGTCCCTGCACAGAGGCAGCCCTGTGTCCTCCAGCCTGGCGGGAGGAGGGAGAGAGGAAAGGGGCACTGTACTGTCACGGGGGCGCTGGCCCTCACCAGCACCCACGGTCTGTGCACGCACCAGCCTCTCACCACCCAGCATATGCCTGCCTCCCAGAGACAGATGGAGGCTGGAAACTGATGAGGAGACAGAGCTCCTGAGCCCAGAAATGATGGTGAGTCTTCTGAGCTCATCTGCAGACATGGCCTGGTGGGAACCACAGCCTTCCTTGGTTAAAGCTCCTAATTACACTCCAGTCCTCGAAACTAGAAGGGGCACTCTTTAGTTAATAATCACAGAGCCAAGGGAAGTGATGGAACCATGCCGAGGGGTCAGGGCCCGTCTCCCAGCCCCTACCAGACTCACACCATGATAAGCAGCACAGTGTCCAACCCTGCAGAGTCAGAGATCCAGCCAGCCACCCCCCGTCAAGGGGGCACTGAAACCCTGCCACATAAAAATGGCTGTTTAGATCTCAAAGCAAAAGATGCCAGTAACCCTGCGTGTTTTCTGAAAATGCTTGGTTCTTCAGGCTGTGCAGGGCGCTGGCTTTCTTTAACCGAGCACATTTCGTGCACCCCCGGCAAAGAAGGCCACCGCTGAGCGGTTGGGGGAAGCGTGGGGCCGGGGTCCGGGTGGACATGGAGGGTAGGGAAGCAGAGTCAGGTGGGATGAAGATGTCCACGTGCCTGCGTGCTAAGTCGCTGCAGTCGTGTCCAACTCTTGCGACCCTGTGGACTGTGGCCCACCAGGCTCCTCTCTGCGGGATGCTCCATACAAGAATACTGGAGTGGGTTGCTGTGTCCTCCTCCAGGGGATCTTCCCGACCCGGGGATTGAGCCCACATCTCTTACATCTGCCTGCATTGGCAGGTGGGTTCTTTACTGCTAGTGTCCACAATTCGTCAGAAGTGTGCAAATATCTGTCCAGTGCACGGTGTTCTCTCCTGGGCCACAGACCGCCCACTGTGCAGCCGAGGGTGTCCTCGGGACAGAAGACGTGGGCAGGGTGAGACGGACTCCCTTCGGCTGTTAAGATGCAGGAGCCCTGGCCCACGTTGGGGTGGTCGGCCTTAGAGCCTGAGAAGGCAGGAGCCAGCTCCCCAGAGCCCCCGCCCAGGAGGACCCCTCCCAGCTGCTAGTTCAGATTTCCAAGCCCTGCAATCTAAGATAAACATAAGATAAATATTTAGGTGTGCAATATGTTTTCTGTTAATGTTTGTGAAAGGTTTAAGGTCTGTATCCAGATTCTTTTTTTCTTTTTTCACATCTGAATATCTACTTGTTTCAGGACTATTTGTTTTTTAAAAAAACAGAACCTATTCTTTCTCCATTGAATTTCCTGTTCTTCCTCAGCTCAGTGACTATGTGTGTGTGGTCTGTCTCCCGGCTCTCTGTGCTGTTCCATTGATCCATGTGTCTGTTCTTTCCCGGCCACACACCGTCCTAAGAACTGTAGCTTGGCAGTGAGTCCTGCAGGCAGGCAGCCAGTCCTCTGGCTTTTCTCTTCGCCTCAGTATTACCTGGCTATTCTGGGTCTCCTGCGTCTCCTTATAAACTTTGTATCCAAGTGTCATTCTGACTTGGATTGCCCAGTACTGAGGAACTGATATTGTGGCAACATTGAGTCTTCCTATAGTATACGTAACTATGACCAACCTAGATAGCATATTAAAAAGCAGAGATATTACTTTGCCAAAAAAGGTCCGTCTAGTCAAAGCTGTGGTTTTTCCAGTCGTCATGTATGAATGTGAGAGTTGGACTATAAAGAAAGCTGAGTGCAGAAGAATTGATGCTTTTGAACTGTGGTATTGGAGAAGACTCTTGAGAGTCTGATGCGAAGAACTGATTCATTGGAAAACACCCTGATGCTGGGAAAGATTGAAGGCAGAAGGAGAAGGGGATGACACAGGATGAGATAGTTGGATGGCATCACTGACTCAATGGACATGACTTTGAGCAAGCTCCAGAAGATGGTGAAGGACATGGAAGCCTGGTTTGCTGTAGTCCGTGGGGTCGCAAAGACCTGGACACAACTAGCGAATGAACAACAACAAATCAATATACATGAAATAGCTCTTCATTTATTTAGATCTTCTTTGATTTCTTTCATCAAAATTCTGTCATTTTCCTCATATAGATCTTGTATACATTTTATTAGACTTATACTATTATTTCATTTTTTGTTGCCAATATAAACGGCTTTGTTTTTAATTTCAAAATTCTATTGCTCATTGCTAGTATGTAAGACATCAGTTAAGTTTTCAATGTTAGCCTTGTATTCTGCAACCTTGCTGTAATCACATGTTATTTCCAGGAATTTTTTAATTGATTCTTTGGGATTTTCTACATGGAAAATCATGTCATTTGCAAACAACAAGGATTTTATTTCTTCCTTCGCAATCTGTATACTTTTTATTTCCCCTTTTTGGTCTCATTACATTAGTTGAGACTTCCAGTATGATGTGGTGAGGGTCATCCTTACCTTGTTCCTAATTTAGCTGGAAAACATCTGGTTCCTCACCGTTAAGTGGTATTAACAGTAGGTTTCCACTCGTGTTTTTTATCAAGTTGAAGTCCCCTGCGGTTCATAGTTAACTGAGAGTTTTTATCGTAAATGGGGGTTGGCCTTTGTCAGGTGCTTTTTTTTTTTTGCATCTATTGATACGATCATGTAATTTTTCTTTTTTAACTTGCTGATGTGGGGATTACATAATTGACTTCTAAATTTTGAACCAATCTTGCATACTTGGAATCTGCCCCGCTTGGTCAGAGTCATCAGTGTGTGCAAACCCCCATCTGTGGCTTGGAAGGAAGTCGCCAAACGCAGTGAGCGCTGAGCCCTGAGGACGGAGCAGTGCTGGAGGTCGGGAGCTCAGTCACACGTGTCCCTTCTTGCCTCCTCCATCATGGAGAATTGTGCTAGCATGGCATCTCCAGTGACAGAGAGGCTCCTTCTTCCCAGAGACAGTGTTCCATTGGTGTGTCTCAGCCCCTACCTCTCCCCAGCCTCGAGTGACAGGGGTCAGCCGGACACAGAGAAGGTTGACTACATTCTGTTGGTGGACCCGGGAGCAGGTCAAGAGTGTCGGACTTCAGGACAGTAATCTCGGGGACCTTCCTTTGGTTTGGCCAGTAAACACGTAGGAAGCTCACACCAGGAGCCGAGAACATAGGCCCTGGGCTCGGGGTTTGTGGCCACCAGCACGCTTCTCATCCCTGGGAGGTCCCCCCATCAGTACGAGGGTACCAAGCCTCTGTGTGTGGCCGTCGTTAGGACTGAGGTAACACGATAAGCAGCCTTTGGAACGTGGGAGTGCAGTGCAGAGGCTTCTGTTTGGGCAGGAAGAAGAAAAATGAGCAAGCAGAATGAGGAGATGAAAATTACCTATTCTGTATAATAATTCAAAAACTTTCAGGTTTTATGGCATTAAATGTTTCCCAAACAAATAAATCATACTAACTATCAAACAACGATCATTTATCCTTCCTGTAGTCTTGTGTGAAAAAATATGATGTGACAAATTTTGGAACAGACACCAAAAGACCAGCTCTGCAGACTGAGAAGGGACAGCTTTGCACTTTCTCCTCTGTCTTTATCATAAGTGTGTGGGATGCAGAGGCGGAGGCGAGGGGAAGTCCAAGAAATGCAGGTTGCTGGCGTCCAGGCGGTGCCAGAGACCAGCAGGACAACCCTGGACGTCACCTTACCGTCCCCCTGTGGAGGCCTCTCACAGAATGAGCTGGGGGAGGGCGCAGTTCCCCCGGGCTCTCAGGGACCCCAGAACATTAAGACACGACCCTTCAGTGGGACAGTCAAGGGGCATCACTGCCTCTGTGCTTTCCCACCCATCGGGAGAGTGGACCCGGTCATCAGCAGCATCCCCGGCGTGCAGCCTCAGACTGCACAGACTCAGCCACGGGCGGCCCCCACGCAGTACGGCAGCCGCAGGGCCTCTGGGCCGTCCTGAGGGTTCCACGACAGACCCGCAACAGGGCTGCGGAGCCGCCTGCAGAAGATGCAAGGACGTGGGGTACTGGCCCCACTCTGCAGGATCCCGAGGCAGGATCCAGGCCGCTCCAAGAGTTCTGGGGGCACCTGGACCCCACGGGGCGGGACTCAGTGCCTGGTGCTCCAGGGCCTCTGCTCCACGTCGGGTCGGCTGCAACAGGAGGGACACGTGGCTCCTGAGCACACCCGCGTCTGCCCTTTGATGAAAGACGAGACACCGAGCGCGTGTCCATGCCAGCCTCTCTCAGCACCTCGTGAGCTTAGGGATTTGAAAGAAATCTGTTGAATGAATCAACTGAATAAAACAGTTCAGTTGAACACATTCAGTCAGGAGCTGGACTCCTCTCACGTCTTAGGAGTCATGTCCTGAGTGGGGTGCACGGACCGCGCCACGTCGTGGGAAACCTGGGCCTAGGCTGCAAACCCCGGAGGTGGAGTCAGGTCTCCTATTTGGGTCTTGGGGAGAGGGAAGTCGGGCTATGGAAGCCGCTAGAAGCTGTGTCTCCGAGACGGTTTGCTGGCCCAGCAGGTGTCACCTGTGTTCTAGGGGGTGGGCGGGGGTCCTCCCGGCAGCAGCCGAGGGGACTGTCCAGGGTGGGGAGCCTCTGGGCAGCAGGGCCATGCTGGCCTTGAGCCTTGAGGCTGGGCCGGAGCCTGGCCTCCGCTAGCAGCTGCGGGTCTCTGCAGGCAGCCTCTGCAGAGCCTGGGCACAGCCTGGGGCGGGCTCTGGGCTCACACTGCCAGGTCAAGGACAGAGGGACCAGCTCCTCCCTAAGCTGTGCCTCTGAGAGTACTGAGCCTAACACTCCATCCCAGGGACTCGGGCGATCACACAGAGGCAGCACGGACCAGGCCGGGCACCAGGACCAGGGCAGGCACTGGGGCCAGGGCGGACACCATGGACCAGGTCGGGCACCAGGACCAGGGTGGGCACTGGGACCAGGGCGGGCACCATGGACCAGGGCAGGCAGTGTGGACCAGGGCAGGCACCATGGACCAGGGCAGGCACAGGGATCAGGGAGGGCACCGGGACCAGGGCAGGCACTGGGGCCAGGGCGGGCACCATTGACCAGGGCGGGCACCATGGACCAGGGCGGGGACCATGGGCCAGGGCAGGCACAGGGATCAGGGCGGGCACCGGGACCAGGGCAGGCAGTGTGGACCAGGGCGGGCACCATGGACCAGGGCGGGGACCATGGACCAGGGCGGGCACCATGGACCAGGTCGGGCACCAGGACCAGGGTGGGCACTGGGACCAGGGTGGGCACCATGGACCAGGGCAGGCAGTGTGGACCAGGGCGGGCACCATGGACCAGGGCAGGCAGTGTGGACCAGGGCGGGCACCATGGACCAGGGCGGGCACCGGGACCAGGGCAGGCAGTGTGGACCAGGGTGGGCACCATGGACCAGGGCGGGCACCATGGACCAGGGCGGGCACTGGGACCAGGGTGAGCATGATGACCAGGGTGGGCACTGGGACCAGGGCGGGCACCATGGACCAGGGCGGGCACCAGGACCAGGGCAGGCAGGGCAGATCAGGGCGGGCAGCGCAGATCAGTGTGGGCAGCACAGACCAGCACACGTGCGTTTCCTCCTCCCCATCCTGGAGGCTGGACGTGGAGATGGCGGTGCCGTGGGGCAGCCCCAAGGTCTGTCTCTGAGCCGTTTGGACAGCACTCTCCTCCTCTGGTCACCCCTCCACGCCTGCCTGTGTCCTGGTCTCCTCAGGACACCGTCACGTTGCACTTTGCCTCACTGAGCTGCCCCTCTGGGGACCCTCCCCTCCAGATCATCTCCGGCACACAGGCAGCAGGACAGGGCGCTTCTTCCCCCTCCAGGGAGGGCCGTCAGCGCCCTGCCAGAGCCGAGCTGGGAGGATCTGCGGAGAGGGAGAGCCCCCACCCAGCCCCAGCACCTTTCCTACCCTTTCTCTTGCTTCATTTTTTAATTTTACTTCCCTTTCTCCTTTCTATTTGTAAAACCAAATCAAATCCTTATTGGAACGTGTCAGCATTTAAATAAACAAGCAAACTTGAGACAGACTTTCTAAGGAACGTGTCAGCATTTCAATAAACAAGCAAACGTGAGACAGACTTTCTAACATCACGGGAAACGTCCTTCTGCAGCAGTGATGTCATCAGCTGAGACTGCTCCTTCTGTAGAACACCGCACATCTGCTTCCCCGGCTCTGGGTACAAATGTTCTTCTGGCTTCAGAGAGTCTGCCTCACTTACATCCCAGAAGGTCACGCTAATGTAAACACCCTTACGGGGTGAGGGATTCATGCTTTTCCGCTTCCTGGCCACAAGACCTAGTTTTAATCATTAATATACCTATTCGATGTATAGAAACGTGCAGAAATAACTCAACTTCAATTTTTTAAATTAATTTTCTAAATATGTAGAAAAGAGTGGCTGGTTTGTAGACACACCTTTCTCTCCGACTTGTAACAAAGTAAAAGAAGGTTCAGTTCTACTCAGGTTCTGAAAACAGATCTTTGTAGGAAGGAAACCCAGTCGCACAGAGCACAGACACGTACCTGCCAGGGTCCTGGGCTCAGGCCCTGCCCACCTACACCTGTGTGTTCCACCTCCTCCCCTTCTCAAGTGTAAGTTATTTCCTGACAAGTCACTCAGCTGCAGGGACCTTCTCTAAGCTTCTCACATGAGATATTCTGCCCCAGAGAAAGGCTCCCTGTTAATGAATCTCCAGTTGTCGTCATTGATCCTGGGGAAAAACAAGCTAATGGCCTGAATCCACGTTGGTGCTGCCTCCTGAATCTTTTGATTTAGCAAAAGATTGGTCTGCTCCTAGAAATTGCCAGCACCATTTGTGATAAATGAATCCTGTCCTGGCTACTTTCTGGTGCAGAGCGTGGATTTTAAATTAAAATGTTTACACCTGGGATTGCACTGTGAGTTTCCATCATGTAAAATCTTAAAGTGAATTTAATTTTCATAAAACTTCAAGTTTATAAGTTGAGTCTCTTAAGGTAGTCATCAACACTACCTTAAAATTTACCATGAATTCTTATTTCAAAATCACTTATGAAATAATTGTCAAAAATCAATTATTTTAAAACAAGCATTCTTTTTGCTGGATTCTGATATATACATTGGGAATTGGAAACAGACATTTCTGACAGGCTATAAATTTTTGCCAAGGCAGAAATATAAGGTAGTCATCAAAAAACTATGTAAAAGGAGAGATTGATTTAAATTAAGGAGTCTGATTTGTATCGAAGGAATTCAAGGAGAAAGAGACTTGAAAGGCAAATATAATTATTTTTGCGAAGCTGCACGTTGTGTTTCAGAGGCATATTTTCCAATAAAGAGTCAGAAATGACTTTCAGCTTCATGAGTAAGGGACTGGATTTACAACTGACAGCAGTTGCTTTTTTGCTGTGCTTCAGAAGCTGTTGTTTTTAGTGAACAATAAAGATCTGTCTAAAAGCTATTTATTTAACCCATAAATAAGAAGTCATTTAGCAATTAAGTATAGTTTAGGTGCCAGCGTGCTTGCTCTCCATAAGTGCTTGAACAAAACTATGGTGAAATTCTGGAAAGTAGCTTAAGATTTCGGCACCTGAGTTTATTTTTGTGACAATTTTATTATTGGTTTATTTTTTGATGTGCTGGGTCTTTGTTGCTGCCTGGGTGTCTTCTCTAGCTGTGGTCTGCGGGCATCTTCTCTATCTGTGGTCTGCGGGCTCCTCTCTGGCTGTGGTCTGCGGGCATCTTCTCTAGCTGTGGTCTGTGGGATCCTCTCTGGCTGTGGTTTGTGGGCATCTTCTCTAGCTGTGCTGTGCAGGCATCTTCTCTAGCTGTGGTCTGCGGGCTCCTCTCTAGCTGTGGTCTGCGGGCATCTTCTCTAGCTGTGGTCTGCGGGCATCTTCTCTATCTGTGGTCTGTGGGATCCTCTCTGGCTGTGGTCTGCGGGCATCTTCTCTAGCTGTGGTCTGCGGGCATCTTCTCTATCTGTGGTCTGTGGGATCCTCTCTGGCTGTGGTCTGCAGGCATCTTCTCTAGCTGTGGTCTGCGGGCATCTTCTCTAGCTGTGGTCTGCGGGCATCTTCTCTATCTGTGGTCTGTGGGATCCTCTCTGGCTGTGGTCTGCGGGCATCTTCTCTAGCTGTGGTCTGTGGGCATCTTCTCTAGCTGTGGTCTGCGGGCATCTTCTCTAGCTGTGGTCTGCGGGCTCCTCTCTGGCTGTGGTCTGCAGGCATCTTCTCTAGCTGTGGTCTGAGGGCTCCTGTCTGGCTGTGGTCTGCGGGCATCTTCTCTAGCTGTGCTGCCCAGGCATCTTCTCTAGCGTGGTCTGCGGGCTCCTCTCTGGCTGTGGTCTGCGGGCATCTTCTCTATCTGTGGTCTGCGGGCTCCTCTCTGGCTGTGGTCTGCGGGCATCTTCTCTAGCTGTGGTCTGCGGGCTCCTGTCTGGCTGTGGTCTGCGGGCATCTTCTCTAGCTGTGCTGCCCAGGCATCTTCTCTAGCGTGGTCTGCAGGCTCCTCTCTAGCTGTGGTCTGCGGGCATCTTCTCTTATCTGTGGTCTGCAGGCTCCTCTCTAGCTGTGGTGTCCGGGCTCTTCTCTAGCTGCGGCTACCAGGCTCTAGAGCACAGGCTCGCTAGTTGTGGTGCACAGACTTGGTCGCTCCTCAGCATGTGGGATCTTCCTGGATCAGGGATGGAACCCCTGTCTCCTGCGCTGACAGGCACACTGTTTACACTGAGTCACCAAGGGAGCCCAGCACCTGAGCTGAGACTCAGAAAACTCCTGGTGTTGATGTCGTCCATTCAAAATGTGCAATTATCCTTCTAAGGTAGAACTTTGATATATGTGAAGTCAGTGGGAGTAAGAAAAAAAGCTATTTGCCTGTGTTACAAATTATTGATTAAAACTGCCGACCAAAGGCCCAAGTTAAATCAGCAGGGGTTGTGTGTGGGAGAAACCCACTCCATGCAGGATACACAGTGGAGCAAACTTTAAGAGTTAAAAAGATGCAAGCTGATGGACTTCCCTGGTGGCTTGGACCGTAAAGCATCTACCTGCAATACTAGCTGAGATTGTGGTTCAAACACATGAAACCCTCCTTATGGTCAGTTTGGTTTGCAGGTTGGCCGTGTGCTTCTCTTTGCACGAGGCACAGTACTCATCCCCAAGTATCCCCTCTACGAAGCCCTTTCTGGCTGCAAGTAATGGCCGCCTCAAGTCAGCTTCAGAAAGACAGTCTGCTGCAGAGTTCACAGGGGTCAGGTCCTGTCAGCACGAGCCCCGCTGCTGGTGACAGGGGTCACGGGGGCTCAGGGGTCAGGTCCTGTGAGCACGAACCCCGCTGCTGGTGGGAGAGGTAATGGGGCTCAGGGATCAGGTCCCGTCAGCACCAGCCCTGCTGCTGGTGACAGGGGTCATGGGGGCTCAGGGGTCAGGTCCTGTCAGCACGAGCCCCGCTGCTGGTGACAGGGGTCACAGGAGCTCAGGGGTCAGGTCCTGTCAGCACCAGCCCTGCTGCTGGTGACAGGGGTCATGGGGGCTCAGGGGTCAGGTCCTGTCAGCACGAGCCCCGCTGCTGGTGACAGGGGTCACAGGAGCTCAGGGGTCAGGTCCTGTGAGCATGAACCCCGCTGCTGGTGGGGGAGGTAATGGGGGTCAGGGGTCAGGTCCTGTAAGCACCAGCCCCGCTGCTGGTGGGAGAGATAATGGGGCTCAGGGGTCAGGTCCTGTGAGCACCAGCCCCGCTGCTGGTGACAGGGGTCATGGGGGTCAGGGGTCAGGTCCTGTGAGCACCAGCCCCACTGCTGGTAGGGGAGGTAATGGGGCTCTCAGGTAGTTCTGCCCTCAGGATCTAAACCTCTGTCGTCTGAGAGGAGGCCCACAGTGCTCCCCATGAGTGAGGAAGGTTCTGGACCCAGCAGAGCCCGAGTATGCTCATGTGGTCCCATCCTCATCCGGCAGGCAGTTAAGCAGCTCTCAACCCTTTACTGTGTAACTTCAGTGAACATTATCGAACCACTTGAAGTTCATTGATCCACTAATTCATACTTCATCTCGTATTATAAGAATGCAAAGTGTGAATAACAAAAGCATGTAAAATATACTGATGAAATGTAAAGCAAACTCAAAATCAGGATCAGAGAACTTTCAAAAATGAAGGTGCAAAAGGAGACATGTGAATGTCGGTGGACCGCAGATCAGCCCTGAGCTGTGTGGGGTGGACCCCAGACTGGCCTTGAGCTGTGTGGGGTCTGAGCTGCATGGGGTGGACCCCAGACCGGCCTTGAGCTGTGTGGGGTGGACCCCGGACCAGCCCTGAGCTATGTGGGGTCTAAGCTGCATGGGGTGGACCCCAGACTGGCCTTGAGCTATGTGGGGTCTGAGTTGCATGGGGTGGACCCTGGACTGGCCCTGAGCTATGTGGGGTCTGAGTTGCGTGGGGTGGACCCCGGACCGGCCCTGAGCCACAAGGCAGTCAAGTCAGTGGGGGATGTAGCCTCGTTCATGCCCATCCTGCCCTGGAGAAAGAGGACATTTAGAACAAACAAGCATAGGTCTCCTAAACTTTACTAAACAGGCCTTTTACTTAGTTCTAAACACATGAAGCGAAGTTTTTAAAGTGATCTTTGTATATATTCAATGTTGTGTTTTTATTTCTTCTACCATATATATTAATTTATAAGAGATTTATGGGGATGTGTCACCTACCATACTATTTACTATTAAAATGTACAATTCAGTGTTTTTATACTTACAGATATGTGCTACTACCGCTGCCATCACTGTTAGAACATTTTCGCCACCCTGAACCCTGGGGGTCACCCCTGCCCCCACTCCAGCCCCCAAGAGCCATTTCCGTTTCTTTTGCCTGTTCTGCACACTTTATATGATGGAATCATGTAATACGTGGTCCTTTGTGACAGCCCCTTCCACTGACACAGTGTCTTGAAGGTCCACCCACACTGTCACACATTCCCACACTTAACTGGCTTTCACTGGAGAACAATATTCCATTTGGACGAACGTAACCACTTCTGTACATCTGTTTGATAGGAATTTGGATTGTTTCCTTTTTTTAAACTATTGTGAACAATGCTGCTGTGAACATTCATGTACAAGCTTTTGTGAAGATCCACTCTTATTTCTCGGGATTGTGCACCACCTCAGATTTTAATTCCTGGGTCACACGGTTGCTCCGTGTTTAACCTTTTGAAGAGTTTTCCAAAGCGACGTGAGATTGTCCATGTGTGGGGGCTTGTCATCCATGAGCAGAGATAGCTTTACGTCTCCCTTTCTAATTTGAATGCCTTTTCCCTCCTTTTTCTTGTCTGATTGCTCTGGCTAGGCCTTCCAGCAGCGAAAGTGGGCGGCCTTGTCTTGTTCCAGATCTTAGGGGTATAGCTTTCGGTCTTCCACCGGTGAGAATGTGGGTTGTTCATAACTGCCTCTGTCATGTTGAGGAGGTCGCCTTCACTCCCAGCTCTCCGAGTGTTTCTATCCTGCAGTGGTGTTGCGTTTCGTCCAGTACCAGCTCAGCAACACCTGTACCACAGCTCCAACGTGTTGTAACGTGCTGGTCAATTTTCGTTACGCTGAACCATCCTCACATGCCCAGGATGGATCCCACTTGGCTGTGGTGTATAATCCTTTCTCTTTGCTTCTGGATTAGGTTTGCTAGTATGTTGTTAAGGGTTTTTGTTTCTATAGTCTTAACAGATATTGGTCTGTAACTCTTTTCTTCTGATGTCTTTATGTGGCTGCCACATCAAGGTAATGCTGGACTTATGAGTTAAGAGGTCTTCCTTCCTCTAGTAATTTTTTGTTAGAGTTTGAGAAGGATTAGTGCTAATTCTTCTCTGAATGTTAAGTAGAATTCACCCGTGAAGTCATCTGGTCCTGAGCTTCTCATTGTTGGGACGTTTTTGGTTCTTGATTCCATCTCCTTACTTGTAGTAAACTCTGCTGAGAATTTGCTGTAGCAAGTTCTTCTGCGTAATTCTGTCTTGTAGTTCTGTCAAGATTTTCTGTTTCTTCTCAAAGTAATTTGTGTGTTTCTGAGTTTGCCCATTTCATCTGGGTTATCGCATTTGTTGGCATTTAGTTGTTCATAGTACACTTAAGGGCTTCTCTGGTAGTTCAGCTGGTAAAGAACCCACCTGCAATGCAGGAGACCCCAGTTCGATCCCTGGGTTGGGATGATCCCCTGGAGAAGGGAAAGCTACCCACTCCAGGATTCTGTCCTGGGGAATTTCATGGACAGCAGAGCCTGGCAGGCTACAATCCATGGGGTTGCAAAGAGCTGGACATGACTTTCACTTTCAATCCTTTTTACTTATATAAGGTTAGGTCATCCACCACTTTTGTTTCTGATTTTGAGTGCTTTTCTTCTTTTCTGTCTAGCTAAAGTCTTGTCAATTTTACTGACTTTTTTGGAGATCCAACTTCAGTGTCATTGGTTCTCTGTATTGTTTCTTTTTAATTTATTTATTTTTAATTGGAGGATAATTGCTTTACAATATTGTGTTGATTTCTGCCATATATCTCTGTATCCTTTCTTATTTCATTTATCCTCGCTCTAAGCTTCATTCTTTCTCTCCTCCTGCTAGCTTTAGATTTAGTTTTCTTTTTCTATCCATATGAATTTGAAGATCAGATTTTGAATTTTCACAAAGAATCCCGTTGGGGTTTGGGTGGTGATTGAGTTGGATTTGTACATCAACTGGGGGAGTGTCCCCATGTTAACTGTGTTAATTCTTCCAATTTATGAATATGAGATATCTTTATTTTTTATTGAAGTACAGTTGACTGAAAATGTGTTAATTTCTGCTGTACAGACAAGCAATTCAGCTATACATTCTTTTTTGAGGATTCAGAGAAGTGCTTCCATTTATTTAGAGCATCACTAATTTCTTTCAACAATGTTTTGTAGCTGTCAGCATAAAAGTCTTGAACTTCCCTGTTTAATTTTTGAGGAAACATTTTAAAAGGGGCTTCAAACCGGCTCCTTTTTTGACACGGTGGCCCCATCTTTCACACCTCACACAGCAAATTAAGGACAGGTCCACCGGCTCTCTCGCTGTGCCCGCTGCCCGGCTCTGTGCTGCCAGGTGCCAGCGAGTGAAGCTCCCAAGGAGCCCCGCGGGCAGGCAGGCTGAGCTGGTGCTTCTGGGGGGCCGTGGGAAGGAAGGAGTGGGGGAGGGCCGGGAAGCACAGGGAACCGGGCGATTCCAGGACCAACCCCAGATCCAACTGAGATTTCTGAGGGAGTGTTGGCAAGTTTCACTCATCTGGGAAAAGATGTCCTTCTTTATTTAGCAAGCACCACCACGGTTCACTGGAGGAAGTTTTTGCACTTCCATTTTGTCTTGCTTGGATTGTTCTTTCCATTTGGTTCAGTGAGATTTCTCCTCCAACAGGGTTCTCCTTCTCAGTGAGGGCAGACAGTCTGTCTCTCCCCTGAGGGGGTGGAATCAGAGAGAAGTGCAGGCAGCTCGGGTGTGAGCGAGCTCCCGGCAGAGGGTCCCCACAGAAGGACCTCCAGGCTGAGGGCTCTGCACCCAGGGGTGGGGCAGGCACAGGGCTCCAGATGCCCCCAGAACACCTGGGCCATCGCCGCAGCACAGGCCCAGCCTGGGTGGCTCAGGCTGTGCTAGATGCAGAACCCGCGAGCCTGGTTTAACCAGAAGGGGCCCAGAGGACCCCCTCTGCCCTCCCGTCATCAGCAGCCCCGAGCCGGATGCAGGGTTCTGTCCAGCGCAGCTCTGATGTGAGCGTGTACATGTGCACGTGTGTGTCTGCGTGTGTGAGCCACCTTGGGCCCTGCCCACCTGCCCTGAGAGCCTCGGTCCCTGCCTGTGGTGGAGACGGCTTCCGGGTTGGGGGGCAGCTTCCAGGAGGGTAAAGTCTGTGACACAACCCAGCGCAGTGAGCACTCCATCAGGTTAGCCATATTTTAAAAGGTTAATTCCACGACTCAGAATGTGTTTTTCACCAGGTATGCCAACTGTCTTGTGAAATCCAGCCGTAAAATGTGCATTTAGATCCTCAGGTGAATTTGGGAAGATAGTTAATGCATAATGATGATAATTGCTATTTTTTTGCTTAATAACAAAAAAGTGTTCAGTGAATAGCTGGAAATGAGGAAGCCAAGATGCTTCCACATTTTGTTACCTCACTTTTACAAAGAGAAATTACCAGCCCCTCAGGATTTACTATATGTTATGCAGGCTGGATGGCATCACCAACTCAATGGACATGAGTTTGGGTAAACTCCGGGAGTTGGTGATGGACAGAGAGGCCTGGCGTGCTGCAATTCATGGGGTTGCAAATTGTCAGACACAACTGAGCAATTGAACTGAACTGAACTGATGCAGACTTATTAAAAAAAAACCTACACTATATCCTCATCACATGTTTCCGTTCGGACATCATTTACAGTGGGTTGTTACCCTGTGTGTTGTTATTGCTTTATTTGTCAGAGGTAAGGTGTAAGTTTCCACGCATACGCCAGAAAATTCAGTCCCTGAACTCAGGGGAAATGACAGTGTTATCAATGTGTGGCAAAATCAAATTTAATTCATTTCAGTTAAACTTTTCTCTTTGATGCTGTTCATTTATGGAGCCACAGCCATAGCGTAGCTTGCAGGCTAAACATTAAGCAGAAACGTGATATGTGTGTGGAACAATAATGGGTTGGCTCTTTAGCATGGAGCAACATTGGAATTGTATTAAATTACACGTTAATGGAAAAATAAAGCAGGCAATAATAGGATGACAACTTAGGCTGCTATACAGTCTAGATTACAGAATACGGTCATGCTGTTTACTAGCTGAACCCTGAATTTCCTTTGAAAACTTGCTTTTAACTGTGTTAAAATGTAATGGGACCTGAAATATCCCTTCCTAATATTTCAAGTTCTCTGGTTACAGTTTGGCCATTGAGATGGGCAGGCGCTGTGTAGCTCTTATGGAATGGCCACCCCCACCCCGCCCCCCGAGGCCAATGTGCGGCTCTCGCTGGACGGAGCGAGGCTGTGCCAGGGGGTGAAGGGCCCCTAGGCCCGGAATCGCAGACCCTGTGCTGTGAACATGCAGGGGAGACCCCGTGCTGCCCCCAGGAGACCGCGCCCGGACTCACCCCCACCCTGGCGTCCTTGGGAAAGTTTTGTTTTCTCTCCTGCCAGCAGGCACTCCCCGGTAGACCTCTCACCCCACCCCCCCAAGTTCCTGGGATCGGGGAAGCTCAGTCCTCTTCTTATCCCTTGTCCCCTCGTCTGGACCAGCCTGACAGGTGGCAGCCGTGGAGCCTGGGGCGGGGCCTGGGAGCCCACACTGGTGTTGGCCAGCGTGGTGGTGCCAGACGCTCAGTGAGGCCAAGCGCGTGGAGAGGCCCGAGTCACGAGAGACAGGTTACTGATGGGAGGCCCCAGCCGAGACCACGGCATCTCAGATCCCTGTTCCTGGCCGGCCTGGGCGTGAGCACATGGGGTGACACTGCAGGAGCCTCAGACCTCGACCTCCGGCTGGTCTGGGGTGTGAGCATGTAGTCACCACCCTCCACCCAGGCAGGGTTCTTGTTTTCTGCAGAACAGCCCCAAGATATGTGTCAGGTGGCACGTCCATCCCTGAGGAGCAACCAGGACCCTCTGTTATTGCTGTGCTGGTGTTGAATCTCTCGTCTCGTTTCTTCAGGACATTTTCGTTTTTTCTGCAATTCCCTCACTTCCCCAGCTAGTAAGTGCTGACTCTGCTCTTTGAGCCTCGGGGAAACCTGGAGACTAAAGGCTTTTCTCCAAGCTGAGAACGAGGCATGTGGCGGGGCATGTGCCTGGGCTCCGCAGGGTCCTGCCTCGTTTCCACAGGCATTGTTGCTCCGGTACCTGGCAGGTGGCGATGCTTCTCCTGCAGGGTCATCGAGAGAACTGGGTCAGTGACCATCAGGGAGATGCCTCGCGTCTGTCTGCTTTCTTCCCTGTTTCCCATGGTGGCCCGAGGGGCGCCTTTGGGGCCAGGGTGGGTGGCTCTGTGAGCTAGGGTCCTTGCCTCGCGAGATGGCTCCGGGGCAGGTCTGTGAGTGAAGAAAGCGGGATGCACTTGGTGGAGGGGGACAGGGCCCCCGGTCCTGGGAGGGGTGCTGGACCCCGAGGCGGGGTCAGGCTCAGTCAGCTTCCTTCCTGAGAGCATGAGGCCCTTGGCGCTGACAGGGGGCCCTTCTTGTCCCCATCTGCACACGCACACAGGGGTCCCAGGCTCGTCTGAGCCAAGGCGGGTGGTGCTGACGCTGGGTCTCAGACAAGAAGCGTCGCAGCCCGGGGGTAGGCCATGGAGAGGACCCGCGAGAGCGGCTGCCGGCGTGACACGGCGCAGAATGCCCCCGGAGGCCGAGAGACAGGCCCGCAGTGCGGGGCGCCGGGCTTACCCGCTCTCCTCGGGGCTCGGAGCCTCTGCGGGGCCTGGCACAGGCTGGGGCCGGCCAGTGGCCTCCCAGGGCCCGCCACCCCGTCTGTGTTCCCTGCATGTGCACCTTGTGTCATAGGGAGTATGCATTACAGATGCTTGTCACGTGTGCACATTATACACTCTAACAGGATCTATTCCCTGTGTATACTGTATCCTTACTAGATACTGTATGTGTATTATATATGAATATATGCATTATGTATACATGTTATGTGCCCATTATACATGGTAATAGAATCTATTCCCTATGTGTATCATATGCATGTTAGTTGCTCAGTCATGTCTGATTCTTTGCAACCCCATGGTCTATAGCCGGCCAGGTTCCTCTGTCCATGGAATTCTCCAGGCAAGAATACTGGAGTAGGTTGCATACCCTGCTCCAGAGGATCTTCCCAACCCAGAGATCAAACCCACGTCTCCCGCATTGCAGGTGAATTCTTTACCACTGAGCCACCAAGGAAGCCCCATGTATATGCATACTATATACTATATATGCATATTATATATATGCATTACATATACATGTTATGTGTGCATATTATACACAATCATAGATTCTATTTCCTGTGTATACATATTTATATTATATATATATAGTATACTATAATAGAGCCTTATTTCTGCATATAATATATGCATATTATAAATGAATATATGTATTACCTATACATACTACTTGTGTAAAGAGCCTCTTGATGAAAGTGAAAGAGGAGATTGAAAAAGTTGGCTTAAAGCTCAAGATTCAGAAAACTAAGATCATGGCATCCAGTCCCATTATTTCATGGCAAATAGATGGGGAAAGAGTGGAAACAGTGGCTGACTTTATTTTTCTGGGCTCCAAAATCACTGTAGATGGTAATCGCAGCCATGAAATTAAAAGATGCTTACTCCTTGGGAGGAAACTTATGACCAACCTAGACAGCATATTAAAAAGCAGAGACATTACGTTGTCAACAAAGGTCCGTCTAGTCAAGGCTATGGGTTTTCCAGTGGTCATGTATGGATGTGAGAGTTGGACTAGAAAGAAAGCTGAGCACCAAAGAATTGATGCTTTTGAACTGTGGTGTTGGAGAAGACTCTTGAGAGTCCCTTGGACTGCAAGGAGATCCAACCAGTCCATCCTAAAGGAAATTGGCCCTGGGTGTTCATTGGAAGGACTGATGCTGAAGCTGAAACTCCAGTACTTTGGCCACCCGATGTGAAGAGCTGACTCATTGGAAAAGACCCTGATGCTGGGAAAGATTGAGGGCAGGAGGAGAAGGGGACGACAGAGGATGAGTTGGTTAGATGGCATCACCGACTCAATGGACATGGGTTTGGGTAGACTCCGGGAGTTGGTGATGGACAGGGAGACCCGGTGTGCTGCAGTTCATGGGGTCGCAAAGAGTCGGACACAACTGAGCAACTGAACTGAGCTGAACTACTTGTGTATGTTATATACTGTAATAGAATTGGTTTCCTCTAAATATTTGTTATTGTTGTTCAGTTACTTAGTTGTGTCCAGCTCTCCATGATGCTATGGGCTGCAGCATGCCTGTACATATTAGGGTCTGTATTTTCTGTATGTATTACATTATATATCATATATATCATACTATGTACTATTGTGACCCATTGGGCTGTAGCTCTCCAGGATCCTCTGTCCATTGGATTTTTCAGGCAAGAATAATGGAGTAGGTTGCCATGCCCTCCAGGGGATCTTCCCAACCCAGGGATCAGACCCACGTCACCTGTGTCTCCTGCATTGCAGGCAAATTTCTTCACCTGCTGAGCCATTGAGGAAGCTATATATGTGTGTGTGTGTACTATATACTATAATGGGCTTCCCTGGTGGCTCAGATGGTAAAGAATCCGTTTGCAATGTGGGAGACCTGGGTTTGATCCCTTGGTCGGGAAGGTCGCCTGGAGGAGGGCATGGCAACCCACTCTAGTATTCTTGCCTGGAGAATCCCCATGGACAGAGGAGCCTGGCAGGTTACAGTCAATGGGGTTGCAAGGAGTTGGACATGACTGAGTGGCTAAGCACTGCACAGCACACATATACCATAAAGTCTGTATTTACTGTATATATTATATTAAATGCATACTGTGTACTGTATACATATTATGTGTGGATATATGCATTATGTGTAAACATTATGTATGCACATAGTGTGCTGTGTTAGAGTCTGTGTCTCCTGCACCTCTCTGATGGCCAGCTGGAAGCAATAGAAGCATAAATGCTAGGACAGCAGGAAGTAGATGTAGAGCGAGGGGCAAAGCTTGGAGCCCAGTAAACCTGAACTTCATAAATGCTGAGAGTTGAAAATGGTAACAACCACAATCATGGTAACGTAGCTGGAGTAACCATTGCATGCCCTCCTCCTGGACCTCCAAGGTTGAGGACACGGAAGCCCACCTAGAGCACCTGCACAGAGGGGGCAGAACCTAACTAGTCATGTCCAGAGGCCCCGTTCCAACCACTGGGCTGAGCAGCCTTCCCCCTGGCAAACCCAGCATCCTGCAGAGGTCAGCTCTGGTGGTTCGAGGGTCTCTGTACAGTAGCACCACTCACAAAATGAAATCTTTTTTTCTGACTAGGATCGTGTAACTCAAAATCAACAGTGCAAAACAGGAAATCAGGGCATCACAGCTTCATCCTCACATTGACTTGGACGGTGGCCTTGAGAAGGTCCCCTCTGCTCCTTGCCTTCACGGCCAGCGTGTGGCTTTACGTGGCTCACGGCCAACCCTCTGTGTGGCTCATCAGCCCACCAGCTACATCACTGCTTAAGTAGCAGGTGTTATTCCTCAAACTTCTTAGACTGAACTACAGCACTCAAATGTAGTCAGTGTAACTCTTTTTCCCCCAAACTGCTTGCTTAACACCACCAAATCTCACCGTCAAGGCCTGATGACCATCTTAGACATGCAGTATTTGTAGTTGCAAAACCACGCTGGGGACACTGGTTACTCTTCTTCATGCTCCTGGACTTTGGAGCTGTCCACGTGGTGTGAAAACACAACCGTTCACTTGAGTGTCCAAATCAGGAGTGGCCCCAGGGTAAAAACAGCTTACGTGTGGACGCGGGTGTCCACACAGGTTTTCCCTCCAAGTCGCTCCACGTCTGACCCGGCTTCTGTGTTCTCTCGACAGACCAGCAGTATTCATGGTCCCCGACTCCGCACTTCAATGAAGAGAGGTACTCCCCCGCTCCGAGGACTATGAAGGGCTTATCCGGGAGTCGGAACCCTCCGCTGTGCTCTGGCCACACGTGTGGCCTGACGCCGCCCGAGGACTGCGAGCTGGGCCACCTGCACCATGGGCCCGAGGCGCGGCCGCCCTACCTGCTCAGCCCCGCTGACAGCTGCCCGCTGGAGCACCACCGCTGCTCCCCGCGGACCTCCATCCACTCCGACTGCGTGATGCTGCCCGTGGTGCTGGGCGACCACGTGTCCAGCAGCACCTTCCCCCGCATGCACTACAGCTCCCACTATGACAGCAGGGACGACTGCGCCGTGGCCCACGCGGGCGCCAAGATCAACCGCATCCCGGCCAACCTGCTGGACCAGTTCGAGAAGCAGCTGCCGCTGCACCGGGACGGCTTCCACACGCTGCAGTACCAGCGTGCCTCCGCGGCCGCCGAGCAGCGCAGCGAGAGCCCCGGCCGCATCCGGCATCTGGTGCACTCCGTGCAGAAGCTCTTCACCAAGTCCCACTCCCTGGAGGGCTCGTCCAAGGGCCACGTCAACGGCACCAGGGCAGACGGCAGGGCGGACGAGCACGCGCACGGCCACCACGCCAAGCACGGCCGGCGGAGCAAGAGCCGCGAGCGCAAGGCGGAGGGCCGGCCACGCGGGGGCCCAGGCAGCTGGTGGGGCTCGGACGACAACCTGGACAGCGACAGCACCTGCCGCGCCTCCAGCGCGCTCGGCCGGCCCCACGCCGAGCCCGCGGCCCGCTGCTACCCCGACGCGCTGCCCGGCCCCTTCGGGGACCTCTCACTGCGGACCTCCAAGAGCAACAACGACGTCAAGTGCTCGGCCTGCGAGGGCCTGGCCCTGACGCCCGACGCCAAGTACATGAAGCGCAGCTCCTGGTCCACGCTCACCGTGAGCCAGGCCAAGGAGGCCTACCGCAAGAGCTCTCTGCACCTGGACAAGCCGCCCGGGCCCCCGGAGCTGAAGCCACCGCTGCGGCCCTGCCACTACCTGCAGGTGAGGGCTGGGTCCCGGTTCTGCAGTAGAGGGGGGCATCCAGCCTCTGCAGGTCAGGGGGACGTCCCAGACTCTGCAGGTCAGGGGGGTGTCCCAGCTCCGCAGGTCAGGGGGGGCGTCCCGGCTCTGCAGGTGAGGGGGTCGTCCCGACTCTGCAGGCTACTGGTGGGACCATCCCAGGAGGACCTGGAGTGTGGCGGGCCAGCCCCGGGGGCCTCTGAGGCTGCAGGATCCAGTGATGGCCACGACATGTGCACCCACAGCAACGTTTCCCCATCTGAAAGCGGCCAGTGGGGCCCAGGAGTGAGTTTGCATGAGCTCACCAGCCTTCCCCACGCCGGCAGCTTTACGCCTGGGATACGTCAGGGAGCCTGGTTATAGGAACCGAATCTGTTCTCTGGGGTGTGGGTGAAACACACCACAGGCAAGAACAGGCACACAGTGGGCGTGGAGGCCGTGACGTGCGGGACCCTCTGCGGGGCCTCCCTGTCCTCTTGGCTCCTAACCGCACGCGCCCAAGTGAGAGGGAGCCCAGTGCTGAGAGGCCCCTCTTCTTTCAGGAGGCCTCTGCAGTTACTTCTCTCAGCCAACAGTGCTGTTAGCAAAGCCCTGAAACCTGAAGTTTCCTTCAGGGCACATGTAATTTGCATTCAAATCCGCCCTTCAGTGGGTGACGCGGGCTGTGCACGGGATTGGAGAGACCCTCTTGGAATCCTGAGTAGGAGAGACCCTCTTGGAATCCTGAGTAACCGTCTGATCACCAGCGTCTGATTGCTGGCTGAGGCATTAGGCAGTCAGTTAACCAGGCAGATAAGCAACCGCGATTCTTCTCGGGCATCAGATGGCTGCGAATTGCATTAGCAATTCCAACTGCCACCTGGAGCACGGTCCATGACCAGTGGATCTGGTTTAAAAGGAAAATCTGCTCATCAGATTGCTTTCATAGGCAGATTTATTCAAAGAGACAGATGAATTTAAATAGCAATATTTAAACAATATTGCTTATTATTATCTTATATTAAAATAGTAATATTTGATTAACAGTAATTAAAATATTAATATTTAAGAGACTTAAATTTTACTTGTAGTTACTTGCTAAATGCCCCCTTGCATGCTCGGTTGTGTCCGACTCTCTGTGACCCGGTGGACTGTAGCCCACCAGGTTCCTCTCTCCTTGGAATTCTCCAGGCAAGGATGCTGGAGTGGATTGCCATGCCCTTCTCCAGGGGATCTTCCCAACCCAGGGATCGAACCCAGGTCTCCCTCGTTGCAGGCAGGTTCTTTACCACTGAGGCACCAGGGAAGTCCTTGCTAATGCATAAATAGGAAGTTTTTGCCCGAACGTCTGTAAAGGACTGTGATAATCACAGGAGATGTGAGACTTGGAGCGCCCCAGGCCCCACCCCTCCCCAGACTGCTGGTGTCCGGGGAGCTGGGAGCCTCAGCCCTCCCGCAGACTCCTGCTGACTGCACTGCACTTCCTGGGGATCCTCCCTGGCCAGATCAGAGGCAGGGGAGTGGAAGAGTTTGTCTGTAGCTGCTGCTGTAGGAATAAGATTTAAAAGAACAGAGGGGAGAAATAAATGCTCACAGGCTCTTTTTATTTTCTCCACCAGAAGCTAGAGAAATTTGGAGCTGAGCAAAAGTGTTGTATTTTATTTTCACCTTTGGTTTGTACAGAATACATAGTTAACATTAGAGGAAGTTCTTTTTATGTTTTTAAGTAGGTCAAAGCAGACAACAGAATTGAAAGAAAATTCTGATTTATTTTATTCTTTGAAAGAGCTTGTTTTGGTGTTTCCTCCATTGGCAGACATGGCATCTAAGGTCAGAGTTTTAATGAATGTCACACTGAAGGGGTGGGTGACGTGCAGCCGGTCAGCTCAGGATCGGATGGCCCCCTTGTCTCGCCCTGCCCTGAGTTCCAGGGACACAAGGTGGATGATGGCTGCCCGGCCCTGGTGGGAGGACAGGTGGGGGCAGCTGCCTCTGTCACGCCTGGAGCACACTGGGAACACACCGGGAACGTGGGCCTGGGCCCCTCCAGTGCAGCCCCCCGCAGCATCACAGCCCAGGACCAGCACCAGCTCTGGTCCCCTTCTCCCGTCCTGGGCCCTGCCTCTCCCCCTGCCTCCTTCACTTTCCGTCCCTCCTTCCTCTCTCTGTTGTTTCTGCACGCCTGGTGGTCCAGACCCATGGGGTCCCTCCGGTCTCCCCCCGTGTCTGTGTTGACCGTGCTGCAGGGTCTTGTCTGGGGTCTGCTGGGGGAAGAGCTCCCGCCCTGACACTCTGGGAGCTGTCGGAGGAGATGAGCAGAAGGACATGGAGCCTGAGGGTCCCCTCAGGGCATGGAGGCTTCCTCAGGCTGGAAGGGCATTTCAGCCTTGCCCCCAGCACCCAGCCCCTGCCAAGGTCTGCCCATCCCAGCCCCAGGCATGCAGCCTGCCCCACCGTCCTTCACAGGAAAGGACTCCAAACACTGTGGGTCGTGAGCAGCCTGCCCCCGGGTCACTCATGAAGCTGATGAGGCCCCCTTGGCCCCCAGCTCGAGTGCACACAGAAATGCAGCCTACGCCGCCACCTTTCCCAGTGTTCTTCACACAGTGCGTTCTGTGCCGAGGGCGGCGGGCGTGCCAGCCCACGAGTCAGCTCCTCTCTGACTTCCCACTGCGAACGTTCAGTCACACACAGGCCCTGCCATTCTTAACTGGTGAACGAGAATGAAGTAGAATGTTCACCCACACAATATTACACGTTTCTGTAGTGACTGACGGTTTCCCAAGGGCCTTTCTTAGACTCTCTCAAATCTAACCACAGCGTCTGATGTATACGCGATCAATGAGGCAGAGAGGTTTACCAGGCTCACAGCTGGCAAATGCTCAAACCCCAGCATCTGTCGATGAAGAATTTATTTCAGCAACATTTCTCAAACGCCTGCCTGTCACAGGCCCGAGACCAAACCAGCACCTGATGGAGAGGCAGTGAGTGATCGCAGCCTCCCGGGTCGGTCCACGTGCTGGACACCAGTCACTCCCGTTGGCCCTGCCCCTGTGTGCTGGAATAGGGGGACAGAGTCCGGACAGAGGTGGGGTCACTTCAGACGGGATGTGGAGGAGTCGGTCTCAGAGCTGACCCACGCCCTCAGCTCTTGGAAGTCAGCCTTTACGTCTGACTGTGTGGGAGCACCCTTAGGCCAGAGACCTTTGAAGTACTTGAGGCAGAAACCAGAAAAGGCCCGTTTGGTAAAGATGGATGGTTTTCTTAAACTGCACCTGGAAGGCTGACTGCACGTTATGCTCAGACTTTGCGCTGCGTGGATAGGCAGCACCCCAACTCCCACGTCGTTCAAGGCTCAAGCGCACAGGCTTGTATCCATGTATAAAGCTTCCAAATGCTAATAAAACAGAAATAAAAGGAAGGTCACTTGTAATAAGAACATGAATCTTAATATAAAATCATCTGGGCCCTGACAGACATGTCCAGAGGGAAGTGGAGTGTTCAGGAGCTCGTTTCTGGGTGAAGACTTGCTGCTAATCTGGACTGGAGGAGGGAGTCTCAGAGACCCACCTGCACGCTGCTCTGACCCTCCAGGTGGAGCAGCGCACCACAGTTCCCTCCATCAGTGACACCGTGCAGAGGAAACCAAGAGCACTCTGGTTTACATACAGAAAAGAGCTCAGGAAGGCAAACGCCGGGATCGCACAGGACGGGAGCCAGCCCTCCAGGGGGTGGGGTCGCACAAAACAGCAGCCGGTCCTCCAGGGGATGGAGTTGCGTCCTGCTTCGTGGCCCCCAGGGTGCTGGCCACATCCCCCCAGTGTGTGGCATCAAGGCTGCCCCAGACACTTGTCCATGCTGCCCTCAAGGGTGCCCCACTCGGACCCGTGGTCTTGCACTGTGACAGCCTGGAAATGGGAAGCCCAGCTGTCTTGCTCTGTTATATTCCCAGGGCAAGTGTGCCTGGCGTCCGTTTAAAACAAAACAACAAAATTTTGGACTGAATGGAGAAGACATGTCCCCACATGGACACCTAGTGTTTGATGGCATTTTCTTCCTTGGTTTGAGCGCCTGGAAGAGAATATTATTACAAAACCCCAGCCCTTGTCCCTTTGCCATGCTGCTTGAAAGGAAGAAAGGACATTTTAATCTGCAGCCTGAAGTCTCCTTCAAGCAACAAGCAGGAGATACTGAAATCTACACTCACCTCGACCTTAGGAAGATTCAGAAACTGTAAATGTCACTCACTACTATAAGCAAGTAGGAAATTAGAGTAATAATTATCTCTAAATGCAGCACAGATTGTGCATGGATTCGCGGAGACTGTGGATACCGTTAAAAGAAGTTTATTCATTCATGAAAGCACTTGATGTTTTGGGGTCCACGTTGGCTGCCCTCACGCCCGCCACTGCAGGTTTGTGGCCCTGTAGTGTGCTGGAGAAAGCGTTCTTTACTGAGGCATGGTGGCGTTTCCGGGTCACTCCCTGTTCTTTTGACAGTCTGCAGACATATGCTTTGGAATCAATTGCAACCGCTCTTGACTCTGGTTTACTCTCCTTCTGTATTGAAATCTCGTCTGTCAAAGACTGCGAAATTGGCAGCTTCAATCAGAAACAAAAATATACAAGCTGATCTCATTTGTTAGTTAATTCACAGCAGCTGGAAAAAAAATCTTTACTTTGTATTTTTTTACAGAAGCATGTTTTTTGATTCACAAAAATTCTATAAGCTGCCAGCGGGAATGCATCTTCCCTGGCACATGGCTCCTCCCCATCCGCCTCCCACCAGCTTCCTTGGAGCAGCTGCCCAACTGCTGAGCCCCTCATCTCTCCGGGGTGCTGGCGGGGGAGCCAGAGCCTCTGTGAGCCTCTCTTGTGCCTTCTGCTCAAGTCCCAGTGAGCTAGAGCTCCCAGCCTCACCTCCAGGAAGCCTTCCCCAATCACTTCCTCTCTGTCGACAGCTTCCTCTGGTCCTTCCCTGTTTGCCCTCTACATCTCCTTCTTTGCCCTAATTAAACCATAATTCACGTTATTTTATGCCTGTCTCCTCTACTGAAATGTATTCTCATTTGGGACTAAATTTTCTTAAGTTAAAAAAAATAAGTTTACTTTTTATTACAATAGTTATTAATATATATATGGTCCATGTAGAAAATTTAGAAAATATAAATATAAAAGCAAATCATTGAAAAGCCCACCATTACTGTCTCCCAGTGATAATCACACATCCTTCCGGCTGTGTTTCTATGCATGATACAGCATCTCTGTCTTTCAGGGCTTCCCTGGTGGCTCAGCGGTAAAGAACAGCCCTGCCAATGCAGGAGACAAAGGAGACACAGTTCAATTTCTGGGTCAGGAAGATCCCTGGAGGAGGAAATGGCAACCCACTCCAGTATTCTTGCCTGGGAAATCCCATGGACAGTCTGGTGGGTACAGTCCATGTGGTCTCAAAACATCGGACGCAACTGAACATGTGTGCACACACACACACTTCTGCCTTTAAAGTAGAGAAACACGGCGTCCACACTTTAAACACTGTTCTCCCTCGTGGACGTCTCTCCTTGGCTAAATACTAGTTCTGCATATTATCCATGGCATGATTTAGTGGATATGTTCAGCCACCCCATCAGATATTATCAGTTCCCTCCTTTGACCCTAATGATCAGCTCACAGTCCCCGGCACGAATCCTGTTGTCTGGGGACGTTGCTAAGTCAAAGGCACACACAGATCGAGTCTTCCGACTAGTGGCCTAAAGCGTGGGCCCGCGTTACTGCTGGGCATGAGGCAGGGGGCAGCCTCTGTCCCACAGCCTTGTCCATCCTCCAGTTTGTCGGGCTTGCTGAAACTGACCCCCGCGAGGAGAGAGGTGAGAGCCTGGATGCCCAGAGAAGCCCAGACGTCCCTCCTCCTAATCTCTTCTCCCAAGTGCCCCCACTCCTGTAAACCTGTGTCTGTTTCCCCAGTGGCTGTCTTCCTGGCATTTCTTCCTCCCGCAGTGTCTCTGGCAGCTCTGCACTGCCGTCTGTGGTCTCGTGCCCACCCGCTCCCCGGGGTCATCATCCCCTTGAAAGCCGCTCGGAGATGGGCACTCAGCACCTGGCTGTAGGGAGCTTGGACATGCTGCCCCCAAGCCCTGCTCTGCGGCTGCAGGTCCCTGGGCCACACCACCCTGAGGGTCAGGCCTGTGAGGACCCAGAGTCTCCATCCTGTGAAGCCCCCTCCTCGTCCACGTGAGGCTGGCGTGTCTCCGTGTCTTTCATGGACCCAGCCTGGCCTGGGATGGAGGCTAGTTCCACACACAGGCTGCAGGGAGGATCTTTGGAGCATCACCATGGGGCCTGGGAGGCTCGGTACCCACATGCTCACCCTCACTGAGGGGCGCCCGCTCCCTGCGTGTTGGCGGGGGTCCCAGAAGGAGCATCCGTCCTGCCCTGGGCTGCAGTCTGCAAGATGGAAGATGGGGAAAAAGCGCTTTCAGGTGATAACTCAGCCCTCGCGGCCAGCCCTGCGTGTCCCTGGCTGGGACGGTGACGAACGGCCCAGTGGCCCCATCAAAACTAGGGAGATGACAAATGAGCGCATCTACAAAACAAACTCACAGACACAGAGATCAGACTTGCGGTTGCCAAGGGGGGCCGGAGGGGTGGGAAGGACTGGGGGTTTGGGGTTAGCAGATGTAAACTAGTGTATACAGTGTGGGTGAAAAGCAGGTCCTACTGGATAGCACAATATCCTGTGATAAACCACAATGGAAAAGAATATGAAAAGCAATGTATACGTGTATAACTGAATCACTTTGTTATACAGCAGAAATTAACACAACATTGTGAATAAAGTGAAGTTCAATTAAAAACAAAATTTTTAAAAAACGTGGAAAGATGGCAAGACTCCTTTTAGAATGAACCCACTCCAGTATTCTTGCCTGGAGAATCCCCATGGACAGAGGAGCCTGGCAGGCTCCATGGGGTCCGTGAGGTCGCAAGGAGTCAGACAGGACTGAACGACTAAGCACAGCACAGCCGGAGTGTACTTAAGTCTCTAAACATTAACCGTAGGACAAGCCCCACCTCTGAAGGCTTTGTCAACACGGAACTGCATCGTCCCCTGTCTCCACGAAGAGCATGGTGGGAGATTCCCACTGGGTCCTTGGGTCCTTGGACTACAGAGCTCCATGCGATGGTGCCGCACGTGTGCGCTCACACAGCCATCTGCACTCGGCCGCTGCCTGGGGTGGTTTTGGGTTTTGTCAGCATCACGGCTGGTGGAGCGTGAAGGGACCGCTCCGCCCTGAGCGCCCATGGTGGAGACACCCCGTGACGCCTGTGCTGTGTGAGGACGTCGGGTTTCCCGGGGGGCAGGGTCCTTCCTCCCGCAGCGCAGCCTGCACGCGCACCGCAGACAGCCCCAGTCTGAGTGGCGGGACCCGGGTCCGGGCGTGGCCTGGGCACCGGCGGGCAGGGCCCCGCGTGGGGGCCATGACCCAGTCCTGGGCTCACCCCCTGCGTCAGCTCGCACGGGCCTCAGGGCCTCCTCCTCTGGTTTCCTTCTTCTCCTCCTTTCCTCCTCTCCACACTGGAGACCTCTTAGTCCAGTTTTCTCAACGTTCAACTGCCTTCTTACCACAAGGAAGTAAATCTAAGTGTTAGCAGTGGTTCTTCCAGGTGCTGAGACTACGTTTTGTCCTCATTCTACTTTTCTAACATTTTCTCACTTTTTCCATAACATATATCACTTTTATAACAGGAGGAAAAGCAATGATTATATGTGAATGTGCTTTTGGGATCTGAGTGACGGACCATGAAGAAGCGTGTGACGTCGGTGCTGAGTGCCGGTGACGAGCCGTGTCTTTGGGGGCCGTGGCCCCGGGAGGCAGCTGGGGCCCTGACGCCCTGTGTGCTCTCCCCAGGTGCCCCAGGACGAGTGGGGAGGGCGCCCCCTGGGGGGCAGAGACGACGAGATCCCCTGCAGGAGGATGAGGAGCGGGAGCTACATCAAAGCCATGGGCGATGAGGACAGCGGGGACTCGGACTCCAGCCCCAAGACGTCCCCCAAGCTGGCCCTCCGGCCGGAGCCCCTGCTCACATCCATCGGACAGAGGCCGCTGGGAGACCTCCAAACGTAAGCCCCCCGCACTTCCCCCGCCCCAGCCCAGGGCTTTCCTCACACGAGCCAGTGGTCAACCCAGAAAAAGCCCAGGATTGAAAATATTAGACTCAATGGCCGTCAATATAAAGTCCTCTTTAAAAAACCTGTCAGACCTTTGGTTACACTTACTGTGTAGTAATTAAGGAAATATACTAGGGCGATTTCTATGTCAGGTGTTAATATTTGAGCACCTGTCATAGCCAGTGACCCATCCGTGTCTTCTCAGATCATTCCAGCTATTTATCAGAAGCATGTTTGTGTGTGTGTGAGACAGCCACAGTGGGGAGTTTTCTGTTTACTGTAACTTTACAGGTGCATATGCAAGCAACAAAGTTTTTGCAAGGTAAGAACAGGAACTGGATTAGTTTTACAAACATCATAGAATATGCTTTATATATTTGTCCAAAGATACATTGTGGGGTTTTTAAAATTGAAATATAGTTGATTTACAATGCTGCGCCAATCTGCTGTATAGCAAAGTAATTTAGTTATACACATGTATACATTCTCTGTTCAAAGTCTTTTCCATTCTGGTTTATCCCAGGATATTGGATACAGTTTCCTGTGCTTTTGTTTATCCAGCCTATCTGTAATAGTTTGCATCCGCTAATCCCAAACTCCCAACCCATCCCCACCCCCCATGCCTCATGGCAGCCACAAGTCTGTTCTGTGTCTGTAAGTCTGTTTCTGTTTCGCAGATGAATTCATTTGGGTTATTTTAGATTCCACATATAAGTGATATCATATGGTGTTTGTCTTTCTCTTTTTGCCTTACTTCACATAGTATGATAATCTCTAGGTCCATCCATGTTGCTCAAGTGGCATAATTCCATTCTCTTTCATGGCTGAGAAGTGTTCCATTGCATATATGTACCACATCTCCTTTATCCGTTCATCTCTGCATGGACAGACAGGATGATTCCAGGTCTTGGCTATTGTGAATAGCGCTGCAATGAACATAGGGGTGCATGCTAAGATACATTGTTGATAAATTTAACTAATTTCCAAAATATAAACAGAGGAAACTAGGAACTTGGCTATCCAGTTGAATGATGAAAACGCGACTGCAGTTCTTAGCTGTCAGCCTGTGTGTGTTTCTGGTCCTTCCAGCTAAGTCTGGATTCACATGCAAAGAAGCACCTGCTTTTGCCACCACGAGCTGTGGCTTCTCTGGTGTGGAGGTTCAACAAGAGGGTGAAACGGCAGGTTGGCGCTCTTCCTGGGGCATGTGCTACATTCTCCGTATATGTGTGCAGGTTATTCTTTTTGCCCAAATCTGACGCCGCAGTGGATACGTGACAGGGACCGGGTAGTGCCCTGCCCAGACGGTGCCATGCCTTGTAGGACGACTCTGCAAATTCACAAAGTCCATGAAACTCCCATAGCAAGTTGCTCTTTGTGTTAAGATACAAAATTTCTCTTGAAAATATGTTACTGGGAGGTACATCAATTAAGTTGTTATTGCCTGTTAGGATCTTAGCACATCTTGGGATTTTATAGGTTTCAATATCATTTCATTTATTTTCATCTTAAATGACCTCACAAAAGCTCAGCTCTTTCCCCAGGGAGGTTAAAACTGTGCCCACGTTATGGAACAAAACCCTGACTCAAAGGAATGAGGTGCCTTGGCCATATAAGGGACCAGGGGTTTGAATGAAAATGGTTATTGTAATCCCACGTTCAGGGAAAGTACTTCACCTGAACAGCAGGAGAGCATGCCAGGGACCGCGTGCTTTCTGTGAGAAAGGAGGAGGTGGTTCCAAAGTTGGGTTTAAAATATGGCCGTGAGCAGAAAGTCTGGAATTCAGCAGCTCCCCGGGTGTGTTTCCCTCCAGCACCACAGAACTTCACCAGCAGGAGCTGACTGACAGGCGGATTAAGATTCAAATGATAAACATAAGAATTAGCGTCTGCTGACCTCCTTCAGGTTTTTATTCTCCTCTTGGTATGCACAGTTAATTCTATTGACGTTAATAATGGTATTCAGGAAGGCAAATAAAATAGCCAGAAATAGCCTGGTAATTATACTTTAGTTCTAACTGGATGGGTTGAAGATACATTGATATTCTTTTAGCTAAACTATGGTACGGGCATGCTGACCCCTAGGGGTTTACGCACCTCCTGCCTCACATAAACTCTCCTGTGTGATGGACTTGCCCAGCAAGCCTGCTGTGATCTGCCTGGCTGAGACCTGCAAGGATCTGGGGCTGCCTGTCGTCAGCCCTTTTGAGCCACGTAATATAAGCCCCTTTCTGTGAAGGCTGCTTGACCTCTGGGAACAGCGGTTGTGTTGAGCAGTGTCTTGTCTTCCTGCTGGTACACACAGAAAGCAGCCGGTCCTACTGTTCCTAACTAACCGTGCTCCCTGACTACACAGGCAGGGGTTCTCGCTGTCACCGTGCGGTGCTCTCTAAGTAGAGCAAGGCGACAGACAGTCTTTTCACTCTGGAAAGAAAGATGAAGCAAAAGCAAACGACCAAAGACTTGCCACACTTGTCTCACTGCCCAGGATTCTCAGGAGCAGTGTTGATGGATCGAGGACAGACTCTGTCCCTCTGTGGGTCAGACCCTGCCCATGATGGATCGAGGACAGACCGTGTCCCTCTGTGGGTCAGACCCTGCCCACAGGCAGATGCCACTGAGAACTGTTTTAACTGAAATGTAAATTTCAAGATGCTATGGAATCCAATTTACTAGGTTTTAAATTAGTTTATGTATTAATATATGGAGAGTTCACTTTTTATTATTATGAAAGGTAGACCAACTGATTTAATTTTAGGGTTTTTTTCTGCTTAGTTGAATTGAGAAGTCAAATCTCTAATAAATTTTAACATCTCTGAGTCATTCTCTCAAGAAGGTAGCATTTTAAATTTGCAGAGAAAGGAGAGCTTATGTTACAAATTACTTCACATGTAAAGATAAACTCAGGTGGGTTACAGATATAAACATAAGAATCATGTTTGCGTGTGTGGCTGTATACAGGTGTGTGTATATGTCTGTGTGTGTATATGTCTACGTATGTATATACAGATGTGTGTATATGTCTATGTATATATAGGTGTGTGTATATGCGTGTGTATATATCTATGTATGTGTATACAGGTGTGTGTATATGTATATGTGTGTATTACAGGTATGCACATGTACATGTGTATATATGTACATTAATTTGCATATATGAATATTTTACAATCTTAAGTTGGAGAAGGCATATCCCAACCATATTCCACAGTGAGCAACTACAAAATATTGGCATATTTTAATTCATAAAACTAAAAACATATTCATGGCAAAGGTCAACAAATGAACAAACTGAAACTACTGTCACCAAAGTAAGACAATCACGAAAACCTGGGGAAATGCCCCATGATACAGGTGACACGTGCTCACATTCCTAATACAAAGAGACACCTTGCAAATCAGTCAGGAAGAGATGAGCACTGTGGTCATATAAACGGGCAGAGACCAGAAAAGACGTTCACATACCTCATCAGTGACTGAAAGTCTGGGAGAGCTTTAGCATTCCACTGAAAATAAAAATCTGAACTCCTGTTCTAAAGTGTAAAGGTGCAGAAATACAGTGGTGTTCACTAGTTCCTGCACATCACTGTAGGAAGCCCCTCACACCCGTCAGAGGGATCTGGTCCCACAGGTGGATCCACCTGTAAAAGTCACACAGGTAAGATGCTCTTCATTGTTACATCGTCAGTAACAGCAAAAGTCACAGTAACCCAGAGTCCACCGTGATAGTACTGACTGAACAAGAGATATATGCAAGTATTGAAATAGTAGAATATTATTAATAAGATGTACTAGAATATTAGGCAGCTATAAAAATGAGGAACACTTCCGTGTGCTAATTGTGGAGCAATCCAGATTACATCAACTTTAAAAAGCAAAGTACAGGACATTGTTGTATAGCTGCCACTTTTAAAAAAAAACATGAGAGACTGAGAATCTTTTTACGTTTATTGTAATTACAGATCCTCTCTTTTTTAAATTTGTTCATGTGTTTGATGGCTGTGCTGGGTCTTGGCTGCTGCATGGACTCTCTCCTAGCTGTGGAGAGCAGGGGCTGCTCTTCGTCACAGTGCCCGGGCTTCTCTTGTCGGGGGGCACAGGCTCCAGGGGCGCGGGCTTCAGGAGTCGTGGCCCCTGGGCTCAGCTGATGCAGCTCCCGGGCTCTGGAGCTCGGGCTCACCTGTTCTGCAGCCTGTGGGATTGAACCTGTGTCTTCTGCCTTGGCAGGTGGACTCCTCCACTGAGCCACCTGGGAAGACCCGATGCTGCCACTTTTATATGATAAAATGGGAAAATAAGACTAAAACGCATGTCAGATTATAATACATAAAGAGACAATAGAAGAATAAGATGCTAATAAAAATGTTTACATCTAAGGAGCGAGGAGGAAGTAGGTGCGACAGGGATGGACAGGACACCTCAATATGCCTCTTTTTATATATGATGTTGACCTTCATTCGTGCAAATGTGCCATCTATTCAGAAATATCAGAACTTAAATATGCAATAAAAGAAAGTAAAACCCACTCTAGAGAGACAGAGCAGCCAAGAGAAGATTTAGAGATGACTGATGACAGAACCATCAGAGAGAACTTTAAAATAATGGATTGATGCCATAAAGATCGAAGGGAAAACGTGGAGTACTCAGAGACACCAAAGGGAAATTGGCAGAGAGAGAAAGTGTAAGAAAGAGGGAGGTGGAAACGCTGCAGGGGCAAACCATGGTGTGAGGAGCAGAGGCTTAGTTGCTGAGCTCATCAGTAGATGCGGCACAACCGCGTGATGGCCAGTGAACTTGAAGATAGTCCACGGGAATCACCACACACACAAAAATGTAGGAAATAAAAGCAGGAAAGAGCATTCAGGAGCTGTGGGCAAACATTAAATTGTCAAATGCACTGAATCCCAGGAGGAAAAGAGAAGGGGGAACAGTCTACGGAAGAAACATTTGAAGATGTAACGCCCAAGAGTTCTGAAAGCAGTGAAGTATGGTAAAGCACAGATTGAAGAATCTAGAAAATCTCAAGAAAGATAAGTACCCCCAAACAAACCATCAAAACCCCGTACAAATACACACATATTCAAACCACCAGAAACCAAGAATAAAGAGAAAATCTTAAAGAAAGCTGGAAAAAAATAAAGGACATTACATACAGAGGAACAAAACATTCTCACAGGATTTTTGTCGTAAGCTTGTCAAGCCAGAAAAAAATTAAGTGACACCTTTAAAGTATTAAAAGAAAAACCTATGAACCCAGAATTTGAGACTTAGAGAAATTATCTTTCAGAAATGAAGAAATGATCAACTTTTAAGGATAAAGACAGCCACTATTAGCTATTTTTCTCCATTTTAATTACTTTTTCAAATTCTGAAATGAATATGTAAAGTGTTTAATACTGACAACCTTTCCTTTCCAGCCATGTGGGCAGGGAACTCGACTTAGAGGTAAAGGTAATACACTGTCCTTTCTTCCCAGCATTTTCCCACTTCTCATCATAGGAGCTCTCGAATCCCCACTGCAAGTCAGCTTGTTCCTGACCACCCTCACAGCTGCACACGCGTCCCCACACCCCTCGGTCTGCACCCAGCTGCTTTTATGCGCTTTCTCTCTTGCTCATCCAGCGTGACACGCGTGTCCCCCACAGCACTGAGGGCAGTTCCCAGCTCATCTCCTGGCGAACCAACGGATCTGATCGCATAATGATGGAGAGCTGTCACCCTCCAACAATGAAGAGTGCTGAAAGCCATCACTTTTTAAACTCGAGTCGCTCTCTTATGTGGTCTTCAGATATCTAACAGCGATGGTGTGGATAATCAGCCAAACACTCAGGAGATGTCAGACAGGACTTTCTGTTAACTAAACAGAAGTTGACGGCTGTCAAAGCCCCAACTGTCTCCAGAGAATGCCCTGAATAAAGAGATTAGCGCAAAAAGAGGTGAATCTGTAAGATTTGAGGGCAAAATTAAACAACATTAAGCCTAATAGTAAACCTAAAGCACCAGTGATTTATGTAGTTCTCCTAAAGGTAGTAAAGATGAGTTATTCTATTGAAATCATTGCCTTCCTTGATGTATTGTACTTAATATATGAATTTGTTTCTTTGTTCCTCCAATAAGTAAGTTTGTGCTAGGACTGGGTGTGTAAATAAGATATCAAATAAATAAACAGATGAAAGTACAGACTGCCAGGGCACTAACCAGGCAAGTGAAACTAATCAGTTAATTTTCAATGACAGAAATCATTTTCACAGACTATTAAAAAGTGAGATTTTGATGAATCAAATTGCTTTTGAAATAATTTTTTTAAGATTAAGGTGTTTTTAAGATCTCTTTTATTGCAAAATTTGGCAAATATATATAAAAATTTATGTTCATTCCTTTCTTAACTTTTTATTTTGTATTGGAGTATAGCCGATTACCAATGTTGCGATATCTCTAGGTGGACAGCAAAGAGACTCACCCACACATGTACATGTCCCCACTCTCCCCCACACTCCCCACCCATCCAGGCTGCCACGTAACATGGAGCATAGTTCCCTGCGCTGTGCAGTAGGTCCTTGTTGGCTATCCATTTACAAATGTAGCAGTGTGCACGTGTCCATCCCAAACCCGTCTGTCTCTTCTCCCATCCTTCCCGCCGGTAACCATAAGTGCATTCTCTCAGTCCATCAGTCTGTTTCTGTTTTGTACTCAAGTTCAAGCCTCCAGTGAGAGCTCAGCTTGGCTGGCACCTTAGTGTCCGTCTGTGATGCTGTAAGCAGAGAGCCTGGTCACTGTGGGCCAGACTGTGACCTACGGGTCTAATGCAAGCTAACCCTTGAGTGTTGCTTTAAGCCACTGAATCTGTGATTATGTGTTATGTGGTGTGTTAGGGTTCTCCAGAAACACAGTGGGGCGTGTGTGTGTGTGTGTGTGTGTGTGAGAAAGAGAAAGATAGAGATTAACTCTAAGAAATTGGCTCTCATGATTGTGCAGGCTGGCAGATTCTAATTCTGCAGGGCACACTGGCAGGCTGGAGCCCCAGGGGAGACCTGAGTTAGTGGCTAGAGGCTGAAGACAGTCTGAAGGCACAATTTCTCTTCCCCAAGGAGGTCAATCTTTTTCCTTAAGACCTTCAACTGATTAGATGAGGCCCACCCAAATAATGGAGGGCACTCTGCTTTCTCAGTGTCTAAAAATTTAAATACTAATCACATCTAAAATCCCTGGGCTTCCCTGGTAGCTCCTTGGTAAAGAATCTGATTGCCAGTGCAAGAGATGCGAGTTCAATCCCTGGTCCTGGGTGATCCCTGGAGAAGGAAGTGGTGACCCACTCCAATATTGTTGCCTGGGAAATCCCATGGGCAGAGGAACCTGGCAGGTTATGGTCCACGGGGTCACGAAGAGTCCAACAGGACTGAGCTACTAAAGCATGCACGTCTAAAAAATGCCTTCACAGTGCCGTCTAGACTCAGTTCAGGTCAGTCACTCAGTTGCATCCAACTCTTTGCCACCCCATGGACTGCAGTACACCAGGCTTCCCTGTCCATCACCAACTCCTGAAGCTTTCTCTAACTCATATCCATCAAGTCAGTGATGCCATCCAACCATCTCATCCTCTGTTGTCCCCTTCTCCTCCTGCCTTCAATCTTTCCCAGCATCAGGGTCTTTTCCAGTGAATCAGTTCTTCGCATCATGTGGCCAAAGTATTGGAGCTTCAGCCTCAGCACCAGTCCTCCCAATGAATATTCAGGACTGATTTCCTTTAGGATTGACTGGTTTGGCTGCCTAGACTACTCTTGACCAAATTGCTGGGTCCCACAGTCTAGTCAAGTTGATACATGAAATGTGCCAACAGACATAGCAATGGAAAATGAATATGTGAAAGTATTGGTCATGGTTATCTCTGGGTGGTGGACTTCTGGCTGAATTTCATTTTCTTTTAAATATTTTCTGAATTTTTTCCAAAAGCACATGTTAGTGTTAAAATGAGAAAAGATATTGAAAATCAGTTTTATTGTCTCCTAAGCCTCCTTGTAACCTATAAGTACTGTTTCTTCAAAAATAATACCATATTTAAAACAAATTATCCTTGTGTTGTAAAGTTACTACAGTAATAAATTTATGCTCAGTGACTTTATTAGACTTTCCAGCTTCAAGTGGAATTATAATTTTATGTGGATTTTAAAGCCATAAAATGGAGCTTATTCGCAGGAGTACTGCCATATTTTGTGTCCCCAGAGCTCATTTTACGTGAGACATACAGTAGGAGGTGCTCCGGGAGAGACGCGTGTCCTCGGCGGTAGTCAGGGCTTGGTGTTATCACCAGGGAGCCTCTTCCTTGATGGTGTGAAAGGGATGAGCATTTGAGGGTTACTAGCCTGGACTCTCTGAAATCACTTCCACGTCCAACACCATCATGTGTACCTGGCAAGGAGGCTCCGCACTCCTGGACCAGACAGTAAGAAGTTTTTCCAGCACAGACCCCCTCCCAGGGCCAGACCCCTCCCAGCACCGGGCGATGTCTGACTGCGGCAGAGTTCCCAAAGGGAGAGTCCTCTGTCATTTTCCTGCACATCCGGTGTCATAATTCCTCCTTTCCATCTTCTGTGTCTTTCTCTACTTGCTGATTACGTTGTCACCTCCTCCGATGACAGTGTACACTCACTTCTTTTTCTTACCCCGGTAGTGGCCATGCCATGGCCCTTCAGCTGAGCCTGTTGGTTGACAGGGACTCCACTTACAATCTGCTTCGTGGTACAGTCACACTATTATTTTCACTTCAGATGGAGGTGCATTTAGTGATTATCTCCAATCACAGCAGAATGGTAAATTTTACTGTCAGTTGATTCCTCCATTTGTATGGTGACTATTCAAATAGATGTTAAAGTCAGCATTTATCATTAGATATGACAATAGTAAAAAAAAAAAACCTCTTTCTTCTTAAGTAGTAATAGCATGTACCTCTTATTTTATACAGTGTTAGGTAGTCAAACATTTAACCTATAAAACCAGCAGTCAGAAAATACAATGGAGTGAGAAGAATGGAGGCAAACATTTATCTGCCGCAGTGGTTTTTAATTTCTGGTACTAATGGGGAAAACACAGAACAGAGTGGCTGTTGCCAGCAGAACAGAACGTGTTCACATGCTGGCCCGGGAGTTTACCTGGTTCCCTGTTGGTCTCACCCTCCAGACTTCACACTAAGTCTCTCGAGAGCTTAGAACTCACCTCCATTTTCCTGATAGTCGGCATTTAATAATGTTTCATGAATGGAATTGCTTTTAAGGAAATTTTAACTGGGGCCATTCTATGGGGTTGGCTTCCCTGGTTGCTCAGTCTGTAAAGAGTCTGCCTGCAATGTGGGAGCCCTGGGTTCAATCCTTGGGTCAGGAAGATGCCCTGGAGAAGAAATGGCAACCCACTTCAGTATTCTTGCCTGGAGAATCCCATGGACGGAGGAGCCTGGTGGACTACAGTCCATAGAGTCACAAAGAGTCAGACTCAACTGAGTGACGTTCGCTTTCATTCTGTGGGATTGTTAGTGGTGATTTTTACTATAACCTTATATCCCAGGCATCTCCCTTGTTAGGCTAATAATTGTCTTAAAATCTGTTCCTGAAAGTCATAGAGAGCCACTGAAGAAATTCAAGTCGGCTAGCAGATTCCTGTTCTAGAAAGGTTGATCCGACTGGGTGGACACCATCAGGTGTCCGTCAGGAGGCCTGGGTGAGTCACCAGGGCCGCCTTAGTGATAGTGTGTGGGTTGAGAAAACTGGCCTGGAGGCAGACGTTCTAGGGACAGAGTGGGACCCCCAAGGCTGTGACTCGGGCAGGGCTGGGGTGGCGTGCAGTGAGGGGCTGCCATGAAGAGGGCAGGCGTGGGGAGGGTGCTAAGTCCAGCTGGGGCAGGTGGCGTGCAGGGGTCGCCCCCATGGTCCCGACGGCCGGGTGCAAGGATGCCTGCCCTCTGCCTCTGTGGGGTGCGGGGAGGCGCGTCAGAGGACAGCGGGCACCCCCCGGGGGACCAGCGCTGCTGTGGTACCCCACCTTTCTGATTCGGACGGCAGGGGCCACGGACGGGCAGGAGAGGCTGGGGGGCGGCCAGGGTCTCGGCCATGTTGGGAGACTGCAGGGCTTCCCGAGGAAGGGACCATCCCGGCCATCCCCATGCTGGACAGTCCAGAAGAGGCAGGGGCTGCACCCCAGCTCCCTCCCCAGGGCAGGCTGCTTCCGTGGTGGCTGGTCTCACCTGCCACTCGTGGACTCTCTGCGTTTTCCGTTCTCTTCAAAATCCGCATTTTCTCACTTCCTTTTGCTGTCTGTACAATGAAGGAGTCACTGCCTGTGGACTGAATTTTCCTTTGAGCTCCACGACCTGGAGGTGTTTAGTGTTAACTGCAGTCCTTTGTGTGCAGACTCTGCCCCCAGAGGGTACTCTGTGCCCACGAGGCCGAGTTCCGTCTGCCGGGTCTGTGCCGGCCCAGTGGCACCCGGCAGTGAATGTGGCCCAGTGAACAGCAGGTGCATAGGTACCGAGGTGGTTAGCAGCGACGTACTGGCTGCCAAGCTGGTGGATCGTCCCCTTGCTGCTGCTGTGGTTACCTGCTAGCCACACGGGCTGGGTAGCCTGACCAGCAGAGCTGGTTGTGACCTGTTTGTTAGGCCTCTTCTTAATGTGTGCATCTGGGTACTCAGAAAGCTGGTCACTGGAACACACACCCCCTCAGGTGGGCCCCGAGAGCCCCTCCCGGGAGGGGCTGGCCTGAGGGACCCCGACCCTGACGCCCTGGCCTGAGGGTCCAGCCAGGCACTGGCCTGAGTGTGAGCGTCACGTCACGGATCTGGTCTGATTCTGCCGCCCTCAGACGGGCGCCCAGGACAGGGCTGAAAGGGCAGCATGTCCTGTGACTGTGTCTCCAGGACTTGGCCCAGGAAGGACTAGGACAGTTCTAAGTGCTTCCCCCGTGGCTCAGAGGCAAAGAACCCATTGACTCCTGTTAAGGCAGGAGACTCGGGGTCATCCCTGGGTCGGGAAGATCCCCTGGAGGAGGGCATGGCTACCCCACTCCAGTTCTCTTGCCTGGAGAATCCCATGGACAGAGGAGCCTGGCGGGCTACGATCAATGGGGTTGCAGAGTTGGACACGACCGAGGGACTGCACAACAGAGTCAGGCTGCATGTTCCCCCCGAGTTCTCCAGGCAGGGCGCTGCCATTTGCTGTTCGGCTGCTGAGTGTTTGATTAGCTCCAGCACAAGTGGTCAAATGCTAGTCTCCTTCGCAAGAAGCCTCCGCCCCTGCTGCGCCGCACTCCTGGACTGCGCCACCCCAGCATCAGGGATCCCGTGGTCGTGCCCCCCCCTCGGTGCCCCGGCCGTGCAGGGTGGGGCCCCCTGGGGCACAGGCCATGTTCCCTGGACAGACCGCCTGGGTCCAGCAGACCCTGGCATGCTCAGAGCTCAGCGTTTGCTTCCCAGTGTGGTCACCCCGGGGCCAGCCCTGATGCAGACACAAACGCAGTCTCCAACACCCACAGGAAGACTTTTCACAGGAGTGTTTGTTGTTTGTGGATTAAATGGGTGAAAATGCAGGTTCTCTGAAGGGCCCCTCAGTGGGGCGCCCTCTCACTATCCCAGTAGACCTGCGTTCCTCTAAGTGTCAGTGGGTCCAGACACCACCTGCCACAGAAGTGCCTCAGATGTTTACTGAAGTTCAGATCCAAGCCGACACTGCCCTTGTGAATCCACCTGAGGTGTGTGGTCCAGAAACCAGCAGGGCACTGTGATGCTGTGAGCTCTTGGGAAACCTTCAGTGGGTGTTTTCTGTTGCCCTGACACTAGCTTTTAATATAAACCAGCAAGTGTCAGAAATTTTAGTAAAGAGGAAAGCATTGTGCTTGCTTAAAGACCCATCTCAAACATAGAGAAAGTCATGGAGGCCCACCGCAGTGGAAGGCCCTTGGGTGGCAGGATGAGCCCCCGAGACGGTCTTGGCCGCCCCTGAGCGCAGCCCTCGCCCGGCGCGGCCCAGAGAGGCCGGTGCCTCCGCGGGGCCCTCGCTCCATGCCAGGACCTATACACTGTGGTGGCCGCTGTCGTGGTGGCGCAGCATGCACGGGCCAGGCGAGCGGGCTGGGCTGGCCGTCGTCAGAGGGGCAGGCGGGGCGGCCACCGCACAGACCCGCTCAGCCGCACACCAGGGAGCAGGGGAACGGGAAAGCCCGACTGCAGGCTGGGATCTCCCAGCCTCAAAGCCCTGCTCTCCCCGCCCTCAGCCTTCCCTCTGCAGGGACCAGAGAAGTTCTCTGACCACCTGGAGGAGGACAGCTGTGTCCGCGGCCCAGAGTCTCCCGTCCACAACCTGGCGGGCAGGTGACCCCGGGAGCCTCTCGTCCACAACCCACAGGGCAGGCAACCCCAGGAGTCTCTGTCCACGACCTGGCGGGCAGGCAACCCCAGGAGTCTCCCGTCCACGATCCGCAGGGCAGGCAACCCCAGGAGTCTCTGTCCACGACCTGGTGGGCAGGCAACCCCAGGAGTCTCTGTCCACGACTTGGCGGGCAGGCAATCCCAGGAGTCTCCCGTCCACGACACGCAGGGCAGGCAACCCCAGGAGTCTCTGTCCACAACCTGGCAGGCAGGCAACCCCAGGAGTCTCTGTCCACGACTTGGCGGGCAGGCAACCCCAGGAGTCTCCGTCCACGACCCGCAGGGCAGGCAACCCCAGGAGTCTCCCATCCACGACCCGCAGGGCAGGCAACCTAGGAGTGTCTCCCGATGCTCAGCTCTGACCACCTGGAGGGAGCGGCCCCAGCTCTGTGTTGGCTTCAGGAACTCTCCCACCTTGTGCCTGAAACACCGCCTCTGAGTAAGATGATTCCTCTCAGCACCAGAGGCTCAGCGATAGACTTACTTCATTGCCTGCCACCACCCCTCCTGGAAACTTGACGTCTCTCACCTCCGAGAAGGAGCGGAGCACGCAGCCCTGTCATGACTCGGAAGCACGGCCGTAACGGCAGCTCCGCTTTGGGACACGCCACTGCTCTGCACCTTGCTCATCTGGGCTGCGAGTCTGTCACACAGCTGCAATGGTGCACCGCAGGCTTTGAAGACGTGTGTGCAGCACTGAAGTAACACACGCACCCTCCGGAGGGAACGATCTTTGTGCAGAATCTGTATCACCTGCGTGGGGACCTTGGCCCTGGGGTTGCCTCTCAGGAAGGTGAGCACACCATCATGAAATGACTGGGCCATAGTCTGTGCCCCAGAGACACACAGGCGCTTCGCAGGACACCAGGACGATGGCCGTGTTTGGTGGGAGTTGCATGACTGCTCGCTCCACGGCCTCCTCCACCCAGGGAGGCCAGGGCCCCGGACGTGCCGTGAGCCAGTGACAGGCCTGCACTGGCTCCTGAAAACCCCTCCCGAATCATCACACAGTTCACTTCAATTGAGAAGTGACAGAAAACTAAACATGTTTCCACAGCTGATTCCTAGCCCCTTGACTAGGATGTAATTTACAGACCGTGCAGTTCATCCCCTTGACGTGAACAGCGCAGTGGCTTGTGGTGTATTCACGGGTCCCTGTGACCCACGTCAGGACGTGTCTTCCCGCCGAGGAGCCGCCCAGCTCCCCCACCCCACCCGACAGCCGCCCGTGTGCCCGGTCTCCCGGGTTCGCCGGTTCCGGACGTGCCGTGGACGTGTGGTTCAGCACGTGCCTTCGTGCTGGCTTCTCCCGCCCGGCGGGTCTTTAAGGTTCGCCTGCGCTGTGGCCCGCAGCCGCCGCCTCTGCTGTCGCGGCTGGCTCGTACTCCCCGTGTGGCTGCAGCCCTGGTAACTTCTCCCGCACCTGACCACGTTTGTTTCCACTTCAGGGCTCTTACGACGAATCCTGCACAAGTCTCTCTGTGGACGGTTACCTTCATTTGTCCCGTACCTGGGGGTCGAGCTGCCGGGTCTCTTGAGAGTATCACATGTGACCTTCTGGGGGGCTCCCAGAGTGTTTTTAAACTAGCTAAACATCCTCTACTACTTAATAATACGCATTTTCAATGTATCCTATATTGTGCAATGTATATAAATATGCATGTTTGTGTAAAATCTGTCCCTTATTTTAAATTTTTCATGTTCATATTTACAGCCGTTGCTTTAATCTCTGAAGGCTTACAGGCACATCACTTTGTAACGAGAGCAGATTTTTTTCATGATACATTTATTTCCATTGATGTTGACAGAGTGTCATAACATGGAAGATAAATAATGGGAGCTTTTCCTTAATACTCATCATTCTTTCTGATATTTTTTTTTTTTTTTTCTTTTTGATATTTTAATCTCTCTGGTCTCCTTACAGTGGAATCTAGTTCATAATCCTCTGTGCAGTGTTGCTGCTTTTTCCTCAAAATACAATTCAGAAGTTGAACTATAAGGTAGTTTGAATGGAAAAAAAGATGTTTGGAAAGACACCAGATCTCTTTAAATGTATCATTCGGGAGCCTGAATTCTATTGAAGCATATGTGCTGCCTTTTGGCGGAGCCGGGGGGACCCTGGTGTCCCTCGCAGATGCTGGCATCTGTGACCGTCCGGGTGTGGCGTCAGCTGCCGCTGGGAGAACTTGGCATCCAGGAGGCACAGCTTCATCATCGCTCAGTGGGCTTAGAGGGCCCTGAAGCCAACAACGGACTCTTTTAATAGCAGAAAGGACACGTATGAGAAAACACAGGAGGGTCTCGCAGCAGGAAAGACCTCCCTTAGAGCCGCTTTAGTGAAGCTGGTCCCTGCCAGCTCCTGTGCACACACCACTGGCTGACACCCCCGGGCTGACACGCAGCCTTGAAACCCTGGGAATGAGGAGGGGCAGCCACGCTTCCGGTAGCGTGGATCTGCTCCGGGACAGGGGCCTTCACCCCGGGAACGGGGGCTGCGTCTCATCGGCAGAGTGTGGGTGGTGAGCCCTTTCCCAGCTCCAGGGGATCCGAGAAAGGACACAGGTGGGGTGCGCGGTGCTGCGGGGGGAGTCGGCCTGTGCCTCTCAGCAGTGAGGTCTCTAAACAAACAACCACTGAAGCACTGGGGCAGGTGAGCCAAACAGAGGACAGAGGCCACACCTGAACCCAGCACAGCAACAGGGCGCGCCGGGCGGCAGCCGTGCAGAGCCAGCCCTGCCGCAGAGCACGGCCACGGCCTCCGCAGCGCGTCCCTACTGTTGGTCTGTTAGGACGCGCATCCGTGAGTTCACTGTGTCTGCCGGGCGTGTGCGCGAATGCACCCAGGCTGGCTGCCTGAGGACTGCAGGCGCTGCTCCACGTAACCAGACCAACACACATGGGGAGAGAGACTTTGACGGGGACTGCAGTGTTGCCAAGGTGTTAATTCTCCCCAGACCGAGGTGTCGATGCAGGGCAGCCTCTGTTTTTAGAGAAACTGACAGGAAGAAAACGCTGAGGGTCTTAGAAGAGCCAAAACAGTCTTGACAGAGAAGAGCCAAGAGCCGCTCCGGCCGCTTCTCTCCCGGGCCCAGCGTCCCTGCAGGGGTCCCTGCTGCCGCTCAGAAAAGCAGTGTTTAGAAACGAAGGTCCAGCCCCGCATGTGCTCACTGCTGGTTCCCTTAGCAGCACAGAGAGCTAGCACACACACATATCTACAGTCGTTTATTTTGTTTATTCACTGGCATGTGTACGGTGCTAAACATGGATTCACACCCATGTCTCTAACTATAATCTAGTATGGCATGGTTCATTCTAGCTTTTCCCCACCCCTTGATTATTTGTACAAGATATGCTTAAATTTCCTTTGAGACTTCCTCTCTGAGCCAATCTGGAAGACTGTTGTTTAACTTTCACATATTTGGGGATTTTCCAGAAATTCTTCTGTTATTGATTTCTAGTTTTATTTATTTTGGTCCAAGAACATACTTTGTATGATTTCTGTTCTTTCGAATGTGTTAAGGTTTGTTCTGTGGCCCAGAATATAGTCTATCTTGGTGAATGCCCACTTGATGCTCACCTGAGGAAAATGTGGATGATGCTGTGTGTTTGGAGGCTGTCTGCTCTTAAGACAGGGATATTGGTGTCAGAATAGACCAGGGTTGTTTTAGCCTCAGCACTGCTGATACTTAGGGCCAGAAAATTCTTTTTGGTTAACAGGCAGCTATGTACTATATAATTTTAGTAGCATCTCTGGTCTGTAAATTGTCACCCTGCTTATTTAACTTATATGCGGAGTACATCATGAGAAACGCTGGGCTGGAAGAAGCACAAGATGAAATCAAGATTTCCAGGAGAAATATCAATAACCTCAGATATGCAGATGACACCACCCTTATGGCAGAAAGTGAAGAGGAACTAAAAAGCCTCTTGATGAAAGTGAAAGAGGAGAGTGAAAAAGTTGGCTTAATGCTCAACATTCAGAAAACTAAGATCATGGCATACAGTCCTATCACTTCATGGCAAATAGATGGGGAAACAGTGTCAGACTTTATTTTTGGGGGCTCCAAAATCACTGCAGATGTGATTGCAGCCATGCAATTAAAAGACGCTTACTCCTTGGAAGGAAAGTTGTGACCAACCTAGACAGCATATTAAAAAGCAGAGACATTTCTTTGCCAACAAAGGTCCGTCTAGTCAAGGCTATGGGTTTTCCAGTGGTCATGTACGGATGTGAGAGTTGGACTGTGGAGAAAGCTGAGTGCCGAAGAATTGGTGCTTTTGAACTGTGGTGTTGGAGAAGACTCTTGAGAGTCTCTTGGACTGCAAGGAGATCCAACCAGTCCATCCTAGGGGAGATCAGTCCTGGGTGTTCATTGGAAGGACTGATGCTGAAGCTGAAACTCCAATACTTTGGCCACTTGATGTGAAGAGCTGACTCATTGGAAAAGACCCCGATGCTGGGAGGGATTGGGGGCAGGAGGAGAAGGGGACGACAGAGGATGAGACGGTTGGATGGCATCACCAACTTGATGGACACAAGTTTGCATAAACTCCGAGAGTTGGTGATGGACAGGAAGGCCTGGTGTGCTGCGATTCATGGGGTCGCAAAGAGTCAGACACAACTGAGTGACTGAACTGAACTGACTGAACTGGTCTCTGCTCACCAGGCTCCCATCCCCAAGCTGTGACAACAGAATATCTCCAAGTGTCTCCAGTGGTCCCTTGGGGGTGAAACCTCTTGGGTTTTAAAGAAAACTCAAATAGAATAAATCGATGTGACTGAAGAGTGACTCTCGCCATCTAAATTTAAAATGTCTGCTCATCAAAACACTCCCAACAAGTAGGGGACAAGGCAAGTCACAAAGTGAAGGAAAATACTTGAAATGAATATCTGACAAAGGATTTGAGTACAAAATATATAAAGAACTCCCACAAAACAAAACTAGAAATAACCCGGTTAAAAATGCGGGGGTAGGTGAAAAGTCTCTTCACAAAAGAAGATGTACAAATGACCAGTCATCACGTCGTGACTCATCCAGGAGGAGACACTTCAGTTTCAGTCACAGGCTCAGCTTGAGCAGAGTGGCGACCCAGCACACGGAGGGTGTGTGGGGGGTTACAGAGGAGGAGGCCGCCCAGAGCCGTCACCTGGACAGCTCACAGACACCGCCTGTCTCGTCTGTAACAACCAGTGGTGTTTGGTTTTCTGTTCTGGCATTTCTATTCCAGAAAAATACACTATGCTTCATGATGACTTCACCTAGGTTTGCTCTTTTCCAAAAAAATTAAACTTTTGAAATGTTTTGTTCAGACAGATCTCACATGGAAAGGTGGGGACCACATCAGGGACCCCTGATCCCGTCAGCCCCCCTGGGTGTGCCCTGAGACTCCTCTACCAAACTCCACAGATGAACCTGGGCCGCGGGTTCTGCCCCCCACCCAGGCCTCCTGAGGGTGGGCTGAGCAGAGCTCTGTGGGCAGTGACCAGGGGCTCTGTGTCTGCCCCCTCCCCTCCTGAGGGAGGACTCAGCACAGCACTGTGGGCAGTGACCAGGGGCTCTGCGTCTGCCCCCTCCCCTCCTGAGGGAGGACTCAGCACAGCACTGTGGGCAGTGACCAGGGGCTCTGCGTCTGCCCCCTCCCCTCCTGAGGGAGGACTCAGCACAGCACTGTGGGCAGTGACCAGGGGCTCTGCATCTGCCCCCCCTCCCCGCCTGAGGGAGGACTCAGCACAGCACTGTGGGCAGTGACCAGGAGCTCTGCATCTGCACCCCCCCTCCTGAGGGAGGACTCAGCACAGCACTGTGGGCAGTGACCAGGGGCTCTGCGTCTGCCCCTCCCCTCCTGAGGGAGGACTCAGCACAGCACTGTGGGCAGTGACCAGGGGCTCTGCGTCTGCCCCCTCCCCTCCTGAGGGAGGACTCAGCACAGCACTGTGGGCAGTGACCAGGGGCTCTGCGTCTGCCCCCTCCCCTCCTGAGGGAGGACTCAGCACAGCACTGTAGGCAGTGACCAGGGGCTCTGCATCTGCCCCCTCCCCTCCTGAGGGAGGACTCAGCACAGCACTGTGGGCAGTGACCAGGGGCTCTGTGTCTGCCCTCTCCCCTCCTGCCCACCCTCTGAGCACCCGTCTCCACAGTGAGGGACTGGCAGTGCTTTCTTGTGCTTGTGGCATCAAGTCCAGACTCCAGAGGGGGCTGCACAGTCCCCACTGGTCTTTTCCGGAAGCTTCTCCACAGCCCACGTCTTCCCACGGCCCCTCCATCCACCCTTGTGCACTCAGACCGTCTGTGATCCCGTCCGAGTTCCGACCCTTTGGCCCCAGTGCACCTCTGTCGTAGTAGTGCCAGATTTGAGAAAGACAAACAGTGACGACTGACTTCCGGATGGACAGTGCATTCCTTCAGCCTAAGGGACACATCTGGGACCCTGCTGGGAGCATAGTGCTCGTGAGGGTTACTTGCTGCTCCTCTGAACTCCACGTTTATCAGGGTACCCCGTGTTTCTATCTGACATTCGTTCCTCCATTGTTGTTGGCATCAGCACCTGGCAGCATTCTGGGCAGCTACTGGAGAAAGTCTGCAGAATTTACCAGAAGGCACACAGGCCTTTCCCCGCAGCGCTGCTGTTTAGAAGAGGAATGCCGTGAGGAGCAGACCCAGAGCAGCAGGTCCGGCAGTCCGGGACGCACGCGGGCACGTGCGGCGTGGGCGGGCAGCTTGGCCCCGAAGCCCGCGACACCACCCTTCCTCTCGGGCTCCAGCCCAGGGCCCTCCCGCCTTCCCGTCACACAGGGAACCTATTCTGAGCCTGACGCCGGCTTCCTGTCGTCACTGGGAGGCTCCCCAGGGCCGGGAGGTTTCAGCTGTCCCCAGAGAGAAGGTCCCTGGGGGCGGTGTCACTTCTCGGCTCCGAGCGCCCAGCCCTGGACCGGGTGAACACGAGCATACCTTCTCCGGTGACTGCAGTCAAAGCTTAGTCTGAATATTTCCATATTTACACAGTCTAATTATGGAAATAATCTGGAAAACGCACTTTCCCAACTGTCCCCAGGCCTGTGGCCTGTGGGGTCCCTGGCCTGCCCGTGTGTAGGAGGGTACAAAGTACCCTAATCGAGTGGGGCTGAAGTTGGGGACCAGATCGTTGCAACCTCTGTTCTCTGACTCAGCTGCCCAGGTCTTGGGGCAAAAAGCATGAGTTTTGGAGCCGGCTGCCTGGGCTCTGCGTTCGCTCTGGGGGTGCCTGGGCGAGGTGGCTCCCCATTTGCAGTGAGGCCCAAGCGTGTGGGGCCCCTGCGAGGACTGACGGGCTGGTACAGGGTGCCTCCAGGGGCCAGCGTGACAGTGCGTCATGGATGTTCGATGTCTGGAGTCTGTGTGTGAGAGAAGACCCGTGGTTAGCTCCCTGTAGCGGCAGCTCATCCCTCAGTGGCTGCCCAGTGCTGGAATAAAGAGGAGGTCACGAGTGAGAAGACACATCTGAACGGAGAATCACAAGTAGACCCGTGTGTGGGTGCCACCCAGCCACAGTTCTGAGTCACCCCGCTCACAGTGCCAGACTCTGGGCTGGAAACCTGGATACAGAGATAAAGAAGACACAGCCCTGCTTTTACAGATGCTGAGAACTTAAATGTGAGAATGTTGAATCAGCAAAGAGTGGTGGTAATCAGAAGGGAAAGCGCTTCAATTGGAAGTAAGATAAAAGTGCTAACTGGTAGAAACTGGAGTGTGCAGACCCCCGCCCAGACCCGGGCCCGAGCAGCCTAGGGGGCAAGGAGTCCGGCAGAGACCTGGACACTTTACGGGCCAGGGTCAGGGCGGCCCCAGTCTCGTTTCTCTCCCATTTCCTTTCCTTTTCTCTTCTCTTCTTTTTTGGTCTATTTTAAGTGGAAAGAAGGGATATAAGAGCTGAAATATGGTATATACTTAGTTTTAAAACAAAGTTATCATTATAATAATTTATAAATTGTATTCTGAAAGTGAAAGTGAAGTCGCTCAGCCATGTCCAACTCTTTGTGACCCCATGGACAGTAGCCTACCAGGCTCCTCCGTCCATGGGATTCTCCAAGCAAGAATACTGGAGTGGGTTGCCATTTCCTTCTCCAGGGGATCTTCCCGACCCAGGGATCGAACCCAGATCTCCCGCGTTGCAGGCAGATGCTTTAACCTCTGAGCCGTTAGTATCTAAAAGTACATACTATTAACATTACCTGAAATAATGACCTTAAAATAAATGAGCTTCCTTAATCTGAATTTAACAGCAAGCCAGTTTTCCCTCTGCTACCCCATTTCTAAAGAAGTAAATCACCGAGAAATTAATTTACATCAAGGGCTTACTTTAAAAAGCAGGAAACATACTGTAGTCAAGACATGGAGTCAGAATTAGCAACCTAATTTTTATACACAGGCCTGTGCAATTATCCTAGTTAATTGTCTCATTGTGATCCACAGTAGGAAAGAAGAATAACTCCATTATTGCTGTCTACATTATTCCAGCTTGAGAGTCAAATAAAATGCAGTCTGTCTTGATTGTGGAAAGACTGTCACCAGACCTGAAAGGAGCTCGATTTAGTGAGAAGCATCAACCCAGCTGAACCCTCTCTCTGCCAGATATCCTCAGGGTTTCCCCCACGCTTTCAAGATTTTGCAAAAAACAAGGAGGGAGACTAGAGGAAACTGATTGTTAAGGCTGTTTGGAAGGAAATGACCATTATGATGATAATATGGATTTGAGTTTTCAGTTTGCTCTCTGCTTCTATTGCATAATCTGGACAACTTCACATAAATTAAAATGGCTGGCAAACCTTTGATTTTTTTTCTTCTATTTTTCTGAGTGTGTAAAGGTGCCAAAAGCTACCCTGACTTTTATGAGACTCTCACGGACTTCTGAGTCCAGCTTGCTCTTAGGCTGTGTGAGTTATCCATGCTTTCAGGGTTAGGTTTCTTTCTATGTGGAATGATCCCGATTTCACTACCTGATCATAAAAAGTCAGGTTTCAAAGCAAGTCTGTAAGTAGCCTGCCCCATTGGTGCTGATGAACCCACATCCGTGAGCATGTCTGTCAGGAATGTTTCCATGCGCCCGAGAGGTCCACCGCAGGACGGGGTTTGGTAGCGGCCCCAGGCGCCGGCACACATGGTCCCTGCAGCGATGCTCACGAGGCCTCTGTCTTCTCTCTTTCTCTCCTGTAGCCAGAGCTACCTGCAAGCTGCCAGCGACGGGCCTGCCAGCCACGGGCTGGACCCCTCTGCCAACTACAACTCCCCGAAGTTCCGCTCCCGGAACCAGAGCTACATGCGCGCCGTCAGCACCCTCAGCCAGGCCAGCTGCGTGAGCCAGGTGGGGCCCCTCCCCTCCCGGTCAGCCCCCTGCTGCAGAGTCCCAGCCAGGAGTGCTCCAGGGCCACCACACTTGGGAGCTCCGTGGGCGTGATGGGGCCTTTGTGACCCTGGGAGTGGCTCCCACTCCCAGCTCCTCTGAGGAGGGCTGATGGGGGCGTCCACCACATCCCCCCACCACCCCTCACGGAGCAGCCTCCTTCCCTGGGCCAGGCCCCCCACGCGGAGGGTCTGAGTCCCACCCAAGGGGACACACAGGGCCCCGCAGCACCAGCCCCCCCAGAGGTCGCTGTTTCCCTGGACAGACGGTCCCCGCAGCTGCAGGCGAGCCGGCAGGTCACGCCCTGCCGTGTTCTCTGAGGACGCGGGCGGCAGGTGGTCCAGTCCGCCCCGGCTCTGCCGCCTGAGGAAGGGGCCCGTGGGAGGGGGACCCGCAGAGGGGCACTCAGGGACCTCTCCCCGCCCCTCGAACCCTCGCCACCACTGTGCTCACACCCAGCCTGGCTGCCGATGGTTCTGGACCCGGCGCCACTGGGCATGAGGGAGCCGCAGTGGGACAGCTGTCTGGACAGGCGGGCAGGAGGGCGGGAGGGGCTCCACCTGGTCTCTGCTCGCCTTCCTGCCGTGGCTGCCTTGCTGAGGCCCCCGCGGCCACATCCTGGTTCCTGCCAGTCTCTGTGTGCTCCGTCCATGCACCGTCCAGATCGTTCTGATGGCTGGTCTGTTTGCCCAGGACCCCAGGCACTTTGCTGGGCGTGCAGGGCAGGGGGCACCCCACCGCCCCCGCAGGAGCCGCGTCCGCCTTCCCCCACGGCCGAGCCTGCCACCTGCTCCTCCTTCCTTCTCGTTGTCCTCGCAAAGCCATGTCAGTGTGAGGGTACCTTCTTTCTGTCATGCATCCTTCCTCTTCACTGTGGTAAAACATACATAAAATCCACAATATTTACCATCTTAACCGTCTTCCAGTGTATATCCCGTGGCGTTTGGCACGTCACATTGTTGGGCAACCAGCCGCACCATCGTCTCCAGAGCTCTCTCATCTTCCCAAACTGAAGCTGTCCCCACGAAACGCTGACCCCCGCCCTGCCGCCCCCTCTGTCTCCTCCTGGGACCTCACAGGAGTGACTCACAGAGCGTTTGTCCTCCGTGTCGGCCGTGCTCCGCTTCCCTCCATGCGGTCGCCTGTGTCAGAGCGTGCGTCCCCTCTAAGGCTGAGCAGCGCGCTGTGCGGATGGCCTGCGTGTGCGCCGGCCGTCTGTCAGCAGACACTGTCGCTTCCCCCTTGGCTGCTGTGAGTGACGCTGTGTGAACACGGGTGTGCGAGCATCTGTCCGTGTCTCCGCTTCCAGTTCTCCTGCTGCACACCCCGTTCCTGCGGGTGCAGCTGCGAGCTCCCGAGGAACCTCCGAGCCGGTTCCCGCAGCGGCTGCCCCGTTTTCCAGCGCCGGCAGCTGCGTCCAGGGTCCCAGGCCCTCCCCCACCCGCCGCCTCGCTCTGCAAGCGCCCCTGTCCTGACCCTGGGAAACCCACCCTCAGCGGGTGTCGGGCTCTCTGCCACCAGGAGCCACGTTCCTCACCATCTTCTGGTTTTCTCTGGTATCTCGAAGCCCACGTCCTCCAGAAGCAGTTTAAGTGCTTTCCTGCGCTTGCAGTTCGCTAGAGAAGCCGGCACTTCAGCCCACACTCATTATGTACCCCATTGACTTTGTATCCTCCCAGGACACCTCATGTCAGGCTGAGCTGCAGTTTGAGTTGCAGAGAAAAATGCCCACTTTTCCAAATCTCCCTCGAGCGAGTCAGAGAAAAGGCCATTTCAGTTCCAATCTAGACCAGCTGAGTTCCTTCTCACCTGCGTATTTGTTTGGGAGAAAACTCCCCCTCATTTGAAGGGCCTCACTGGTCAGCTTTGTGGCTGGAAGCACTGGTGAGGGGTCCTTGCTGAATGCCCACCCCTGAGTGCCCAGAATGTACACGCGAGGGTGATGGCACCTCTTCCAGAGGGAGAAAGGCGCTGGGCCTGTGGGTTTGCAGAGAAGGAGGACCCACCGAGACCCCGTGTTGGGACTGGCGGGTGCAGGCGACCCCACACGGTTTCTGGCCTCTTCGGGGTTGTCTGACGTGGGTCTCTGATGTAAATGGTGTGAAACAGTCTGAGACTTTCTGATATAGTTCCACATAAGGGAAAACCTGGATAGGAAGGAGTCTGTACTCCGGGAAAGGGCATACTTCGAGCCAGAGTGAGACTGTGTGGGATGTGTTTCCCTCGATAGGCAGCGAAGTGACCATGCTGGGCTGTCGGCGTCTGTCTTTGCCCGAACTCGTCTGCCCCTTTCTGGCATCAGACACCCTGAAACCACTCCCGTGGGGCAGTCGCCCGGGAGTGTTTCTCTTCTCTTTTCTGCCTGAACGACTCCAGGTCAGCAGTCCTGCCTGGAGGGCCCCTCAGCACCTTCCTCCCGGGCTGTGCTCACTGGGATTTGTCCAGTGAGTGGAGCACTCGTGAATAATCTCAGGTGTTAATAGAAGCAGGGAGCCAGGCCCAGGTCTGTGATTAGAGGTGGGCAGAAGCTGTCTTCTCTGATGAAGGGCAAATCCAATTCTTTACCTGCTTTAACTCTGTGAACAATTAGAGGGAAAGGATTGATCTGGTATTTAGAACAATACTTTTCAAAATTACCTGTCGACGTAGCAGGAGTGTTCAGGAAGCTGTGCGTCACGTTCCAGGGGTGGAGTGAGTGACTCAGCTGGGCGCTGGGCTGAGACTGTGAGCCGGCCGTGGCCGCCATGAGGACGCTGGCTGCAGGCGTGGCTGGGGTGCCGGGGGCAGTCGGGGTTCCGAAGGCAGAGGCCCCCCCGCCCAGGAGTGGCAGGGAGACCCGCCCAGGTTTCTGGGCCCCTCCGTGAACCCCAGGCAGGGACCCAGCAGGTTGCCTGGGAGAACCATCTTGGCTTCTGCCTGAGCCCTGATTCCACGCGGACTTCTGGCCTTCCACATCAGCGTCCCCACGGGCATCTCCTGACCTGCTTGCATGTCAGCACGAGGTGCCCCGGAAGGCGGGGGGGTGGGGAGGAGCCACCTGTCCAGGTCCCCAGGAACCCAGGCCTGGGAGTGGCTGCAGCTCACGGGCCCAACCCGGAATCCTCGTTCCTACAGTCCCCATGCCCCCCACCCCCACCCCAGGCTCTTCAGCCTGCTCTGTGTCCCGCTACTGAGTTTCCACTTAAACCCCTAGACGTGGCTCCCGGGAGGCCCCAGAAACCTCAGGAAACCACATTCGGCAAGGACAGCACATGGAGGCCCTCCGCTCACCCGCAGTCAGGCCCCTGGAGCACGGCCCTCAGGACCCTCGCTCTTCAAAGCCCAGTCATTCGTTTCATAACACAGGGTCCCAGGGCGACTCTCTACCCAGAAATGAAATGCCAAGCTTGAGAATAACGACTTTACCTGCTGAACCGCCAATCTCAGGGCGGGCACTGCCGGCCCACGCTGAAGGAGGGGAGGGACCCAGCGGAGTGTGGGCGGCACGCCTGCAGTGTGAGAGACTGAGGTGCCTCCGGGACACGGGCTGGGGCCGCCTCCGGGGATGCGGGGGCAATTTCAAGGCTGAGCAGGGGTCCGTCTCCTTAGCCCGGGGCGCTGAGCTGAGTGGAAGCAGAGAGAGCCGCGCCCGTGGGTCTTTGTGAGCACAGCATCCTTACCTGGCTTGTCTGAGCTGGAAACAGCCTGGGCCATGAAAACGGAAAAAGAGGGATGACGAACACTTTGCACGGTGTGCTAACCTTTAGCCTCGCTGTTCCTCTTGACCTCAGTGGTAACTGCCAGTTGCTCTTTAAAGGTCTGCCTCAGGGTCTGTAGACTTTCCAGGGCATAGTGGGAATTGGTGGTTTTTCTCAGTGTTCCCCAAGCTTAATGGCCCCCAGTGTGCCGACTTCAAATTAATCAAGCTGTGCGTGGCAGGCGGTGAGTGCCGACGGGTGAGCTCTGCGCACTTCTCCGTTGGTGCGGGGCTGTGGCGCCTGGCCGGGCCAAGCCATCAGCCGTGCTGTCACTCTTGCAGATGAGCGAGGCTGAGGTCAACGGGCAGTTCGAGTCGGTGTGCGAGTCGGTCTTCAGCGAAGTGGAGTCTCAGGCCATGGACGCGCTGGACCTCCCGGGATGCTTCCGGACACGGAGCCACAGCTACCTGCGCGCCATTCAAGCGGGCTACTCCCAGGACGATGAGTGCCTGCCCCTGACCATCCCCGCTGATGCTGCCTCCACCATCAGGCCCACAGGTAAGGGACGCCCTCTGACCCCCACCCCAGACGGATAGGTGTGGGGCACCTCTGTCCTCACCGACTGGGGTGAGTTCTCTCCAAACATCTGGAAATTTTCCAGCTTACGTTGGTGACACGGAGCTGTTTGCAGTGGTGTTTTGAAATGTTTCTTTCCTGGATCACTTTTCTTTTTCTTAGGATGAAATCTATCAATTGTCACGGTTCCTTATAACAGTCAAGTAGAGTTTTCATAAAGTTTTGTATATGAAAAACAATGATGTTTGGGAGGTGATGGTGTTTTAAATGCCAAAGTTGAATAGACGGCAGTAAAGCCTCAGCTGACGGGCAGTGACCTGGGGTCCTCACCACAGGCCCAGCCCGAGTCTGCACGGGCAGATTCGTCAACACGATTCCTGCCGCAGAGCAGACCATTCATGGAACTGAAGGTCACAGTCTCCTTCAGTTCTTGGGGAAAGCCAAGAAAAATCTGATAATTTATCACCTAAGCTAAGCATCACTGTCTAACATTTCTGTGCACTGTGCTGGTTTACGTAGCACCATGAGTAAACATGGCCCGGAGAAGCCCACAAAGCAGCCAGTGATCAGAGTCACCGAGTGACGTGTGGGAAGAGCGTGGAGTTTGGACCCGTCGGGGCTGGGGCGGGGCTGGTTCTGAGCAGGACTGGAGAGAAGTGGCCCCAGTTATTGACGGCTCCTGGGAGCCAGGGCAGGGGCGGGCCACCCGCCCGTGACAGAGCTGTGCATGTTTGAAGCCAGGACAGTTGGCAGGACGTGGGGCGATGACCAGGTGCTAGGTGTCGCGGGGATCCTGCGGCCACCCGGCACCTTCGCTGTCACTCGCGGAGCCTGCAGGCAAGAGAGGGCTCACCAGATTCAGACCCGCACCACCGCCTCTGAGATCGCGGGCAGGTCAGCCGCCCAGTCTCCTCCTCGGTGTCCAAGCCAGGCAGAAGCTCTGAGCACATGACCAGGTCCGCCTGAGGGTCAGTGACTCGGAGTGCCGAGGGGCCCTGGTGGTCTTTTCCTGTTGCCTGTGGCCCCAAGCGGAGGCCGTGATGCCCCCATGAGCCTGAGCCCAGGGGTCAGGGTGGGCGCAATTCTGGGAGCCCTGCCCTGCGGGAATCAGGACCCGGTCCATGCGGGGCTGCAGATGCCGAAGCCATTGGGGGCCCGTGGGGCCCAACCCCAGCTTCCCCCCAAGGCACCCCATGTCCGTGATGTCAGGGACCACCCCTCACACTCTGCCCTTGTGGGGGAAAGTGTGGAAAGTGAACTAATTAGGAACTTAAGGAGGTTTCTATCTTACATTCTTATCTTACTTACCTTACTATCATTGCAGATTTTAAAAATATGCTATAAGAGGTGATTACTGATAGGTTCACCAGTATTCGCTGAGTGTCTCCTGGTCTTAAGCACTCTATTGGTCTTCAGAAATGCTCTGAAACAATAATCACCTTGTGGAAAATGACTTTCTTGTTTATAAAGCTATCACTCCAGAGAAATAAATATAAAACAGATTTCATAGACATAATACAAGAACCAGTGCAGAATTCAGACTAAAATTCTAATTTATGTACATATCACTTTACCAAGCATTACCAATACATCTTTGTATTCCCAAAGTGTATTCACCAAAGGTATTAACAAAAGAAAAAAATGCTTCTCTTCAAAGTTTCTCCTGAATGTTGACCTAGTTATGGAGTCAAAATTCTTCCAGACAACAGTGGGGAAGCAGAGGCAGGCATGCCTTCCAAAGTTAGGGAGTGGTCTGGGGAATAAGAGATGAGATGGATAACATCAGGAAAAATACCAAGTTGCCTTGAAATAATTGAAGTATAGAATTGTAAGCTACCTTTTTTTAAAGGTACAGACGAATCCTTAATTCCTCCCTTCCCCTCTTTTACTGTAAGCATTAGAAATCGAATATTTGTAAATTTTTCTCTCCTAAATAGAATAGTGATGGCCTGCAGCAACAGTCTACTTAATAGGATTGTGAAACATACTAAACAAATGAGAAGCCCCTGTCTGGAGGCAAGGCAAAAACAGGGTTTCCATCATTTTATGTTGAAATATTATTTGGAAGATCATACATTTAATAACTATCCTTGGTTGATGTGTGTGTGTGTGTGTGTGTGTGTGTGTGTGTGTGCAGAGCGAGAAAGAGATTATTCTGACAAGTGCATTTTCTTTTATACTTCTAAAATTAGCTTTTGAAAATAATTCCCCAAAAAGTTATTCAAAAACATTCCCAGTGATTATTTTGAACAATAAGATGTACTTAAATGTCTTTTTAAGCCTGAAACATAAAAGTTGGTGTCCTTTGGTTGCGTCACCTGTATAAATGCAAATATGTAATGTTGATGTTCATCTAACAGTTATTAAACACCAAACGTGTGCACGAAAGGGCCATTAGCAGTTTTGGAAAGTGTATCAGACTTTCCGTTCTCAGCACTCACAGGCTGATGCTGCCACTGAGTGTTTCCCTGGTTTGGGGCTTGAGTTCACCCGTGATTTCCCTCAGCCCTTAAAGATGGGCAAGATGCCACTGAAACAGAGACTTGTCACCTGATCTCCAGGTGCCTGAAGTAGGACCAGACTCTGCCACTGGGTACCGGGGCCCACGGCCAGCGTGACTCTCCAACCCACTGCTTCTCCCATCACCAAACACCCCACGTATTGATTAGGGTCCTCTCACTAAATGAAGTGGTTTTGAAAACATCTACTTTCATTTCACACATGGCTTCTTTCTCATCTGTGAAGTGATTTATCAGATAGATTTACTTGTCTAAATATGCATTTCACCCGATTCTTCTAGGGAAGGAAGGTTATTGATGTCATGGAGGAAAACACTGTAAAATTAGCTGATAATGATCTTTCTCTGGGTCAGAGGTTTTCTCAGCGTATGTCAGCACTGATTCCAGGAGGCATTACCACCGAGGGAACATCCACGCCAGGCGTGAGGGAGGAAACCTTGTAAACCTTTTTCTATCTGGTGCCTTGTATTTCTGCAGTAACTTGCCTCTCAAGCATTCCCCTGACCTCCTGTTTCCAGGATGCCTCCCTCATGTGGAGTCTGGCATCTTCCTGGGCTCTGGCCGCGTGACCTTGGCCCGGTACCCATAGCACCTCCCCTGACTCCCGCCCTCTGGCCTCCCGCCAGCCAGGACCCTGGTAATCCCGTTGGGCCATCATGATAGCGGGCATGGTCAGTCACTGCAGGAAACAACTGTTTAACTTGTGGATACGTGAGCCAGTCAGACTTAGAATTTAGCATCCTAAACCCTAAATAATCAATGATTAAATAAATGAATTTGTGCATACGTAAATGGGTGAACGAATGAGTCACTCAGCTCGATCCCAGGGCGCAAGTGCTGTGGGGCTGACCGCGCGGGACCCCCGGCAGCCTGCCCCCACCCCGTGTCACCTCCTGGCTGCACCCCCAGCCTGCTCACCTGCCCACCTGCTCGCCTGCTCGGCGCGCTGAGGGCCCCTCAGTGCCCTTCTCGCCGCCCCCCCACCGCCGCAGGTCCTGCAGCACTGCCGCAGGGCACCCCCGTGGCTCCGTGGCTCCCGTGAGCTGAGACGGTGGTCTCCGCAGCCAGTGCGTGACCTGGGTGACCCGGCCGGGCCCCCAGCTGCCCTCTCACCCCTCCTCACGGTCTCTCAGTTCATGTGCTGTTTGCTAAGCACAGAATTTGCTTTTCAGATTCTTTTTTGCCTAATTCTGAGCTATGCTTTTGTTGGCAACTCAGGGATCATTTCCTCCAGGAAGGCGTCACTGATTTGCTCTTCATCTAATTAGCATAGGAGCCAACACAAATGCCTTCCCTCCCACCCCCGATCAGCTGAGTCCCTGCTAAAGTACACACTTATTAAAACAGAGAAATCCTAATTTTCATTTATTTCTAAAATGTACTTCCCTTTTAAATATATTGGATATATCAGATGCCAAAACATGTAGCCTATTGTGCACGTGTTTGTGCTGAGTTGCTTCGGTCATATCTAATGGAGTCTTTGAGACCCCATGTACCATAGCCCGCCAGGCTTCTCTGTCCATGGAGTTCTCCAGGCATGAATACTAGAGTGGGTTGCCATGCCCTCCTCCAGGGGATCTTTCTGACCCAGGGATTGAACCTGCATCTCTTAACTCTCCTGCACTGGCAGGCCGGTTCTTTATTTACCACTAGTGCCACCTGGAAAGCCCCGTAGCCTGTGATGGTGAATCATATTTACTATTGGTATATACTTACATCATTTCATAATTATGTTTAGAAAGCATTGATACTATGGCTTTTGTTTCTTATAATGTGTTAGTTAAAAAACATTAAAACCAGTTATTTAAAGTTACAAAATTATAAAACATTCTGAGAACTTTTAAAAGAAAGTAAGTTTGCTCTCGGGAAGAGAGAGATCCTGTGCACTGCTCTTCAGTCAGATCACTGGCTGTCAGGAGTCTGCTTTCCTTGAAGTGAGGCAGAGGCTGTGCTAACACTGGAAGTCAGAGGAACCTGGCCACACAGCACTGCATACATATTGAGTTTGTTGATTATCTTTACTTAATCATTTTACACATACTATCTTCAAAATGCACTAAAAATTATAATGTACTTGTTACTTTCACAATTTCAGGTTTTTCTTCTTTGCTTATTTTTTCCAAGAAACACTTTGACAACTTAAAATGATGCATTTGGACTCATACCTAGTGGTTTCCTCTTAGGTATTTCTATTTTCTGGAGAATTAACCTTTAAGAAAAATTATCCTTTGAAACATCATTCAGAGGGGAAGAGAAGGAGGCTTCTTGCAACCTGCTCATCTTACCCATTTGTCTCTCCTGCCAAGTTTCCTGGTGGCTGGTTACTTTTGCTTTGGACTAGTGGTTGAGGACTAGGCACTGCTATTCCAAGGAATGTTGGAAAATTATACATGTGATACCGGTGATGGTTAAGTTTATGTGTCAGCTTGTCTGGGCCTAGGTGTTTAGTCAAGCATTATTCTGGGTGTTGCTGTGAGGGTGTTTTTTTGAAGCGTTAAGATGCTCACATCTGAGTGAAGCAGATTGCCCTCCCTAATGTGGGTGAGCTATGCCCAATCAGTTGAAGGCCTGAATAGAACAAAAAGCTAACTCTCCCGTGAGTAGGAGAGAATTCCTCCAGCCTGACTGTTCTCCCTTTGAACTTGACCTGAGAGACCAGCTTCCCCCGGGTCTTGGACCTACCGACCCTCGGATGGGAACTAACCGTTGGCTCCTCTCGGTCTCCAGGTGCCGACAGGCCCCACACAGCTCGGGTCTTGACAGCCTCCACGGTCACTCGAGCCAGTCCTCTTGTAAACCTATCTCTCCATGTGTGAACACCTCATCTAGTCTGTTCCTCTGCACGGATGTGACTAATTCAGTATCTACAAAGCGTATTTCTTCAGGCTCTACATTTAAAATGGTCCTATCATTTACACAGGAACTTTCATCAGCAGCCCTGCACTCTGGCCAACAGCTGGACCATAAGGAGACGGACCAGAATCTTCTGTCCTGTGGCTGGGGTTAGGGGCCGGGGTGGTCATTAAGATGGGAGGCATTTTCACAGATGTTGAGAAGCTATGTTTGTAAAACGATCAATCAGGTAGATCTAAAAGTACAGAAACACCATGCGCTTCTGCAGGCTGGTGGTTGCTGACCCCCACGTGACAGGTTTGACCTCCCCGGGGACTGGGGGCATCAGAGAAGGACAGAAGCCACCTGGCGGCTCAGGCGGGTCCCCAGGGTGTCCCTGTGGCCGGGTCTGGGTCGGCGCTGGACAGGTGACTTGGCCAGGGCAGTCGGCGTGAGGAGCTGCAGGACAGGTGAGTTCCGGTCCACGAGGATCTCTGAGGGCGGGAGCCGGAGCAGCCACCATAGACGAAGGAGCAAGAGGCCGAGGGGGCCCTCGGGACTCAGCAGACATGGAGCTGCCCGGCCCAGAGCCCGGCCCGACTGCTGGGTTAAGGGCAGGTCGTTCCAGGGAGAAGGTGCTCACTCCTCACCTGGCAGGTCTGCAGCTGAGGCCCTGCAGGAACCGTGATGAGGAAACTGGAGCCAGACTCCCACAGGGGCCATGGGCTCTGGAACTGAGGCCCCCAGCCTGGAACCCATGGGCTCCTGAGGAACCCCAATTACATTCAGGAGGTGAGGACGGATAAAAAGCGGATCCTTAATTTTTCTAACATCTTTGTTGTTCCGTTGCTGAGTCATGGCCTACTCTTTGTGACCTGAGGGACTGCAGAACACCAGGCCTCCCTGTCCTTCACCAGCTCCCGGAGCTTGCTCAAACTCAAGTCTATCGAGTCAGTGATGCCGTCCAACCTTCTCATCCTCTGTCGTCCCCTTCTCCTCCTGCCTTCAGTCTTTCCCAGTATCAGGGTCTTTTCTAATGAGTCAGTTCTTTGCATCAGGCGGCCAAAGTATTAGAGCTTCAGCTTCAGCATCAGTCCTTCCAATCAATATTCAGGGTTAATTTCCTTTAGGATGGACTGGTTTGATCTCCTTGCAGTCCAAGGGACTCTCAAGTGTTTTCTCCAACACCACAGTTCAAAAGCATCAATTCTTTGGCGCTCATCCTTCTTTATGGTCCAACTCTCACATCCATATATGACCACTGGAAAAGCTACAGCTTTGTCTAGATAGACCTTTGTTGGCAAAGTAATGTCTCTGTTTTTTAATATGCTGTCTAGGTTGGTCATAGCTTTTCTTCCAAGGAGCAAGCATCTTTTAATTTCATGGCTGCAGTCACCATCTGCAGTGGTTTGGAGCCCAAAAAATAAAATGTCACTGTTTCCATTGTTTCCCTATCTATCTGCCATGAAGTGATGGGACTGGATGCCATGATCTTAGTTTTATGCATGTTTAGTTTTAAGCCACCTTTTTCACTCTCCTCTTTCACCTTCATCAAGAGGCTCTTTAGTTCCTTTTTGCTTTCTGCTATAAGGGTGATATCATCTACATATCTGAGATTTTTTTATACTTCTCCCCACAATCTTGATTCCAGCTTGTGCTTCATCCAGTCCAGCACTTCACATGATGTACTCTGCATATAAGTTAAATAAACAGGATGACAATATACAGCCTTGATGTACTCCTTTCCCAATTTTGAACCAATCTGTTGTTCCACGTCTGGTTCTAACTGTTGCTTCTTGACCTGCATACAGGTCTCTCAGGAGGCATGTAAGGTGATCTGGTCTATCTTTAAAATGTCCCCCAGTTACAAATGCAGCAACAGAACGGAGACTCACTTTAGCTCGGCCTCTAATCCCTGGTGTGTTGGACCCAGTGTATAGCCGCCCTACAATTCATGCCAGGATTTCAAAAAACCCTTTATGTTCACGAGGCTTTGAAATCAACAATCGTTATCAGTCTTCTTGCCAGATCTCATTATTAACTGCATTAATAGACACCCCAGTCACAGAAATTTCCTAACGTTTTGATAACTGTATTTTGATGTAATTTTTTTAATCCCCTGCATTTTAGTTTTCAAAATGAAAATGTTCTCTGTCTTGAGAAGGAGGGCATCTGCTTGACCGAGCTGCTGACGGGTCACAGCCCAGCGGCAGGCCTCGCAGCAGGATCTCTCTGCTGTCATGAGCAAGGCTTCCCTGGAGACACAGGGCAAGATACTCGCAGTGTTCTGTGTTAGGCTTCCTCATAGGTAATTAGTGTCAGAAATTATTTCAGTTTTTACTGTTGACTCTCTTTTCTCCATGACTATGAGGACAGGCACCTCTTGGTGTTGAGCACTGCATCAGACACTTCTAGAGCAGGGGCTGGAATCTCCCACCCATGAGTGTTCAGTTTGCGTCACAGAACACAGCGTACAGCCACGCAACGGGGGATGATGTGCTTCCAAGGGGCCCAGGGTCTCAGGGGCGCTTTCTCGGTCCCTTTGCTGCTGGCCACACAGAACTTTCCTTCTGAAGTCGTGTGTGCAAACACCAGGGGCCAGGAGGCTGAGGTCTGCTCACGGTGGGGTCTTCCATGGCGTGCTGGCCATACGGGCTCCTGCCACCACATGACCAGTCTCACCACACTAGGCTCCAGGGACACTGGCCGGGAATCACAGACGCCACCGTGACTGCCGAGCAAGGCTGCCGCTCACGGCTGGCCCGTCCTGCCTGGAGCAGTGGTGAGCACCCATGGTTCTCAGGCATCCGCTGATCTTTCCTCACACGTGTCAAGGTTGCGGCTGTGCTCAGGCACGTTTGGATTTGCTGCGGCTGAGTTTGCATCCGCCCAGTCTCTTGATCTGTGTGTACACCCGGGGTGTACAGGACTCAGTAAATATTTGTTGAATGTAAGAATGGTTGACTTGAGAATTTACAGCTTATAAAATGTTTAAATCCATTTACATGAACAGTTTGCACTCACTTAATATTTAAAGTTCAGTGTTCAAGCTCCCCTGGGCTAAGCCGTCCTCTCAGACAACTTTCTCATTGGATGTCTTTCTCTGTGTGTGTATGTGAGTTACTCAGTCGTGTCCAACTCTTTGCAACCCCCTGACTACAGCCCACCAGGCTCCTCTGTCCATGGGATTCTCCAGGCAAGAATACTGGAGTGGGTAGCCATTACCTTCTCCAGGGGATCTTCCTGACCCGGGGATTGAACCCAGGTCTCCTGCACTGCAGGCAGATTCTTTACCATCTGAGCCACCAGGGAAGATGGTACCAGTGCAGGGTGCCCACTGCTTTTATCAGATGTTGACGTGACACATAAGTGGATCACGTGCAGCGTAGCCGTGAAAGAAATAACACCTTCGTTTCTTTTCCTTAAATCACCAAAGTCAAGGAGGGGTCAACTTAAACTGCCTTTCCCAAGCAAAATCTCTGCAGAGAGGGGCCCAGAGCTGCTGCATTGGGAAGGATTGTGGAAAAAAAACATGTGAATAATATCCCCAAGTCTTATCCTGAGCTGTAGGTCAAGTGCAGAGGTTCTCCCAGAATGACCACAACCCAGGTCTGTTAATTATACCTCAGATGACATCTGGCCACTTCTGAAAAGAGGTCCTTCATGGCCCACTAACCACAGAATCGTTGTGGGTGATCCTTCCAGTTTTGATGTTGACTCCCTGGACACGTAAGAATTATTCAGGCATATAAAATGACTGAGGGAACTGCCTTTCTTTAAGTGCAAGATATCCAAACACTCAAAATATCCAAACACTCAAAATATTTCTTTGAGAAAATTACTCCGCCATCAACTTCCTTTCACCTTCACAAAGACACCAGAGCTGTTCAAAACTCAGACTTTCATTTAGCACTAGCTGGCTATCATTTACTTTCAGTAGGGGTATTAGGCTAAAACAGAATTTGGTTAGGGCATTTTAATGTTCCCAAATTTGGAGTGAGAGATGGAATGAGGTTGAGATTACTCTTTCAACCCATTTTCAGGTGCCAAAAGAAGTAGAGTGCTACACAGGTATATAGAGAGCTTGGTTTGTGGTTTCAGACTTGGGTTGTGAAATTTGTATTTTCACTGATCCTTTCAAATGATGGCTAGGTGGCAGTGAACCATGGTCAGGAAACCATAGACTCTAGGGGATATATATTCGTATACGTGGAGCATTACCTAATAAAACACTTAATTACACTGAATTTACTTCCTCCTAACATAGTCATTCCCCACTCCAGTACTCTTGCCTGGAAAATCCCATAGACGGAGGAGCCTGGTGGGCTGCAGTCCATGGGGGTCGCTAAGAGTCGGACACGACTGAGCGACTTCACTTTCACTTTTCACTTCCATGCATTGGAGAAGGAAATGGCAACCCACTCCAGTGTTCTTGCCTGGAGAATCCCAGGGATGGGGGAGCCCGATGGGCTGCCATCTGTGGGGTCGCACAGAGTCGGACATGACTGAAGTGACTTAGCAGTAGCGGCAAACATAGTCATTAAGACACAGAGCCATGCTACGCTTTTTAAACACAAATGATGGGGGATCTTTGAAAGTCCAAGTGGATTTATCATAAAGAACATTTATACCCCTGTTTACCCATTTATAAATGTTCTTTATGATAAATCCACTGGGACTTTGGTTTGATCCCTAAGTCGGAAAGATGCCCTGGAAAAGGAAATGGCAACCCACTCCAGGATTCTCGCCTGGAGAATCCCACGGACAGAGGAGCTTGGCGGACGACAGTCCTGGGAGTCGTCAAGAGTTAGACACCACTGAGAGACTGAGCGCAGACAGATGCACATTCAGTTATTACCTTTTGGAAGCCAACGAGGAAAGAGATAAGGAAGGAGGAGAAGACTGTGTCTGATGTCACCATGAGTGTGAGTGAGAAGTCAGAAGGAAGGTTTTGCCAGCTGAGGAACATGGCTGTTTCTGGGATTACAGGTGCAGGTCCTCTGAATGCCTGTGTGGCAAATGCGGGGCAAGGCCACATATCCAGTTCGTTAAAGTGCCTGTGTGTGCTTTGATCTCTCTCTCTAATAGGAAGTCGATGTTTATTGGTTTCTAGCAGGCCATTCCTTCATGCCATTTTGATCAGTCACATGATCAACAGAATCTAGTCCACAAATATTTATTTTGTACCTTATGTCTATAAAATACTAGAGAGATACTTTATGAAAGAAAAGGAAACAGAACTGAAGTAGGTTTAGAAGCTCTGGGCATTTCTGCAAATAGGTAATCACTGTGATCACATTTTCTCAGCTGATACTTGGTAGTTAACATTTAGTCCCTTCTTCTAATTAATACTGAGTTATTACAAAATGGTCTGTGATTCATGAAATGGTCAGAGTTCTCTCCTCTTCTGAGTATTTACAGCAGGAACTGAGATCCTAGATAGCTGTGGGACCGAGGAGTCTCCTCCCGCCCGCTCACCCTATCCTGCAGACTGGGGCTTAGTTGTCTCTGCAAGGGAAGTTTCTAAAAGGCCTGTGCTATCTGACAAACGGTCCAAAAAGAAATGAGTTACTTTGGCATTGGGGGCTCTTTACAAGGCACATGCCATGTGCTTTTCAGTGGATGGTCAGAGTCTATGTCTGCATCCGTTAGATGCAAGCCCCGTCCACTATCCTACAGATGAGGCCAACGCGGCAAGCCCACCCACCTTCCTCCACATCTAGAGACCACACCAGACTTCAGCTCAGGGAGCCCAGGCCTGGCACCCCAAGGCCCCACCTATGGCCCGAGATCAGGGAGTTCCTTTCCTAAAGCCCCATTTGAATGATTCTTTCTCTTTTCTCTTCAAAATTGACTCTTTTTTTTTCTAGTAATACATTATTACCATGCAGGTGTGACCTTTAGAGATGTTTGTGTTTCTTTCTCTCTCTCTTTCAAAAGAAGAACCATGAACCTAGTACTAACTGAATATTAAACTAGATCCCAGGTTCAGGCAGAAAAGTCAATTGGGTTTTATACATACCATGGTGCTTTTCACAAAACTATTGTGAGGTTGCACTTGGAGCCCATTACAGGGAGCATCCGTGTGTTATAATGATGCATTTGGCTCTGTTTCCTCCCTGGGGACAGGAGAACAGGCAGGCAGGGACTTCCTCACTGCTGGGTCCCCAGGGCCTGGGATGTGCTAAGCATTATAGAAATATTTGCTGAGTTTTTAATGAAAACAGTGAACAAATGGATTAATCAGTAAAGGACGTTTTTCTCTGAACTGCGCTCAGGTGGGAGCACTGTTCCCAGGGTAGGTGGGTTTGCTCTGTCGTTGATGTTCTGGACTTAAAGCCGGAGAATAAAAGTGTTCATCGAACATTGACAGCAGTGTGCTGTCCTCCGGGGAGGCGTGGGTCAGCAGCCCGGTTCCTTGTGAGGACTCACTTAGAACCTCTGCGTGCTTCACGACAGACTGTGTCACCTGTTTTCCAGCTCCGGGCGTCAGGTCAGGGTTTCTGTTTCATAAAGAATATCGCGGGAGGTGGAGCCCAGGAAAGGGAGTCAGTCAGCCGGCAGGCCGACACGTCACCTGCAGTCTCTGAAAAGACAGTAAATGGTCACCTTCCTTGTCTCCCAACTTTCTTATGGAACTTTATGGGAGAAGTCCCTGCTGGCTCAGTGGTAAAATCCACCTGCCATGCAGGAGACGTGGGTTCCATCCCTGGGTCAGGAAGATCCTCTGGAGGAGGGCATGGCAACCCACTCCAGTGCTCTTGCCTGGAGAATCCCATGGACGGAGGAGCCTGGGAGGCTACAGTCTGCGGGGTCACAAAGAGTCAGACATGACTGAGAGACAGAACAACAAAAGGCAAAATTTATGATGTATTCATTAGATGCTGAGCATCAGTAGGTGTAAATAGCTCGTTACGTGTTGTCTTTACCCTTGCAATTAGTATCAGCGTTATCGCTGTATTAATTTTTCATTGGAAGGTTTTTCCCTTTTCCTTGAGTCAAGAGACAGTAGTAACTCCGATACTTTAACTCATGGGGGTCCACAGCCACACCTGCCTGGTTTGCCACAAGCCGACGTGAAGTCAGTGATTTCATCGTAAAACAAAGCACCAACCCAGAATTACTCCACCACACGTCATGGTGGTAAAGATACTGTTCTGGCACAACTCTAATGCAGGCTTCATTCCTGATTACATGTCCCCTGTGAAGCAAGGTGCAGCCCACGTGTCGGCTCTGAGGACAGAGGCCAGGGCCGTCCGCTGCTCCGTCTGCAGATCCTCCAGAAACAGACTGACCGAAGTCCCCCGGCTGTGTCCCTGTGGGGGGTCTGTCAGCTTTTCCACTGAGAAAAATTATTGTTTTCCATGATTCCGCGTTTTCAGCTAAGTTGAAGCCTCCTGTTCTCAAAGCCTCAGGACACAGCTGTTTACTGCTGGACACCTGGTGGGAGGGAACCACCCTCTGCTCCCCATGTGTTTTCAACCTTCCGTCTTGTCTGTCCCCACAATCTCAGGACTTGACTGTAAATCAATCCTGTTGTTTGGTCATTTTGTTTACAGCCTGGCCCCTTGAACACTCAGAATTCTGTACTTACAAACTTAACTGATTCTCTATACCTTTAAAAGTTGCCTCATTCTTAGCTTTTCCTTGGAAAATCCAAGTTCTTCTTGTGCAAAGTGGGTTTTAAATATTTTAAATGGAAACAAGAAGTGTTTCAAACCATGAAACAGCTGTCATCACTTCATTTTACTATCTGCAAGATGTTAGATGCTGGCTAGACTGTCATTTCTTGCTAATTAACACACGGGAGGCGGATGTCTTTGCTGGTGGCCTGTCAGAACGTGTGCGGCCCACACGAGTTTCTGTAACTTCAGGGAAACCACTGTGCTCGTGCCAGGGGGACAAGACTTCTGCATCCTGTGTGACTTACACTTATGTTTTGAGACTGGCATTAATTAAGTGTCAAAGTAGCTTGAATCTTTTATGTTGAATCTTTGCCTTTGCCTTTGGTTCTCCAATATCCAGACTCCCATTTAGACATTCATGGGCTTGATTACTATAATTCCTTTTATGCTGTTATCTTTGAAGTTCTAATTGAGAGAGTGCAAAGAATTTAAGTGTGACTGTTACGTTCGAATAGAATGGTGAAGCCTGCCTTTCGAAGTATATTTTATCTTGATTATGTATTTGTGCTTGATACGATAGAACGCTGATTTTTAAATTTCCTTTTTGCCTTGCAAATGGCTTGTAAGGACCGAAATCAAAAACAGTGTCCAGAGTTCCAGGTGTGGAGGGATAATAAGGCGCCCACTGAAATAACGATGTGTTCGCATTTGAGATGACTCAAGGTCATGTGGAAGTATACACTGGGCAGTAGTTGATTTCATCCCATTCAAGTTGGTTTACCTCAAATAGAATGTGTTTCTCTGAATCCCCCTTCAGTAGGTTTGCCAACCCAACACTTTGAAGACCTACAGGGAAGTCTTTACGACGGAGTTCCTCTGCCTGTGTCAGCCGTTGAATGAGGTGGGCTTGTACTGATTGAACTTCGCCTGGAGGAAATGCTCCAGACCAGCAGCCACCATCACTCACCATCCCCGTTGGCTGCTCATGACTGTTGAGGTGCTCGAGTGCAGCTCAGATGTGGAGGAACTGATGCTTAATTGTAGTTTAGGTGTTTAGATATTTTAGAAGTTTGTTGTCATTTAGTCGCTGAGTCATGTCTGACTCTTTGTGACCCTTTGGACTGTAGCCCACCAGACTCCTCTCTCCGTGGGATTCTCCAGGCAAGAATACTGGAGTGGGTTGTCATTTCCTTCTCCAGGGGATCTTCCCAGCCCAGGTGGAAACCCACGTCTCCTGCAGGTGACGTGGTGGATTCTTCACCACTGAGCCACCTGGGAAACCTTTCAAAGTTCAGGTCGTTTAAACTTGACTCCTGGTTGAGCTACTGGACGAAGCTATCTGGAAGGTGGCCCTTCTCAGAGAGCCAGAATAAATCCCCGAGGTCTTAGGCACAGTCGTCGTCCAGGTGGAGACGTCCGCCCTCCTGTCGCTCAACCAGCAGGTCCGTGCTGCAGCCTCTTCCCACCTGCCGGCTCAGCGTCCTTCTGACCCAGGGCTTTGAGTCATTTCTTCAGAAAGAGTCCAAATGAGATGAACTCAAGCCCGCGTGTGCCTGGGAAAGCCTGATTTTCATGTGCCTCATCACTCGGCTCTAACAGAGAAGACCTAACAAAGTTTCCTTTAAGTGTCAACACTTTTAGTTCAATGCCATTTTCATAGAGATCTCCCTACCATGGCTCCTTCCATCTTGAGTAATGTAACGAGCCTTTCCTTGTGCCTGGAGCCTTGAATCGGCCTCAAAAGGCTCAATGGAGAAGGCTCCTCCTCATGCTGCTTCCTCTCACCGCCACTGTTTTCGCGATGAGTTTTGCCAACACATCTGATCCCTGAGACATAGGCAGGATCCAGACCAACTCAGGAAATGTAATAAAACAAACTGCATTTAATCTCCCCCTTGGACCACAAAACGGCCTGAAGACCTCCAGGGATTTCCTAGTGTTAGGCACTTGGTAAAAAAAAAAATCAATGTCAGGTTTTAAAACCAAAGGGATGTTCCTGCCTGAACTCAATTTAAAAAGAGAGAGAGAGAGAAGGGAGCTAGAACTTAACAGGCTGTCCAGCGGCTAACACTCTGCCGTTCCAATTCGGGGAACACGTGTTTGATCCCCCGTTGGGGAGATGGATCCCACATGCTGCCCAGCAGAGCCAAAAAAAAAGGCAGAGAAAGTAGTCAGGCCTTCAGGATATCTAAAAAAAGTTATCGTTTCATTTTTTACTTCAAAATTTGTATTTGATCACTTTTATTTAAATAAATTTTGAGATTGTTTAGAAATCTGTTTATTCATCTGCTCTTTGAAGCCGTACATACTTCAGTAGAATTACATTGCTAAGTTAAAATTAAAATTTTCATTCGTATATGAAGTGTCTGACCTACATGTAGAAAATGATAGACAATACAGCCTGTACCTAATAATTAACTCAATCATTATTACCCAAACTGTTCAACTGAATAATTGAATATTTTTCTTGAATGCATAAAAGGATATCTATAATTATTTATTTTAATCAGTGGCAGGAAATTAACATGATCAAATGCACATTTTTAATTCTTTCTTCTTCATGGTCTTCTTTTTTTTAATGTTTGACTGCACCTCGCAGCTTGCCCAATTTTAAACCCCAACCAGGGATTGAACCCTTGCCCTCGGCAGGGAAAGCACGGAGTCCTCCTAACCACTGGATCACCAGGGAGTTCCCTTTAATTCTTTCTTTACTGTATTTCCCAGCTTCTAATTCTAAGAACTCATTTAAGAATAAACAATTCAAAAAAAAAAAGAGTACACAGTTCTGCTCTACAAGTTGTAAGTACCAACATGTATTTTTCAGGAGACTGTACTCATGAATGAATATAGTGATATACCCATATTTTTTTAAAACTCTGTCTCAATGTTATTTTATTTATCTAAAATGTTTTATGTGCATTAAGCTCTATTTGCCCCAAACTGACAACTGACAGTTTTAACTCATTAAGTTCAGAAGCACTCAGCTGACCAGGAATGTAAAGGTGATGCAGCATCTGTAGTGAGTGGCCCTGTCCAGGGTCAGAGGGGGCCTGCTGTGTGCATGCGCCCGACTGGAGGCGCAGGGCCACGGAGAACCTATCTTAAAGGCCTGTCTCACAGTGCAAACTGCAAATCCCGTTTGACTTCTATACTAATGTGTCGGCATGGATCTGGTGTGTGCGCGTCTGCAACATTTATGTGTATTTTTCCATGTGTTTCTTTAGCTTGTGTTAAGTTATTCACAAAACATTAGGTAGCAGCTGCTATTTCCATTAGGTGTATGTGTTAGATTCTCACTGGGGCCATTACAAGGGGGTCAAGGGACAGTGACAGGTATTTTCAGGGGCTGCAAACTGCCCCAGAGAAGCCATACTTCCCTCAGCCAAGAAGGGGGTGGGGGACCCACAGGCAGGAATCCTCACGGGTGCAGCCGGGACTCTCCTTGGCCCCTGGTGGCTAAATGCCACTGCAGATGTTCTCAGGGGAGCCCAGTGTTCTGGGGGGACATCACATCCACTCTGGCCCTAAGAGCAACCTCGGGGGCCCCCCCGACACAGTGTGGAAACAGCACGAACGCTTCCTTTAGTCGCTGTGCCGCCCCTCCCAGCTTGAGTATAGACTGTTCTCTGCTACCCTGGAGACAGACTTCTTGTTGTTCAGTCACTAAGTCCTGTCTGACTCTTCGTGACCCCATGGACCGCAGCACTCCAGGCTTCCCTGTCCTTCACCATCTCCCGGAGCTTACTCAAACTCATGTCCATTGAGTCGGTGATGCCATCCAACTGTCTCATCCTCTGTCATCCCCTTCTCCTCCTGCCCTCAATCTTTCCCAACATCAGGGTCTTTTCTAATGAGTCAACTCTTCACATCATGGGGCCAAAGTATTGGAGCTTCAGCTTCAGCACCAGTCCTGCCAAGGAGCCCCCTTTTAATTAATTTGTTAGGAAAATGTGTTGTCCCACTACATTTTTACAAAGAAATAACTGTATAAATTCACATTATCACCCTGTGGCAAACGCATTCTAAGTTGAGAAGATGTGATAGTGGATTTTCCTGTGACCGTGGAGATAAACTGCAACACTGAAAATAAGACATCCAGACAGGAAGGCAGTTTGGTTGCTTTGTCAGATTTCCAGTCTCAGTTCATCCTTTTTAGCAGGTGAAGGGAGTCCCTGAAGGTTGAGCGGGACGCGGAGGTGAGCTGTGCTGGACGTGGGCTTTGTCGCGTGAAGGGCCTTGGCCCGGCTTCCTGGCGTGTTTGTTGTATGACAGCGTGACAGTCCTCGCGCACGTGTCCTCGCTCCTGGGGAGGTGCACGCGGCCCGGAAGCCCACACATCTGCGTTTCTGCTGCTGCTGTGCACTCACCTCCACGCTGTGAACATAAACACAACTGTGACAGCGTCGCTTTGAAATCTGTGCTCCTGGCTTTCTCGGTCACCTGCACGGCCACCGCCAGGCGCTGGAAGGCAGGGGGCGTTTCTTCAGAATCAGTTTTCTGCTTAAGAGAAGCAACGAGGACCACCACCACCCTCCACTGTAGGATGAGGTCTGGGTGCTCAGCCACAGTCACGGCGCAGAGCTGGGGAGCAGGGGACCACCTGCTCTTGGCGGGGTCTGCAGACACGGTGTCGAAGGATAAAGACCTTCCTTCATAAATGAGCTGTGCTCCCTGCGTTCCCATGAAGACGCTGCCAGCTCCCAGTGTTTAACGTGAAAAGCTGCCAGTAAGCTTGCTTCTCGCCCTTCCCCATCAGTTCACGTGTAGATACTGTGCTGATTCCCTTGTCATAGCGATGTTGTGAGCGGTGGAGAAAAGGTCACTAAGAAAGAAGCAACACGTGATATGGGAGAGGTGTGGGGGAGCAGTGAACACACTCTGGACAGCCAGCCGTGTCCCGGGTCAGGAAGGCGGGCCTCAGCCTTACCCCACACAGGGAAGGAGGAGCCGTTATGGAAAGATCTGGCCACCTGTGTCCCTTCCCGTCACAGGGGAGCAGGGGGGCCCCACCGGAAACATGAGGTGGCGGCCTCACTTGGGTTTATTTCTGAGCTGATCATCTGCGTGGTGGGGCCTTCCTGAGCCCGGATAACATCCAGCAGCACCCCTGCCTCTCCCCTTCCCCATCGTAACCACCAGGAGTGTCCCCTGATGTCGCCAAGGTCCCCTGGGAGAGAGAGGCGCAGGTTCTCTGGGCTGAGCACAGCTGGCTGGCACTGCAGAGGGTCTGCGATTCCCCAGACGGGGATGGGGGGCAGGGACTTGTCCGGGGCCCCCATGGTCCCCGAGAGGGTACAGCCAGCCAGCCTTCCCCAGGGAAGCAGCAATCTGGGGGCAGAACAGTGCGAGACCCCACTCCCTGCCCGCTGTCCCCTGCACCAGCTCTGCTCAGCTGATCCGTGAGACACAGGACATCCCTGGTTCCCGAAACCCCAGCCCCCAGTGCTGCTGAGTCAGCGAGTCAGGACCCGGCTGAAGGGAGCTGGCGCTCTTGTCCCCAGGGCCAGCAGGGCACTCGCAACCCCTCCTGCGCCTCAGAGCCTAACTCTCCCCAAAGGGTCCTGACGATGTCCAGCCTCAGCTTGCGGTACCCAGACCCTCGATCATTCCAGATCCCAGGGTCTCTTCTCCACCACCAGCAATCGCAGTGAAGCCTGAGCTGCTCTCTTATCTTACTGAGAAGCCCAGATACATTCATAGGTTTTTTTTTTTCTCTGTGGCCAGAAACAACCTCCTTGAAGAAGGTGGGTTTGCTGTGCTTTTTGCATTTCCCTTCTCCTGGAACAGTCCCTCTGTTCTGCAGTGACTAGCCCAGGGAGGGGCTTCCTGGATGGATCAGCGGTAACGAACCCACCTGCCAAGCAGGAGATGCAGGTTCAATCCCTAGGTTGGGAAGATCCCCTGGAGGAGGGGATCCCCACTCCGGTATTCCTGCCTGAGAATCCCATGGACAGAGGGGCCCATCCTGACTCCTAGGAGCTTGTATCCTCAGTGACCTTGGCCCCATGGTGATGATGCTGGGGTTTCAGCAAGCTCACTAAGTCCTGGGTTTGCTCCAAGGAGGCTTGCAGGGGCACGACTGTAGGTGGGTGCGGGGGGTTGAGGGGCTGTGGTGAACCGTCTAGGGGTCCCTGAAGCTTTGTGAGCTCCACAGGAACAGGACTGACCGCGGGGCCTGTGCAAGAGTTACCACAGGGCTGGAGGGGACGCACCACAGTTGACTCTGACCAGATGGACGGAGGTCTTCTTAAACCGAAGGATGTTAGCCACTTGAGCACCATGGGTGGACAGGCCTGGTGAGGAGAGTGAATGTGCCTTTAAGAAGCAGCTTCAGGCAGAAGGGCCCTGCCCTGTGAGGTGAGGAGCCCCCCACCTCGGTGGAGAGGTCCCCCTGCTGCTGGCAACACACCCTCTGGGCAGAAGCTTCACACTCACTTCACAGTCAGCTAGTTGTCAGTGCTGGAGGTCGGAAGCTTGGGAATGCTTTCTCAGACATCAGAATCTCCCAGAATAAAAACCTGGAATAAAGTCAGTTTTCAATAATTTTCCTTTTGGGGCTGATGAGCATTAGGGGGCAAGTCTTTAAAAAGACTTATTTTAGAGGTTTCTCTGTTGTAGACACTGTTCAGAGTCCGTTTTTCTAATAGCCTTCTTCCTACCTTTGTTCTCTACTCAACGTGCCTCTTTCCCATTCGCCCTTTTGAAAATGTGTGCATTTTATAGATTTTCATGTGCGGTTTTTATGCCTTTAAACTCAGATCCTCCTGACGTGATAAACTCACTCTATTTTATTTGTTGATGTCCATCTGGGTGACACTTGATGCTTTATTTCTTCGGCAGATCCACTCACACAGATTTAAAAGTCACTGGCGGGGCAGCTGCGGCTTGGGAGTGCTGGCTGGAGTCCCCACAGGCGGGAGAGGAGTTGGCAGTCTCCACGGGCCACAGAGCACTGACCCGTGGCCCGGGTCTGCAGGCCCTTAAAGCAGGGCCGTCCCGTCTGCCCCCGGGGAGGGGGCCGCCCCCTGGGCTGCCCGCCGGCCTGTATGGTCCCCGAGCCAACTGCCCTTGCTCACCTGCCGCCATTGTGGGTGCTGAGTTTGCTGATGATGAGGCTCCCCCCAGGGGTTCCAGCCAGTTCCTCCTTCCAGGGGCAGCAGCACAGCCGGCCTCAGTGGGAAGTCCACCCCCATCAGAGCAGCTGTGAGGTTTTCCTGCCGTGAGAATCAGGACCACCCGGGCCCAGCACATACAGCTGGTGAGTCTGGACGCCTCCTAAGGGGCGTTCAGTACCGTTTCAGGTCCAGCTGCGCTCGTTCCCTTCAGTGGATTTCCAGCCCGTGGCCTGTGTGGAGCTGCGGCGGGGGCACAGGGCGCAGGGGTGAACAGGGTGGACATGGAGACCCGGCTCCCTGCTCCGCCGGCCCCACGGTTTATACCCGGCGAGCCTGCGCTCGCAGGGAGCAGCCAGCCTGCCGACTTGTGTGTCTTCTCTGTGATGAAAATAATGCCTGTCCACCAGAAGCACTTGTGGAGCGCACAGAGAGCCTTCCGCCACGCCGTCGCTGATGATGGTCGTCGTCAGAGTGTGCTTCTAACTTCTCTTCCTTCCCAGGTTTTCTGTGCAAACACAGTCCATCTTGGCCTGGAGAGAACCGCGCAGGCCCTATGGTTCTATCTCCGAGTATAGAACGAGCCCCTCTCCTGGTGCCTGACCTGCGTGAAGACGGTGGCCTGCCCTCTGTCCTGCTGAGTCAGAAGTCACCTATTCTGCCTGATTTGGGGGTGTTTTCATAACTTTTCACTATTAAACACACGTCTGCGTAGACGGTCTCTGAGCACAAAGCTTCCCCCACACTCTGCGTCCTCTCAGGCTGGACACCAGGGGAGCTGTGCCTGACAGCTGGTGGGTGCTGGGCGGGAGAGCAGGCTCGGCGGGCGGCACCCTGCTGACCGGCTATGTACCCCTCGCAGGCGTCTCCTACGCCAGCTACAAGAAGACGCCGCCGCCCGTGCCCCCCCGTACCACCTCCAAGCCCTTGATCTCGGTGACAGCGCAGAGCAGCACGGAGTCCACGCAGGACGCCTACCAGGACAGCCGAGCCCAGAGGGTGGCCGCCTGGCCCCCGGACGGCCGCGGCCTCTACAACTCCACGGACAGTCTGGACAGCACCAAGGCCATGAGCTTGGCCCTGGAGACGGCCGCGGCCCAGCGCCACGCTTCCGAGGGCCAGGGAGGCGCCACACGGACCGGCGACAAGGCCATCCTGGCGTCCAAGGCCGAGGAGTTCCTCAAGAGCCAGCGCTCCTCCATTGGGGTCCAGGTACCTACCCGCGTGCACGCCCTCCCCCCAGTGACATGGACCGGGTCCTCGTGGGGACCCTGTAGGCACCCAGAGTCTCTGAGCCCCAGCTTTCAGGAGAAGCCAGTGGCAGGTACAGCGGGCAGAGGACCCCTAGGCATTTCCAGGGGCAGCCGGCAGCATGGAGAGTGTGGAGATAGGTTATTCTGATGCATAAAAAGGAGGGTTTGGGGTTGAAGCCCGATCTTTCTAAAGCTTTTTAGTCTTTTGGGCTTTGGGACCAAAAGTGAAGGACTGGGAGGCTTTTTGCAGGAAACAGGAGCACATCCGCTCAGGGGCCCCAAAAGTCCCCATGCCAACCCCTGGGTACCCACAGATTATTCTTCTCATTCTCTTCTGATCACCGAGAGCCAAAACAGCTGCCCCTGTGCCGACACCCACCACCAAGTCCACTCGATTTCCAGGAGGGGAGGGACACAGCACCACCCAGCTCCCGCTCAGGAGTGGGGCCCAGGACTGGCCTCTTGGGGACCACCTGTCTGGTGGCCCCAAGCCCAGGCAGGGTCAGCAGCCAGGCAGGTCCTCGGCAAGTCCGGACACCTCCGTCAGCCTGAGTCCTGTGGGGTGCTTTAAAAACCCTAGGCCTCCCTTGCGCCACGGAGGAGGGCCCACGCATCGGCAGGCATGAAGGGGGAGCCTTGTCTCGGGCGTTATGGGCCGGGGGCGGCAGGCTGCGAGCTGACCGCTTGGCGGGTCCCCTGAACCCGGTCTCCACACTGTGGCTTCGTTGTTTTGTTTAGGATTCTGAATTCCCAGAGCATCAGCCATACCCAAGGTCAGATGTAAGTACCAAAATATGCCCCCGAGCCAAGTACGCATGAATTTTATTTCCTCCCTTTCCGGGTTATTCATCCTCCGCTCTCGTCGCCTCTCTGTCCTCATCTATATGCCAGGCTCTATGCTAGGTGCTCCCGTTGTCGCGGGGACCCTTGCATCCCCGGAGACACAGTCAGCCCCCTCCTGAGGCCACAGCTGGGGCTCTGAGCGCCAGTGACCCCCGCAGCCACAGCCGTCTGGGCCAAGGTGCTGGCCCGGGTGCCTGCTGCCCTCAGGGTCTCTGCCTTTACAGTCACGTCTGCCGAGGAGACCTGTGAGGCCCCCAGGCTAAGAAGGTCACCTCCCTGGGCGCCTGTGACCCTGGTTTCCCACCTGCCACCTTCCACAGGCTTCCTCTGGGCTGCCCGCGGAGCCGCAAACAGGGCTGGAGGGTCAGGTTCCCATTTCTCTGAAGACAGTGGGAACATTCCAGACAATCAGATGCTTTCAGATAGTCCCAGAAGCCCACAGACCTGCCTTATCCCCCTCCCGCGTCCAGTCACCCCCAGGAGCCGCTGACACCCTGCCGACTCCACACCCCATCTGCTTCCAGCTGCGGAGCTTCGCCCCACGGACCCCCTTCCACAAGCCCCTGCAGACCCCCAGCTGCGTGTCGCAGGCGGCGGGCGCACCTGCCCCTCTCGGTACCCAGCGCCTAGCACAGCGCCTGGCACATAGCAAGCTCCTGGTCAGTGTCGGTGGGCGAGCGTGGGCGAGTGTGGGCGAGCGTGTGAGTGCAGGGGCTCGCTGTCCTCCCGGCGGCAAAACAGTCACAGGACGACTGAGCGTGTCAGCTCGGGTGGCCCAGTGGGGTGAGCTGGAAGCCAAAGAAAACGTGACCCAAGGAACTCGAGCGACAGAGGAGGGGGGGGGGGCGCCATCCAGGAGCAGGGGGCGGTCGAGCTGATGGAAGGACCACTGCACACGCCTAGAGAGCTCCTGGGAAGTGCTGGAGGATGTCGAGGGCTCAGGGCTCAGAGCAGAGCGGTGCGGAGAGCGCGGCCGGGGGTCGGCTTGGGGACCCACGTGGATGCACCACATCCGCGCCCAGCACCCCGGGCTCCCCCCATCCTCACGGGAGCCCCACCTGCCCACAGGGGCCACGTCCAGTCCGGAACGGGGAACCCGAGGCTGGGGGCCAGTGATGGGAGGGGGGACCCCAGCGCACAGAGAGGGATGACTTGAAGGGCATGCCTTGCCCCACACGAGCCTGCTCTGGCTCACCCATGACACCACGTGGAGGACAGCTGACCCTGCCCGTCACCCTGTCCTCAGCCTACAGCGAAGGCGGCGGGTGTCCCAGTGTCCGTCTGGCACTGCAGGGACAGTTCCCGCTGGGCTGCCGCCCAACCTCCCAGGACACAGCATCCGGGATACCTTTCATTTTACAAACACCGTTCTTCCCACCAAGCAGGGGCCCCTCCTGCCTGTACCTTCCCTGGAGCCCAGGCCCGGGAGAGGGGCTGATGTGTGGGGTCCTCAGCTGAGCCCACAACATCCTGCCCCAGGCCCTGCGGGTCGGGCTGCACCCGGGCCTCCTGGTGAACTGCCCTCTCACCTGGACACCACATCTGGCCCTACCTCATTTCCTCACAATGACGGTGACACCAAACGATTTTCTTTGTGTTCATTTTGTTTTTATCTGTGATTTGTCTGTTGTTGCAGGGTTTCTACATTTGTTTTGTTTGTGCGTGTGTGTGTGTGTGTGTGTGTGTGTGTGTGTTCCCAGGTCCTGTAATGTGGTCTGATGTCCAGGGGTCCTTCCATCCTGTCTGCCTCAGTCATCCCATCTAAAATGGGAGTGATGCCCACTCTGTGATATCATAGGTGGTCACTGGGTTTAAATGTCCTCCCTGAGGCTACACCCAGGAGTCCTGGGCAGGTTACATTCCCCCGAGCCCCCCATCTTCCTGCCTGCTTCTGCTGGGGCTTCCAGCATCTCACAGGGCAGGGGAGGCAGTTCACCTCTAACTGTTGGACTCACAGTAGGTCACCAAGAAAAATGTGGGAACTCCATGTGGGAGCAACTCACCCACTTTGCTGTAAGGACTTTGCAGGCAGAGTCTAAAATGAGCTTCCTTAGAGCAAAAGCCTGAGATCAGAGCTCAGCCGACATTCTGCTGACAGCCTCCTGCTTTCTGGTCCCTCCAGCTGTGGGTGATCAGCCATGACTTTCTGAAAATCTGGGCCATACACATGTTCACTCACTTGTCACACATGTGCTGCACACTTGCACACTCTCACATGTGTGTGTTCACAGGTACACACGTGTGCTCACATGCATAGACACTCTCATGCACACATGAGCATGCACATGCAGAGGTGTGTGCTTACATGTACACATGTGTACTCACATGTATGTGCACATGCATGCCCACAGAAGTGAGCTCATGCATATGCACTCATGTTCACCCCATATACACACATGTGCATGCACACACATGCATGCCCACAGAAGTGAGCTCATGTGTATACATATGCACACTCACATGTGCACTCTCATATACACACATGTGCATGCAGATACATGCATGTACCACAGATGTGCACTCACATGTACAGATATACACACTCTCACATTTGCGCCCTCATGTACATACATGTGCATGTACACACATGTGCATGCACACACAGGCATGCCCACAGATGTGCACTCAGGTGTACCCATGTGCACACGTCCATGTTTGCACTCTCATGTACACACATATGCATGCACGCAAATGCACGGCCACAGGTGTGCACTCACATGTACACGTGCACACTCATACACATGCACTCTCATGCACCCTTCCCCCGCTCTTCATGGCCCATGGCTCAGTGTCAACCCCTCTGTCATGGCCCAGGGACAGGAGGCGAGTGCTCCAGGAGCCCAGCGCCCACCACTCACGTGGCAACAGGGAGGATCCGTCCCCATTCACCAGCAGGCACCTCCAGTCAGCACCTGCTTCAGAGAGGTCACTCACATACACAGGTTCTGCGGACTTCATCTTTCTTCTCCATGCCCAGTACACCCTTGCTGTTATTGTTTAGTTGATTAGTTGTGTCTGACTCTTGGCGACCCCATGGACTGTAACTCACCTTTGCTTCTCTGTCCATGGGATTCTCCAGACAAGAATACTGGAGTAGGTTGCCATTTCCTTCTCCAGGGGATTTTCCCCACCCAGGGATCGAACCCAGGTCTCCTGCTTGGCAGGAGGATTCTTTACCGCTGATGCAGGGAAGCCCCTAAAACACCATGGCTCTTATAAAAATGAATATGTACATATATTTCTCAAAACTTTTCTAATCCTTTTACACTTTTCATCAGAATTTTCTCTTTGGAAAATATTCCTTTGATTTCCTTCCCACTGTGCAAAATAATAATTCCTTTTCTTTGTCCTAAATTTGATTTTCCCCATCTTCATAAAGCTCTCCCAAGATTTCTGAAATTGATAAATATTTAGCTCATCCTGGCTTTATGCAAATTGATCACATCCCCCTCCACCTTTACCTTCTGAAAAATGGAGACCCTTTTTTGTTAGAATGGTTTCATATGACAACCACTGTAATATCTATAAAATTCATTATATATTCCTTGAACTTAGTATATCATTACTATATCTGTGGATCTTAAAAGTGGAGGTGAGGGAGGGAGCATTAGATTTGCTTTGGAGAACCTACCTGAACCTGGCCTCACACAGTTTCACATTCATTAACCCCGTGTTTGCTGATCCCTCACTTTTGAAATTAGGAGGACAAGATCCATAGAATCTGAGACTTACCTGAGTGTCACATGACCAGCAAGTGGCAGAATTTGACTCCAAAAGCTGTATTTTTCTCATTCACTGTAAATAAGAGAACTATAAGAGAGAAGCTGTACACACCAGAGAAAAGAAGATGAATTATTTTGTGGTATTTTGCTTGGTTTGGTCACTTTACGGTCAGTTTCTCGCTGTGCGGATGTGTGTGTTCTACGTGTGAACACACGTCTCGTGATTGGATCGTTCACGCCACCTGCTGATGCACGCTCCTGAGTCTGTGTTGTGGCGTCAGCATCTTCATGGCTTCATCCATCATAACCGCACAGGTGTCTGTGTTGTGAGCAGTCTAAACTTACTCAATGTTGCCAGTATCCTGTCCTCCTGTTTCCCCCACTCTCACCTTTTAATATGTTAGAATTCAAGGAAACTTCTTTAGACTAGACTCCTAGGACTGGAAGTAATGAGGCAAATATTCTCAACATTTTTATGATAAAAATTAGTGCTCTTTCCATACAAACGTCTCCCTGAAACTATACAAATGAAGTAATTTCACCCATATTGTGTATCTCTCAAATTCAGCAGTATCTACCAGAATGGCAAAATGGAATACCTTTGTACCTGCCACCACAGAGGTTGTGAATATAGTCACAAAATTATGTACATGCACAGACATAGATCTTCAACGGCATTATTTATAGTGGCAGAAAACTAGTCATATCTAATTAAATAAATCAGGTTATAGTCATAGAATGGAACAGAAGCTAGAACACAGGCAGCTCATATTTCACTGACATGGATAACGTTTTTAACATTTTTTTTCTTCCTTTAATATGAACTTTATTGATACAGAGTTAACATAAAATTGCACATATCTTATGTGTATATTTTGATAAGTGTACATATCAGTATAAACACCATCACTATGAAGATATTGAACAATTCTCTCACCCCAAAGAGTATCTTTGCTACTATTTGAGGTTTTATCTTTCCAAACCCCGGTTCGGGCAACCACTGGTCTAATTTCTATCATAGAATAAGCATAACTACTCTAACATAAGGTAAATTATGTTAAAAGTTATGCTTGTTCTGTAATTTAATGTAATTGAAATTGAGCAATTTGTTTGGCCTGGCCTTATTTGCTCATAATGCTGTTTGGAGATATATTTAAATTTTTCCATGTAACTGTTTTTTGTTGTTTTTTTTTAATTTCTGAGTAGTGTAATACTTATACCAACATTGATCCATTCATCTGTTGATAGAAATAACATATTAACTTATTGCAATCTTTTTGTGTAAAACAATAGTAACAACAGTGTCCACATACAGCAAGGTCACATTTATGCCAGCCATGACCCACTTGAAACTAGAAAGACGTGGTGATTACCAGCAGGTTAGGAATTTCACTCCAGCACATGTCCTCCTGTGCGTGTGCGCTAAGTCGCTTCAGTCATGCCCGACTCTGCGACCCCATGGACTGTAGCCTGCCAGGCTCCTCTGTCTATGGGATTCTTCAGGCAAGAACACTGGAGTGGGTTGCCATGCCCTCCTCCAGAGGATCTTCCTCACCTAGAGACTGAACCTGCGTCTCCTGAGGCTCCTGCCTTGCAGGTGGCTTCTTGACCGCTGCACTACCGCTGTCCCAGGCTCCACAGGGCCACCCCCCGGGCCCGCCCCATCCCAGGAGCTGGAGGGTCGCCACAGGCCGTGCTGACTTTGGCCACAGCAGATGCTGAGCATGCCTCTGCCCCCTACAAGCTGTGTACCCCTGGGCAAGTTACTCACCTTCTCTGATACCTCAAGTGTTCCATGCGGCTGGACCCAGGGTATCATGTGCGCCAGCTGTGGTAACACTTGCCTGCTCTTAGCTCAGCGCCTGGCGCCGGATCAGCAGAAAACAAACATCAGCTCTTAGCAGCACAACTGCGCTTCATCACAAACCGCGTCAGCCCCCGGCGACAAAGGCTTAGCCGGCCACGACTGCCCAGGGCACCTCTTCTCATCACTAGCAGGAGAGGGTGTCACAGTTACTCGTCTCATGGTTTGTGTGTTACCCTTGCAGTGGTCACTAATGTTTTTAAGAAAAGATGTGTTTGACAGTTTAGTTTTGACATTTGTGGACTGGAGTCAAAACACCTTTTGAGACAGTAGGTACTATTTCTTGCAAAAAAAAAAAAGAAAAGGGACCATATAGAAGCTGGAATAGCATTCAATTAAAGTAATATTTGGTTATTTAGTCATATATTTACTGAAGGTCGTATATTTACTCTTCTGGGGCAGAATTTTCATACTGAGAGTTTGGGAGCAGGAGGTTGTTTGCTTTTGGAGTTTTGGTTATTTTTTTAGAAACTACGCTACTAGAGTTCTCTCGTGAGTTAATGTTGCACCACAAATGCTTCCTTGGGCTCGGGGAGACTTCTCGGCAAATGCAGCCACCGTAAGGACTGTGTGTGGAGTGCAAGCTTTCTGTTCTGTTGTGGCATTGCCCTGCCCGGGCACATCCTGTGAGCAGACAGCGCTGTTTCGAGGCGGGTGGAGGGGTTGCCCGGGGCTGGTAAAGCTTCAGTTCTTCCGTATGTCATGTATGTGGATGCCGTCATCACCACCGTCCTATTCAACAGCCCGTATGTTGTGTTAGCTCTATCTGGTTCATGCTGTACCTGCAGGATGTAACAAGAGCTTTTAAGTCCTCTCATAATGCAATCCAACACAGCCTGTTTTTCACCCAAGCTAAGCAAAGCAATTTTATTTGCATACATTTAGAAGGTGGAGGCTCAGCGTTGAGTTAGGGGGTCATGCACAATTTGATGAAACACGGTAGCAACATAATTACACCAGCACGAGTGCGTTTCCCTCCCGTTGTTGTTTTCCTGGGTCAAGTGCATCTCTGCATTAATTACACAAATGCGCAATTAATTATGGCAGATGAACACACACACAAATAGTCCCTGGTCCAGGTCCCTGTCTTGGTTGTAAAATAAAATGTTCTCTGTTGCACTAGGTGGAGACGGCTACAGACTCCGACACGGAGAGCCGGGGGCTGCGGGAGTACCACTCGGTGGGCGTCCAGGTGGAAGATGAGAAAAGGTAACCACTTCAGACTCCCGGGGCCTCTGAGCAGGGCTGCGGGTTACAAACGTGATGGCGAGTGTCTGGACAGCACTGGCCATCAACGGTTCATGCCGTTTGTGGAGACAGGGTCATATATCCCTAGCCCTAACTCAGTGGATATCATTCGGGTATGAATTAGCATCCTTCTGAGCTTTGTTTCTGCTACAGGCCAGGTACTCATTTTTTTCTAAAGTAACTTTTACCACCTGTGAAAGCAGAGGGGCTGGCAGCTCTGAACACCAGAGTCCTTCACCCAAAGGGGAAAAGGATGAGCGTAAAGGCAGCGCAGGTTTTCCCACCTTAGGATGTTAACAGTACAACCACAGAGAGAGGGAGAGTGAAAGATTGAAGAATCCTTAGGATGGTGATGCTTCAAAAGAAGCCTTCATGCTGCCCAGCACAGAGAAGTCCACGACAAGAGTATTGTTTTTGTAATGAGGATAGGGTGATTATTCTATTTTATATTTAAAATAGCATATCTTGTAAGTTTCATAAAGACAGATTTGATGGGCATATCACATCATGAGCGCCAGGCAGCATCTCGTTGTTAAAACCCTGGTGAGTCACTCACAGTGAGGGTTTTAGACCAACCTGCAAAGATGTGGACTGCCAAGGAATTGAGAGCACAAACTGATAGCTTCCCCAGGATGGGGGCCTCTCAGAAACCGTGTCTTCTGCCCCGGGACCTGGGCTCGCGGCCCCCCGTCCCCGCTGGTGGCTCTTTCTCAGCGCCTTGCCTCCAGCAAAGGCACATCCATTAGCCAGCTGCACACACAGCTGCCTGCCATCTGCACGTCCAGCTGGTGAGGAGCCAACTTGTGTGGCTTGGCAGAGTTTAGGTGTGCAGACACACATGCACGCACACACACATGTACACATGCACACATAGACACACACAGGCATACACATGCGTGCACACACACAGACACACATGCATACAGACATGCATGCACATGCATACACACACACACACACACACATAGTTCTCACCAGCAAAATCTGGGCTCCAGTTATAAGTTCATTCTTGCCAGTCCTTTCAGTAACTGGCTATGAGGAATGAGTGACATTTAAATACATACAATGGAAATGTTTTTTAAACACCTGCTGAAGTCAGAATTTGGATTCATTATTTTGCATAAAAGACATAACCAGATGATACTGCATTATTCAGAGAGAAGCTCATGTCCTGAAATATATGAATAGCCACCAGAACTCAACAAGGCACAGATGTTATTACTTAAAAGAATTATGTACTTGAAAGAAGCAGTGGGGCTTCATTTTACATACACACAACACACAGAAATGTGTAAGCCTGTCACGTATTTCTGAAAGGCAGGTAAGCACCCCAAGACAGTGGTTTCAGGAATAGATTAAGCCACCTGTGGTAAACTTAAGTCTTCAGTGGGCATCACTTAACCACTGAAGCTTAGGTAAAAGTCAGAGTTTCATTCTTTGCAAAGTCAAATAAAGCTCTCACACAGAGGAAACACCAGTGTGCTGATAACAAAGATGAAACCACTCGTCTCTGCCACGAGGCTGGCGTGTGGCCCAGCCTGCTCCAGATGTGTAAGCTGGGCTCTGTGGCTCAGGGTCATCTCCGACAAGCTCCCGTCTGTCTCCCCCCACCCCCCTGCAGACACGGACGCTTCAAGCGCTCCAACAGCGTGACGGCTGGGGTGCAGGCGGACCTGGAGCTGGAGGGCTTCCCAGGACACGTCGCCACGGAGGACAAGGGCCTGCAGTTCGGGTCCTCCTTCCAGAGGCACTCGGAGCCCAGCACCCCCACACAGTATGGGGCGGTGCGCACCGTCCGGACCCAGGGGCTCTTCAGTTACCGGGAGGACTACCGGACCCCCGTGGACACTGCCAGCCTGCCCCCTCCCGACCCCTGGCTGGAGCCGGCCCTGGACGCGGTGGACGGCGGGCGCGCGTCCCCGTGCCACAGGGACGGCGCGTGGTTTCTGAAGCTGCTGCACACAGAGACGAAGCGGATGGAAGGCTGGTGCAAGGAGATGGAGAGGGAAGCCGAGGAGAACGACCTCGTGGAGGAAGGTAAGAGGCCGGTCTCTGCTGAGGCCTGAAGACACTCGCCAGGTTTCCATAAAGCAAATGAGCACGTGGCGAATGAAATCCATGAGGACAGTCCCTTTGATCCCTGAGTAAATTAAAGTACATGGGCTCCCACCATACCCCACCGGAGCTAAGATGCAAGCAAATGAACAGAAAAGCAGTGGCTGAGATATTGACGGGCATCCCTCTGTTCCATGCTGTGTGCTGGATAGCAGGATGGCTCAGGCCCACAGGGCTCTTGGGACTGCAGGTTATCTCAGGGTCCATGTGCTGGTTCTCTGAATTTTGGCAATGATGACGGGCAACAATTCAACTGTTTTCTAGACTTGTGACTGTCCCGTGTTAAAAGAAATTGCTTTGGCTTTGTGTCAGAGAAAAGCTGGAGATGGTGACTGACCTCCTAGCTAGTGATGGAGTGTCTTCTGCTGTTCAGAAAATGCCATGCCTCATCCCTGGCCATTTACTTCATTCTGATTCTCTGAATCTGTCACCCTCATTTGTGGTTCAGAGAGGATCCCTGAGCAATAAAATACACACTTGGCTTGTGCCTTAGGCCCTGGGAATTAAAAGATGACATTAAAAGTCCCCAGCACTGAAGCCTTGTCCTGATAAGTTATGAATTTCTTGTCACTGGGGGTGGTCGGGAAAATCCTGGAAGTAATGCCGTGAACATCCTGTGTATGACTTGATGATCTGCAGTGACCCGGATCAACAGTAAGATCCTGTCACCTAGGTTGTCATCACCTTATTATCAGCATCTAGAGAACACGTTTCTCCTTCAGCCCGGCAGAGGAAAGGGGGCTTCTGCTGTCCGTCAGCTGCATTTCTCTACACAAGTTTTTTTCACCTTGCTTGCACCTTTGGGATCTTCTCCTGGACTCTGTGTCCTATAAAGCCCCAGCAGGCATTTGCTGAGCACAATGGGAGGAGCTGTCTCATAGACTGCAGGTGGAGACACTGATGAGTGCTCAGCACAGAGCAGGGACCGCAGAGTGGGTAAGACTAGCACAGAGGCATTTCTAGTGAGTGAGGAACGTGTGCGTGGTAAGAGCGGTGCAGACCCAGCGCTGTAAACACCCCCAGGTCCAGCAGATGCTGCCAGCAGGGCAGTCTGAGAAGTCTTCCTGGTGGCGGGGGAGTCTGGGCGGACCTTGAGGGCAGGGAGACTAGTCAGGCAGGTGAGCAAATATCAGGGCAGGAGCAGGGGCAGAGAGCCAGGCCAGAGACCCTCCAGGAAGGCCCTTCCTCAGACATAGGCTCTGTATCTGCCTGGGGAGCTTGGTCCTGACCTCCGGAGCCCCTGGCTCTGTCATGCCTGAGGACAGGCACACGGGCACACGCCCCTCTCAAAGGTGGGGACGGCTTTGCGTTTTCCTGGAGCTCTGCCTGGTCTTAGGCTCTTGGGCAATCACACTTGATACACTAATCGTCCTCCTGCGGTGCCCAGATATGCTGAGCATCCTCTGGCGGCGCCCAGACACGCTGAGCGTCTGCTGGCGGTGCCCAGCAGAAGCCTCGGCGGTGAGAGGAGGAGGAAGAGGGAAGGGGGTCAGTCTTCGCACACAGGGTGCCACCCCTACTCACGCCTCTGCACAACACAGCATGTAAAACCCCGTGTGCCCTGACACCGCCCTCGGCCAGGCGGGGCCCCCCCTCCAGACACCAGCTCAGTCACCGTGACTCCACGGGGTTTTCCCGCCACTGTTTCATAACTACGTGAAATCACATCTCCTTAGGAGCCTCGGATTCAAAGAGCAGCGAACAGGTCTACCTGATCCTTTCTGTGATTTTCTCAATTTCTTCATTACCCAGCTTTATTTTTTGTGCCAAAGGTGAGAGAATGCTTGCTTTGAATCTCAACTGTATGCTTCACACATTAACCGAGCGCCGTATTGGTCACGTTTAAGTGATTCCCTAGTAATGGTTAATGGTGAGATAACTTTCTATTCCACTCCTCACTTTAAAAACAGGTACACGTTTCTTGGTTACAGTCCTTTTAAAAAGAGAAGATTAAATTAAATGACTGTTGAACCAAAACCCTGAGCTCCAAATATTGAAATTTCCATTATGTGAGATAACTTTTCTCCCAAGCTATTATTTTATAACCACAGCTCACTGAATTGATAGAACAAATTCAGATTCACTCAGCTCTGTACAGTTAACAAAAATATCATGAGAACTTTAAATACTGGTATAAGTTAGATCATGTTAAAGCAGGTTAATCCATAAACAGATACTCTGCAGGGATTGTAAACCACTAGACTAGTGTTTTGCGGTTTTTGTGTTAATTATGTTAAACCAAATGGGTAAGTGGCATAAAGTAAAATCAAAAAAATAAAAATAAAAAAAGGTATGTTTTCTGAAATGGAAGTTTCCAGAGCCACAAAGATCTTACTCAGCAGGTTTGTAAAAAGATGAATGGCCTGAGGAACTGCGCAGTGGGGTCTTTTGAGAGGTGCTGCGGTGTCCTCTTGCCCCCAAACATCTCTGCCCCAGAGCTGCTAATCTGAAGATCTCCCAGCCAGAGGCACAAACCGCAGGCTCAAGGCTCCGGGAGACCTCATCATCTGAGGGACCCCCATCCTCACTCGCCACGTTATTGCCAGAGCTGGGGTTCGATGCTCGCTGCAGGTCTCCCAGACCTCCTTCCCTGGAGGTCCATGCTCTCTGGTCCGGCTCGGGCACCGTGCCGTTGGCGGTAATCACAGTGACCCGGGGGACTCGGGGACCAAGGGGGTGAGGAGGACGGGCCACAGGGACACTGCCCTGGGGCTGCGGTTTGCCCGGGAGTCCGCACACTGAAGGTCAGAAGCGGGACGGCTTCCGAGCACCGCCGCTTCCAGCCGGGGCCCAGTCCGGTCACCGCGAGCCCGAGGCCCCGCCTCTGACAGGACGCAGCGCCCGCTGAGGGTGCGGTCAGCGCGCGGGCCGCCCCGGCCGCCGGGGCCGCGGCATAGCAAGCCTGAGAGGAGGCGTGTGCTCGAGAAACAGGAAGCCGAGAAAGCCTGAGGCTTCGCCGGGGGTTTGTGGACTCGGGCGCGTCCCCACGCCTGGGTCTGGAGGGAATCCGAGAGACCCATGGGGTCGTGGATCTCCAAGTGACCACCTCAAACTGTGTACAAATGCTAGAAAAGCCCACCTCGAATTTCAAAAGAATAGTGTTAGTGTTGCCCTGGCACTTCATAGTAGATTTAGGTGGAGTTGGAAATTGTAGAACAGGTGTGAAAAATAAATTAAAGGAGCGAGTCAGTTAATCAAATTTCTCTGTACATCAAAGGCCTGGGTTGTCTCAGGTTCTTTGTAAATTTGCATTCTGATGAGCATGAGCCCTTATCTGTAGCTCTTAAAAGAAAGTGGTTAAACTATGACAGAATTAGGGAAGGATAGTGGAAAAGAAATGGCAACCCACTCCAGTATTCTTGCCTGAAAAATCCCATAGACTGAGGATCCTGGTAGGCTACAGTCCATGGGGTCGCAAAGAGTCGGACACGACTGAGCGACTTCACTTCAGTGGAAAAGAATAAATTGATTTTTTGCTTCAAATTCTTTGCAATTATGGGAAGCTATTATTTACATTGTAGGTGTCAGATAGAACCATCTGCGCTGATGAGCACAGATTCCCTGCCATTAGCCATCAGGCCAGTAGCCACATCTGACATTCCTTACCTCTCCCGAGCAATAATCAGTGTATACCCTTTATAATAAGTCCCCACTATATTAAATCAACACCCAGACATCACCCCCTATCCATGCTGTGCTAAAGTTTATTAACTGAAGTCCTGTATATTAATACTTCCATTGAGGTGCCTTTTAAAAAGGATGTGAAAAATGGGGACTGAAAGTCCAGCATCACGACACCTCACAGACGACCCCACTGTTGACTTCCTTGTGCTGTTCATCTTTCTTATGAACCTGTGGAGTAAGATGTTTGTGGCTCTGGAAACTTTCCTTTTATTTCAGAAACCACACTCCTTTGGGGGGTTTCTTTTTGTTTGTTTTACTTTGTATCACTTACAATGCCATTGGTTTAACTGATTGACTTTTTAATTATCACTTCAGCAAGCATAGCGTCAGTGGGAAAAAAAATGCATTTATATGTGAGTCACTTCTACATATTCGTACAGTGACCATTTGGTTAAAACAAGTCTCTTTAAAGGTTTTTGTCAGTCCTGCAAGTTACAAGGGTTTACAAGTGGAAATCAAACATGTTCAGTTTGGGAGCCAAATTGTGAACCAGGTGGGAAATATTTTCAGCCCTTCCAGGCTGTGCTCCGGCCCCTCTGCCTTCCCGCCCTGTATCCCCTCCACTGCCCAGAGCTGGGGGAGGTGAGCAGGCCGGGGGGCCGGGGGCCAAGACCCCCTGCAGCAGGCTGTGGGCCTCAGGACGCTGACAAGACACCTTTCTGTTTCGTTCAAGTCCGAAAGGATGCTGCGGTGTTATCTAGTGAACTCACTGGTATTGAAAGTTACAGTTTTAACTTTTGTTCACATTTTAGAAGCACCCATGAATTGGGTGACATTAGGGAAGCATTGGTTTCTTAGGAAGGGCCGTGGCTCTGTGGTTGTGCAGGGTGCTGGCGAGGGAGGCGTTGGCTACAGCTCATCTCCAAGAGAGTCAGAAAGACAGACACGCACAGAGATAGCGATTCCAAGAGATGGAGCGGAGGTGCTGGTGGTACTTTGTTTCAAGTACTCTGTGTGTGCAAGTCGTCACAACAAGCTTTGGGGAACAGCAATCCAGACAAGTCAGAAAATTCAGGCAAACTCAGGAGCGTTCAGGCCACTAACCCCCACCCCCACCCCACCCCGGAGAGCACCACGTGGTGGACACGCTGTCCGGGGCCGGGTGCTCACCCTGTAAGCACGATGGTGCCCTGGGCCTTCTGTTCCACGGCTGTTTTCTGTCCCAGTAGGACACGTACCACAAGTACCGAAACACCCTGTTGGTGGTGATGGTTCAGTGTCCGCTTCGTGCCAGACAAGCTCTCGGCTAAGATCTTTGTCTCGGAAGGCTCCCCTCTTCCCTGGGCTGGAGACAAGCTGGCCCCACATGGAATGGCAGGGGCTCTGTGTAGCTGGTTGTTATCTGTATTGTGCGGGTCTTGAAGGGGACTCAAGAGAGGAGACACTTGCCCTCAGAGGGGAGTAGCTGGGGATGGCCTCTTAGACCGAACCCCAGAAACAAGGGCCCAGGTACAAAGGCCAGAAGCGTTTGCCTCCAGATGCCTAAGTGCCTCTGAGAATCATGGGAGTTGGGGTCTCCCAAATCTGTTATTTCTGAAATAATGATGATGTTCACACAGGCCAGGATTGGGGCAGAATGATGGGAAGTGAGGAGGCACTTGGAGGGAGTGGGTGTGGGGTTTCCCAAAATTTTCATGCCAGAAATCTTTCTTTTGCCCAGTTCAAATCCCTAAGTCAGCACAACTATCCAGTAAGTGGTCAAATCCTTTCCACTGACAAGGCTGTATTACTTACTTTTTTAAAGTGCCCTTTGATTAATTAAGTTCTTACAACTTGAGATCCTTCGTAGATTAAACTGACCCTTGCTGCTCCTGACAGCCCTGGTGAGCTGGCCACCAGGTGCCCGAGGCAGGACGTCCTCATACACGCTTCCAGGGGTCAGCAGGGTGATGTGAGGGGCCAGGGTCCCTGACAGCCAGCTTACTCCCGAGGGGCTGGGTGGGCTAGCAGGACCTTTCAAAGGTAAATTTCCCCCCACACTGAGGTGTCCTGATAGTCAGTATTTGGTCATCTTTGAATTTCCTTCATGGATCAGGATGGACCAGATGGAAAGATGGCTCAACTGGTGACCGTTCCACACAGTAAGCTCAAAGTTTTCACCTCCAGTGACTGAGCATAATGACTTCCCAGGTGACTCAGTGGTAAAGAACCTACCTGCCAATGCAGGAGATGAGGGTTCGATCCCTGAGTAGGGAAGATCCCCAGGAGGAGGGCATGGCGACCCCCTCCAGTGCTCTTGCCTGGAGAATCCCACAGACAGAAGCGCCTGGGGGCACAGTCCGTGGGGCTGCAGCTGGACACGACCGCACGCACGCGAGGGCATGGAGCCGCCGCGGGAAGGCCGCCTCGCATGGAGCCCCTCTCCTGGCCCCCACCGACCCACCCATAACCCTGTGTGTGTCCACAGTCCTCGGCAAGATCCGGAGCGCCGTGGGGAGCGCCCAGCTGCTGATGTCCCAGAAGTTCCAGCAGTTTTACTGGCTCTGCCAGCAGAACATGGTGAGTGCCCCCTCAAGACCCTAGGGTGCAGGTCAGCAGGCCGGGTGTCCACTCTTTCCGCCCTCACCTCTGCCCTGTCCGCTGTGAAGGACCACTGCGGGGGCGTGGCCTGGTGAAGGATGGGGATGCGCCCAGCTCCAGGGGCCAAAGCAGAGAGGCCTTGGCTGTGGGCGAGGGAGGGGCGCGGTGGGCAGAGGGCGGTCGGCCCCCAGCCACGAGAGTGTCCTTGGCCACCGGCCTGCCCCTGGGAACCCCAGGCAGGGGGACAAGCGTGAATCATGTCATGGGGATGTCCTGGTGAAGGCGGCGCCAGGAGGTGACTCCAATAGAAACACGTAAGCAGCCACACTGAGAGAGACAGGCAGGGGATTCCAGGAGCAGTCCCGGCTTTATGTTACAGGCAGGAGTGAACTGAAACACTGTGGACTAAGTTAGGAAATACAGTTGGCACTAAACTTGGTTCTGATCTTCCTGAAAATAAAAGGAAATATATATATATTATATACACATATATATATTCTAATGTGAATGCTTACATATATACAATATTATGTATAAATAAATATAAATACGTATCATTACACACATACTTTTCCTTATCTGACCAAAGAAAGTACTCACTTGATATTATTTTGGAGAAACAATAATTATTTGGAGACAGTCATAGAAGAGTAACAGCTGAATGGTATTCACACTGCTTTACAACCTCTTCTATGTATTTTTATTTATAATCCGTACACTGACCTCTTTCAGACCAAACATTTTCATTTTCACCCAAGCAGCAGTTCACGGTGCCTCGACCTTGTTTTGCTCCGTTCTTAAATTCACAAGGAGGCCTGTGAGTTTGCAGCATGTTCTTCCACATGGAGGCAGCCTAGCACGTCAGAGTTGCCAATTCATCCCTCTTCATCGGGATCATTAAAAAGAATGTTTTCTCCAATATTTTCCATTAATCCCATTCCAGTTCATCATGAGATTTAAAGCGTTAGCACCTGGTCTCCTCTGACGTGAAGTTACAATCAACATTTAAGAGCGGGGGACGGGCATGCTCAGGGTCCCTGAAAGGAACACTCGGCACTCCCGTCCCCCAGGCGTGTCCTGCCCCCCTCGGCCACACCCCATCGCCATCGCTGAGGACTGACCCAGGCCACCAGGGGGCGTGGTCCCTGTTCCGCTGAGCCGACGGGAGTGTTGTCTGTGTCTTCAGGAACCTCCATGCAGCACAGTAACGGTCTTCCAGCTGTGAGCAATGCACGTCTTCTCTGCCAGATGCAGCTGGTACTAGACCTGAGAATTATCCAGCCTCATCCTTGACGCCTCTTACACACGTCAGATTGCACTTTGTGTTGGCCGTAGGAAGTCTGGCATGACCGCTTCCTTTTCGTGCAGCCTCCATGTAGGGTTGGACCAAAAGCCCAGAGCACTCGTTGGAGGAGGTTGCTGGGCTCTGGGCGGACCGTCAGCAGGGGGGCTGCTGGCAGTGCCGGCAGGGCCCTGCTCATCAAAACCACACTGTCCTCATCGGCAGCTCTAGTTCTAAGTCAACGGAATGGCCCCAGGGAGTGAGTCAGACCCACTAGCTGTTGAGGATGGACTCTGGGAAGGGCCTGCCCTTGACACTAGCGGGTGGACCCCTGTGGCCGTAAGGCCAGCGGCCCAGCAACCCCAGAGCTGGGAGAGACGGAGTCACACACAGACTGCAGGTCTAACGCTGCACTTGAATGAGACCATGGTCTCTCCTCAGCCCTTCTCAGGACACACAGCTCCCAGAGAATGTTCTAAAACACAGAGCATCTGAGCCCACATCCCAGGACCCCCCATGCTGGGGCCGGGCAGCACCCCGGGACCCTGCATGCAGTCAACAGGGATGGACGGCTCTGCACACTTGCCGGGGGAGGGGACTGGCCTGGCCCACCTCGATGTGACAGACAAGGCTTACAAACAGACCAGGGCGCGTGAGTGTCCGGGGACACAGACATAGCCATGCCTCCCAGAAAGAAGCAGAGGACACAGAGCAGACCCTGACCATACTGGGGTCCACCAGGACCATGGCCTCTGCCCCCCAGAGCCCAGAGCGGAGGCCCAGTGACCCCGGAGTTCACTCTTGGGCGACCTGATCCTCAGACACGCGCAGGCCCTTCACACCTGCCCCTGTAGGGGGTGGGGTGGGGAGGAGGGATCGCTGTGCTGGCTTCGTCCTCCAGGAGGAGGACACGCGGCTCAGGACCCGCTGTCAGGGGGAGAAGCACCCTGCCAGCCCCAGCTGTCCAGGGAGCCCCTGTTAGTCCCCCCAAACCCCATCACCTGCAAGGCACAGCCCAGAGCAAGGCCTTCACTGTTTTCCTTCACAAGCAGTGGCTGAGCTCAGACTCAGGCAAGTGCATGACAACCCAGGCCCGGCGACCTGATGAGCCCTCCCGTGCCTGACCCTGAGCCTGACCCTAACATGACCCTGACCCTGCACCTCGCCCTGACTCTGTACCCGACCCCGCCCCAACCCTGACCCTGACGGGAACCTGCACCTGCCCGTCAGGCCGCCCCCTGGTGGCTCAGTGGAGAAGGTCCTCACACAGTAAACAGCCACCCCGGAGTTGGAATTCTCACTCTGAGCAGAAAACGAGGGCTTTGTGTGCAAGTGGCTTGGACGGCGGTTCTGACCCCCTCCCGGCAGGTCAGCACAGCTGCCATCTGGTTGCGTCGGGCAGGATGGACAGCGCCCAGAGAGTGACCTCGTGGGTGTGGACATGGAACCAGGACTGGACGTCTGTGTCCCCCAGCATTCACACGTCGAGTCCTGGCCCCGGTGAGGGTGGCAGGAGGGGGCTGCGGGGTGAAGCTCACATGGTGAGGCCCCATGAGTGGGTCAGTGCCCTGATGAGCGTGTGCAGGAGCAAACCCGTCTGGGGCCACATCCACCCTTGGCTGCCCGTGCGCCACTCGGCAGGAACCTGACCTGCCAAGCCCTCCCTCCAGGCCGGGGCAACGGCATCCATGGTGCACACGTGGGGTGTCTCTGACCTTCAGAAGCAGAGCTGAGACCCCTCAGAGGACAGAAGGAAACAGGCCCCACCTCCCCAGTGCCCTCCACCTCCAGCACCACCACAGACCCTGCCCAGGAGCCTCACAGGCACCCAGAACCAGAGGGCCTCCGGCCGCCAGAACTGTCCAGGCATCGAAACCTTCACAGGCGCCACCATCCCCAGGTTCTGAGAAAGCATTTTCTCCCAGTTGTGTTGAGATACAATTAACATGCAGCACTGGATAAATTTAGGGGTGCAGCACCACGATCTGACTGGTATACATCATGAAATGATTGTCACCATAATCTGAGAGGACATCCATCACGTCTTGTGGGTACACGAAGAAGTAGAAAAATGTAGCTTTCCTTGTGATGAGAGCCTTCAGGATTTACTCTCTTAACAGCTTTCGCGCATAAGGGACAGCAGTGTTGACTGTATTTACCGTGCTATACCTCACATTCCTAGTATTGGTTTATCCTGTTATTGGAAGTTCGTACCTTTGGCCACGTTCATGGCATTCTCCCTCCTCCCACCCCACCCCTACTTCTGGTAACCACAAATCTGGTCCCTTTTTCTATGAGTTTGCTTCTTTGTTTTTTGAATTGCAGCACCATGTTAGTTCCTGATACACAGCATAGTGATCTGAGTTTCAAACTGATCAACACAGTAAGTCTATAGTTACAATATGTCACCATACAAAGAGGCTACACAATTATTCTTGGATTCCCCACACTGTACGTTTCATTCCCATGACTCTTATTTTGCAGATGGCAGTCTGTACCTCCTTATCTCCCGAACTTATTTCTCACCCCCATCCCCAGTCCCCTCTGCAAACACCTGTTTGTTCTCTGTATCTACGACTCTGTTTCCGTCTCTTACGTTTGTCCCTTTGTTTTGATTTTTAGGTTCAACATACAAGTGAAGTCATACAGCATTTTTCTGTCTGACTTACATGTTATTGCAGATTTCAAAATTTCATTCTTTGTTATACTGAAGTAGTATTTCAGTATATATATGCATGGCATCCTCTCTGCCGAAGGACACTTCGGCTGCTTCCATGTCTTGGCGATTGTAAATGGTCTTGCAGTGAATATGGGAGTGCGTGTGTCTTTCTGAATTAGTGTTGTCGTTTCCTTCAGATAATACCCAGGAGTGCACCGCTGGGTTGTCTGCTAGCTGCATGTTTAGTTTCATGAGGATACTCCATACTGTTCTCCACAGGGGCTACACCAATCTATGTTCCCACCAGCAGCACACAAGGGCTCCCTTCTGTCTGCATCCTCAAAACCTTGTTATTCTTGTCTGATGATGGCCACTGGGACAGGTGCAAGGTGATACCTCACTGTGGTTTGGCTGCGCATTTCTCTGATGATTCGTGATGCCGAGCATCTTTTCATGTGCCCGGGGGCCATCTGTATGTCTTCCTTGGAAGACAGATCCTCTGCCCATTTTTCAACCACGTTAATAGACGTTTTTTGGGCCATTGTAGATTCACAGCAAAACTGGGTGAAAAATACAGAGAAAATGCCACGTACTCCCTGTTGCCACACAGCAGCCCCACCAGATGGTCCGTGTGTTACGACTGGTGAACCCACACAAATCCATCACCATCACTGCGAGTCCATGGTTTCCATCGGGGCTTACTCTTGGTGTTGGACAGTCTGTGGATTTAGACAAATATATGACATGTGTCCACCAGGACAGTGACACGCAGAGTGGTCTCACAGCCCTGAGAATCCTCTGTGCTCCCCCTGGTCACCCCTTGTCCTCCCTCAGCCCCTGGCCACCTCTCAGCTTTTCCCTGCCTCCATAGTTGTGCCCTTTCCAGCATGTCCTACAACTGGAGCCACACAGAATGCAGACTTTTCAGACTTGCTGTTGTTCAACTGCTCGGTCACGTCCAACTCTTAGAGACCCCACAGACCGCAGCACATCAGGCTTCCCTGTGCTTCACCATTTCCCGGAGCTTGCTCAAACTCATGTCCATTGAGTAGTTGATGCCATCCAACCATCTCGTCCTCTGTCGGCCCCTTCTCCTTCCGCCTTCAATCTTTCCCAGCATCAGGGTCTTTTCTAATGAGTTGGCTCTTCACATCAGGTTGCCAGAGTATTGGAGCTTCAGCTTCAGCATCAGTCCTTCTAGAACTGATGGACAGGAATTCAGGACTGATCTTCTTTAGGATGGACTGGTTGGATCTCCTCACAGTCCAAGGGACTCTCAAGAGGCTTCTCCAACACCACAGTTCAAAAGCATCAATTCTTCGGTGTTCAGCTTTCTTTAAGTCCAACTCTCACACCCATACATGATACTGGAAATACCATAGCTTTCACTAGATGGACCTTTGTTGGCAAAGGCATGCCTCTGCTTTTTGATATGCTGTTTAGGTTAGTCATAGCTTTTCTTTCAAGGAGCAAGGGTCTTCTAATATCAAGGCTGTAGCCACCATCTGCAGTGATTTTGGAGCCCCCCAAAATAAAGTCTGTCACTGTTTCCCTTGTTTCCCCATCTATTTGCCATGAGGTGATGGGACCAGGATGCCATGATCTTAGTTTTTTGAATGTTGAGTTTTAAACCAGCTTTTTCACTCTCCTCTTTCACTTTCATCAAGAGGCTCTTTAGTTCTTCTTCACTTTCTGCCATAAGGGTGGTGTCATCTGCATATCTGAGGTTATTGATATTTCCCCTAGCAATCTTGATTCCAGCTTGTACTTCATCCAGCCCAGCATTTCTCTTAATATATTCTGCATATAAGTTAAATAAGCAGGTGACAATATACAGCTGTGACTTACTCCTTTCCTGACTTTTGAACCAGACTATTATTCCATGACCATTTCTAACTGTTGCTTCTTGACCTGCACACAGATTTCTCAGGAGGCAGGTAAGGTGTCATGGCATTCCCACTTGAAGAATTTTCCAATTTGTTGTGATCCACACAGGCAAAGACTTTGGCATAGTCAATGAAGCAGAAGTAAATGTTCCTCTGGAATTCTCTTGCTTTCTCTGTGATCCAAAAGATGTTGTCAATTTGATCTCTGGTTCCTCTGCCTTTTCTATATCCAGCTTGAACATATAGAAGTTCTTGGTTCACATACTATTGAAACCTAGCTTGGAGAATTTTGAGCATTACTTTGCTAGTATGTGAAATGAGTGCAATTGTGCAGTAGTATGAACATTCTTTGACATTGCCCTTTTTGGGGGTTGGAATGAAAACACATTTTCCAGTTCTGTGGCCACTGCTGAGTTTTCCAAATTTGCTGACATATTGAGTGCAGCACTTTAACAGCATCGTCTTTTAGGATTTGAAATAGCTCATCTGGAATTCCATCTCAGATTTTTTAAATGTCAGCAAATACTCACGTAAACTGTCACCAGAGCCTCATGGGCCCTCAGGAGCATGTGCACCCAATTCTGAATTACGGGGGGCTTCTCCTGGACCCGCTTCACTGGGAAGAGCAGCCCCTGCCCCCGCCCCACCCAGAGGGCTCCGTGGCCTAACTGTGCATGTGTCCGGCAGGACCCCAGCGCCATGCCCAGGCCCACCTCCCAGGATCTGGCCGGCTACTGGGACATGCTGCAGCTGTCCGTCCAGGACGTCAGCATGAAGTTCGACGAGTTGCACCAGCTGAAGCTCAGCGACTGGAAGGTGGCTGAGTCCCCGGAGAGGCAGGTAAGCCCCTGCTGCATCCCCACACAGAGCCCACCGCCCCCACCCCTGCCCACAAGCCCTGCACGCACTCCAAGCGCCACGTCACCACGTGTGTCTCGGTCTGCAGTTAACAGGACAGGGTCTGCTGTCACACCTAAACCCATGTGTGCACAACCAGGCTGGTGCTAGAGTCATCAGCAGTCCTTTTCTTGCTGACAGCTCCGAGAAGACACCAACAGAACCCACGTGTGAATTCGCAGTCACGTTTCCTGTCGGGCCCGTCCTCTGAATTATTACCATCACCCCCACCCTCTGTGTGGACTGCACTGTGGTAGTTCCCACAGGAGGCTTCAGGTTGCTTACAGGGACACCTGTGGAGACAAAAACACTGTAAACTTCACTGAACAATTCAAGGATGTACACTTCCTGTAGAGCTGGCCCTGAGATAGGTGAAAATGCCCATTAAGTTTGACCAGTGATTTCAGCTCTTCCCTTTAGGTATCATCTTCTCTAAGGCTGAGAAATAGGTGTGAATTAGCTATAAAGACATTGACGTCCTGACGCATCTTAGAGAAGTTCTCCAGAATCATAATCTGATTTTCTTAGACAGGCATTATCAATCAAAATGACAAAGAAAACTGACCCGAGATACTTTGGGACAGGGGAGTTTAACGTGCAGCTGAGGGTGTACATCTGGATGATGAGCACGCAAACCATCATCATCCTTTTTCCCTCAAACGTGCCTCCCGTAGTCCAGGCTAGAGACCATCGCTCGATCGCAGGTGCTGATGAAGCCGTTGTCACCGCAGACGGGGGGCAGAGGGGCGTGCAAACGACCAGATTGTGCGTGAGCAAGTCCAGGAGGTCTATGGTTTGGGCGTGAATGAAGGCGATCATAAGTAATGATTCCCAGTGAAAAAGTTATCCTAGGAAACCACTAAAAATCCAACTTTTAAACTAGTCTGAAGATACATAAAAGTCCCCTGTTCCCCCCCACCCCCCCAGCCCCAGGACAGCTGTGAGCCTGTTTGGACTCACAGTGTGGGCGGAGGCTCCCACAAGGACTGGTTTCTCACTGCCGCAGGTTTCAGAGGCCCCGAAGGTGTGCACAGCGACAAGTACAGTCCTGCACTCAGGGCAGGAGTTAAATTCTGAAATAGCTGGAAGTCTTGGCAAAGTAATTACCCCAAATGACCCCTGCCATCAAGTCGGGAAGGGCATTGCTTCTGGCCCTAAGGACAAAGCTCCAAACACGGAGGTTATCTTCCTGCCAAAAACAGTAGGACAGACCTCGGGTTCTGCCGTGTGTCCCCTGAACCGCCATGGTGGCCAGGCCTGGGAACCCTGATGCCTTCGGGTCCTTTTGGAGGCTGAAAGAGAAAGGACAGATGAGGGTTTTCCCCAGCAGCTGGGCATGTGCTTAGAAAAGGCCGCGCCCATTTCCAGCAAGGACTCCGTGTGGCCTGTCCCTCCCGCCTGGGCAGGTCCGGTGTGCGAGCCCAGCCGAGCAGACAGAGGGCGCAGGCGGGACGCAGGCCTCCCCCGCGCCCAGGGCGCTTGCCAGCTCCGGGGTTCCTTTGCTGCCGGATGGGGCGGGCAGCCTCTCTCTTTCTGGAAAAGGCGTGCTGGGATCTTGGGGTTGTGGTTGGAGAACACGAGCTGAGAGTCAGAGCCAGTTACTCGCATCCGATTCCTATGCAAGTGAAAACCCATAGGTAGTTTATGTCGAGGGGTCTGAGGCCCGTGGCAGAGGACTTGAGGCGGCTTCCACCTCCTCGGACCTTGCAGTCTGTGGCATCGTGCAGGCCACCGTGAAGGTTAGCGGGTGTGCGTTTGTGAGGGAGCGTTCACCCAGCAGCAGGGTCAGAACGGTGCCAGGACCAAGCCCGCGGCCCAGGCCCACGTGCACAGAGGCTTCCTGCCCCGGGAGCTGGGCGGCACCACGGACCTGGCGGGCAGGGCGCAGCCCCGCGTGGGTGGGCGGGGGCAGGCGGGGGTGGGCGGTGGGGAGCGCCAGGCTGCTCTGACCCCCACTCTTGACTTGTGATGCTTTTCAGGAAGAAAGAAAGGTCCCCCCTCCAATACCAAAGAAGCCCCCCAGAGGGAAACTCCCCATCACCAGAGAGAAATCTCTGGACCTGCCGGACAGACAGCGGCAGGAGGCGCGGAGGCGGCTGGCGGCGGCCAAGAGGGCGGCGTCCTTCCGCCAGAGCTCGGCCAGCGAGCGGGCCGACAGCATCGAGATCTACATCCCCGAGGCCCAGACGCGGCTCTAGGGCGGACCCTTAGCCGTGCCGCGCGCCATCCCCTCGTCACTACCGTCTCATTCCTCCAGTGAGTCCGCCCCGCCGTCATGTTTGTGCCATAAACACCCTGGAGCGCCCGGACGTCCGAGCTCGCGGCCACAGCGACTTCTCCCAGACAGCCCGGATGCCCACCCCCCGGGCCAGAGCGGCGTGGGGACCCCTGACGCACCCCTCTGCTCCCAGAGGGGGTCGAGGAAACCGCTCGAGATGGAACCCAGTTCACACTTTCTTATTTATATTTTTATAAATCGTGTGATATTAGAGGCGAGAATAACAAACAACTGTGAAAGGGTGTGTCTCAGCACTCTCAAGGCATTAGATACCCCAAGAGAAGGTGCTACAGCTTGAGTGCAGGAAAGGAAGACCCCCACCCCGCGGCCTGGGGTCCCTGTGCCCTGAACCCAGCGACCCCTCACATGGTTCCTGTGCCAAGTCCATGGTGATGAGGAATCATCTCTGCAGCCACCAAGCTCCCCGCCTCGCGCTTCTCTCGAAACCTGGAGTGGAAGTCCACCTCTGCGCCCCCAAACTCAGCACAGCATCTCCATGGCCAGAAGTCAGCTGGAATATCTGTGCACACAGGGAGAGACATACGAAACAGAGTCTTAAGAAAGGCTGACTCTTCTGTAGCAGGGGTAGAAAGAGAACACGGTTGTCCTTAATCAGATAAAAGAGTCGTTTATTTTTTATCCCTTTGTAACTTAAACTATCACCCACGGTTCTGTCTTTAAGTTTCACCCTTTATGCTCCATGTGATTTTTTTTTATAGATGTATATATATTCTCAAATGCTCTATCAGTTGACTTTCCAGGGTATCCTTAAAAAACAAAACAAAACAAAAAAAGTTTGCTTGTTTAAAATGACAGTTGTAATGCTGTAAAAAGTTTAAGAAATATGAATGTGTGTGGTAAGTATATCTCAGTTTAAATGGTAAAGAAGAAATGTGGTTTACATTGTATTTTTCCAGAATTCTTTTGTCCTATGCAGTACAGGTGAAGTCCAGACATATTTCTTGCCTGTTTTCGACATGACAAAAAAAAAAAAAAAAGGTTACATTGTGATTTCCAGCTGTGGACTTTCAGAAAAGTAATTTGTTTTCATGATTCTGATTGGCACAGAGAAAAATAGGAAGGTCTCTAATGGAAGGTTTTCCATTCATCTCGTTAAATTTAGATGCCGGGACCATTGTTCCACCTGGATGGTTGTGTGTCTGTTGAGACACCACCTCAAAGGAAGCGCCCATGGACTTACCCACTTGACCCCAGACTAGAGTCCTCGCTGTGCCTCCAGGTAAAAGCAGGGGCCACAGCGTTTCCGCGGGACGCCGTGTGCCCCAGGAGTGTGGGCCCCCAGCCTGGCAGCACAGACCCCCCTCCATAGCACTTTGTTTTCCTGTTTGACTCGCACTTTAAGACACACCGCCCTCCACACCTTGTGCGTGAGAGCTCGGTGACGTCCTTGCACAGGCAGGCGCCTGCCGCCTGCAGCGTTTCTTTTCCTCACAGTCCACATTCCATGAAGCATGGGGTTCGTAGGAGCGCAGGTGATAGCAAAGCATGTTTAGCTTCACAGTTTTACTTTTTTAAAGCTGAGTAGTTAAGAAGTCCCTGTAAGAACAAAACCCTGTAAATGGAACCTCATATCTGGTATATATTTTACCAAACAGCCTTAAAATATATTTGGAAGCAAAAATCAGTACGAATGTATATCCTTGAAAAATGCAAAAAAAAAAAAAAAAAAATCCCTGAAATATTCTTCTATAAATGAGCCCTATCTCCCCAGAGTATTCTAAGCATTTTTTTCTACCTAAATAAATACCTAAATCCTGAGTAGTATACAGTAATGATGCTTCTTCCTATATTTAGTATACTCTGTTAAAGACAAATGTATTTGCAAGCATTAGCATTTTAGACTTTAAACATGATGTGTTATTAAGACGAACAGCTCTCTAGAAATAACCACAGGAAATTGGGTGCGACTCCCTGACAAGGGGAGATGTAAAATGCATACGTGCTTGCAGCCTCCTCAGGTGTGCCTCACCTGGAAGCTGATGGGTTTTATCTCATTTCCTTGAACTTGTACAAAATGGCTATCAACCAACTATAAAATTAGACAACAATGATTCTAGATCCCAGATTCTCTGATCCTGACTTAAAAATACTCACTGAATTTGGATTAATGTTTCTATGTTTTGTATACTCTTTTTTTTTAATCTTAACCCCCCCCCCCAAAGTCTTGACCTGAACCATCCGTAGGTGAGCAGATTCACCTAAACTAAATTTGACGTCAGTTGTTGGTTGGAGGTGGGGAGTGTGTCCGATCCCCTATTTGATCCACGTTTTTCCAAAGAAGGTTGTAGGGGGTGGGGCGGTGTGCATGCGGCGGCGTCTGATGGAGTGTCACCGTGTGTGGGACACGACCAAGTGCAATACAGCCATTCTCGTGGTGACATCCCGTCATGAAAGGCAGACGATAAGCCATGTTTACACGTTGTACATGTAAAGAGAAATAAAACTGTTTATAATACTTGTGTTCCTGCATCACACGAACTCTTACAGTCACTCCTACAGACACAGAGCACATAGCTACTCTGTGACCATTTCATCACATTGTGGATGCAATTTATCAAAAGATGATCTTCAGAATTGAGAATCTGGTTGAAAATGATAACACACCGCATTCTAGGCACATTTGTGATGGAAAGGAAGTGCCACGTTCTCTGTGATCACACACTTCCCTTCCCTGGAGATAACGCCCGTAACCATCATAACCAGGTGCCCTTTAGAACCATTTTCCTCACGACCAACATATTGCTGTTGCTGTGCTGATGGCCCTGCGTGACTTTCCAAATCAGAACACAAGTATGATAAACAGGGTCCTAGTGTTTAACAAAACCCAGAAAAGGCAAGTCTCACTTGTTCACAAGTGCGCTTTCAACATAATTCATCTCATACATCTTCATTGGTTATAGTTATCTTTAACATGAGAGCAGTTGTTAGTGACAGTTGTTACCATTGTTTCTCAGCAAATTGATGGGACCATCCTAGAATGGGGGATGAAGAGTTGAACTGTGGTATGATACCAAAAAATTACATTTTTGTTTAAAAGGAAATGTTGTTGATGTATTCACCTCAAAGTCGATACTAAAGACGCCCAGCATTAAATAGGAAAGTATATGATTAGGAAAAAAGATCAGGCTACATTGACGATTCCCTCTTTAAAGAAAAATAACCACCAAAAATAACCACCACTTCCAGTGACCTTGCAAGTAGAGACTGTCCCTGCTGATGCCTAGAGATAGAAGTGACCAAATTTATGGCCAGAAGACAGCACGATCCAGGGCCCACAGATGTGGGGCTGGGATGTTTCTTTGGGGGTCTGTGTTCCTGTTCAACCCTTCCCAAGTCTGCGTGGGGCAGCCACCTCTCCATCACCTTCACTGGAAGACCCCACATTGCACTTTCACGCAGGTCTTCAGCCAGGTCCAGAATGGACTTTCCTGGGAAGGAAAGGCATGGCGCAGACATCCAGTCCAAGTGCCTGCAGGGGCACCGAGGACAGCTGTTTGGAGCAGCTGCCTGGTTTGGGCCGAAGCATCCGGTGGCGCATAGGAAGCGGGAGAAAGGGGAAGGCCCTGCGAGAAACCCTCTGCCCTCAGCAGTACCTGGGTCCAGTCACAGGGACCATGAGCGCTCCGAGGAGCATCCCGGGAGACCCAGCCAAGGCTTGAGCTGCTTTGGCTGGAAAGCCTCAGCTCCTCCAGACTCCTGTCTGCTCCCAAAGGCCCCACGTGCAGTCTGGAATCAGTTGCCAGCGCCCAGTCCAGGGAAATGGAGGCCCTGCAAACCTTGGCCACGGGGTAGGGACGTGTCCCACCGAGGGTGCAGAAAAGGTGGCCCTGACGGGTCAGCCTGCGGAGGGCATGGGACGTGGGCCTCCCGCCATTCTGAGAAGCGGCACCTTCCTGCCACATGCCCCAATGTCAAGCAGATGGCTCCACACACACCTTTAACCCCACATGTTTCTCAGGCACCTCCTTTCTTCTCAAAGCCTGAACTGCTGAATTTTTTTCTTTTTTTTGCATATTTAACATATGAATCAGGTAGTTGGAGACACTGGTTTTCAAACATCAGCCCCTTGGAACACCTTGAGAGTCTCCTTTGTTTTAATCTGCATATTTGTTTACACTTGTTTGAAAGTTTTGGTTAAAGACACTGTTCCAAAATTCAAAAATAAAATAGAAAACCTCAAATATAAGTGACCGAGACTATAGCTGCTGCTGGTTAGCGGAACATTCTCACCACCGGGGCTAGAGCAACGGGCGTGGCCCTGTCAGCCTCCCCTGCTCTGTCTGTCCTCCCCGCGTGGCACGGGGTCACATCAGAGCCCTGCGCCTTCACAGCAAGAGCTCCACCTTGTCACTTGACTCCGTTGAGAGTGGCAGTAAATGTGGGCAGTGGACACGATGCTGGGAGAGGTGCCCTTTCACACTTGAGGAAGTGCCCTTTAGCACAGAGTGGCTGCAGAGGGTCCTGCAGTCGAAAGAGAAACCCAGGAATCTCCAGTCGGCTGGCGGATCAGCCTGGCTTCTGTTCCTACATCATCCACAACCTGTCTTGACTCTGTGTTCCCGTCTCTCCTGTTCCTGTCGCCCTCACTGACATTCTGTGAAAGACTGATGGCCCTGACATCTTCTGAGCTGGTTGTGAAAATGTCCCCATTCTTGATAAAGCAGGTCCCACCTGCTCTGTGTGGGATGCATGTGGAGTCCAGTCAGATCCTGAGTACCAGGCTCAGCGGTCCCCTCCTGGGAAGGCTGTCTGGGCCCAGCAGGAGGCGATCACGAGCTTCTTGAGGGCCTGGAAGTGGAGAGGGGCCTGAGGGCCCTTTCTCCGTTTTCTCCGGCTTGGACAGCAAGCGTTTCTGAATGTTTCCCTGAACAAGGGCCAGGCACCCCCCAGAATGAGACTGTGTTATCACCATTGCTTGGGCACACCTGCATCTCAGGGGAAATGGCAAGGTCTTAAGTGAAACCGGAAAGCGACAAAGAAAAAATAATTTGGAAGCAGAAAACAGCATGTGGGACCGTGCCAGGGACGGAATTAGGCGTCCTGACCGGAATCGCCGGAGGCTAGTGAGGGCGCCACCGCCTCGCCCGGGCCTGGCCGCGCGTCCGGACCCCTCTGTACCTCGGAGAAGGCCAGGTGGTCCGGGAGCGCTCTCCGAGCAGCCGCCATCTTTCCATCCTTGAAGCATCGCGAAATCCCCGTGATTTTCCCGGTTGCTGTCGTAACCCTGGCGTTCTGATCCAGCGTTAAAAACAATTATTTCAAGTTTCAATCTAAACTCTTGGAGCTGACTTCCTTGCATAGGAAGTGTTAGTTACCTACCACAACACTACTTTTTAAAAGATTTTGTATACACACAGAGAGAAACAACAGGGGTTTACCCCCCTACTTTCTTAGATCTTATGTGACTCTTCATCATGGGTGCTTATTCCGAACCTGAAAGCCTTGGAAACGCGCGCTTTCACGTCCTCAGTGAGGAAGGACCGGTCTCTGCAGTGTGTACACGCTTCCGTCTGTCCAGCAGACGAGAGAGGTCGGTCTGTGCCGGCAACAGGGAAGCTGGGACCCCCGAGGCCGTCGGTGGCGCCCCCTCCTGGAGGCCACGCCCCTGCTCTTCGGTTACCGCCCCGCCCCCCACGGCCCAGCCCATCGCTTTGCCGTGATCACATCACTTTAAAGGGCTCAGCACGTCAGTCTCTCTCTCCCTTCACTTTACACCTGGTTTACCAAATTCTAAAAGTTTCCCCTCGCCAGTAGTGAACCCCAGGCTACTTTCGAACTCTGATTTCCAAATGCTGTCCCCTCCGTACGGGTCCTCCACGCCGACCCCCCACGTCACGTGCCAAAACACCCAGCTGTGGCCTAAGGACTAAAGGAAATGCCTCCTACAGAAATTCAAGGGATGTTAGTACCAGGAAACTAGCTGTTTTAGTTAACGTTTTAAAAAAAAGTATATAAATATATATATAGATATATATACATATGGAATCATATCAACCACAGAGCGCCAAATATTCTACATCTGTACAGACTCACTCTTCCCTGGAATTAAACTATTTTAGGAATTCTTTCTCATGCTTTTCTGGTTCTTTTGATAAGTTCTCTTCAGTAGCATGCAGGACACCTACTCTGAATGTACAGGGCGCAGTCCACACCACGCTCCCTTCCTTTTTGTGGATAAGTTCCAATCAGATGTTGGTCAACACTTCAGGGCATTGAAGGATTGTGTTCCTTGGGTTCTTTTCTCTCCTGACTCTTTTTTCACTCTTTCCTGACTTCTTCTAGGATAATGCCTCTCTCTTCTGATTTCTGTACTGCTGATGTTCACCTCCTGTAAATAGTTCTGCAATTAAATTTTTCGAGAAAAGGAATGTTTACTTTTCATTGGAGTGAATCCTCGTGTGATTTTTAAACTCAGAATCTTTATATAGACCAAAGAGTTTTATCCAGAAAACTGCACCCTTCCCCTCAGGATATATATTTACTTGTTGGAACAGCGTCAGCTCCTCTATCCGCTGAAAAAAATCGGACGTTTATTAAGGCGACAGGTTTCAAATGTACGCGAAAATGGCACAGATTAAAACGAGTTTCAAACGAATCAATCTGGCGGTACTTAGTCGGTGCTCGTTTTAGGTTCCCTGGAAGGGCAGGAGCAGCGGCGGGCAGGGCGCGGGCGGGTCCGCGGCTCCGCGCGAGGAGGCCGAGGCCCGGAAGGCGGCCCCTCGCCGTCAGCTCTGCGACCAGGGCATCCACCTGCCCCCCCCCCCCCCCCCCCCGCCTCCCCGAGCTCCGCCTGGCGCCCCCCGGCCCGCGGGCCCCCCGGAGCGCCGACAGCGCTGCCTGAGCTTCCCAGGCCGCCCGCCGGCCTCCCCGCGTCCCCAGGTGAGTCCGCGCGGCGGGCGGAGCGCCTCCGGCCGGGTGCGCGGGTCGCGGGCTGTGCGGGGATGAGAACCCCTGCTGAGGTTCGGGGGTTCTGGGCGAGGGGCTGACGGAGAAGCCGGCCCGGTACGGATCCCTGCGGCTCACCTGAGAACGAGCAGGGTGCGAGCGTCTTCAGTTGTGAGACGCCGCTTCTAAATGAGCACCCAGACCTGCTGCTTCAGCCTTCACTCACCCTACTGCTTTCTCCTCTTCCAAGATTAATTTTTATTTGGAGTATAGTTGTTTGGCAATGTTGCGTTAGTTTCTGCGTAGAGCAAAGTGAATCAGTTATGCATATGCACGTATGTCCTCTTTGGATTCCATTCTGTTATCGGTCATGGCAGAGTACTGTGTAGAGTTCCCTGTGCTAGACGGTGGGTCCTTATTATCTGCTCTGATTATAGTAGTGTGCATATATCAAGTCCAGTCTCCCAGTTTACCCCTCCCCCATTATGTCTCTGGTAACCATAAGTTTCTTTTCTCCATCTGTGACTCTATTTCTGTTTTGTAAATAAGTTCATTTCTACCGTTTTTTTAGATTCCACTTGTAAGCAGTATCATATGACACTTGTCTTTGTCAGACTTCACTCTCCAGGGGCATCCATGTTGCTGCAGACGGCGTTACTTTGTTCTTTTAATGACTGAGTAATGTTGCGTGTGTATGTACTACATCTTACTTACCCATTTGTCTGTGGACAGACATTTAGACTGCTTCCATGTCTTGGCTATTTTAATAGTGCTGCACTGAACATTGGGTTACATGTATATTTTCAAATTATGGTTTTCTCTGAATATATGTCCAGGAGTGGGTTTGCTAGATCATACGGTAATTCAATTTTTAGTTTCTAGAGGAGCCTCCATACTGTTCTCCATAGTAGCTGTGCCAGTTTACATTCCTGTCAACAGTGCAGGAGGGTTCCCTTTAATACACACCCTCTCCAGAGTTGTTTGTTGAATTTTTGATGATGGCTATTCTGACAGGTGTGAGGTGATACCTCATTGTGGTTTTGATTTGCATTTCTCTGATAAATGAGTGATGCTGAGCTTCTTTTCATGCACTTTTTGGGCCTCCTTATGTCTTCTTTGGAGAAATCTCTATTTTGATCTTCTGTGCATTTTTTTTTAATTGGGTTTGTTTTTTTTTTTATATCGAGCTGCATGAGCTGTCAGTATATTCTGGAGATTAATCTCTTGTCGGTCACTTTGTGCAAATATTTTCTCCCGACCCCATTCTGTGGGTTGTCTTTTTGTTTTATGACTTCCTTGGCTGTTCAAAAGCTTTTAAGTTTAATTAGGTCCCATTTGTTTATTTTGCTTTTATTTTCATTACTGTAGGAGGTAGATCAAAAAAGATATTGCTGCTATTTATGTCACAGAGTGTTCTGCCTATATTTTCCTCTAAGATGTTTATAGTGTCTGGTCTTGCATTTAGGTGTTTAATGCATTTTGAGTTTGTTTTTGTGCGTGGCATTAGGTAATGTTCTATTAATAATTTCATTCTTTTACATGTAGCTGTGCAGTTTTCCCCACACCCTTCCTGAAGAGAGCCTCTCCTCCACTGTATCTCTTCACCTCCTTTGTCATAGATTATATCATCACCCTTTCTTTCTAACACACCTAAACAAGAAGAAAGCTTTATACATTTTTCTTTTTTAATCCTATAATCCTTCCATGAAAGCTTTTATTCACTTGGCATTTCATTAAAAACTTTAGCCTTTAGCCACATATGGTTTAGCAGTTTTCCCAGGGCTCAATTAAAGTGTATGAAAAGTTGTGTGGCATTCATTTTAGATGTGGTGATTATTGGTTCATCAGTTGTGACAGATGTACCACATCCATGAGGATGTGAGCAGCTGGGGAGCTGGGAGGAGCAGTGAAAAGCTACACGTGAGCTCCTTGCTTTAAACTCCACTCGACTTTTCTGTAAACCAAAATGTTCCCAAAATAGCCTATAAACTAAAGCATGAAAGCAGGAAGCAATGACTCGAAAAGTCAGATGCCACAGTTTGGATGTTTTCAGCTTGTTTTCCATTATTTGAAATTTTAAATGAGTTGCCTTGTGAAAAGTAGAACATTGGAAAGATTTCTGCACCCTTATTTTTGTTTATTTTTGTTTCATGAGCTCTTAAGTTATCATCCCTTAATATGTTCAGATAATTGTTACTTGCTTTGTAATTAAGGTGAAAGGCAGAAAAAGATGCTGTGTCAGGAAAGCAGCGAAGGTTTTCGAAGCTTCAAGCTGTGGCCCTAGACAAGTAACACCCTTGAGTTCCTAGGAGTGCTCCCTAGACTTCTGTGGTGCTTTAGAATCCACTGATGGATTTCCCCCAAACAATTAGAGTCCAGAGCCCATGAAAATCCATTTCCAAACCATCTCATTACACTGCTATGGTCTTCTACGGTTGAGTGTGACAAATTCAATTTTATACCCACAGCAAGCTGTGCAAAGCCGTGATTCATTGACAGTGCAGAGAATGTTCAAACCACGGGGACTTGGCCCCAGGGTCCGGCCTGGTGACAGACACCCCGGTGCTGAGAGACCCCCAGGGGCCTCCCCTCTCCAGCCCAGGTCCTCCGGCCCCTTCCCCCTCCGCCCCCCAGGCTATCCGCATGCAGCCCCTGCAGGAAGCCTCCAGCCTGCTTGGGAGCTGGAGTCCTTCCCGCCCATGTCAGCACCACATTTCTGCCCTGGGCACCGAGCTGGAGATTCAGTTTAAAAGAGAGAAAGTCATGGACCTGGGCCTTGTGCTCAGCTGCAGGCCACGATTTTCCTTTGCCAACAGGCTGGCAGCTAGCCTGTTGCTGGTTCGGTGGTGCTGGTCAAATGCGAGGCTTCTGGGTTAGGAAAGCCCGTTACTCCCACACAGGAGATGCGCGGGCACTGGGGTGCCCATCACCACCTTCCGAGGGGCCGTGCGGGGCTGCGGATGGAGGCTGTGTGTGCGGCGCAGGATGCACAGCTGGGGACAGTGAGTGGGGGGCCTGGGCTCATCAACAGTGCAAAAGGGAAGCCCTGGGCACATAGGAGACCCTGCCTCGCCCTGGAGGCCTTGGACAGTGGGCCGGGCCCTGAGTGATGGCCCCGGAAGCGGCAGCGGGCATCGTTGTCTTGGCACACCCGACAGGGAGGGCGGGGCACGGCTGGTCCCCAGGGCGCCTTCACGCCTGTGAGTGTCCTTCTGAAACAAGACACTCTGTGTACATGCTGAGGTCATTTGGCAACAGGGGGGTTTATTCCATTTCCTGTTTTCTGTGTCAAACCACACTTTTCCCCATGAGTTCCTTCCTGTGGTCACAGCAAGGTCAAGTCGGCTGGGCCACGTGATCTGAGCCGCAGGAGAGTCTGGACAGGCGGGGTCCGCTGGCCGAGCCGGCAAGGCCCCCCCGCACCACGTAGCTGAGAGAGCGCCCCGGACCGAGCCCCTGTGCTCACAGGTGACTTTTCTTCACCAGCATTAGAATCTTATTGTCAGGGGTCTCTGACCTTCTGTGGTGCCCTTCCCCACATTCTCCACCTCCAGCTTTTCTAAGTGATCCTTCGCTCACTAAGGATATTGGATACAGTAATTCTGTAAAAACTTAAGGGAAAATTCAAATGTTTAGCTCTAGTAAGAGCTTCCCTGATAGCTCAGTTGGTAAGGAATCTGCCTGCATGCAGGAGACCCCAGCTCGATTCCTGGGTCGGGAAGATCCGCTGCAGAAGGTTGACGACCCACTCCGTATTCTTGGCCTTCCCTGTTGGCTCAGCTAGGAAAGAACCCACCCGCAATGCGGGAGACCTGGGTTCAATCCCTAGGTTGGGAAGATCCCCTGGAAAAGGGAAAGGCTACCCACTCCAGTATTCTGGCCTGGAGAATTCCATGGACTGTATAGTCCATGGGGTCGCAAAGAGTTGGATATGACTTGAGCGACTTTCACTTCAGTGAGAGCTTGTTTTAACTGTACTCAAAGAAGAAAGCAGTTTTGTAAGATATTAAACCACAGAAAGTGGTTTAACTCCCGCAGCCCTCACCCCCACAGCAGTTTCTGCAGGAAATAGTGTCAGGTCGTCTCCACTTGAAACGGGACGATGAGGCATCCAGGGCTGAGGCAGGGGCCTGTTGTTTGAGCTTAGCAGTTGCCTACACACACCAAAGCTGCGCGCTCCATGATAGCCACGAAGAGACAGGACAGGCGCCTTCATTTGAATTAAGTAAGCCAGGCCCTGCAAATCTGCTATGCATATTTATGCATAATAAGGAGCTGCCCAGGGCCAGCAACTTGAGCAACAACACGTCATGGTAGAGAGGGCTACAGGGGTATTTTTGGCTGCAGGCAGATGGAGCTGGATTCACCAGATCATAATGATACGAAGAGCTGACTCATTAGAAGAGACCCTGATGCTGGAAAGATTGAAGGCAGGAGGAGAAGGGGACAACAGAGGATGAGATGGTTGAATGGCATCACTGACTCAATAAACATGAGTTTGAGCAAACTCTGGGAGTTGGTGAAGGACAGGGAGGCCTGGCGGGCTACAGTCCCTGGGGTTCTACTGAGCAATGAACGACTGAACAAAAAAGGTGAAGAACATTGCAATGATAGTCCACCAGAGGGCAGTAGCCCCCACCCAGGGCTCAGCTGTAAACACTGAGGTTAAACTGATAAACTTTAAGTTAAACAGGGAAAGCCAGGGTCATTTTTATATTGATCTTTGTTCAAGGATGTTGAACAAACAGGGATTGGTGAAACAGTGTTACACTTCAACATGTAAACAGTCTGAGACAAGCTGTCACAAAGTTACCCTCACTCTGGGAGCAGGAAATGAGATTTATATTCTATAACCAGCAGTTGTCTGATTTAACAGGAGAAGCAAACCCCATGTTGGATTAGCAAGGACATCTGTAGCTTTGGGTTACATATTTCATATTTAATCCTTGTTTTACCTTGAACTATTTTATGATTTCAAGTTCACATTTATGTTTCAAATGTCTTAATCATTCTACACACCAGGGAAGAAAGGAAATAGAGAAAGAGGGAGTGATTTAGGCACAAAATGGGAAAAGTAATGAGAACACCAGTCCTGTCGCACCATAGCCCACGCTGGTCTCAGGGCAGGAGGTTAACAGGGACCTTTTCTCCTTCTAATGCAGTTGCTTTGTTCGTGCAAAAGAGGAAAAATCAAAACTCGTGAGGAACTGTGCTGGACCTTAAAGTAAGGGAGGTGACAAAGCTGAGTGTGGCCCCCCTTGCAGGTGCTCAGCTCACCCCCACAGCTGGTCCTGAAGCCTTGCCCCCCAAAACGTCCTCCTCCACCCTCTGAGAGCCTGCACACGTGTGCGTGCGCGCGCACACACACACACACACACACACACACATCCCCACCCCACACCCCCTCCTCCCGGGCTCTGACCGTGCAACCAGGACTGAACTGTTACGACTGACTTGCTACCACAGTTTAAGAATGTTCATCTCTGAACATTCATCTCACATTTCTCTAGTCAGCTTGAAGCGAGTGTACAAAGTAATGTCCAATTCACCATTGTAAACACAAAACATATGCACTATTCACTGTCTGATTTAGAGGCAGCTTACCAAAAACAAAAACCCCAAACCCAGCCCCTGACTGGATTCAAAGGATTTGCCCAACCCACAGGCCGGACAAGAGTTAAAGAAAATACAGCCGGATCCTCAAATCGTCTCTGCGGTGTCTTTAGGTGCAATAATCAGCATCCGGTTAAAACCTGCTGGCAGAGATAATAACAGGAGAAATTACCAAAACCCAGGAGATAAGAACAGACACTAGAAAGTTCCATGGGAATTCCAGAAGTCAGAGTTACAAGATATGTTCCCTAAAAATACACGTGATTCTGTGTTCAGAGCAGATGGAGTCTCACTAGAGAAGTGAAAATCATATATATGGAATTAGAAATTCTAGAAAGAAAACATGTCATGACCCAAACTGAGACCTCAAAGCAGATCATACATCACAGAGGAGAGGAATTTATAGAAAGGATGACACGGGAGAAAAGAGGATGTGGGGCAGAGAGGAGAGCAGATTGAACACTCCCAGAACTGGGGTCCCTCGAGAAGAGAGAGAAACGACTCCGCAGAAGCCAATCGAAGACTGGGGTCCCTCGAGAAGAGAGAGAAACGACTCCGCAGAAGCCAATCGAAGACGTGAAGCTTCAGGAAGCGCCTAGGGCTCTGAGCCGGTGAATGGGGAGGAGCCACTGGTGGGGCCGCAGGCAGCCTGCAGGACGCCGGGCACAGAGGGGTGGGTGCAAACAGAGAAAGCGGGAGAGAAGGTACTGGGGGCGCAGGAGGGGCCCGCTAACGTGCTTCCTGTCCCCCCCGCACCCCGGGCCGGCTCTTCACGGGGAGCTGGGGGTGCCCCTGCTGGGGGTGAGCCCACCATCCCCGAGCAGGCCTGCACGCCTCTGAGCGGGGGGCGGGGGCTCTTTCCAAATACTGGCGTTTCCTTGCCGCCCTCCCTCTTGCTCCCGGTACCCCCCCCACCCCCCAAAGCGGTCTTGCTGGCGCTTCCCCCTGGGGTGCGGAGCTGGTGCACCCAGCAGTTTGATCACAAAGCAAAATTACTTTAAGGTTCCGTGTTTGCCAGGGGCTGCGGTTGGGAGGAAGTGAGTGTTTCAAGGGGCGAGAGGGTCCGTTTGGGAAGATGGAAAGTTCTGGGGATGAGGGTGGTGATGGATGGCACGTGGGAGGGGCGCACCATGAGAGAAGGTGCAGAAATGGGATGGGGTGTGCGGGGCTTTGTGAGGAGCCCAGGCCGCAGGGAGGCAGGATGGTGAGCAATCAGATGCCCGTTCTGACAGCCCGCCCAGGGAGAGAAGTGCAGGGTGACCTATGAGTGCAAAGGCTGTCTCTAAAGCGTCAGGAGAAAACATCTCTGGGAAAGCCAAACGTCTTCACTGCCTCCAGCCTGTCACAGGAGGTGCCCAGTAGCCTGGATGAAGCGCGGGTTCTCGAGGTGGTCCAAGGGCAGGTGGGAAAGGATGGCCAGATGCAGGGCCCTGCAGAAGGGAGTGAGTTTACTCAGAACAGAGAGCAGAGATAGTGTAGGCGCTGCAGGCCCAGCAGGCCAGGGGGAGGCCACACATTCCTGGAGTAGCCTCAAAACAAAGATTCCTGCTTAAGGGTGGCATTTCTTTCATTTGTATGGAGCTATCTGTGGCCGTTCCTGCTTTCCTTATTGTTCACATGCTAATCCCCTGCTTACCATAAGAGATCGCAGATGTGGGAATGGCTGCCTCTCACTTCCCCCCAGCTCCTTGGTGCTTACTGGGGAGAAAGTAGCTGATGGCTTCCAAGTAGCTGGCTTTCTTTCATCTGGGCTCAGAAATTTGCATTTGGAAGAGGCATGTTTACTGGTAGAGCATAGAGCAGAAAATACTTCATTTCACATTCCCTCCTCCTGGTCGGAAATTTGACCACATTGGGAGACATATCATGACCTCTGTTTGTTTTTGTCCCAGGGTGCTGGGAGACTCCTTCCAGATCAGGTGAAAGTTCTGCATTGATATGTCACTCTAGGTTTTAATTTCCAGCCATTAGGCCCATTGGTAGAGAAAAAAAGATTCTCTGGATCCTCTTTCTTCTAACCTAATAGGATCCAAGAGATATTTCCCTTGTTGACTCTTCCCATACTTAGAATCACACTATTACAATTATTCCACATTATAAATATGATCTGGTTTTTCAAGATGTTTAGCCTTATAAAACAGATTACAACAGCTAATAATGTTGTTAAAATTACAAGTAGGATTTTAAGTCATGAGCTTCCATAACGAAACCATCTTCCTAAAAGATCACCAAGGCTAGGAAGTGAATCATCAGACAACAGTCTGATTTTTCATGTAACACATCATTAAATGTGTTACATCAGAGGATTCATCTGGTGTGTAAGCACCACATTCCATTTGAATTACAGCACAGTTGCCTCCCTGAGATGCTGTAAGAACATCAAGGGCCATGTGATTTTGTAATACAGCTTTTCCCATCATAGAGACCTCAGAATTTAGTAGGCTAGTAGCCTAGTTGCTGCCATTTAATGTCTTTTAAGTGAATTTTATTAAGTCTTCAATGTAAGAAATACCTTTTTCCAATCCTACTGAAGGCACAAAAATAGCTGCTAAGTGATCATACCAGTGAAATACAGATCTCTTGGTCCATCGGGCTCATATTGATGGTAAATTTACTGGAGTCACATCTGAGTTTGTACATAAGTGGCCTTGAGCCCAAGGGAACCCTAAAGTACACCTTCCTGGCCAGCCTGGTTGGTCATAGATTGGACCCACAAGGCCATTGAGTCCCTTTAGGTGCCAGCCAGTATATTTCTGGACATCTGACCCAATCTGTTCCATACCAATCACCGTCTTTAAGAGAAATGGTAAATTGGTAGTTTTCATAAGGCACCTAGCCTTATTTTCTAGTGTTATTAGGTTAATTATCTTTGGTATTGTTTAATTGTTCCCAGCATAGGGGTCCTCTAGGCTTAGATGACCATAGCCTGGTGTTAGCCAGATAAATACATTCCAGAACTGAGGAAGTGTCCCTCCTAATAGTCTAGAGTTTACTTTTTTTGACTGGAATTTACCCTTTGTTCTGACTGAGCTAGAGTAACCTTAAGGGAAAATCCATATTTATGGCCAGGGTTAGAATAAGTATGTTTGATTGGCCAAGTGAGTGGGTCCCATCTAGTGAAGTCAGTACCAGCCCAGACAGAACTATAATTTCTTTCTTCCAAAATAAACTTTATAAGAGCCATCCAATCAGAGCTTTGGAGGAGAGAAACCTATCAAGGTAAACCAGAAGTACTGGATAAAGGTAATTGATCCTACAATTTGATTGATTTCTAAAATTTGCATAAGATCATGCCCATGATAGAAAAACATTTGATTCATGTGCAAGAGTCCAAAAAACTAAGGAGAAAACTTATGAACAATCATACGGGTCAGGTGCAGGGTCACTTGGGTCAGCTGTCTACTTCTGATGTCATCTTCTCATCCTAGTGATGGTGTGTCCTTATTATCAGAGTGTTGTTTTAAGGTGGGTTTGAGGTTAGCAGTACTCTCTATAGACCAGTATGGTGCAGGAGCCCTTTTTAGGTGGGAGATATCAATCCAAGAGTCAATTCCCTTCAGTTTTGCTGCACATGAGATAGTTAAAAGAACCTAATAAGGGCCCTTCCATCTAGGTTGGAGGGAGTCCTTTGAATGATATCTTTTTTAATATACATAATCTCCTGGTTGTAGGTCATGGGGCATCTGATCTTCATTTGAGGATAGATTACTATAGTAAGTTTCAGAAACAAATTTAGAATGATTTGTCAATACTTTGGCTAAGCCGTTTCAAAAATATCTCCCTTAAGTAATATAGGATCATATTCATCCAGTCTCCTTGGTCTCCCTGTAATAATCTCAAAGGGAAACAAATGATGTTTGCCAAAAGGCATGGCTCTGAGGTTGAAGAGAACCAGTGAAATGGCCTTAGGCCAAGGGAAGGGATAAGCATCCATCATTTTAGCCAGCTGAGTTTTCATTGTTCCATTTGTCCTTTCCACTAACCCAGAAGACTGGGGTGATGGAATGGAATGGAACAATGGAAATGTTGCATAATTGACCAAATTTTGCACATTTCCTTAAGTTTGTCCAGAAAAATGGGTCCCTCTGTCACTGCGCAGTTCAGACAGGATTCCCCAGGTGGGAATCACTCTTTCTAAAAGCAGCTTCCCTACTGATTGTGACTTGGCCCTTCTGCATGATTGACGATCTGAGTACAACGTAGTTAAGAAACTTGGAATATTAAAATTAATAGAGCTCTTTATAAGTCCAATTCTAATAATATCTTTTAGAAGTAGAGATATCATATGTCTATAATGTGTACACAGACAAAAGCAAATGAGATCTCATGGCTTTAGCTATGAACCAGGTGTTACAATATTAATATAAACTTACTAGTTAACAAACAGTTGGAAGACCTTAAAGTTGCTTGTTCAGACAATTAAGGCCTACTATCTATAAGGTTTGGCTGAGGGAACATTCTCAGCAGTTTTTATTTAAAACTGCTGTTTTTTTCCTTGGTTTCCCAGGACTTGTCTGCTTAACTGGGCTTAGTCTTAGCTCCTAGAGGCCTGTATTCATATTCTGGTTTACATACTTGCAAGACAAAGACAGTTGCTTAGTTTTTCAAAGAACAGTTCTGTCACCTGAAGTTACTAAAATCAGTGGCAAGATTTTTAGTAAAACAAATTTAATTTACAAAGTTCTGTTTTATAACTTTCGAGTTTTAATTTATCATGTCTTCAAAGGTTTGTATAAGGCATTTAGCAAAGACTTTTCTGAGTTTATAAATTAAACCAAAGCAAAAACACTATTTTTTTTAAATTAACCCTTGCCTATTAATTCCCAGTTTACTTATTTTATATGACTCAGGTAACTGTTGGTATCCTCAGCACATTTAGTTAATATTTCCTTAGTGGCAATCTATATGCCTTGTCTTTCCTATAATATAATTAAATAAGAGCTGTAACCACCTTATATAAAGCCCATTTAAAAATACCAATTTATATACATTTGTCTAAATTCCACCAACTTCTATACCTTTGACTTTATAGTTTTCATAAGAATCCAATCAACAGGCTTTGCTCTTCGGGGAGAGTTTAGAAGCTTCTGTTGTTGTTGTTCCTTGTCTATTTTACCTACTTCTGTGTATAAGGCTCTTCTATCCCCAGGCAGGTAAAGCCCAGGAAGTCAGGCCCTTTGGCCTAACTGTCCCAAAATAATCGGTCAGATATCTCAATGTAAATTTTTCTGGCCCCTAATAAAACTGGGGTAAATAGAACAGGCTTGTTTAGCTTTTAATGTTAGGGACCAGTAGGGGGTTCCTCACGGCTCATTAACTCTGTTGTTGTTCAACCCCTCAGTCCAGACGGACTCCTTGTGACCTCACGGACTGCAGCACATCAGGCTTCCCCGTCCTTCACCATCTCCCCGAGTTTGCTCAAGCTTATGTCCGTTGAGTCATTAATGTCATCCAACCATCTTGTCCTCTGCCACTCACCCCCTTCTCCTCCTGCCTTCAGTCTTTCCCAGCATCAGTCATTCCAATGAGTATTCAGGGTTGATTTCCTTAGGATTGATTGGTTTGATCTCCTTGCAGTCCAGGGGACTCTTGAGAGGCTTCTTCAACAACGAGGTCCGAAAGCATCGATTCTTTGGTGCTCAGCTTTCTTCATGGTCCAACTCTCATAGCCGAACATGACTAGTGGAAAAACCATAGCTTTGACAAGATGGACCTTTGTTGGCAGTGATGTCTCTGCTTCCTTAATATCATAGCTTTTCTTCCAAGGAGCAAGCCTCTTTGATTTCATGGCTGCAGTCACAATCCGCAGTATTTTGGAGCCCAAGAAAATAAAGTCTGTCACTGTTTCCGATGTTTCCCCATCTATTTGCCATGAAGTGATTAGACCAGATGCCATGAAGTGATTAGACCAGATGCCATGATCTTAGTTTTTTTAATTTTGAAATTTAAGCCAGCTTTTCACTCTCCTCTTTCACCTTCTTCAAGAGGCTCTTTAATTCCTCTTCGATTTCTGCCATTAGGGTGGTATCATCTGCATATCTGAGGTTATTGATATTTCTCCTGGCAGTCTTGATTCCAGCTGGAGCTTCATCTAGCCTGGCATTTCGCATAATGTACTCTGCATATAAGTTGAATATGCAGGGTGACAATATACAGCCTTGACATACTCCTTTCCTAAATGTGAACCAGTCTGTTGTTTCATGTCCAGTTCTAACTGTGGCTTCTTGACCTACATACAGGTTTCTCAGGAGACAGGTAAGGTGGTTTGGTATTCCCAACTCTTTAAGAATTTTCCACACTTTGTTGTGATCCATACAGTCAAAGGCTTTAGCTTAGTCAATGAAGCAGAAGTAAATGTTTTTCTGGACTTCCCTTGCTTTATCTAAGATCCAGCGGATGTTGGCAGTTTGATCTCTGGTTCCCTCTGCCTTTTCTAGATCCAGCTTGAACATCTGAAAGTTCTCAGTTCATGTACTGTTAAAGCCTAGCTCCCAGGATTTTGAGCATTACCTTTCTATTGTATGTGAAATGAGTGCAATTGTGCAGTAGTTTGAACTTTCTTTGGCTTTGCTCTTCTTTGGGATTGGGCTTCCCTGGTGGTTCAAATGGTAGAGAATCTGCCTGCAATGCAGGAGACCTGGGTTCAGTCCCTGGGTCAGGAAGATCCCCTGGAGAAGGAAGGGCAACCCACTCCATTATTCTTGCCTGGAGAATTCCATGGACAGAGGAGCCCGGTGGGCGACAGTCCATTGGGTTGCAAAGAGTTGGGCACAACTGAGTGACTAACACTTTCTTTGGGATTGGAATGAAAACTGACCTTTTCCAATAACGTAGTAGTATCATATCTTGTCTATTTGCCTATTCTAAATAGCCATACAAAGAATTATTTATTCATTTTAGGTAACTCCTTTAAAAAAAATTTTTACCTCATTGGTATAATAGCTAGACTTTTTCCCCCCAAGTTTTTTGTAGATATTCTTAATTGCTCTTATTAGCATCTGTAAGGCCCATTGAGGGGAAGGCCACAATGAAGCTTGCTCAACTAATTTTTCTCATTCAGGAAAAAGTTCTTAGATTAATTTGACTTTTGTTTTATACTTTTAACTATAACTGTACTATACTTTTGTTTTAACATCAAAACTTTTGTTTACAATGAGAATGCTCTAAATTTAATAATTTGTTAGTTTCTCTAATTTTCAAAGAATCCATCATTTGGCCACCAATAAACTCTAGCTCCTCAGAGACACAAACGATTAAGAAGGCAAAAACATCTCTCATAGGCCATACACAAACACACACACACAAATACACCAGAACAAAGTAGGAAGGTCAGACAGAACATTTACAACCCAAAGACAGAGAGACCTAAACTTCCCCCTAGAAGCCCTAGTTTAAGGTATTACCACTCTGGCTTTTTAATTTTGAGCATTTAAAGAGCCCCTCAATAGTTAGGGTACGACTTAATTTCTCCGATTAACTAGGTACTTGCAAATATGAGTTCCGTTCCTTAACCCATACACCCTAACTAGTTGGAGTCACAGAGCTCTCACTCTGTTTTAGGTGGCCCCAGGGTGACTTTTGTGGTTATTCCTACAAGACCTGTTGGGAGGAGTGGTTTTTCTCTCTGCGTCATCATTATCTTGATGTAAATCTGTTGTAATCTGGAGGAGACAAAACTTAACAGATATTTTTTAAAAAAAACAGAGGCCATGGATCAGTGAAAGAGTTATTGTAACTAGGGATCACGGAAGGAGTAAGAACCAAGCTACATTTGATGACGATTTTGATTGTGGTTCAAATAGTGTCAGCGCTTGGGTCATCCTTTCCAAAGGAATGGAGCCGTTTGGACTCAACAATAGTTGGAGGGAAGACAACTGGAACATTAATAGACAAAACAGAAAAAAATGAAGCCTGAAGCCTAATTTAGATTTAACACTCCAAAGAGACTTATAGCCAGGTAGCCAGTTGTCTAGGTTTGTCTAAGTAGGTCTTAACTTTTAATGTGGCTATTCATCATTACACATGTGGTTTTTTTCCTTGTCAGTATATGATCCAGAGCAATTTCATTGTCTAAACATATAACTCTGGAGAAGGAAATGGCACCCCACTCCAGTTTTCATGCCTGGAGAATCCCATGGACAGCGGAGCTGGCGGGCCACAGACCATGGGGCCACAAAGAGTCAGACACGCCTGAGTGACTAAGCACAAACATATAACAGTTTTCTTATAAGAGACCTTTAAAAAGTAAGGTTTAATCACCTGCTCCTAGCAGACTTTGTTTTTAGAATGGCTGATGGCATCCTAAGTCTGATACAGCTTAGAAAACTTGAGTTCTTAACAATTCACGTACTTGTCTGCAATCATGCCGTGGTACTGAAATTTGAAAACCGATTCTATTCACAGAGCCAAAGAATGAATTCTGCAAACTCGCAAACTCTCACACAGGTAAAGTTTATTTTTAAAGGCTAGAGATACAAAGCTCTCAACATAGACTCTGAGAGGGAGTGAAGGGCCCCAAAAGGCGGGCATTACAGCAGTTTTATATCTTTACTAGAATTGATCTGTATAATTTTCATTGGCTTGCGACTTTAATGTGTGTCATTTTTGACCATCAGTTTGAATGTCACAGTGTCCAGTTTGTCGTTTTTATGGCTTTTTTGGACCTTCAGTTTCTCAGTTTCTGCAGACATTGCAACACCATCGCTTGACCTTTTCTCTAGACCCCAGGCCATTATTTAGGAACCAAATATATGTTTAAGAGCTAATGGTCTTCTTGGACTCTTTTTCCCCTCGAGAAACTGGACAGCAGTTTATGATTGTCTTGTCCTGGTGTTGTAGGAGGGGGGCCCCCTCCAGGGCCCCAAGAGTGGGCTCTTGTCTAACTCTCAGAAAAGAATTGTCCAAGGAGACACGTGTTGACAAAACCAGAGACTTTATTGGAAGAGGGCGCCCGGGCGGAGAGCAGCAGGGTGGGGGAAACCAGGAGACCTGCTCTGCCACGTGGCTCCCAGTCTCGGTTATGGTGATGGATTAGTTTCCGGGTTGTCTTTGGCCAGTCGTTCTGACTGGTGATGCACACATCGCTAAGGCAAGACGGATGCTAGTGAGAGGGATTCTGGGAGGTGGACGGACACGCACTGTCTCTTTTTGACCTTTCCCAAACTCTTCTGGTTGGTGGTGGCTTATTAGTTCCTTACCAGGACCTCCTGCCATAAAACAAGTCATGCAAATGGTTACTAGAGAGCCTGGCCAGGCTGTGCTTCCCCTAACACTGGGTCTGAATGTTTTATGACCCTCCAGACCAGGGAGGCATTCCTCTGAATGCCTAGAAATTAGAACAATGAGTGAGATGCTTACTTAAGAAGAGAAAAAAAATTGAAATTAAAAAGGAACTGAGGTCTCATAGTCTTATACTGTCTAGCAATTTCTGCCTCAGTGTCACCTAATTATTTCCATATCTACTGTATTTTTACTTTAACTGTAAATTTTTTCTTAATAGTCAAAGTGGCTGTCACCATCAATGATGTTAGTGTTTCTCTAGGTATGAGAAGATATAAGAATCAGGGCTCATAAAAATCTCCTCCCAAAACTGCCCACTTGACTTCGCATTTCAGGATGTCTGGTTCTAGGTGAGTGACCACACCATCGTGGTTATCTGGGTCATGAAGATCTTTTTTGTACAGTTCTTCTGTGTATTTTCTTGCCACCTCTTTCTAAGGTCATAAAGTTATAAGTCATGTTTATCAGTAAATTCAGTCTCATGTAATTGAACTTTGACTCTTAATGGCATGCCTATATTAATTAGATCAGCAAGCTGAAACAATACTAGTATCAACTTAATATATAATATTTCCAAGTCCACATGAACCTGACAGTCATTTGGTCAGTTTCTTTAACTATACAAGCTTTGGTCTTTAGGGGGGAGTTTAGAAGGATTTTTCTTTTTGTTCCCTGTGTTTTACCTACTTTTATATAAAAGGCTCTGTGATCCCCAGAGTTGGGTAAAGAAAAGGAAATCAGGCCCTTTTTCCTTCTGGGAGGATTAGAGCCGGGATTAGAGCAATGAGCTCAGCCTTCGGTGCAGAGGGGGCTGCAGCCTCAGTCACCGGTTGCTCCGTAGCTACTGCCCACCGCTGACCCTCCATCCCAGAATCACCGCCGTCAGAAACAGGTCCCAGCCAGCCTTGCTCAGGGGCCTGTCTGACAGACCCAGTCAACCAAGGTGGACAGTCTCCAAACCTCCAGGTGTCTTGGAGGGTCTCCTGCCCAGGAAGTGAGGAAGTGGGGAGAAGGAAGGAAAACTGCTCACTCTGTGGTGATACTGGGGGTTGTCCTGCCCGTGCACAGGCGGCTCATTTCCAGACATGAGACCAAATGAGAAGAGAATGAAGTATGTTAGGATGGGAGACGCTGTTGGAACAGTAGGCCAGCTCGAGGGAGAGCAGAACCCTCTCACAGATGAGTAGCCACGTTTTACAGCCTCAAGACAGAGAAAACTCCTACTGGAAGGGCGGCAGTAGGTGATTGGTTAGGATGTTATAGGGCGGGCTTCCCTGGTGCCTCGAATGGTGAAGAATCCGCCTGCAATGCGGCAGACCTGGGTTCGACCCCTGGGTTGAGAATATCCCCTGGAGGAAAGTATTGCAACCCACTCCAGTTTTCTTGCTTGGAGAATCCCCATGGATAGAAACCTGGTGGGCTACAGCCCATGGGGTCGCAAAGAATCAGATACGACTGAGCAGCTAGGCGCAGCACAGCGCAGGGTGGATAGCAGGGTGGGTATTTTACCTTATGTGGGATCAGGGACCTGGAGGCTCGTGGCAACGGTTGCTATGGGGCTTGGTCAGTTACAGAGATTTTTATCCTGTGACCTTGGTACAGGGCTCCACAGGGGTCGTCAAGGAGGATCGCCTGATATTTCCCCATCCTCCCTGAGGTCCACATTGTTCCATCAAGACTAGGACTTTCTGTGGGACAGACACTGTGGCTGGCTGGCCCCAAGTGAACTTCACTGCCTCTTTTAGCAGTTCACAGGTGGCGACTACTGCTCGTAAGCAGCAGGGCCGGCTGGCAACCCTGGTGTCCAGCTGCTTTGAAAGATAAGCTACTGGTCGGGGATTCTCTCCCACCATGCCCTGGTCCAGCCCCTGCTTCTTCTGCACATACAATTTGAATTCTTTTTGGAGCTCAGGCAAGCCAAGGGCTGTTTCAGTCATGAGCTTCAGCCTCACAGTCTCATAAGCCTTTTGGCAATCTCCCATTCAAACCAAAGGTTCAGAATCTGTACCTTTCAAAGCATGGTGTAATGGCTTTGCAATTAGCCCACAGTTGGGATATCCATATGTGACAAAATCCTGCAGTTCCGAGGAAAACCCAGTTTGGGCAGTTTTTTGGTCTGTGCTCTAGATTTAATAATTAGTTAGTTTCTCTCATTTTAAATCAGTCATTTGGCCACCACTAAATTATAAAAAGACCTCTTATAAACTTGACACAAGCAAACACACAAAATAACTCCTTAGGAAGATCAGATAGAACATTTACATCTCAATGACACCTAGAAATGTAAGTTTAAAAAGAAAAAAGTAATTTTTACCCTAAGAGGTCTTAAAAGAGTTTCCTCAAAAAAAATTTTTTTAATGTTTGTGATCATCTTTGTTGTTATTCAGTCATTAAATTGTGTATGACTCTTTGCAACCCCATGGACTGTAGCACGCCAGGCTTCCCTGTCCATCACCAGCTCCCGGAGTTTGCTCAAACTCATGTCCGTTGAGTCAGTGATGCCATCCAACCATCTCATCCTCTGTCGTCGCCTTCTCTGTTTGCCTTCAATCTTTCCCAGCATCAGGGTCTTTTCTAATGAGTCAGTTCTTCACATCAGGTGGCCAAAGTATTGGAGCTTCAGCTTCATCATCAATCCTTCCAATGATGATGTCCTTGCTGTCCAAGGGATCCTTAAGAGTCTTCTCCAACACCTCAGTTCCAAAGCATCAATTCTTTGGCACTCAGTCTTCTTTATGGTCCAAGTCTCACATCCATACATAACACTGGTAAAACCATAGACTTGATTAGGCTGACCTTTGTTGGCAAAGTGATGTCTCTGCTTTTTAATATGCTGTCTGGGTTTGTCATGTAGGCTTCCCTCATTGCTCAGTTGATAAAGAATCTGCCTACAATGCAGGAGACGCCTGTTTGATTCTTGGTTTGGGAAGATCCCCTAAAGAAGGAAATGACAAACCACTCCAGTATTCTTGCCTGGAGAATCCCATGGATAGAGGAGTCCATGGGGTCGCAAGAGAGAGGTTTGTCATAGCTTTTCTTCCAAGGAGCAAGCGTCTTTTAATTTTGTGGCTACGACCACGATCCACAGTGACTTTGGAGCCCAAGAAAATAAAATCAGCCATTGTTTCTACTTTTCCCCCATCTATTTGCCATGACGTGATGGCACAGTATTCCATGATCTTCGCTTTTTTAATGTTGAGCTTTAAGCCAGCTTTTTCACTCTCCTCTTTCACCTTCATCAAGAGGCTCTTCAGTTCCTCTTCACTTTCTACCATTAAAGAGGCATCATCTTCAATTTCCTATTAAGTGACTACTCATCATAACTGATTTGGGATACATGCTGCAGTCAGCAGCAGCGAGCAGCAGCTGGAAGCAAGGTCTTAGTTTCCCAGACCGGGAGTCCTAACTGTAAGGTGAGTGCAGAGGAAAAAGACAGCGAGCCAGGCAGTCAAGCAAGAACAGGAAAGTTATTAGAGGGAAAAGAGAGGGTGACTGGCTCTTAAGGAGAACCAGCGTTCTCCCTTTCTGACAGAGTCCTTCAGTTCACTTCAGTCGCTCAGTCATGTCCAACTCTTTGCGACCCCATGAACTGCAGCACGCCAGGCCTCCCTATCCATCACCAACTCCCAGAGTTTACTCAAACTCATGTCCATTGAGTCAGTGATGCCATCCAACCATCTCATCCTCTGTCATCCCCTTCTCCTCCCGCCTTCAATCTTTCCCAGCATCAGGGTCTTTTCCAAGGAGTCAGTTCTTTGAATCAGGTGGCCAAAGTATTGGAGTTTCAGCTTCAACATCAGTCCTTCCAATGAACAACCAGGACTGATCTCCTTTAGGATGGACTGGTTGGATCTCCTTGCAGTCCAAGGGACTCTCAAGAGTCTTCTCCAACACCACAGTTTAAAAGCATCAATTCTTTGGTGCTCAGCTCTTTTTATAGTCCAACTCTCACGTCCATACATGACTACTGGAAAAACCATAGCTTTGACTAGATGGACCTTTGTTGGCAAAGTAATGTCTTTGCTTTTTAATATGCTGTCTAGGTTGGTCATAACTTTCCTTCCAAGGAGTAAGCGTCCTTTGATTTTATGGCTGCAGTCACCATCTGGAGTGATTTTGGAGCCCAAGAAAATAAAGTCTGCCACTGTTTCCACTGTTTCCCCATCTATTTGCCATAAAGTGTGAATGTGGACTGGATGCCATGATCTTAGTTTTCTGAATGTTGAGCTTTAAACCAACTTTTTCACTCTTCTCTTTCACTTTCATCAAGAGGCCATTTAGTTCTTCACTTTCTGCCTTAAGGGTGGTGTCATCTGCATATCTGAGGTTATTGATATTTCTCCCAGCAATCTTGGTTCCAGCTTGTGCTTCTTCCAGCCCAGTGTTTCTCATGAGGTACTCTGCGTATAAGTTAAATAAGTATGAACAATATACAGCCTTGGCATACTCCTTTTCCTATTTGGAACTAGTCTGTTGTTCCATGTCCAGTTCTAACCGTTGCTTCCTGACCTGCATACAGATTTCTCAAGAGGCAGGTCAGGTGGTCTGGTATGCCCATCTCTTTCAGAATTTTCCAGTTTATTGTTATCCACACAGTCAAAGGCTTTGGCATAGTCAGTAAAGCAAAAATAGATGTTTTTCTGGAATTCTCTTGCTTTCTCGATGATCCAACGGATGTTGGCAATTTGATCTCTGGATCCTCTGCCTTTTCTAAAACCAGCTTGAACATCAAGAAGTTCACAGTTCACCTATTCTTGAAGCCTGGCTTGGATAATTTTGAGTATTGCTTTACTAGCATGTGAGATCAGTGCAATTGTGAGGTAGTTTGAACATTCTTTGGCATTGCCTTTCTTTGGGATTGGAATGAAAACTGACCTTTTCCAGTCCTGTGGCCACTGCTGAGTTTTCCAAATTTGCTGGCATATTGAGTGCAGCACTTTCACAGCATCATCTTTTAGGATTTGAAATAGTTCAACTGGAATTCCATCACCTCTACTAGCTTTGTTCGTAGTGATGCTTCCTAAGGCCCACTTGACTTCACATTCCAGGATGTCTGGCTCTAAGTGAGTGATCACACCATCGTGATTATCTGGGTCATGAAGATCTTTTTTATACAGTTCTTCTGTGTATTCTTGCCACCTCTTCTTAATATCTTCTGCTTCTGTTAAGTCCATACCATTTCTGTCCTTTATGGAGCCCATCTTTGCCTGAAATGTTCCCTTGGTATCTCTAATTTTCTTGAAGAGATCTCTAGTCTTTCCCATTCTATTGTTTTCCTCTATTTCTTTGCACTGATCACTGAGGGAGGCTTTCTTATCTCTCCCGGCTATTCTCTGGAACTCTGCATTCAGATGGATATATCTTTCCTTTTCTCCACTGCTTTTCACTTCTCTTTTTTTTCACAGGTACTTGTAAGGCCTCCTCAAACAGCCATTTTGCTTTTTTGCATTTCTTTTTCTTGGGAATGGTCTTGATCCTTGTCTCCTGTACAATGTCACGAACCTCCATTCATAATTCATCAGGTACCCTTGTCTATTGGATCTAGTCCCTTAAGTCTATTTCTCACTTCCACTGTATAATCGTAAGGGATTTGATTTAGATCATACCTGAATGGTCTAGTGGTTTTCCCTATTTTCTTCAATTTACGTCTGAATTTTGAAATAATGAGTTCACGATCTGAGCCATAGTCAGCTCCTGGTCTTATTTTTGCTGACTGTATAGAACTTCTCCATCTTTGGCTGCACAGAATATAATCAATCTGATTTCAGTACTGACCATCTGGTGACATCCATGTGTAGTCTTCTCTTGTGTTGTTGGAAGAGGGTGTTTGCTATGACCAGTGTGTTCTCTTGGCAAAACTCTATTAGCCTTTGCCCTGCCTCATTCTGTACTCCAAGACCAAATTTGTCTGTTTCTTGACTTCTTACTTTTGCATTCCAGTCCCCTGTATGGAGTCCTTCTTATACCCCACCAATGAAAAATTCTCTAAAGAGATGGTCACGTGGCCAGAGGTCTGGAATCTGATAGTCTCGCAGCTTTGAGAGGTTAGGCGCTAGTGAGATAACAGGATGCCATTTGGGCAATTTGGTCAGTCTGACAAATCACTGTGATTTATTCTTTGTGACCCCATGTGGGCCCTGTCACTAACCACTGGACCACAGAGGCCAGCAGTTAGGGCTAATGTCCCTAGCCTTGCCTGCCCATTCAAGAGACAGAAGGTAAATAATAAAATGGAAAGTTTATTGAGAAGAAAAGTACATGCAGAATGGCACACTGGTGAGATCAGAGAGAGTTTCCCCTTTGGGAAGTTTAAATCCTTTATAAGGTGGCAGAGACATTACTTTGCCAACAAAGGACTATCTAATCAAACCTGTGGTTTTTCCAGTAGTCATGTATGGATGTGAGAGTTGGTCTTTAAAGAAAGCTGAGTGCCGAAGAATTGATGCTTTTGAACTGTGGTGTTGGAGAAGACTCTTGAGAGTCCCTTGGACTGCAAGGAGATCCAACCAGTAAATCCTAAAGGAAATCAGTCCTGAATATTGATTGGAAGGACTAATGTTGAAGCTGAAACTCCAATACTTTGGCCACCTGATGCAAAGAACTGACTCATTTGAAAACACCCTGATGCTGGGAAAGATTAGGGCAGGAGGAGAAGGGGATGACAGAGGATGAGATGATTGGATGGCATCGCTGACTCAATGGACATGAGTCAGAGCAAGCTCCAGGAGTTGGTGATGGACAGGGAGGCCTGGATGCTACAGTCCATTGGGTCACAAAGTGTCAGACAGGATTGAGTGATTGAACTGAACTGAAGGGAACAGAAAAAAATCCTTTCTGAGTCTTTGTCTTCCCTCAGGTCAATCATCTTGCTTTGTTCCGCCTCCCCCCCAACCCCCTGCCATTAACTTGTCTCAGGACCTTCCCCTGGGGTGAGCACACACACCTTAGACAAGACGGATCTTGAAGTGAAGGCTTCAGAGCAGGACTCATGAAAGTAAAGTGAAAGTGAAAGTCGGTCGGTGGTGTCCGACTTTTTGCAACCCCATGGAATTATCCTCCAACTTGGACTCCAAGGAGCCTTTCTGCACTGTGTAGGATCTGTAGTGTCTCCCTTATCCTAAAAAGGAGTAAGGGGAGATCCCTTAATCCTTTACTCGCACAGGATTTTGCCTCCTCTTTGTCCTTTCCTTGACTATTACAGTAAGGTGTTTACCAGAGACAAAGCCTGGCTATTGACCCTTATTCTGCTGTTATTTCCATTTCGGATGGCAGACAGGAGGCTGGTTGTAAATTCCTCAACTGTAGCCCACCTATCTCTTGCCTCAAGAAATGCAAAGAGGAGGCTGGCTGTTTGTAAAAGTCCGAACTGAGCCCATTTATCTCCAACCTCAGGTCAACCAGTCACTGAGGCTTTTCCCTAGGGCACTCTGAGATGGAATCTCAGAGAAAGCGCCTCCCATTGTGGTTCCAGCAGTTTGTGTCAGCAGTCTGCAGCAGAAGCCAAAGGAAATGAAACAAACCAGACCTCGCTTGCAGGAAGTCACTGAAGACAAAGCGGGTGAAGAGATGCCAGAAATTCAAACACTAAATGCCAAGACTGCCCCAGACAGGACTTCCAAGTCTCACTAAGCCTGTGACCCTTTTCCAAAGCAGAACCTTACAAACAGGCCCCCCACTTCCATAGGGAAAAACCCCCAAACTGAAACTCTATCAGTTTCCTGCAAAGGAAAATGTCAAGAGGCCTTGAGGTGTACTTTAGGGGATTTAAGAAAATGCTGGCAGGTGACGCCCTCTCTGATCCTCCAATATTTAGTGTTTCTCAGAGTGGAAGTTAAGGTGGAGTGTACAAGAGGGGAAAAAGTGCTCTCAAGGCAAAAGAAGCCTTGGCAGCTGCAAAGGGCAGCCTCTGCCCTGTTCTCCGCAGTCCCGGGGTTCCCCGGCTGAGTCAGCAGTCAGCCTGGAGCCCCTGGCTGTCTGTTAGGGCCACCTGCCGGCGACCAGATCATGGACAGGACCCCAGAATGGTTGCCGGCCAAAATCTTGTCTTTCTCTGCCCAGTGAAGCCAAGTGAAAAATATGGAGACCAAGTCTGGAGGAAATAGAAAGCTGGCTTCAATTCCCAGCTTGTGGAGAGGAGCACACAGCAGGGTCCTGCCTCAGGAACTGTGCCCCCCGCCCCCAGGAGGAGTCCAGGGCTTATGGAAGATGGGGGCTCGCACAGGAGATGGGGGGATCAAAGGGGATGGGGTCCTGATTTCTTCCTCTTGCACTGTTTCAAAGACAGAAACTGGCATCAGTAACCCAATAACTGAGTCTGGCAGTTAGGTGGTGGCTCTGAGACCTGCTTTCTGGTATGTAACCGCAAGGGGAAGGGTGCTGTAAGCGCAAACACCAGATGGGGGATGTATTTAGCACAGAGTCAAAGAAAGATAGGTGTGAATTTTAGCTCCTGCTGACCCAGGGGGCAGGAGTGAAGTGAAGTGAAGTCTCTCAGTCGTGTCCAACTCTTTGCGAACCCATGGACTGTAGCCCACCAGGCTCTCTGTCCATGGGATTCTCCAGGCAAGAATACTGGAATGGGTTGCCATTTCCTTCTCCAAGGGGACAGGAAAGCAAACTTAGTTTCAGACATTCAGAGTCAGGAGCAGTTACAGGAAAAGAAACAACTAGAAATGTTCAGGCCTGTGCAGTGTTCTCTTTATCTTGTTTGCTCTCAGGAAAGGAAAGAGAAAAGCTCCTTCCTCTTTTTCTCCTTCTCACTGCAACCCTTTCTGCTCACAGCCGTCTGACCTTTTCCTCTCCTTCTGTCTCGAACTCCAAACAAAGGGAGCTGTCTGCAAAGGAAGCCTTCGAGGCCAGAAGGGGGAGAGGCGGGGCCCCCTGCCATCCGCAGAGGAGGGTGCAGGACGACAGGCAGAATCGGCCTCCTCTCCCAGGCAGACTGCAAAGGGCCCCACTTTCTGAAGCAGCAGAAATCATCTCCGCCCTCCCTGTCGCTGCGGTGGGCACACAGGAGCCGCCCCCTCCCTGACCTGGGGGCCGGCCTGCAGCAGGCAGGGCCTCCTGGCCGGGCGTGTAACTGTGAGTCATGTGTCTGCTGACAGCTCAGAATTAGCCGCAGGGGAACATGCCTTCCCTGCAGACCTGCCTGGCGGCCCAGCTGGGTGCACCGGCCCTGGCGCTCGCAGCAACCCACAGCAACGTGCTCATTTTTAAATTATTTTCAGAGAAAACGTCAACTCCAAGGGTCCTGGGAGTCGACTTAAATGTATGTGAGCTCTGTACAGGCCAAGGGTGGGGTGCGGCTGTGAAATGTCCCGAAGGCGCAGCCACACAGCCCTGACGCTTCTCAAGTTGGTCACACGTGTGAGTGTGTGACACTCAAGTGTGCAGCTGTCTCCTGGCACCAAAGCTTTGCTCTCAGCATCATCTAGTGATGAGTGCGATGCCGCCAACATCTTGGCCTTGTCTGCTTGCCGAAGCCGAACAAAAAATCCAGAGACAGAGTTTGGAGGAGACAGAAAGGTGGCTTTAGTCCCCAGCCGGCAGACAGGAGACTCAGCAGCACATGTCCTCAGGAGCTGTGCCCCCTCCATGAGGAGTCTGGGGGATCATACAGATGAGGGCGCGTGGTCAGGGGGCTGTGATGAAGATCAGTGGCATAAGGATCTTGTGTTCCTTCTCCTCTGGCATTGTTTATTGCAGGGTCCCGGGCTGGGGTCAGGTAGCAGGGGATTAGGTCTGGCAGTCTGGCACCCCGGTAGCTGGATCCATTGCCTTTTGTGTATTGCACCATGGCCTTCCTTCTGTAACGCAAAAAGAGAAAAGCTTCGAGGGCAGGTCTGAGAAGAGTGTGCCAGATAAAGGTAAAGATAAAGTACCAGATAAAGGTGAGTACCAGACACAGGGTGTAATTAACATAGAGTCAAAGGATGATGGGTGTAGAATGTAGCTCAAGCAGAGTTACAGTCCACAGACTAGGAACCTTCAATCCACCTGCAACACGGGAGAGCTGGGTCAGGAGACTCCCAGGGACGGAGGAGCCTGGCGGGCTACAGTCCATAGGTTCACAGAGTCAGACCTGACTGAGCTACTAAGCACACACAACTAGGAGTGATCAGGCCTGCTGACTATTCTCTGCATCTTCTTTGTGCTCAGGAAAAAAAGAAAAAGTCATTTCTCTTTTTTTTTTTTTTCCTTTTCACTGCAACAAATTCCCCCCTGTCAGTTTATTCACTCTGTATCAGTGGAGGAAGGGAAATAGGGGTGGTTCTTGTCCAGCTGAGGACAAAACCTTAGTTTTGTTCTGTTTGACAATCACCAGTTGTCTAGCTCAGGGGCCCTCGTGGGTGTCCCGGAGCTTTATTAAGGGGCCTGAGGGTGACTTTTCTGATTACTCCTGCAGGATCTGTTCTGAGGAGGGCTGTAGTCTCTGCATCGTAATTATGTTGATGTAAACCTGTTGTCATCTGCAGAAGATAAAAGTTAACAAGTAATTTACGAAACAGAGGCCAAATATCAGTAAAAGAATTATTTTAACTAGGGGTCAAAGAAGGAGTAAGAATCAACTTACATTTGATGTCAGTTTTGATTATGGTGTACTTTGGGACAGTGCTTGGGTCATCCTATCCAAAGGAATGAAGTCATTTGGACTCAGTAGTTGGAAGAATGACAACCTGAATATTATTAGACCAAATAGGTCTTATATCTTTTTAGGAAATTAAGCTTGAATCCTAATTTAGACTAAACACTTCGAGAAGACCTGTAGCCAGGTAGCCAGTTGTCTAGGTTTACTTAAGTAGGTCTTAACCTTTAATGTGGCTATTGGTCTTTCAGTTCAGTTCAGTCACTCAGTCATGTCTGACTCTTTGTGACCCAATGGAATGCAGCATGCCAGGCTTTCCTGTTGATCACCAACTCCCAGAGCTTACTCAAACTCTTGTCCATTGAGTAGTTGATGCCATCCAACCATCTCATCTTCTGTCGTCCCCTTCTCTTCCCTCCTTCAATCTTTCCCAGCATCAGGGTCTTTTCATATGAGTCAGTTCTTCACATCAGGTGGCCAAAGTATTGGAGTTTCAGCTTCAACATCAGTCCTTCCAGTGAATATTCAGGACTTATTTCCTTTAGGATGGACTGGTTGGATCTCCTTGCAGTCCAAGGGACTCTCAAGAGTCTTCCCCAACACCACAGTTCAAAAGCATCAATTCTTCGGTGCTCAGCCTTATTTATGGTCCAACTGTCACATCCATACATGACTACTGGAAAAACCATAGCTTTGATTAGATGGACCTTTGTTGGCAAAGTAACGTCTCTGCTTTTTAATATGCTGTCTAGGTTGGTCATAACTTTTCTTCCAAAGAGCAAGCATCTTTTAATTTCGTGGCTGCAATCACCATCTGCAGTGATTTTGGAGCCCAAGAAAATAAAGTCTCTCACTGTTTCCATTGTTTTCCCATCTCTTTGCCATGAAATGTGAATGTGGACTGGATGCCATGATCTTAGTTTTTTGAATGTTGAGCTGTAAGCCAGCTTTTTCACTCCCCTCTTTCACTTTCCTCAAGAGGCTCTTTAGTTCCTGTTCGCTTTCTGCCTTAAGGGTGGTGTCATCTGCATATCTGAGGTTATTGGTATTTCTCCCAGCAATCTTGATTCCAGCTTGTGCTTCATCCAGCCAAACACTTGTGTTTTTTTCTTCTTGTCAACATATGGTCTTAAGCAATTTCATTTTCTAAGCATATAATGGTGACAAAAAGAGACTTTAAAAAGTGAGGTTTAATCACCTGCTGTTAGCTGACTTTGTTTTTAGAATGGCTGATGGCATCCTAATTCTGACACAGCTCAGAAAACTCAAGTTCTTGACAATACAAGGACTTGTCTGCAGTCACACCATAGTGTCACCTAGACACTATTTCCTTGGGTGTCAGAGCCACAGCTACTCTATTTTGACTTCAACTGAAATCTTTTCTTAATAGCCAAAGCATATGTCAGCGTCAGTAATTTAGTGTTTCTCTAGGTATGGGAAGATACAAGAATCAGAGCTCATAAAAATCTCCTCCCAAAGTGTCTAACTATCTAAAGGTCTGTTTGCCAGTTTTTTTCAGAGCAGAGAGTGCCTCATTCCTGATCTCTACGCTGAACTCTTTTCAGGGGGTGTTGAAGCTGCAGTGGCCATGATTTCATCTTTGTAGAGGTAGATGGCAAGTGCCAATTTCCAGCTGGCAGAGCCCCTTCAGGGTCGTGAATCTGACCGTGGTTTGGGAGCAGTACATGACCATTTTGTCCCACGGTCCTAGGAATGCTCATTCCCAGGTCTTGTGATGATTTCGTTAACAGGCCATTCAATGTGCTGTTACTGGACTGGACCATAAAGCAATATTCAGAATTCTCTGGATTACTTATACTTACTTGTCTCTTGTGGTCCAGGAAAATATTCCCTTTTGTTGCTTCTTCCCATATCCAGAGTTACACCGTTACAATCAAAGATCTTATACAGAAGTATGTATCTGATCAACTGCTTCAAGTCACCTAGTCATCATCATTTTTGTTGGAAGCCTGTTTACGCACTAGGAACTATAAGAGACAACAGTTTTATAAAATAGGATATAAGTAATACAGCTAGTAACATTGACAAAGTCATAGTGTAGTGGGGAAACAAAAGCACAAACAATTGGAAACAGAACAAATTAAAACAATGATTAGTGTAACTCATTGTAATCTGTTTGTAGTAAACCATCAAATCCAAAGGAGAGCCATCTGGAGAAGCTAGATTCTGGCAGGGTCAGATAAAAAAGATAAATGTTTCATCTTTGTTTACAAAGGCATACTTTATTAACTTGTTGTAGGTCATAGCATAAGAGAAAAAGTTTTTTGAAAAACAAAAATTTAAGTTAGGGTGTTTTCCAAAGTCATAAAATTATAAAATGTATTCATCATATTCATATAAATCACAATCATTCTGTCCCATGTAACTGATTCCTATTGATCTGTATGCAATAATCAAGTTTTCTGTCAGAGTTTTGTCATTTGTTACCCAGTTCAGTGGCATTGTCTAAAGACCATCAGAAAGTTACATTTGTTTAAAAGATTCTTTTTATGAGTCTTCTTGAAAATCTTCATTTTGTAAAAACTATAAAATTATGACTGTCTATGAAGGACAAAACTTGAAATAGCGTGATTAAAGATTTGAGTACAGTGCAATTAGCAGAAAACTTGGATGTTTTTGCAACATAAAATACTTTAGGATAATCACTAGAATTATGACTGATAACATTTTATCAGGACATATCAGATGTTAGAGACTACATATAAATTGTGAAATATCTATATTAAAGACATTTATCCATACACTATAGTTTATAGTTTACCTCAAGTTGTCTGACAGTTACTGAATTAAAAATACCAAATGTACAGTTGGACATTTCTCTCTGAGATATCTCAGAGAGGTTTTTTTGATGCATCCATCCCAGAGTCAGGTGGAGGCTAAAAGAGCTTTAGTTAGATTTTGGTATTTGGGAGGTTTGTTAGAAATGTCAAAAGGTTTTAGAACACAACAGGATCATAGGTCATTGAAACAACACTTGTTTAACCAAATCCACAAGACTGAAAGAAAACAAACACAGGTCACTTAAGGGCACAGGAACTCACATGATCTGTCATCAAAAAGGAGCACTTCTAACACAGAAAGAAATGAATTCTAGTCTTGCAGTAGCTTACTGAACAAAATCTAAACTTAGTTAATCCTGATTACACATAAAGCTTTTTCCGCAGTCTCTCATCACTTTCTGTATCCAGATCAGCCTCTCATTTCCCATCTATATAAAACCAAGCAGCTCAGTCTTCTTTTTCCTCAGTAAAATGTCATTCCATTCCTCATGCCGTTTTTACTAAAACCATATATTTTACTTTCTTACTGTAAACTGAAATGTTTGTAATTTTGTTTGCTTTAATTGCATGTTTAAATTAGGATCCTTAATTATTGAACACCTTGATTTTTAGTAAAAACTAAGAGAGAAGCAATTATGAACAGTCTTTTATATTGGCATTTTATGGACAGGTGAGTACCAGTGATAATTTCCAAAAATATTTGGTTTTTTATAGAGAACATCTCAGGGTGACTCAAACATTTTTGTTAGTATTTTGAAATATGTTTATAGTTTTTGTATTACCTTTAATATTTCTAAATACATTTTTGTTAATATCTTTAAATACCTTTATAAAGCTATGACAAACCTAGTAGTAGTAGTTAAGTCGCTAAGTTGTGTCCAACTCTTGCGACCCCGTGGACTGGAGCCCACCAGGGTCCTCTGTCCATGGGATTCTCCAGGCAAGAATACTGGAGTGGGTTGCCATTTCCTTCTCCAGGGGATCTTCCCAACCCAGGAATTGAACCCAGGTCTCCTGCATTGCAGTCAGATTCTTTACCAACTGAGCTATAAGGGAAGCCCTATGACAAACCTAGACAGCATATTAAAAAGCAGAGACATAACTTTGCTGAGAAAATATAGTCAAATCTATGGTTTTTCCAGTAGTCATGTATGGATGTGAGAGTTGAACCGTAAAGAAGGCTGAGTGCTGAAGAATTGATGCTTTTGAACTGTGGCATTGGAGAAGACTCTGGAGAGTCCCTTGGACTGCAAGGAGATGAAACCAGTCCATCCTAAAGGAAATCAGTCCTGAATATTCATTGGAAGGACTGATGCTGAAGCAATAGCTTAAAACCATTTTTTGACCACCTGACGGGAAGAGCGGACTCATTAGAAAAGGCCCTAATGCTGGGAAAGATTGAGGGCAGGAGAAGGGGATGACAGAGGATGAGATGGTTGGATGGCATCACTGACTAAATGGACATGAGTTTGAGCAAACTCCGGGAGATGGTGAAGGACAGGGAGGCCTGGGTGCTGCAGTTCATGGGGTCTCAAGAGTCAGACACAACTGAACAACAATGACAAATACCTTTAGTTTTTTTATTTTGTAATTGATGTCTCAGTGTTTTTTAGCTATGTAATAAACTTTTATCATTTAATTTAAATTAATACAACTTTATAACTTTAAGTTACCAAATGCCTGGAAAGACTTGTTACCGAGCCCGAGCTCACTCTGCTTGCTGCAGGGCAGGTCAGGGAATCCAGGAGACAAGGTGTTGAGGCAAGGCAAGAGACTTTAGTTGGGGAGCCGGCCGACTGAGAAGATGGCAGGCTGGTGCCTCAAAATAACCATCTTGTTGGGGTCTGGATGCCAGGATTCTTTTACAGATCAGAGAGAAAGAAGCAATGAGGAACTAAAGTCAAGGGCAGAATAGAGAGGGAGAGGCAGGGGTCGGGTGAAAGGGTCTTCAGTCTTGTGAAACATCCCCAAGGGAATGGCCAGCCTTCAGAAGGGGGGTGTTAATCTCTTCTATTCACAGGTGGGCTGAAAAAAGGCACTTTAGTTTACAGTCAAGCAGAAGGGCAGGGTCCTTTGGGCAAGCCATTGAGTATGATTATAGTAATAAAAGCAACAAAGAAGCAAGTCAATGAAACAGTTTCCAACATGGAGTCAGAATTGGCTTTCTCCCTGCAACCAGATCATTTTAAGTGGACATTTTAAAAATATTATTTTAAAGAGTTTATTCCAAAGCTCTTATCTCATTTACATTTAAAGTTTTATTATATGAAGTTATTTTCCTTGTAACAAAATATTTATTAAACCTAGGTATAATAAAATATTATACTTAATTTTGTGACTCTTAACCACATGTCAATTAGATCAGTAAACTTTAATACCAGGTATCAACTTTATATGGAATATTATCCAGTTCCTGTGAATCTGGAATCAGTCATTTATGCCGGTTTCTTTAATTTGTAAGCATCACTTCTAAATTTAATAGAGTTTTTTATACATTTAATTTTGATAATGCTTTCCAAAGGTAGAGATATCTCATATGTATAATGTATACACAAGCCGGCAAAACTAGAGATCTCAGGGCTTTACTTTAAAAACAAAGACTTAGTTATGAACCAAATACTACATTATAAGTTTACTAGTTTACAAAGAACGGTTGAAATACATTAAAATTGCTTGTTCAGATGACTGAGGCTTATTATTTTTTTAAAGGTTTTGTGGTGACCCAAGGAGGAAAGAGCAGATAAAACCAAGGAGGGTCTTGGAAGCAGGAGCAGAAAGACCAGACCCGTGTCATCCCTCCTGTCCCCAAGCTGTAACTATTAATGGATTTCAGGTCCTCCTGACCAGTGTAACCTGTCTCCCCGCCTACCCCACAGGGAGAAGGTATTTGCCTTACTCTTCCCCACCCAGTGTACGTGCCTCATCCAATCAGCAAATGACCTGCAAGACCTTGTCCCACTCCTTGTACCCTGCCCATAAAAGTGGACTAAGGACCCCGTTCAACGTCGGTTCTCCCTTGAGCTGGCCCACTGTTCAAACAGTGTCTCCAACTCTAAAACTTGATTTCCTTCTTATTCTGTCTAATTCCTCGAAATTCTTTTCCAACCCGCACCCAGACCACGACAGGTTTGGCTGAGGGAGCAGTTCCAGCGGTTTGAATGTTATTCTTGTCACTTTTTTTTTCCCCTTGGTTTTCGGTCTTGTCTGATTGAGTTAATCAGGCTCAGTCTCAGGCCCTTGTGGCCTGTATTTATATTTTGGTTTTCAAGATTTCCAAGAGAAAGTTGTTTGTAGCTCCCCAAAGAACTGGTCTGTCACCTGAAAGATTTTATCAGTGACAAGATTTCTAACTAGGCTGAAATTTATGAGTTTTATGTTTTATGATTTTAGAGTTTATCATATCTTCAAAGGTTAGCAAAGACCTTTTCTCTGAGTTTGCTAAGCCCAAAGCAATGTCATTATTTTTATTTTTATGAGCCCTTGAATTTAGTTTCCAGTGGCTTCCAGGTAGTTCCACTGTATGGTGGAGACTCGCCCAAACGTGACTTCCAAGTCCCACTCCACCTGGACCATTGCCCCAAAGCAGTACTTTACATCAGGATCTCCCTTTTCAAGAAGACCCCTAAACGGAGCTGTAGTCCCCATAGTGGTGGTCAGAGGTCAAGGTGCAGGTGGGGAGACTCGCCACAGGTGCTGGGGGACTTGACTTACTCAGCCTGCTATTGGCCCTTTGTCTCCTGTTATTGTCCTGAGGCCTGCTCTCTGTAATCAAAAAGGAAACACTGCAAGGGGTGGTCTGCGGAGAGTGCTGAAAGGTGAGCGCCAGATAGGGGATGTCATCAGCATAGAGGCAAAGCCTCATGGGTGCTTATGCAGAGTTAGGGGGCAAAAAAGCACACTTAGTCACATCTACAGATTGGGAGCAAAGTGAAAGCTCGGAGCGATCAGGCCTGCTCTCTCCTCTCTCCATCTGCTTCGTTCTCAAGAAAGAAGCAAAGCCCGTTCCTCTGTTGCCTTTTCTCTGCAACAGGTGAGTGGAACGGGGCCTTGAGAGATGACACCTGGATGAGGTGGGATCCGTGTGTTTCAGGCTGGATTGCCCCCTCCCCAAATAGACATGGTAGGTCCTAACCCCAGCCCCTCAGAATGTGATCTTGTTTCAAAATAGGGTCATTATAGTGGTCATCAGGTTAAAATGAAGTCTGGGGGCGGGTGGTCCTAATGGACTATGACAGGTGCCCTTATGGAAGGGAGGGTCTGGGCACAGTGCAGGGGGAGGGGGGACGCGGGGACACGCTGGTGGGGACCAGGGGCCACTGCCACCACCAGAGGGAAGCTGGGAGCAGACCCGCCCGAGCCTTCCCAGGGGGCTTGGTCTCCAGATCTGTGAGAAAACAAGCCCCTGTTGCTCTAGGCTGCCCGAGATGCGGTGCTGGGTTACAGAGGCCCCAGGACGCTGACGCACCCCCGGAGCGAGAGGGACCTAGTCGTGGGTCAGGCAGGCGAGCGCATGCTGATGTCCCAGCGGGCACCTGTCAGTGGAGCGGACAGTTTCTCTGTGCTGCTTCCACATCATATGCAACTGTGTGTACACATTCCGAGTAGAGTCACAGCTGCAGACAGGGGTGTAGTCATGGGCACATGGTGGCAGCACCGTTGCCCCAGCTCCAGCAGTTGCAGCAGACTCCCCGGGGCTGGGGGCTTAATCCCCGATGTTTATTTCTCACACTCTGCAGACCGGAAGTCCAGCTCCAGTGTCTGCTGAGGACAGACAGATTCCCCCCGGCTCCATCGGTGGCCTCTTCTCCCTGTGTCCTCACCTGGCAGAGGGAGGGAGGGAGAGCGAGCATGCTCAGAGCCCGGATGCCATCCGGAGGTTCCACCCTCGTGACCCGCCCAAGGCCCTCCCAGCACCTACCCTCACCCTGGGTTAGGGTTGGAACAGGCTGTTTACGGGATGAATGGGCTGAGGTGTGCCGTCTTCTCTGTTGAGACAGCTGGAGTGTGGGTTGGAAAAGAATTTCTAGGCACAGAGCATTTCAGAGGGGAGTGAGTTTATTAAGAGCAAAGGGCAGATAAAGTAGACTGCAAATGCAATGGGCCGACCTCCTGACAGACCAGGAAGAGCTGACAGTTTTCCTAACTTAATAGCTGGTTTTGTAGCCTTAAGACAATGCCTGCTGGCAAGCTGGCCTTAGGTGATTGGCTGGGGCACTATAGGATGTTTTCTAGAGTGGGCATCTTTGTGTAATTGGGAGTCAGGAAGTTTGTTAGCAATGATTAGGGGGCTTTTGGCAACAGTTACAAAGGGGCTCGTCAGCTTGGGAGGTGACCTTGGTTCTGGGTTGTTTCTGTGGCTGGTGCCAGGCGCACCTGTGGCCTTGGGGCAGGACACCACATCCTCCCAGACCAGGGGCTCCTGGGACGGAGCAGAGATGCCGCATTGTCATTGCCCATCCCACCCGAGACGGCCTTGCTGCACACAGACAGCTCTGCGACATGGGTTCCAGGGCCACTGGGCTCACACGGAAACCCCCACAACGCACCCCTGTGCCCAAGCCGGCCCGGCGCCTGCCCGCATATCCCGCATGGTGGCCGTGGCCGGGCCCCGAGATGCTTCAGCCTTGTTCTTGACAAAATACGGACAAGACTGTGCAGACTTCTGTACAGAGGTCACATTTAAACCGTGCCTCCCATGACTGAGCTCAGACTGGCCTAAACAAGTTTCTGGGATTCATCCAGGCAGCCCCTGCCCTCCCCGGCCTGTCAGGTACCCGGAGGCACCCCGAGTCCTCACGTCACCCCACTTTCCCAGCTGCACCCCAATTCCAGCCCAGGCTGGTGCCCCCAAGTCTGCCTCTGCTTCCTGCTGGCTGCCCTGGTTGTTCCTGGTAAGTTAGCATCATTTGCCACAGCGGCCGTTCGGAAGCTAAGTTGAAGCCTGTGTTTGAGACGATGGTGTTGGCGTCCGAGCAGCGCCTGCCCAGCGATGACCCCTTGTCTCAGCAGCTTATAGGCTTTAATTCCCAGCAAGAATGTCGAGGTGGCTTGACTTGAATTTACAAGTCGTGTTTCAGCAGGAGACGCGAGCACAGAAGCTCCGCAGACCTTATTTGTTCCTCTTTTCAATTAATTTTTAATTATGCACTTCAGTTAAGAACTTAATTACTTCAACAGTAACCTTCAGCCTCGGCTCTTAACATTGTACAAACAAGACAGGGAACTTGAGTGTCTGTGAAGGAGAAGGGTAAGAACAGCCACACTTCCCAGCACGGACTGGGCATTGCTGGTCTGAGGGCCTCGATCACCAAGGAGATGACCTTGACCATCCCACGGGGCCCTGTGAGGGAAGCAGACAGCACCCAGGTGTCCAGCAAGCAGGTCAGCACCTCAGGCCCTGGACACAGGACCGCTGGGGGTATCTCAGGAGCCAGCTCTTTACCAACCCGCCCGGGGGTACTTAAATGACCCCGACCCAGGAGAGCCACGCTGGTGCAGCCACCTGCTGGTCTGGGCAGCAGGGACAGTTACTAGCTGCATTTTAAAGAAATAGAAACAGAGACAGACTAAACCCCGTCCCCACACCTGTAAATTCTGCAGAAAATTCAGTGTTCTTGCTCTCGTTGGCTTTGTTTCAGTCTTGAGTCTTTTTGTTGTTGTTAGTTTTTAACAGGGTTGAAAGAACTGTCCATCCACCTGAAAATGTAGGTGTGAACTCTGGCAAACTGCCTCAAATGTGCCATGGATTTGTTCTATGCATGTCAGACAGGCAGCCCAGGAGATGCTGTGGTGGAGAGGACAGCTGTGTTCGCATGGCCTATGGACAGGAGGTGGGCCCCCCACGGGGTCACGCGGGGAGACAGAAGGAATGGGGACCTTTGTGGTGGTCCTCCTGGGAGGGCAGGGTGGGCGGGGGGCTGGCCCGGTTAGGGATTGCTGAGTCTGAACCACTTCGGCTGGATCTGGCTCCAGGTGCAGCGGCCCCCACCATCTGACAAGTCTGTCCTGGCTGATTAGGGCGCCTGTCACAGGTGAGCTGGAGAGAGCGGGTTGGGGGGGGGGGGGAGTGCTGTGCAGTTTATATGCGGTCTCCTCACTCTGGGAGGGGCGGTCCTTCCTGGTCAGACACACCCCAAGGTATCAAAGTGTTATAAATACAGAAAATAAAAAAATTCTTAACACACAAACATAGCTTTAAGCCAAGACTTACTTTCTCAACCAAGAATACATTGTTTTATCGCAGCATCTCTTCTCCCTTCAGAATGGACCATGGCTAACTGAAATGGCTGTGGCTACTTGTTCACTTGGAGCACACACTAAAAAAAATGCTTGGAGTTCCCTGGTGGTCCAGTGGTTCAGAATCCACCTGCCAACGCAGGGGACACGGGTTTGATCCCTGGCCCAGGAAGATTTCACTGCCGCAGAGCAACTAAGCCCATGCGCCGGAACTACTGAAGCCTGAGTCTAGAGCCCGCACTCTGCAAAAGAGAAGCCTGTACGCCGCAGCTTGGAAAAGCCCGCACGGCATCGAAGACCCCCTCGTCTCATGAGCAGAGGACCTGGCCATACGGGGCCCGCAGGCCCTGGTGAGCGGGACAGCTCACTGATGGTTCCTTTGGCTCGGTGACTGTAAAAGAGAGAAGGGCCTGCGAGCAAGGAGTCTGTCTCCTATTGCAACTTGTGGTTTCTGCTCAGCTGACTCCAGTCTCACATCCTTGTCTCTGCGTCCAACGCTGCAGTTCCCAGGAAAAATACTGAAACCTCTCGGGTAGGTTTTTGCTGTTTGGTGATTTTGCACATATCCCGTCTCAGCCTGTTACTTTTGGGATTTGCCTGCTTACAACATTCTACCTGATGTTGTAGGAACGCTAAATCTTGTTTTCTTTACATGCCTGTGTATTTGATGTATCACCTTGTGCTCTGTTTGGCGGGGGATGGAAGGCAAACTTTGCGTCTGTAAATTTGTCTGTAAAATAGTAACCGAGGTGAGGGACCAAGGTCATTAATCTCTCTGTGGCATTTCTCACAGTTGTGAGACCCTCCAGGTCACCTGATTACCATCTGGTACCAACCCGAGAGGTGGGACTGGACCGACTGGTTGGGAGGCGTCTCTCGAAGGGTTTCTGTTTGTTACTAGGGCACCTCCACCCCCGGCCCCCGCAGGGCTGACGTTTCCTGTGCTTCATCTCCGGGTGTGCACAGCATCCAGGGCACCCTCCCCCACGCCGTGAAAACCAAGAATGTCCAGACTTGGCCCTGAGGGGGGTGTTCCAGCTGAGGGTGTACTTCTGTTGGCCCCGGAAGCAGCCTGGCTCTGCAGTGCATGAACCAGCAGTTTTCTCGAGGCAGTTTTGTTGTTACATTGATGTGTTTAGCCAGGGGAGACTTAAGGATTCTTTATAAGCCAAGATAATGACAGCCATTAGCTTCCAGCTCGTCATTTGCACCAGAGGCAAACTAGCTTAGCTGACACTCAAGGAGCAGAAGCTTGGATGTCCAAAGAGACTTTTCTTAAAATATTTATTTTTATTTTACTTATTTGGCTGTGTCGAGTTTTAGTTGCAGCATGTGAGGTCTAGTTCCCGGACCAGGGATGGATGGAACCCGGGCCCCTGTGTTGGAAGCACCGCATCTTAGCCATGGGACCACCAGGGAAGTCCCTGGAAGAGACTTTGGACCAATCTCATCTTCTCCTGTCTGTGTCTCAGAGGCTAATCAAGCCTTCCGAGGTCACAGAGCAGGAGTAAAGCTGGCAAGAAAGAGTCAGACTCCAGTCTGAGCCTTTAGCATGTTTTCAGACTCTTGGATCCAAGCCATAGGCACAGTGTTTGGTGGTTCAAAAACATGCTTTGCAGAGAAAGAAATGGACATAATATTCATAGGAGCAGGAATGACTCTAGGAAGACACATTTTTCTGTGATGTCTTTTCTTTCCAGGAAGTTTTTGTTTTCCCACAGTTGTTAAGGAACTAGTGCTCAGGAGACTGAAACCAAGTGGGTGCTTTCTCGGGGGCTTCAAAGAGCTCCCGTACACAGTCCTTTATGTCTTGGAGCAGAAAGAATGGGGTGAGAGGCAAGGTGGCAGGTAAGAGGTGCTTTATTAGAACAGGAGATGCTGGCTAGTTTCACAATCAGAGGAAAAGTGGGGAGGGGGGAGGAGACCTTCTTTGTCTTTCTTGAGCAGAGGTCATGCTTCCGTCATCAGCTCCTCCTCCGGGTTGAGCAGGGGTTTTCTTGACTCTACATGGTCAAGCAAGGTCCACAAATTATTGCTTTTTTGTGTGTGCAGAGAGCACGTTCTGGGGATCCCTAAAGTACTGAGCTCACGGGTAGGATATGGGTCTCACGTCACCGCCGTCTTGTTGTTGGGGGCATGTGTCGTGCCTCTCTCACAAGGTTCTGTTGCTCAGCAAGCCTGCTCCCTTGAGAGATCATGAACCTACAGGGGTCTCCCATATTGTTCTACTCACAGCCCCCGAGTGTGATGAACTATTTAATCGCCCACTTTGACCTTTCACTCTGACCCTGTCAAGACTAGCTGCTGAAGCACAGCGAGCAGCTCCAGTTCAAGGCACCAAGGGACTGTGTGGGGACCTGGAGGCCTGCCTCGAGGGGGCAGCGGGGAGGAGACTGGGCTCACCTCCAAATACAACAGGGACAAGTGGGGTCACAGCCAAGGAGCAGGGTGTGGCTGGGGGGCTGGGGGACCGGATGTTCCTGGGAGGAAGAATCAAGGCCAGGGCATTCTCACGACATTCAACAGGGAGGCCTAGGAGATAACATGGGGAGGTGGGGCTGAGGAATCTGATCAGATATCCAGAGTGGGGGATTTTTGCTAAAGCTGAACTAAAGATGAAAGGACAGGCCCAAGGTCAGGCATTGAGGACGGAGGGCAGCCTGGCTTGAGCTGGCGGGGAGACCCTGATCGCCAGCATAGCCAGAATCCAGAGTCTGCGCTTATTTCTGACCCATTGTCCGCAGATGGCCAGCACGGGTACAGTGCTTTCAACTGTTGATTGGCAGCAGGGTGTGGAGGTGTCACTCTCCAGAGTAATTCCAGGGTTTAAAACTGGGAGATCCTTCCCTCCCTCCCTTGGTTCTTAGGAAGAGAGGAGAAATCCCACCCCCTCTCTGCTGTCTTCTAAAAACCTGTCTTTTTCTTGATTAAACAATGAGCGTGTACTGCTTATATGATCAGAGAGAAAGATGCCGCCCTGGCCACCTCCTCTACAAGGGGTGTTTTTGGTCCTCTTCTCTACACCCTCGCAGCCTGGGCCCCCAAACTCGGCCTCCCGGGGCGCTGTGGGAAATGGGACCAGTCAGTCAGTTACTGCCCGCTTGGCTTCCTTAGCCTACAGCACATGGGGAATGTGCGTGCAGCTGAGGTAGGAATCGACCATTTACAGACAGGGCTTAGCTTGGTGACACATGCACACACAGACACACACACACACAGACACCCCACCCCACCCCCAGCAGGGAGAGGGGTCCAAGTGGGAGGAGGTGGACCGCAGGAGGCCAGTGGCCAGGCTGGGAACACAGGTGCCTCACCAGGGAGGATAGATCCAGGGCAGGAATCAGGGGCATTTCATTCAGTCTTCTCAATTCCCCCGATTATTCATCACTAGTTACACCTGTAATTTTTAGAAAACATGACTGCTTTTATGAGGATGTTTTAAAGATAGCAGAACATATGACAAGACCCCTGAAGACACCGAGGAATGGACTGCCTGTGTGACTAGCAAGTCATCACCGGGCGCCTCCGACCCGGCCCCAGCTCCTCCTTGGAGGCGGAGGCGGTGGCTCCCCCAGCGGTTCACGTCTATTTCCACAGGGCAGGTAGGACTCGGGGGTTCAGCCTAAACTAGACAATAAGCCAAGCCCGATTGTGAGCGGAAACCTCCAGTGTGCTGGAGGGACACAGTAATCGTTTATACTTTCTTTTCAAGGGCGCTGATAATTTCCATGTCTTATTTCATCCTCAGAGAAGTCCTGAGAGGTGGCTGAGGCCGTGGTTCTCCTCACGGGTTACAGGGGCAGGAAGACTGCAGAGTCTGCGGGCTGGGTGGCCTTCCTGCAGCCCAGTCAAGTGACCGCGGGCGCCTCAGGCGGCGGGGCAGGGTGGGGCGGGAGGGCAGAGGCCGCTTCCCACGGGACCCCACGGGTTCCTTCTGCCGCAGCCACACTGGTCACTGCGGAGGTGCCGGGCACGGGTCCACGGGCCAGTAACACGCAGTCAGAAAATCAACAGGGACCTGGGACAAACGCATGAGAGCACAGGATGCCCAGCGGTGACAAATGTCCCGGAGGCAGGCTCGGGGGTGAGACCGCGGGGAGGGCGCTGCTGGGGACACGGGAGCACGCGGGCGGCCAGGTGTGCGCGGGGCCGCGGGTCAGCCGGGTCTCACGGCCTCTCCCCGATGCTCCATCCGGGGCGCAGGGCAGCCTAGCTCCAGGCCGGGAGGCGGTCCCGGCGCTCCAGAGCCCGGCCCCGTGCGCCCGGGGCGAGGCCCCCACGCTGGGCGGGGGCCGGGCGGCGGAGAGGGCGCGGGCGCGGGGTTCACCCGCGCCCCCCCCGCCACCACGTCCCCGCGAGCCGCCGTGCAGCAGTGCGGCCCCAACCCTGGGCCCGCGTGCCCGGCCAGCGCCCGGACCCGGCTGCCCCGGCGCGCGCGGGGCCAGTCTGGAGGGAGCCGGTCACCTGCTCGCCCAAGGGGAAGCGAAACTGCGCTCGCGGCCTCTGCCGGGGAGTCAGTGCGGACCGCCGGGGCGGGTCCCTGGAGCTCCGCCGGGTGTCTCCGCGAGGCGCGGCAGGGGAACCGAGGCGTGGCCGGGCGGCGTTCCCCGCAAGTGCTGGGCCGGCGGCCCTTTCCTGGTCCATCTCGGTCCGGGGAACGGACGTGGGCCGTGAGGGGCGAGTCCCCGGCTGGTTCCCTAGAGGCCGGAGAGCTGCTCCCCACTCTCGTGGTACGGCTCGCGCCCCTCCGTGCAGTGGTATGGTCCGCGCCCCCTCCGTGCGGTGGTACGGCTCGCGCCCCCTCCGTGCGGTGGTACGGCCCGCGCCCCCGCCCGGTCTGCACCCTTGGTATCTCCCACAGCCGGGAGGCCACGCCCCCGGACGCGCATGCGCGGCGCCGTGCGCGCGGGTGCTCTGGTGGGCGCTGGGTCGGGGCGGGTTCTCCTGCTGGTCCGCGTCTCCTGTGAGATCTGAAAGCCTCAGCCCCGCGCCGAGGAGCCCTGCGCCCACCAGGTGCGGCCTGCGGTGCTTGACGTCCAGGCCTGGACTGTGGGGGCGGGATCCGGCTCGCCCGTCCTCAGGTGAGCGCGCAGGGAGTCAGGTCGTCCTGTCCGGAGGTGGGCCGGACAGTGGTCTGGTCGCTCCGTCCTCCGGTGAGCCGCGCGGGAGTTTGATCGACCCTTGCGCAGGTGAGCCGGCAAGGATCAGATCGCTCCGTCCGCAGGTGAGCATGCAGAAGGACAGGTCGTCCTGTCCGCAGGTGAGCCGGGCAGTGGGCCGGCTAGGAACAGGTCCCTCCGGCGGCTGGTGAGCCGCGCGGGGCTCGGGCCGCAGTCTGCGGGCGGTCCGAGAGGACACTGGCAGGCCGCCCGAGACCAGGTTGTGCTCTCTGTAGGACTTGTTTATGTTTTTTGAATTATGTTCATTGAGAGTGTTTTTTTACTTACTTTTTGTATGTCAAAAATGAAGTTTATTCTGTGTTAAATATTGACATAAAATGAGTTGTACCACTTTAAAACTTAGAGAACACCTCTTTCACACTGCAGATTAAAGGGATGCAATTTTGTTTGGTGGAATAGGGAATAGGAGCTTTTTTAGATGAAAAGTACTGAAAAGTAAAAGAGATCTCCACAAGGTGAGATGGAAATTGACCAGTTTTTTAAAGACTTGGCTGGTCCTCTCCAAACCATCGGTTGCTGCCACATCCCATCAGCGGGATCTTCCTGCATGTCTGCTCTGCACCCTCAAATCAGTGATATTCTTTTTTTTCTTTTTTTTTTTTGGAGTATGATTGCTTTACCATGTTGAGTGTGTCTTTTAATTTTGGGGGAAAAATGTTTAAAAGCTGCTGAAGTGTAATTCTCAAAATACAGAAATGTAATTCCTGTGAAAACAGGGAGCACAGATCAGGTTGGACTAACTCACTGAGGAAAGACCCTCAGAGAGGACAGAACCAACTCCGGGATGGCGGTTGGAGCAGGGGATGGTCCAGGAACGCCGCACCTCATCAGTGCCTCTGGCGGACCTCGCGGCGCAGTCCCAGCCAAACAGACCTGCTGTGTACCCTGGAAAGTCGGGTGACTTTCAGGGGCCTGCAAGCGACCCAGGGTGCTATAAGAAAGCCTGCTTTTCCCTCTTTCTGACGCATTTCCAAGTTTTGGATCAGTGTAGCCTCCAGTGAACGGCGGGAGCTCACACCTGCTCTGGTGGAGACACCCCAGTCCCAGGACAGGACTGTGGAAACCCTCCTCTTCAGTGTCTTAAAACGCCTGGCCCAGTGCAGGGAAGCGGCCAAAACCACCGAATCTTGTGAAAAAGTGAGACGAGGTTTGTACAGAGCTTGACTTCCCAAAGAAAATGGAGGCCTGTGGGGCAGAGGCGGGCTTTCCAGCCCCGGAGCCCCTTCCCCTCGGCTGCGGGCCCGTGGCTGCCCAGAGGCAGGGGCTTCAGTGGGTGACTCCAGAGCCCCCCAGGATTGAAAGAGCAGGGGGTCCGTGCTCCTGGGTGCGGCTCTGCAGGGGCAGCGACAGTGACCTGGAGCTGGGCCTGAGGTAAGGCCAGGTCGCTGCCACAGGACCAGCTGGGCCCGGGCCCCCTTGCCTGGAGGGTGAGGGGTGAGGTGGGGTAGGGGGCGGGCGCTGAGCCCCTGGAGCTCTGCCCACCGCCCTCTGGTCTGTGCTGCCTTCCTGAGCAGCGCCCGGGTGCACGCTGGGGTGCTGCTTGCCAGGGGGCAGCAGTGCCATCTTGGGGTTCTGGGGGCTGTCTGGTCACTGACTAGGTCCCCGCAGACCACCTCCAACCCAAGGCCTGGCCTTGTCCCTTTATGGCTCAGATGGGTCACCTCATCTGTGTGTCCCTGAGGCCCAGGGTGACAGGTTGGACCTGCCCAACCTGCCCAGAAGCTCTGAGCAGGCAGCTGTGCAGGAGGGTGTGTTCGGGGAGGGCTTGAGCAATGACCAGGGTGGGGCAGGTATCCTGGGATCGAGTCCTGGGGGTGGAGTCCTGTGGTCAGTTCCTGGGGGAATACGGGGGTCCAGTCCTGGGGTGCAGTACTGGGGTCGAGTCCTGTGGGTGGAGTACAGGGGTCAAGTACTGGGGTTAGGTACTGGGGTGGAGTACTGGGGGCTGGATACTGGGGTGTAGTACTGGGGGTCGGGTACTGGGGTGGAGTACTGGGGGCTGGGTACTGGGGTGGAATACTGGGGGTCGGGTACTGGGGTGGAGTCCTGGGGTTGGGTACTGGGGGTGGAGTACTGGGGTGGAGTACTGGGGGTTGGGTCCTGGGGGTGGAGTACTGGGATCAGGTACTGGGGTTCGGGTACTGGGGTGGAGTCCTGGGGTCAGATACTGGGGGTGGAGTACTGGGGTTGAGTATTGAGGTGGAGTACTGGGGTCGGGTACTGGGGTTCGGGTACTGGGGTGGAGTCCTGGGGTTGGGTACTGGGGGTGGAGTACTGGGATCAGGTACTGGGGTTTGGGTACTGGGGTGGAGTCCTGGGTTGGGTACTGGGGGTGGAGTCCTGGGGTTGGGTCCTGGGGTGGAGTACTGGGGGTCAGGTACTGGGGTGGAGTACTGGGGTTGAGTATTGAGGTGGAGTACTGGGGTTGAGTACTGTGGTGGAGTGCTGGAGGTCGAGTACTGGGGTGGAGTCCTGGGGTTGGGTACTGGGGGTGGAGTACTGGGGTTGAGTACCGGGTCCTGGGGGTGGAGTACTGGGATCAGGTACTGGGGTTCGGGTACTGGGGTGGAGTCCTGGGGTTGGGTACTGGGGGTGGAGTACTGGGGTGGAGTCCTGGGGTTGGGTACTGGGGTGGAGTACTGGGGGTCAGGTACTGGGGTGGAGTACTGGGGTTGAGTATTGAGGTGGAGTACTGGGGTGGAGTACTGGAGTGCAGTACTGGGGGTCAGGTACTGGGGTGGAGCCCTGGGGTTGGGTACTTGGGGTGGAATACTGGGGGTCGGGTCCTGGGGGTGGAGTACTGGGATCAGGTACTGGGGTGGAGTACTGGAGTGGAGTCCTGGGGTTGGGTACTGGGGGTGGAGTACTGGGGTTGAGTATTGAGGTGGAGTACTGGGGTTGAGTCCTGGGGTTGGGTCCCCGGTCTGCACAGGGAGTTGTGTCCTTGTCTCTGATGGGCCCCACCTCGGCTGTCTGGCCTGGGAGCTTCAGTGTCTGCCTTGACCGCAGCACAGATCCTGGAAGGCGTGAGGACCCGGAACCAGGCTGGGGTTGCCCGTCAGTGGCTCTGGAGGCCGGTGGTTTCCCTGGTTCCTGGGTGCTGGGAGCCGCCCTCCCCGCCACCTTGGCTTCTCCTTTGTCCTCAGAGGCGGGTGGTCGACTTTGCTGCGGCCTCGCGTCTCCACTTCCCACCCTCCTGGGCCCTCTGCGCGGCCCCTCAGGACCGCATGTCTCTGTGAGCTGCCTGCTGGGCAGCAGGGAGGTCAGAGGTGGGCATGTGGTGTGAGGGGTGCTGGTCGTTCCGGGCTTTCTCTCCAGGATGAATGGGTTTGGTTTGGTTTTTAACTTGCCTCACAGTTAAAACCACCTGCAGCACACAGGAGACGTTCACACGCTTTCAGTTACATTCGCTTGGTTAGGAAAAGGAAGCCACTAAACCACTGCTTCTCAGGGTCGCAGGGCCCTAGAGCTGGGGGCACAGGCATGTTCAGTGGTTCTGCACCTGCTTAGGGCACCTGGGCATGTCAGACACGCCTGCAGCTGGTCCTTCAGGGCAGTGAGGCCAGGCCCTGGGCAGGCTCCTGGAATGCCCTGCGTGATTGAAAGGAACAGACTTGCCCGCGGGCAGTCTGAGCCCCCGGCCAGGCTCTGAGGGCCTGGGCACGTGGCGGTCAGAGGCCCGTGGAGCAGCCTGGGCTTGCCCAGGGAATCCGCGGTCCCGTGAGCCAGGCAGACCCCCAGTCAGCAGGCCCACATCTGCTCCTGCCCTCCGCTCGGCCGACCTCCGTCCTGCAGTCAGACTCCGGCTCCTGGGTTCCCGCTCCTAAACGGTGGAGCTGGGGTCAGAACCCACTGCCCTGTTCCTGATTCTTTACTCCCGGGGTCCTGGGGTCCCCTAGCCTTGGAGAAGGGGCCCCTGTATGGGCCACTCCCATGGCGAGCTCAAGTTGTTTAGTCAGAGCTTTTCAGGGTCACAGGGGAAGGGGAACCCCCATTTCAAGACAGAGCTTCATGAAGTGAGGTGCTGGCTCGGAGCGCAGTGCCGTGGGGACATGTGAAGGGAGGGGCCAGACAGGGTGAAGGCTCGGGAGGGGCTACCTTTCAGCGGAGCTCAGGGTTGCGCGGCCCCTGCCTGGGGCTTGGCTCTGGATGGCGAGGCTTCCTTCTCATCCCCCAGCCCACTCCTGTCGGAGCTGCCCCCCACCCTGTGGTGCTGGAAGCTGACCACTGCGGGGCCAGATGGCTCCGGGCTCTGTTCTGAGAGGGTCAGGCAGCTGTGGCCACAGAGGACGACAAAGCCCATGGTGCTCACAGGGCCTGGAGGCGGGACCCGGGGGCCAGGGGCAGAGGACAGAACAGAGGGGGACGGAGGCCATGGCCTGTCCTGGGGTTTGCAGGGAAAGGCAGGCAGGTTGGGGTGAACACGAGACTGGTCTGTTCTAGTGATATCTCTGGGCTTTGGGTGACAGGGGTGTTTTCAGCTGCCGGGCACCCACCCAGGGTGATCCAGGCAGAGGAGTGTCCTCTCCTGGGGCAGGGCAGGTGGCGGAGGCTGGGCCTGGCTGGGGGGTTGGCACAGGTCATGGTCGGCTCCTGGTGGGTTCTTGGCTGGTGGGGTGGCGTCTGGGGAGTCCAGATGTCAGAACATCACAGTAGACAGAAACATAGATATATGCACACACACAGATGTGTATACACATAGATGTATACACACATAGATGTACCCACACACAGATACATGTACCCAGAGATCACAGAGATACATGCACACAGATGTACACACAGATACACATACAGATGTATACACAGCAATACACATATGCACAGATGTACACACAGAAATACATGTACGCACAGATGTACGCACACAGATACACGCACACACAGATGTACACACATAGATACACATACAGATGTACACACAAATATAGGTACACACAGATGTGTACACACATGGATGTACACACACAGAGATACATGTATGAACAGATCAGAGATACATGCACACAGAGATACATGCACACACAGATGTATACACATAGATAAACACAGATTACACACACAGATACACGTACACACAGATGTATATGCACACAGATACACACATACACTGATGTACACAGATGTGTACACACATAGATGTACATACACACAGATACACATATGCACAGAGATCAGAGATACATGCACACAGAGATACATGCACACACAGATGTATACATAAACACATATAGATTACACACACAGAGATACACGTACACACAGATGTACACACACACAGATGTGCACACAGATGTGCACACACAGATACACGCATAGACGTGCACACACACAGGAGTCGGGCCCGTGTCTTTCGCTGCCCCGTCCACACCCCCTCGTCTGTCACGTCACTGTCTCTCACGCATCTGTCCGTCCAGCGGAAGCTTTCTTGCTGTGTTTGTGTCACCCAGATGCAGAAGCACAGGGTGGAGGCTTTTTGCCCATGCTGTGACTGTCTCCCCGGCGTGGGCGCGGCCTGCGTGCCGCTCCGTCCGGCCAGCAGAAGGTCAGGTTCTGTTCTTCCCCAGGGTGAGGACGGGCGCATGAGGGTCCAGAGGCCGCGACCCTGGCGCAGCGTGCGGACCCCAGCCTGGCCGAGACGACGCGGGCAGCATGAGCCTCCTGGACGCTGGCGCCCTTGACCTGGACTACACCTCCGGGTGGGTCCGCGGGGTGCTGGCGGCCGCCGGCTGTGCCTTCTACCTGGGCGTCTTCGTGGTCTGCCACTGGCTGTCCTCCCTGAATGCCACCTACCGCTCGCTGGCGGCCCGCGAGCAGGTCTTCTGGAACCTGGCAGCCGCACGCGCGGTCTTTGGCATCCAGGGCACCGCGGCAGGGCTGTGGGCGCTGCTGCTGGACCCCGTGCTCCAGGCCGACAAGGCGCTCGGCCAGCAGGACTGGTGCTGGTTCCACATCACCACGGCAACCGGCTTCTTCTTCTTCGAGAACCTCGCCCTTCACGTGTCCAACGTGCTCTTCCGCACCTTCGACGGCTTCCTGGCTGTGCACCACCTCTTTGCCTTCCTGGGGTTTCTCGGCTCAGCGGTCAACCTCCAAGCTGGCCACTACCTGCCCATGGTCACGCTGCTCCTGGAGATGAGCACGCCCTTCACCTGCATCTCCTGGATGCTGCTGAAGGTAGGTGTCCCACACCCGCTCAGTCGGTTCCCCCACAGCTTCTGCGCCCGGCCGTGGTCCCTTCACCCCTGACACCCCTGCTGCCGGCCCCTTGTGGCCTGTGCTGTTCCCAGCCTGGGTTAGAGCGTGAAGGCAGTAGGAAGCTCATTCTGATCGAATTCCATTTTAATAATTTTAAGCAGCTCTCTCAGGCTTCCAGCCCATGGCAGAAGAAGATGTGGTGGATATCGTGTCTGTCTCAGTGGACAGGGTTTTTGGTAGATTCTCACTTGTTTGCCTCTGTTGGGGCTTCATGGTGGCGCTGTGGCTCAGTAGTTGTGGCTCGCAGGCTTAGTTGTAGTTGCCCCCTGGCGAGTGGGATCAAGCCCGTGTCCCCTGCATTGGAAAGTGGGTTCTTAACCACTGGACTGCCAGGGAGGTCTCAGTAGACAGCATTTGTAAGTCCTTGAAAATGTGCTTTTTCTATGTGTCTGTATACATCTCCTGAAGGTTTTATTTCACGTTGCGTTATTTCACACACGTCTTCGTGGCCAGCACACGTGTGCAGCCGTAGGACACATGTGCAGCAGGTTTCTGGAGCTTACCCGTCTCGTTTGATGGAAACCTGCTGCCTCCCTCCTGCCCCCGGCAGCCGCCCTCCGCGGTTTGATTGAGGACTGCCGGACGCCTCGTCCGCGTGCGCTGGCCCGTCTTCCCTGTCCTGCTTTGTGTCGCTGGGTGAACGTCCTCCGGGTGCAGCCGTGCCACGGCACTCTGAAGAGCTCCCTCCTTTCTCGGGCTGGGCAGTTTCCCATTACGAGGGTGAAGCGCGTTCTCACCCACCATCCATCAGGGCGCGCTCGGGGCGCTTCAGTCTGTTCTGTGACCTGCGCTGCAGTGAGCACGGGGTGCTGAGGCTCTTCCAGATCCTGGTTTCGGTTCCTTTACTGGCTCCTGAGGCAGTTCCGGTTTTAGAAACGAACCCCCGCGCTGTTTCCCACAGTGGCTGCGTGTTCTCTGTTCCCACCAGCAGCGCAGAGTTCGAGTCTCTCCACGTCCTCAGCAGTGTATGTTTTCTTTGTTTCTTGGATATTAGCTCATTGGCTTTGGTCTTGCTTTTCCCTGATGACTGGTGACAGCATGTTTTCATTTCATCTGTCCTTTGGCCGTTTATGTGATCATCTTTCGAAAACCGTCCAAGTCCTTGGTCCACGTTTCAATCAGAGTCTTTGTTATTTTTTACTGTTGAGTTGTAGTCCTGTTTTAGAAAACGATTTTATGTATTTATCTATTTATTTTTGGCCGTGCTGGGCCTTCGTTGCTGCTCAGACTTTCCTCTCGTTGCAGAGAACAGGGTCTTCCCTCCAGCTGCGATGCGCAGGCTTCTCTCATTTAGGCTCGTGGGCCCTGGGGCTCATGGGATCCGTAGCTGCGACTCCTGTGCTCCGGAGTTTAGGCTCCGAGATGCTGCTCAAGGGTGTAATGGCTGTGTGGCATGTGGGGTCTTCCTGGACCAGGGGCCAAGCCTGCGTCTCCTGCAGTGGCAGGTGGAATTCTTTACCCCTGAGCCACCAGGGAAGCCCTGGGGTTCGTATGTTCAAGATTAATCTCTTACTAGACGTATGGTTGGCAAGTATTTTCTCCCCCTTTGTAGGTTGCCTTTTCGCTCTGCTGTTTCCTCTGCTTTGAGGAAACTTTTTAGTTTGTCGTCCCAGTTATTTATGTTTCAGTTGTCTTTGTTTTTGGTATAATGTTCATGAAATCATTGCCAAAACCAGTGCCATGAGGCTTTTCCCCCTTTGTATTTTTTTAGGAGTGTTGGGTCTTACATTTCAGTCTTCAGTCCATCTCAAGTTGCTGTCTGTGTAGGGTGTGAGGTAGGGGTTCCGTTTTGTTCTTTTATGCATGAATGTGCAGTTTCCCAGCAGCACTGACTGAAGAGACCACGCCTTCCTGCTGTGTGGCTTTGGCCCCTGTTGAAGACCAGTTAGCTGTGCGCGTGTGCATTTAGTCTGGGCTATTGGTGCTGTTCCTCTGGTCTCCCTGTCTGTTGCTCGGTTCATGCAGTTTTTATTTCTCTAGGTTTGTAATAGAGTTTGAAATCAGAAGATGTGGTGTCTCCAGCTTTGTTCTTTACTCTCAAGACTGATTTGGGTATTTGGGGTCTTCTGTGGTTTCGTATGAATTTTAGATTTTTATTGTTGTTAAAAATGCTATTGGAGTTTTGGCAGAGGTTACACTGTACACTTCCCATGTGGCTCAGATGGTAAAGAATCTGCCTGCCGTACGGGGGATCTGAGTTCGATCCCTGGGTCGGGAAGATCCCCTGAAGAAGGAAAAGGCAACCCACTCCAGTATTCTTGCCTGGAGAATCCCATGGACAGAGGACCCTGGTGGGCTACAGTCCAGGGCGTTGCAAAGAGTGGGACAGACCGAGGGACTGACACTTCACACTGAACCTGCAGACGACTGGTGACTTCCCTGGTAGGTTTCCCAGTTCAGTTATTGTGTCCTGCAGCTCCTTGGTTTCCGTTGGGAGTTTTTTTTATTCCATCTCTTCACTAATGTTCCGTTTTAAAACGCGTGTATTTCTCTTGGCTGCACGGGGTCTTCGCCGCACGCGGTCTTCACTGCACGCGGTCTTCACTGCACACGGTCTTCGCTGCACGCAGGCTCTCTGGTTTTGGTGTCGGGCTTCTCATCGCCATGGCTTCTCCAGACCACGGGCTCCAGGGCACTTGGTCTTGTGGGCTTCGCTGCCCCGCGGCCTGTGGGGTCCCAGACCCAGGGATCCAGCCCTGTTCCTGCACTGGTGCGGATTCCCAGCCCCTGGGCCGCCAGGGAAGCCGTGTCCCACTCTGTCCGCAAATCCTCCTGCCCCGGGGAGCATGCTGTGCCAGTCCATGGGCCGCCCCTCAGCAGGGCTGGGGATGGGTCCTGCCCCTCCGTGTGGAGCGAAGGTTGTCCCTCATCTCCGGGCCTCTGTTGGAGTCCGTGCGTCAGACGGAGCTGACCTCTGCCCCGCTGGCCGCCGTCCTCGCCTGGAGGAATCCCACCGATCGGCCCAGCCAGGGCCTGGGGCTTCTTGTCCGCATCCTCCTGGGGAAGGGCGGAGGCTGTGGCTTTTGTCTGCTCACCTGTTGGGAGCCCCGCCAACAAGTTGGGGTGCTGGACGCCCCAGCCCCTCCCTCTTCAGCGTGAAGCAGGGAGCTGGGGTCTCCTCCTGACCCCAGGGTGATGTGGGACATGGACCGTCCTGTCGCTCCAGGGGGCCTGTCCTGGCGGCAGGGCCCTTTCCGTGGGCCCCTGATTCCTCACGACGGAGTTTGCCTGTGGCCTGCAGCTCACACAGGCCTCAGCACCTCTCACACCTCAGCCACTGGGGAGGGGGTCTTCAGCTGCTCCTCTCTAGGTGGGGCGGCCCCCTCCTCAGGAAGCAGGCAGACCCCAGCTGTGTGGGGACCTCAGAGGGAGGCACTTTGTTTGGGGTCTTTTTCCTCTGAAGTGTTTGGATGCCATTCACTCAGGTTGGAAATGAAAAAGGGGAGTCCCAGGATGTGATCCCCTTTTTGCAGCCTTGCTGTGTTCATCACGTGGCCAGCAGCCCCACAGCAAAGCTGTCCCTTCAGCTAGGACAGCTCAGAGTCAGCGTGTCCAGGCAGACTAGTTCTTCTAGTTCAGGTCCTGTTGAGCCTTGGGAGTAAATACCACTCGGATGCTGATACCCCTCTAAGCCTTTCGTAAAGCTGCCTAGTTCTTGCTTTGTCAGGCTTCAGGGTCCAGGCACTCTTGCCATGGACTCTGGTTTGATGAGATGTGGGAGGGTGTCAGGACCAGACGTCACCACCAGCGTGATGTAGTTTACACCCCAGATGGGCTTACGCTTCTGTTTCCTCCTTCAGTTTGGTTCTGAAATGCTGTTTAGAAATAATAATAAATGAATTACACACTCATACATCTAAGCTGGTAGAGACAACTTCATCCACAGAGACACTAATCCAGGTGCAAATGAGTTGATATTAAAAAAAAAACAAACAGTGAATTTATGTATAAATATATACCAGGCACACTACCTGCTGGGACCCAAGCTTGACAAACAAACCTTGCATGGTTACGTCTCAGATTGTTCCTGACCCAGCTTTTCTCAGAGCATTTGGTGATGATGAAGGCAAAATTTTTAGTGCCCGAATTAGAGCAAAAATGCTCAGTTCTCAAGCTTGGAGTTTTCTGAACTTAATGCAGTTCTTGTAGCAGTAAAGTTCATGCTTCTGGTGTGGATGTTAGTGATTTAAGATGACTGCTTTCAGCACATGGGGAAACAGTGGAAAAGAGTGGCCTGGCGTGCTGCGGTTCATGGGGTGGCAGAGAGTTGGACACGACTGAGCGACTGAACTGAACCGAGTGAACTTTGGAGGAGACGGCTCAGTGGGTGGAAGATGGCTTGCTGGCCTCTTGGGTGGGGAGGCTGAGCAGTGGCCCTCCACCCCCCAGGCATTCGCAACTCACTGCACTTGCGTGAGCACCCAAGGCACGCTTGGCTCACATCCCCACTCTGCAGTCTGTACGTTTAACATCCTTCGGGCCAACGCGAAGGCTGCGTCTTTCTCACGTGAAGAATCTCATTGAAAGCCTCAAACCTTACATGTTTTCGTGTTTGAGAAGCACTCTTTTCTGTCTGATCATACAGTTTAAGGAATTTTACTTGTGTGAGTCATGATTCTGACTGACATAAAGTGGAGAATGCCTGCCCCATGCAGTGGGTATAAAACTGTTTCTGTAGAACTGTGTTGTTTCCCTAGTACTCTGGTTTTCTTTTTCGTTGAAATATTGACATTTGAAAAAAAGTATTTTTAAGTAAGATGGGAAGTGAGATACCACTGGATTTCCCAGGAAGCGAGCAAGCATCCTAATGTAATTACATCATCCATCCTTTCCCTGGGGAGTCAAAATGCTGCCCAGTATCAGCTCTCCATATATTTTACTTATTTCTGCATTTTGTGTTGCTTATTTCTTGCACTGGCATCACCTTATTTCTGAAACATCACCATATTTCATCCTTTACTGAGGCACCTTCAGCCCTCCTGGTGCATTTACTACATAGGTGGAATTATTTAGGGTTATTTTAAAGTGTTAAAATACAGAGGGAGATATTATCTTATTTGGACTAAATCTGTGGATAGATTCTAGGAGGAAAGAATGTGATGTCTTTTGAGTGTTTTCCATCCAAGAACATAATGTGCCTCAATTCATCCAAGACTTTTCCGAAGACCTGTTAGGGATCCTGGGCTCCCTGCTCCCTGCTGTCTCACTCTGTCTTATCCTTCTGCTTTTCTTCACACTCATTTCTTAGTCTAGGCTTGGTAGAAGCTAATGTAAATGGAGTTTTTAATATTTAAAACTGCCGGAATAAATAGGGTGTTTCTCTGGGTATTATCTGCAGCTGATTTAAACATCCCTGGTAGTAGAAGAGGACATGATCATGCCTGGCCTAGAAACAGCAGGCAACTCAGATTTTCTGTGAAGTTATTTTTGGGGGTTCATAATACTTCAGACAAGGAAGAAACTCCTGTTTTTCCACCTGTTTTAAGTTGGCCCTGGGTCACGGCTCCCGTTGCTTCTCGTCTTTCCATGTCAGAGCTGTGTGTACACCTTCTGCGGCTCCGAGAGGCTAGGGTCTTCCCCTGTTACAGTGTGGTCCCTCCAGAGATCAGTGTCCATGTCCCTTCAGGGCTTGGCAGGTGCAGCTGCTGCAAAGCCACCCTGTTCCCAGGGTCACCGGGCAGTTGCCTGGCCCGCGGCAGCGCCTCCTCGGGCCCCTCTCCTCCTGCACGTTCCAGACGGGCTCTCCCCTGGGAGGGGGCTCAGGACGAGCCCCAGCCCCAGCGTGGCTCCAGGCGGCGAGGAGAGCCTGGGGTGCCCAAGCTTGTGGGTCCTGGGCGTGCGGGCCGTCCTGGCGCAGCAAGGTCCCCGCCACAAGCTACGAAGGCCCGTCTCTGTGTGCACGGTCTGCTGCGCAGAGTCTTCAAGTTCCCTGTTGGGTTTCAGCCACAGCTAGTTTTACTGTGAGTTTAGAATAATTTTAGGGCAAGTCCGCTTGGGCTCGTCTCCCGGGGCCTGGGGAGGTTGGTCACGGGTGATGGACGTGTCTCCCAGCATCGTCGAGTCCCTGGCTGTGTGCACAACCCCCGGGGCGGGGGGAGCCCCTGGGAGGGGGGCCCGTAGCCGCGCCCCTGACTGCGCTCTGCCCCCGACAGGCCGGCTGGGCGGACTCACGGCTCTGGAGGCTGAACCAGTGGGCGATGGTGCACCTTTTCCACTGCCGCATGGTGCTCACCTACCACATGTGGTGGGTGTGCCTGGGCCACTGGGCCAGCCTGGCCCGCAGCCTCTTCCCGCCGCACCTGGCACTCTTCGTGGTCGGCCTGGCCCTCCTCACGCTGCTCATCAACCCCTACTGGACCCGCAAGAAGACGCAGCAGCTGCTCAACCCCGTGGACTGGAACTTCACGCCCAGCCGCCCCAACGGGCCAGCGCCACCCAAGAAGGCCAGGTAGCAGCCTCGGCCCCCAGCCCGCGGCCTGCAGCCACCCCCCCAACCCTCACCTCCGACGCCGACCCCGGGCGTGCGTGCCTGCTGCATGGCGCCGGGTGGCCCAGAGCGGAGGTGTCCAGGGACAGTGTCCCACCCGGCCTGTGTGCAGCCTCCCACGGAGGGCCGTGGGGCAGCCCCTGAGCCGTCCCTGCGACCTCCTCACGGCCCTGCTCTCGGAGGCAGGAGATAAGGCCCCCAGGTCGTCACCCCATCACGGTGGTCCCGGGGCAGCCGAGAGGGCTTCTCCCCGGCGAAGCTTATCCAAACGAGAATTTTGCTTCCCTTTTGTGTGTCTCTGCTGACACTGGAGGGAGATGTGAGTCATCACTTGTCTAGATGTGAGAGCTGCTTTTAACCAAGTGTGCAGCCAGCCCCTTACTCCTAATTGCTGTAGGTTTTGAGTCAGGGAGCCATCAGGGGACCTGGCCCCAGTGGTGCTGAGCCGCGGGCCCCCTTCCTTCCTCCTGGTGACCAGCCCTGCCGCCACCCTCACATGTTGGCCCCATGGTTTAATTGACAGTGCTGACATCTTATTCTTGCCAGGAATGTGCAATTAAAATGAAAAGCTTGTATCTGTTGAAAGTGCTCTTGAGTGTTTTTGGAAAACACGTTTACTGGTCGTGAGAGTCTCGTGTGCCCTGGGGAGCGCGGGGGTGGGGGGCACACACAGGTCAGGAGGTGTAACACCTACTTGCGTCACCTCGAGAGGCAGTTTCAACGTGAGACACACCCAGCAACCCGCGTTCCTCCTGGGGCTCCTCCCCCTCGCACAGACCCTGGGGGCCGAGCAGGCTGTTTCCACCGCCCAGCACTTGAATAAAGTGACCGAGGTTTACAGAACCTGAAGGCACGTCCCTGCGTATCTCTCGGTGCCGTTCACCTTGCTGCAGAGGTTTTCCATCTTGGAGATGCGCTGTGATGATAAGCGTTCACGTGCTCAAAACTCAGGTTAAGATCTGAAACAGTCAGCTTGATTCCCACGTGACCCTCACTGGGACTTGGACCTTCCAGGTTCAGTCTCTGCAGCCTGTCTCGGCCAAGCTGGTGTTGGCCCCACCCTGACCGACTTCCAGGGAAGACACAGCTGGGCGTTTGGGCGGAAGGAGCCTCCTGAGATGATGACCCAGCATCCCGGTGCCTCCGCTGCCCAACAGCATTTGCCCTCCTCCACCCCGAGTATCCCCTCGCTCGGCTCTGCCGGCGTCGCTGCTCTGGGCCCCGGGGCTTTCCCAGTCACAGGTGCCTTGCCAGTCACAGGATGCCGAGGGTGCCTTGCTCTCTGGCACGCACTCCGCCAGGGAGTTGGCACCGTCCATCTTTACAGCGGGGCCTGAGGCTTGGGTGGTGGCCGGCTGGGCAGCGGCCTCGCAGCTGAGGCCCGTGGACTGTGGAGCGCAGCAGCACCCCGCTGACCCTGGCCAGCAGGCCCAGGGGCATCCCCAGTTTGCAGAGCCCTGAGCGGCCGTGTCTGCTTGTCCAGGACAGGCGCAGGGTCCACCCGGAAGGCAGTGTTAGAAGTTCGGGGGTGAGAGCAGCCCTCAGCTCAGCCCTGTGGCGAAGCCGATGGCTGCAGGCGACATGGTGACCTCTGGAGGCAGGTGTGGCCGGACGCCCGGCAGGGTCAGCCGGCATCAGGGCCGGTCTGGTGACGGGCTGATGGGCTGACATTTTCTTTCAATGTGTGTGTTTAAAGAAGCACAACAGGGAGACCGTCTCCTCTTCCTCCTGCGCGTGCACTTTGGAGGCTGGTCCCTGTGCCTCACGTCGGCCAGACGCTGCCCCAGGACAGGGTGCGGAGCTGGCGGGCAGGAGTGGGGGCCCCTCTGGGGTCCGAGCGGGGAGGCTGACTCCTGCAGGCGTCCCCCGGGGTCCTCTCCTCAGGGCTCCGGGCTCTCACCTGATCTGTGCTTTCAGGATGGAGCCCCCGTGAGAGGGCGAGCGGCCCCAAGAGGAGGGGAGCTGGTCTGAGTGAGCCGGCACGCCCTGGAGGTCCGATGGGTTTCTCGTTGGGCGAGTCTCGTTTGCAGCTCACCCAGAAGAAGCCACCGCAAGTGGTGCACACACCCCCGTGGCTGCTTTCAGGTCACCTCCCTTTACTAAACTGCTCTAGTGGGAGAGCTTACCAACTCAACATTTCTCTTTCTAAATAAAAGCTTCCCCCTTTTCGGTAACTAAACTATGCAATGCATACATGGTTTTGCCAGATCTCGTTTAGTGATGTGAAAAACTCAGAAACTTGTCGTTTTTCTCTGACGACTGGGAACCCAGAGAGCTTGGAGGGGACCCCGGCCGAAGCCCCCACGTGGAGCCGAGACGCAGCCCTGCGAGCCACGTTTAACTTCGGCCTGGTGTGTGCGTTGTTCTTACTGCTGTGCAGTTGCACCGTCAGGCGCCGGCCTTTGCAGGCCTGCACACTGTGATCTCTGTCCCCACGCCCCCCCACATGCTGGCACTCTGACCTCAGGGCCACCCCCAGAGGCCCCGACACTGCTGTGTTCACAATACATCAGAGCTCTGCTCCATCGCGGAGTTTCCTGGGGGGTGTTTTACAGATCCGGGTCCTTTTCAGTGATGCTCCCACGTGCAGGAAGAAAATGTTATTTTACTGCAACATTGCTTTCTCCAATATTCCTTGGGATCCAGGGAGAAACGGCCCCAAGTGGCTCTCTAAATGACAACACCACAGTTCAGCTGAAACTGTTCTGTGGGTGGGAAGGGGAACAGCATGAAATTCCTTAGCTTTTAAGCCACTGAATCCGAGTGAGCCTTCTGGACTGGGTTTGTTTATCGTCTCAGGGGGGTGTGTGTGTGTCTGTCTCAGTATGTGAGTCCACACCCTGCCCTCTCTTCCTGGTTTTGACCCTTGTTAGGGGTCTGGATCGTGGTTTGAGGGGAGACCCTGATGATTAGGAAAGAAAGGAAGTGGAAGGATTGAGTGTTCTCAGAGACCTCCTGAGAGGATCCTGGTAACTGCATGTGGTGGAGACGCTCCTCGAAACTGATCGCTTAGTTTGAAGTCTGTTCCAGAGCCACCTGCAAGCTCATCTAGAAGTGCAGGGGGTGAGTGCTGTGTGCCACGCTCTATCAAACCAGTCAATCCTAAGGGAAATCAACCCTGAATACTCACTGGAAGGACTGATGCTGAGGCTGAGCTCCAGTACTTTGGCCTCCTGATGTGAAGAGTCAGCTAATCAGAAAAGACCCTGATGCTGGGAAAGACTGAGGGCAGGAGGAGAAGGGGACGACAGAGGATGAGACGGTTGGATGGCATCGCCGACTCAATGGACATGGGTTTGGGTGGACTCTGAGAGTTGGTGAAGGACAGGGAGGCCTGGCGTGCTGCGGTTCATGGAGTCGCAAAGAGTCGGACACGACTTAGCGACTGAACAACTGTCTGTTAGTTAGGCTGAACAGGCTCTTTGGGTACTGAAGGAGCTCTCACCTTGAAAATGGCCACATAGGGCTCTCTTATGTTCTAAAAACTGGTTTTTGCCTATGCAGCGAGAGGAAGTGGCTTTCTAAGAGGAACCTGCTTTTCTCTCCCTGTGCCTTTGAGATGTAAACGTTCTGACAGTTCCTGAGACTGAAGAGAAAAGAGGGAAAGCAGGAAAACTGAGACTCTATGTAGGTGTCTGTTATAGAGGTATGTCTTTACCTACAGATAGTATCAAAATTATTCAGTAATGTGTAAATGAGCCTGTGACCTGCTTAAAGGAAATTAAGTGCTTACTAAAAATACAAAAGTAACCTACCCAAATGAATTTCAGGTTCATGCAATCTGGGAAATACTCAGTATTAAATATCTGGTTTCAAAGTTTAAGCTTGTTAAACTTAGTTAATGCAGACATCTTTCAAGAGTCATCAACTATAATTTTATTATACTTAAGAAAGTTAATAAGACCTTATTCTGTTACAAAATTCATGAGCAAGGAAAGTAACTTGATACAATGACTTTAAGTTAAATATAATTGAGATAAGAGTTTTGGGAGTTGAGCTCTTTGGGAATAACTGTTTTAGGAAATCTACTTAAAAATAGTCTCTCCAGATTTTGGCAACTTGAAAGTTTTGTTAAGTTAAATAATGGGAAGTCACTGTTTGAATCGCTAATTGCTAAAAAAAAGTCTAAGTTCACCCACTTTTTTTTGTGAGAGAAAAACTAAATATGTTTGGGTTTATTAGAAACATCTTATACCACACTGAGGACAGAAATTATTCCATGAGATGATGTGTGTGTTTCTGGAGGCTGTAGAATACATAAGTTTTCCAATCAGGAGGCACTGGTATGATCAACAATCGTCACTTCTATTTTTGCTGGAGATTAAGGTTCTTAACGGCTGTTGTTTAGTTGCTCAGTCACGTCCGACTCTTCTGTGACCCCATGGACTGTACGCGCCAGGCTCCTCTGTCCACAGGTTTCTCCGGGCGAGAACGCTGGAGTGGCTGCCATTTTCTTCTGCAGCGGGTCTTCCCCACCCAGGGATCCAGCACACGTCTTCTGCATTGGCAGCTGAGTTCTTTACCGCTGAGCCACCAGGGAAGCCCTTTTAAGGGTGAAAAGCTGTAATATACATATGTGTATATATTTTAAGCCACTAAAATAAGTGAAACATTTCAGTATACAAGGAAAGATATGAAAATGCATTTTGTTAAGGGGAAAAGTAACTTGGTCCTGAAGTTGGTTATTTCTAAATAGGAGAGAAAGTAAGGGACAAACTAATACGGGAAAAGGAAAGTTGTGACAGGTTTGTAACAAAGGAGCCCAGGAGCCCAAAATGTCTAAGAGATTAAACTAGGAGTGTTTGGTATGTTCAATTACATGCGGAGCACTGTCACAACTTTCTTAGGTCATAATGTCTGGGTAAATGTTGTTGTTTTTTTTTTCTCCGCGCCCCCCAAATGTTATTATATTCTAGAAATTGTATGGAATTCTGAAAAACCTGGTGGTCCTGATAACAAAACTAGAATTTTGACATTTTAATTGAGGTCTGTGTTTACTAAGACTCACCTCCCAGATAGTTCCTCGTTATGTCACATAATTGTCTTTTTTTTTTTAATTATTTTATATTGAAGTACAGTTGATTAACAATGTTGTGTTACTTTCAGGTGTACAACAAAGTGATTCAGTTATACATATATATGTATCTATTCATTTTCAAATTTTTTTCCAAGTTAGGTTGTTATAGAATATTGAGCAGAGTTCCCCGTACTGTACAGTAGGTCCTTGTTGGTTATCCATTTTAAATACTACAGTGTATACATGACCATCCCAGATTTCCTAACTATCCCAATTACGTTGCATAATTGTCAAGTTTAATTACAAAAGGATACTCAAGTATGTTTGTTTTTGCAGCTTATCACAGCAGTCTGTCTTTGAATAAGACTGTGCATACTGGACAGGGCATTTATAGGACTGTCTCCAACCTAGATGGAAGGACCCTTGCAAGGTCCTTTTTTTGTCTTTGTGAACTGAGGACCTGGCACTTTTCACTGGAGCACAGTCTGTGCTGTGTCAGCTGTAAGGCACAGCGATTCCGTTACACACACACCACGTCTGTCCTTTTTCAGCTTTTCCTCATGGGCCCTCACAGGCTACTCCGTGCAATTCCCTGTGCAATGCAGCAGGCCCTTGTTCATTTTGTACAGGAGTCTGCCTGTGTTGACGTCAAGCTCCTGCTTCACCTACTAAGTGCCCTTGACTCGCTCAGGCAGCGTGAAACTGAAGGGAACTGACTCAAATTCATATGTGAGGTTTGTTGAGAGCTTTCTGTTCTAAACAGCAAAAGCAACACCCCCCTCCTCCCCCCCCGCGCCCTCCTGCTCACTGTCTTTAAGACGCCTCCCTGGAAGACAGCTGAGCGTTCAGCTGTGAGCACCACTGCACATGCCCCTGGGGTGGCCCACGGCGGGCGCCGACGGACGCTGCTCTGCCCTTCACTGCCGTCACCCAGGTCTGGCTTGCCGACAGTGGGCTGGGGGCGCTCCTTCCTCACCTGCCGGGCAGCAAGGACAGAGCCCATGTCCTCATCTGCGAGTCTGCAGAGACGCTCTCCTCTCCTCGACACATTATACAAGTGACCCTTGGGTCCACTTAGAGGTAGATTTTATTCAATAAATATACTGGATTTTTTTTTTTCCTTTGAGATTTGCAACAATTTGAAAAAACTCAGACAAACCACATAGCCCAGAAACATTGAAACAAGTCAGGAATGTCATATGCATGAAGCCTGTAGATAGGCTTACGGTGAGTGCTGTTTGAAATTAAGAAAGTGTTAGTGTTCCTCTCCCAGTTGGAGAGACTGGGTCCCACCCATCACAGGTAAGTGTCCTTTTGTGCAGCCGTGTTTCCAGCGCTGTGTTAGGAATGTGGTTGTAACGCTCTGCCATAAGAAATGTAAAGCTACTCATTCATTAGGGCCTCTGCTGCTGGCGCCTGAAGAACCCGCAACCGGAGGTGTGAGCTGAGCCTTAAGCTTGGGGGCCTCACTGAGAACAGCCTGGGAGGCTGCTCTAAAAGGTAAGGGAGGAGATCCCTGCTAGTCACCTTAGAACGGCACCGAGTTCCGCGATGACAGGACGCGGGCATGTGGGCGCGGGGAGGCCGCCCCTGTACGGGCGGAGGCTGGGCCCAGAGCACAGCTCCTTCCTGTCGTCTCCCTGCCGAGCCCGCCGACTCTCGCCGGGCCAGCTGTGTGGCTGACGGCCGCAGCGTTCTCCGTCCACTGCCCCCGGTGCCAGGAGTTCCTGTGCCTGGGCCAGATGAGGAGAGGCCAATGTGTTATTTTGGTTTAGGCCTGCTGATAGATAACCTGAAATCCTCTGCGTTGCCTGTCTTAACTCATCAGTTATGACCCAGGAGGTATTCTCCCTAGTTTCTTCCTGTATCTAGAGTTGCACCAGTACAGTATTCACTATAGAGTTTTATATATATATACATATATGTATATGTGTGTATATATATATGATTGACTGCCTCAAGACTTAGGTAGCGTTAATTTTGTTAAAGCTCTGGTTACACACTTGGTAACACAAGAGATAGGATATCATTCAGGTAGTAACATGAATAAAGTCATAAGTAGGGATTTAAGCCATGAGATTCTAGAACCAAACCAGCTCCCTGAAAGGATCAGGAAGACTAGGAAGTGGACAACTTAGGACAGGAACCTCATTTTTCACGTGGGTCATTAAATGTATCCCATTAGAGGATCTTTCTGGTAAGAAAACACAGTGTTCGGTTTGCATTACAGCACTGGTGCCTCCCTGAGATGCTGTAAGGATATCAAGGGTCATGTGATTTTGTGATAACCACTTTTCTCATCATAGAGGCCTCAGTTCAGTAGGCTAATAGCCCGATTAATCATTTAAGGCCTTTTGGGTGAGTTCTGTTGAGGCTTTGATGTGGGCATGTACATTTTCCAGTTCTGCTGATGCTAAATGGTCATACCAGGGGAATACAGCTCACTTAGTAAATCTGCAGAGTCATCTCTAAATTAACGTACAGGTGGCCTTGAGCCCTAAGGAATCCTGACATTCACCTTCCCACCCATCCTGGCAGAGGCCAGGGCCGCAGACCAGCGCCCACTGCCATCAGGTTCCATTAGGCGCAACCCGGGAGACTTCCGGTCACGTCTCTTTAAGGGAAGTGGTAACATGCTGACGTTTTCTATGAGGCACCAGCTTGGTTTTCTGGTGTTAGTAGGCTGCTGTAAAAGCCTTTGCGGTTGTTGTACCCACGATACCGTCTTACCTGGGTGCCGGTGAGGTCGCTCAGGAGGATACTGAGGCCGCTCAGGAGGATACCGAGGTTCACCAGGAGAGGCCCCCTCTCTGGGCGTATCCCCAGCGCTTGAGTTCAGCCTTCCCTGTGTGGCCAGGCGCCCTTCCTCGGGTGCTGTCCCGGAGCAGCCTCTCAGGGCGGCTGCTGGGAGGCCAGTGTCGTCTTGGCCATGTGGTCGCTGCTGCAGAGTCGGCCTTTGATGCCACCGGGGTAGCAGGTGCCCTGGTGGCAGAATCGCCTCCAGCAGTGCTGCTCATGTGTGCTGTTGTGACGCCGCAGGTCCTGTTCCCGAAGCATCCCTAAGCCGGGTCCCCCCGCAGGCGGCGGCGGCTGTCAGCGCAGCAGACTCCTGGGCACACTGGCAGGTTCTCAGTGCCGTCACCTCAGCCTGTTGAACGAGGCGACTTCAGACAAAACTCTGTTGTCCAGGACAGCACGGGAGAAACACGGTGCAGCCCGCCCGGCACCTCCCACGAGGTTCTCGCAGACGCGAACCACAGTGAGTGAGTAACCTAAGGTCAGGATTGTCCATCAGGCTTTCTTGAAAGTCAGTCCCAGGAGACAAAGGGTTTTCACTGCTGATGTCTGCTGCTTCTGGGAGCCGGTGCTGGGCTGTTCGTTACACCTGTGGAGAGTTTTGGTTGCGCAAGACCACCTCAGGAGAAGGTGGTGGGCTTGGATAATGTGTGTGATGAGAGTTTAGAAAAGCCTTCACGAGTGGGAGACCATGATGGTGAGAGTGTGACCTGAGACCGTCCCTTCTGTGGTCGGACGCAGCAGTCCTTGGCTGCTGAAGCCGGCACCTGGTAGTGATGTCCAGTTCTTCGGTAGGAACTGCAGTGTCCCTGGGTTAAAACGCCTAGTGTGGCATCTCCGTTTTCACATGCAAAGAGAATAAAAGGGTAAATAATATTGGGATGCCCCAAGGACAGGGCCTTTACCAGGAGGTGTTTTAGAGTCTCGTGGCTTCAGAATGAATGTTTTTTCTCCCAAAGAGGCTCAGCTGGGCCTTGTCTAAGGGAGTCGCATACTAGTGGGGCCACTGAAGGCGGTTTTGGAATGCAGTTCCTGCAGCAGCTGGAAAGCCCCTGACCTGCGTGTGTCTCGGGCGCAGGGAGAGCCAGTGTCTCCACTGCCAACTATCAGACCTTCCAATGACCCGTCACATCAGCCTCACAGACCGTCGTTTTCCCCGGGACACTCTGTGCCTTTGAAGCTGGTTTCTGAAGCACAGGCTGTCCTGCTAGAAACTGAACACGACAGCAAATCATCTGCACGTTGTATCCGAGCTGACCTGGGAGGAGACGCTGGGTCACCTGGGTCCGCTTGGCGTCTGAGGAAGGGGGCTCTCGGTACGGCTCTGCAGTGCTGTGCCGCCGTCCGTCCCAAGTGGAGACGCCGAAAGGCACTGCAGAGACCGCAGCAGAGGGGCCACCGTCCCAGCAACAAGGGCAGTGAGGGGTGATGACAGCGTCACTAGAGCCCGACCGTGCGCCCGTCCGGGGGGTTAACTGGCGGAGAGAGTTACAGGGGTGGTGCAATTGGAGCAAAAGGTTTTGCTTCGCTGTGGCTTCCTCCCTCCACGGGCACTAATGAGGATCGGGCAGAGGGCCTTGTTCTCGACTCCGGTCTTTGCAGTGGGAATGCATTTTCCTTGTCAGGAGGATCACGTGCCTGTAACTCTCAAGGTGCTCAGCCCAGCGATCTTCCCCTGCATCACCTGATCGTGGGTCACATAGAATCTCGTCTTTCAGGTCTAAGAACATTTCCCCTTAGGAGGAAAGGGAGCCTGGCCTTCGTAAGTTTCTAATCTCTTTCTATCGGGTGAATGGGGCACTTTGTACTAGAAAAGGTGAGCTCCTTCCTTTAAGTTCTCCTATGGAAAACTGACTCATTGGAAAAGACCCTGATGCTGGGAGGGATTGGGGGCAGGAGGAGAAAGGGGCAACAGAGGATGAGAAAGCTGGATGGCATCACCGACTCAATGCGGATATGAGTTTGAGGAAACTCTGGGAGTTGGTGATGGACAGGGAGGCCTGGCGTGCTGCGATTCTTGGGGTCTCAAAGAGTCGGACACGACTGAGTGACTGAACTGAAGGAAAATTCTAAAGAGCCTTAACAGGTACATTAAAACCCCACCATTTGCATTAAGCACCGCTCCACGGGCAGAAGCCTCAGATTTCGGTCAGGTTTAAACCTGAAAAGCTGCCCCCTCCTGTTAGGGCTTTAAATGTTTTCCCCTGTGTTTTCTTTTCTACTTCTCCCCGTGTGTTAAAGACGAAAGACTCCCAGCGTTCCCTTGGAGCAGCCTCATTCTTGTCTAACTTTGGATTCTGCTCTGACATCTAGTCTGTTTTAAAATCTTTCTTCATCTTCCTACAGTTCCTTCTCCAATGACTTTGTCTTCTTAAACCCACAGTAAAAGCAAGTGCGAGGTTCCTTTGTCAGTTGAGGACTGAACGGGGGTTTATTAACTGCAGCCTGACTTTGGTTATTTAACTGGTACAGTCGAAGGTTCACGATTTTTATAGATGTATTTCTTTCTCTCAGTAGTTTTGAAAAGTTGGTCAGCCAGCATGATAAGGGCATTTTATTGTAATGCTGACCAACCTAAGTTGTATTTTTTATTTAGAGCAGCCGGCTCCTCATGAACACCTTCTAAAACAGTGGAGTTAAGCAAAGGATCATTTTGACTGTTAGAGAACATTCAGAATAGTGTTTGAAAGCTCTCAAACCTCATAATCCAGGATTCATCTTGTCTTTGTTTGCACTGCTGAATCTTTGTCCAGACTACAGCTTGGGGGAAAGACTTGGAGATAAGTAATTTATGCGATAATTGCATTCGCTGTGAACCTGTGAACCATGGGAATCGAAATTGGTTGAGAGGTGGTCCCATTCTGCTTTGTCACTCCTTTCCCTCGCTTTGTTTTCAGGAATAGCTGCATTAACGGGTACAGATCTGCAAACCCGGGCCCACAGGTTTGGATGTTTACCTGCAATTCCTTTACAAATCGCAGTAGGTCCTGACCAGGACTGGGAAGCCCCCTCGCTAAAGCCCTATGTTTTGCTCGAGTCCAGGGTGTGTCTGTAAGCACAGACAGGAGCGCACCTCTTCCTGTGGTAGGTTCTACCTTAAAGGGGATGTAATTACTTCTGACTGTACATCCTCTTTTACTGGGGGGTTAGAATCAGGAGGCAAGGTGATGAAGAGACAAGGAATCAGACAGTTCAGGACAGTGAGGACTTGAGGCAGGAGCAGAGGGAGAGGCAGCTTTGAAAAATTCTGGTACTGTATCTCTTGGTTGATTTCCTATAAAAGTTTATCATTTCCTCTTTCAGTTCAGTTCAGTTCAGTTCAGTTGCTCAGTCGTGTCCCACTCTTTGTGACCCCATGAATCGCACCACACCAGGCCTCCCTGTCCATCACCAACTCCCGGAGTTTACTCAAACACATGTCCATCGAGTCGGTGATGCCATCCAGCCATCTCATCCTCTGTCGTCCCCTTCTCCTCCTGCCCCTAATCCCTCCCAGCATCAGGGCCTTTTCCAACGAGTCAATTCTTCCATGCGGTGGCCAAAGTACTGGAGTTTCAGCTTCAGCATCAGTCCTTCCAATGAACACCCAGGACTGATCTCCTTTAGGAGGGACTGGTTGTATCTCCTTGCAGTCCAAGGGACTCTCAAGAGTCTTCTCCAACACCACAGTTCAAAAGCATCAATTTTTCGGTGCTCAGCTTTCTTCACAGTCCAACTCTTACATCCGTACGTGACCACTGGAAAAACCATAGCCTTGACTAGACGGGCCTTTGTTGGCAAAGTACTGTCTGGTGCTTTTTTTTTTTTTTTTAATATGCTGTCTAGATTGGTCATAACTTTCTTTCTAAGGAGTACGCGTGTTTTAATTTCATGGCTGCAATCACCATCTGCAGTGATTTTGGAGCCCAGAAAAATAAAGTCTGACATTGTTTCCACTGTCTCCCCATCTATTTGCCATGAAATGATGGGACCAGATGCCATTATCTTAGTTTTCTGAATGTTGAGCTTTATGCCAACTTTTTCACTCTCCTCTTTCACTTTGATCAGGAGGCTTTTTGCTCCTCTTCACTTTCTGCCATAGGGGTGGTGTCATCTGCATATCTGAGATTATTGATATTTCTTCTAGCAATCTTGATTCCAGCTTTGCTTCTTCCAGCCCAGCGTTTTTCATGATGTACTCTGCATATAAGTTAAATAAGCAGGGTGACAATATACAGCCTTGACATACTCCTTTTCCTATTTGGAACCAGTCTGTTGTTCCATGTCCAGTTCTAACTGTTGCTTCCTGACCTGCAGGAGCATCTAAATATCAATAAGCATTCCGTTCAGACTGTCTGATCAACAAACTGTTTGTTGAGATAAAAATCACTAGTGATGATCCCAGGTAGGCCAGCCTGCTGGTTGTGATCATAGATTGTAGCCTAGAGTCATGTCTCTACCTTCTGTAGTCTAAATCCACTGTGGGTGGTTGGAACAGACTGGCTGGCCCTTATGTGTGTCCCCAGCTGAGCAAGTTTTTAATTCAGATGAGTGAGTTTCCCTCTGCAGACAGCAGTCCAGTGTGAAGACTTACCTCCGCCACTGCCATGAGTTTCCCAGCTGTCCAAGAAAGCCACCACTGATGGGAAAAAGTTCATACCAGATTGCTGCTCCAAAGAAGGGACAGCTTCGTCTGTATTCCAACAGCCCCTGTTCCCTCATCCAATTCAGGGAAAAATGACACATCAGTCTCACACCTAATTCCCAGTCCAGCCACACTCCGTGTCTTTGACTCAACCTTCCTCTCGTCTCTCAACTAGAGTAACCCAGGTACCTCTTCTTGAAAGTAACCTGCTCCTCCAGTGAGGGATTTATCCACCAGCAAATAGGATAGGATCAGCCGATCGCAGATCTGAGACCCAGGAGACTCCCCAGGGAGGCAAGTGGGCACAGGAGCCTCCCTGCTGAGTTCTGGCGAAGGGGAGATGTCTGCTCTGGGCCCCCTCGTGGTCACCAAAACCACTGACCGGAGGGAAACACACAGCTCAACTTTCAAGTTTTAGGTTATTTGGGGACCTTACTGAGGACTCGATAGCCCAGCCTCTCAGAGGAGGGTAGAGCAGAGCCAAGGTGTATACATTTTTTGCTGGAAGAAAAAAAAAATCAAGGATTATTGCTCATCACACAGGCACCCCAGACATTTCAAGTTAATCATTTCATTGCTTTTCTACGCATGGGGAGATGCAAGACTCTGGCCTCCCTCAGTTACTCTTCAGACATGCACGCAAGCTGTCGGGCTGGGGCCCAGAGCCCAGAGGGTCTCCTAAGTCCCCTCGGGACAGCTGGCCCTGCTGGCTCCACAGGGCCCAGCGTTCTTCGTTTTCTGGAGTGGCAGGTGTGTTCCATGTCCAGACTGCCTAAACCACGGTGCTGCTCTGCACCGGCAGTGTGTGAACACCTGTAACATAAAGGTGAGCTCTCACGGTGCTTTTGATGGCTAGTGTTCCTACACGTAGAACACCTACATTGTTCTATGTCATAATACTGACGTCCTGACGGATGACTCACCTTGAAAACACCCATCGTAGTTTGTAAACATCCTCTTCCTAATGATCTTAACATTTTCCCTACTTACTTTATTATAAAAATGCCGTATGATATATATGACATAGAAAATTGTTAATAAACTATGTTATTGGTAAGGCTTCTGGTCAATAGTGGGCTCTTAGTAGTTACGTTTCAGGGGAGTCAACAGGAGCGCGAGATTTCCCAAGATGGCAGAGTAGGAAGACCCGAAGCTCACCTCCTTTCTCGGGCAAACAAAACTACAGTTTGCAAAGAAACTACCGTTGACAAAATGCAGAACCTACTGGAAAAGATCTACAGGATCTAAAGAAGGAACCACAAGATGGGGACGGGCAGAGTCACAGTGTAGTCAGGACCCATGGGGACGGGGAACGTGGAGGTCATCTTCTCCCACAAACCCATCAGAACACGTCCACGTGTGGAGAGCTGTTCTCATGGAAAACTAATTGGAAACCGGCAGAACCGCGGTACAGCCGAGGCTGTTGGGTAGACACGTAATCAGGTAGGATGGGGGGAAAAGCCCTGGTGCAGGACCCCCAGGGAGGGCTAGGAAGGGAGATTGCGTGGTGGGTGCGTGCCCTTGGGAGTGAGCCAGTCACACCACAGACCGGGCATCCGAGGCCTGGGACCCTACCTGGAGGAGGCAGGCGTCCCTGGAAGGCTGAAGGCGTCTAGCTGCTTCCACAAGGAGCACACAGGTGCTGGCCCCACTGGACAAGGTGGAGAGGCAGCTCATCCGGCAGCCACCTTGCCAGGCTCCCCAACCTGAGCTGAGCAACGCTCCAGCACCACACTCCACGCCACAGTTTGGAAGCCAGGTCCCCGGGGAAGGACTTGATCTGGGGACACAGGTGGCCCAGGGGCCTGGCGTGAGTGCGGATGGGTGGCGGCCGTTGTTGGCACTCAGCGCTACAGGGGCAGCCCAGCCCCCTGACAGCAGGGGAGCCCCATGAGCCCCACGGCCCCCGCTCCCAGCTGAGCGGACCGTCTCCCCCACCCGTGACATGCCCCCGCCTTGCACTGGATCCGGGACGACCACCACGGGAGAGACGTGACACTGTCGCCTGTGAGCAAGGGCACAGACGCCAGCACAGAGCTGTGTACACACCTGAGCCCCACGTGCTCCCGCAGCGGCCCCAGGGCAGGAAGGAGACACGCCCTGAAGGAACAAAGCCAGCTCCGGGCTGCCCTCAGGGCGCCCACTCCTGGGAGCAGACACTCCCCAGGGCCCTGACTGGGTGGGGGCCTCTGAGCAGAGAAGTCCTGCCACACCCTGTAGAAGCTCCGCTCCAGCACCAGCACCGCGGCGATGGTGGCCAGCGCACCCTGGGTACAGCCTGTCCAGGGACGCTCCCACATACGGACACCCCTTCAAAGTCACACCAGGTAACTTCCACCTAAATCCATAGACACAGAATTTAAGTACAGTGAAAAGGCAGAGGAATGACTCTCAACTGAAACAGAAAAACCCTGAAGAAATAACAAACCCAAGGTAGTCTACCAGACAATGAATTTAAAATGTTGGTAATAAAAATGCCAGCTGAATTAAGAACTAATCTAAGCACAGATCATTTTAAGAAGGAGCTAGAAGCTGTAAAGACAATCTAATCAAAAATAGGTAATTAAATCTGAGATTAAAAAGCACTCTAGAAGCAATGAATCCCAGACTAAATGACATAGAAGAACACATAAGTGAACTGAAAGAATAGAAATCACCCAATCAGAACAGCAGATGGAAAGACAAATGAAAAAAAAATCAGAGCAATACACAGGATCCATGGGATTAAATGGGCTTTCCTTGTGGCTCAGCTGGTAAAGAATCTGCCTGCAATGTGGGAGACCTGGGTTTGATCCCTGGGTTGGGAAGATCCCCTGGAGAAGGGAAAGGCTACCAACTCCAGTGTTCTGACCTGGAGAATTCCATGGACAGTCCATGGGGTCACAAAGAGTCGGACATGACTGAGCGACTTTCACTTTCACATGGGATTAAACTGTGTCAGCATTTACATTGTAGAGATTACCCACAAGGAAAAGAAAGGGGTATCAAGTGTACTTTAACACACTATTGACTAGAGATTTTTGCAGAAACTAACACCTGTGGCCAGTGATTTTTTTATGTAAGTGAATATTGAAAGGTCTAGTGAATAACGTTTGGGTAACAAAACACATATTGATGCATCTCTGGTCAATAATGTGTAAGAAATTATGGTTGAAAACGTCCCAAACCTTAAGCCAAGTACAGGAAGCACAGAAGTTCCTGAACAAGATGCATAAAGACAGACCCACACCGAGACACAGAACGATTCAGATGGCAAAAGTTACAAAGGATTCAAAGCAGCAACAGGAGAGCAGTCAAATACGAGGGAATCCCCATAAGGCTTCAGCTGATTCCTTTGCAGAAAATCCACAGCCTGAAAGGAGTGGCATGAAGCATGCAAAATTCTAAAGGGAAAACGAGGGCACTGCCCCAGGAGGAGCATCACACAGGACAGAAGGGGGAAAGAATGTCTCAGGCGTCAAAAAACAAAGGAATTCAGCAATAACTGATTCTAGTCCAGAATAAGCGCTGAAGGATTTTTTCCAAATGAAGAAGTAGTAAGAATATAGGAATGGGAAAGCCCAACAGAAAAGGCAAATATGCAAAGGATGTAAGGTCACTTAAACCAGTATGTATATCAATGGACTGATTCAAAATCAAGGCTGTATATTGTCACCCTGCTTATTTAACTTATATGCAGAGGATATCATGTGAAATAATGGGGCTGGATGAACCACAAACTGGAGTCAAGATTGCTGGGAGAAGCAACCTCAGATATGCAGATGATACCACACTAATGGCAGAAAGTGAAGAGGAACTAAAGAGCCTCTTGAAGGTGAAAGAAGAGAGTGAAAAAGCTGGCTTAAAATTCAACATTTAGCAAAACTAAGATCATGGCATCTGCTCCCATCACTTAATTGCAAAGAGATAGGGAAAAAGTAGAAGCAGAGACAGATTTCATTTTCTTGGGCTCCAAAATCACTGCAGATGGTGACTGTAGCCACAAAATTAAAAGACGGTTGTTCCTTGGAAGAAAAGCTATGACAAACCTAGACAGTATATTAAAAAACAGAGACATCACTTTGCCGACAAAGGTCTGTATAGTCAAAGCAATACGGTTTTTCCAGCAGTTACATACGGATGTGAGAACTAGACTATAAAGAAAGCTGAGTGCCGAAGAATTGCTCCTTTCAAACTGTGGTGCTAGGGAAGACTCTTGAGAGTCCCTTGGACTGCAGGGAGATCAAAGCAGTCCATCCTAAAGGAAATCAACCCTAAATGTTCACTGGAAGGACTGATGCTGAAGCTGAAGCTCCAGTACTTTGGCCACATGATGCAAAGAGCCAATTCATTGGAAAAGACCCTGATGCTGAGAAAGATTGAAGGCAGGAGGAGAAGGGGACAACAGAGGATGAGACGGTTGGATGATATCACTAACTCAATGGACATGAGTCTGAGCAGACTCAGGGAGATAGTGAAGGACATGGCATCCTGGCATGCTGCAGTTTATAGGATCACAAAGAGTTGGACATGAATTAGCAACTGAACAGCAACATAATTGTAAAAGCAGTTACAGCCACTAACAGTAAGGAGATGAACATCAAGATGTAAAATATAGAATCAAATATATAGACAGTGTACAAGGGAAGTTAAGCAGATCTTTTAGAAAGTGTTTGACCTTAAATGACTGTCAGTGTAAAGCAAGTATATAAAATTATGAGTCAATGTGTGACCCCCATGGTAATCATAAACTAAAACCTACAATAGATACAAGTTACACAAAAACCAAAACAAAAGGAAGCCAAGCATAGTACCGAAGAAAAACCAAACCTCAACAGGAGAAACAAGAAGTGAACAGAGAACTACAAAAAAATGGAAAACAAGGAATAAAATGGCATCAAGTATGTAGTTGTTTGTTCGATTACTAAGTCATGTGCGACTATTTTCGACCCCATGGTCTGCAGCACGCCCGGCTCTTCTGCCCTTCACTGTCTCCTGGAGCTTGCTCAAATGCATGTCTGTTGATGCCAACCAGCCACTCATCCTGTCATCTCCTCCACCCGCCTTCAATTTTTCCCAGCACCAGGGTCTTTTCCAGTGAGTCAGTTCTTTGCATCAGGTGATCTAAGTACTGGAGCTTCAACTTCAGCATCAGTCCTTCCAGTGAATATTCAGGGTTGATTTCCTTAAGGATTGACTGATTCGATCTCCTTGCTGTCCAAGGGACTCTCAAGAGTCTTCTCCAAAAATAAAATAAAAAAGAGTCTTCTCCAGCACTACGATTCAAAAGCATCAGTTATTAAACCAGTGCATTGTGACATGCTTAGCAAAGTGCCTGACACATAGTAGGTTCTCAGTCTCTCCACCCCACCTGCCTCTGAAATTTAATTAGAATCAATTATAATCAAGTAGAATGTTTCATCATCAAATCTGAATGTCTCATTACACTTAAAGTCAATGTCTTTATTCTTAACAGTTTTTGATAAAAGATGAACGGTAACTTTCATGTATTTGAAAAATAGTCATAATAAATTATTTCCCCGCCTGTGACCAGTAATCTTAAATTTTGATTCATGCAGTTGGTAAACAATCTGAAAACACTGAGTCTGTGCCGTACACTGAACACTGCAGACTCATCTCCCCTTCGGTTGTCCTCTAAACTTTGCATAATCCATTCTATTGGAATATTTAAAAACACATATTACTCAGAACTCTAATCAACTATGAATGCTTTTTTTTAAAAAGCATTTTTTTTTCCCATTTTTTTTCCCCCATTTTTCCCTCTGCCAAAGAATTTGACTATAGTTTCCATTATGGAGCATCATTTTCTAATATTTTTCCTGTTTGTGATCTGATTCTTAATGAGCCATAAAAGAAATTAAGAAATAAGAAACAGGAGTCAACACAGAAAAAGAAATGTAAACAGAAGTTGTAAAACAAAAAAAATTTAGGATAAGGAAATGGTTCTTTCCTGCCCTACCTCGTCCCCCCCTCCTCCCTCCTCCGTTTCTCACAAAGCCCTGCGTCCACTGCAGGAGGTTCAGAAGGCCTCAGGTAGTCTGGAGCTCTGACCTTCACCTAGCTCTGGTGAAATCACCTCTGTGACCTCAGACGTGTTGCTGGTCATTACATGAATGTCTTAACTCCCAACATCCACAACCTCTGGGACTCCACCTGGGCTGTGTATATGATACAATCTTTCCCATTCTCTCCAGCTGAGGACTTCCTGTTCTGTGTCAGGTTTTAACACATGAACATCAAGGCCAGGTCTCTGCTTAGCGTGTTGAGGGGTGTGATGCTGGGATGTGGGAGGACCCCCACAGTGAGTCTGTCACTGGTTTCACTCCGATGTGTCACCCTCTGCTGGACACTGTCTCCAACTAAAAAAGTGTAGCAGTTCCTGCAGGTCTGACCTGCCTGACTTGTCTTTGCGCCATTAACCTGGTTGGTCATCTCAGGTAATTTGACTCCTTTGGCCACGGTGTTAACAGCTCACCTCAGTCACAAGGCATCTGGGGCCACTGGATCCCAGGCAGGAATTGCACACAAAGGAGAAAGAATAGGGGCGGAAGGGTGGTTTTCGTGGCTGTGAGCTGTCTTGGCTGGCAGCCTGCTCTCCGTGTGGTAAAACACAGCTATTTGCAGCAATGGCATGGGATATTACAGAGTTCTCTCTGTCCTGAACAAATAAGTTAAAATCTCTCTGCCTTATTTTTTTTCCCCATGGGAGGTAGATAGCTGAACCCCCTAGTGGAGCCAACAGCCAACAGAATAAAGAGGAAAAGATGTAACAGCTGTTTCGGCCTGTGAAAGTCATTTTTATTTACTCTAGACATAGAACAGAAATCACTGCAGAAACATATCGAGACATTAGTGCATGTTGGTGGGGGTAGGGAGAAGAATTAATTACTGTGTCTCAGGCTGTCCTAAAGCATCACACTCACATACAAAGACTTTTTGTTCTTGTTGCTCAGTTGTGCCCAGCTCTTTGCGACCCCATGGACTGCAGCACGCCAGGCTTCCCTGTCCTTCACTATCTCCCGGAGCTTGCTCAAAGTCCCGTCCATTGAGTTGGTGATGCCATCCAACCAGCTCACCCTCTGTCGCCTCCTCTTCCTCCTGCCTTCAGTCTTTCCCAGCATCTGGGTCTTTTCCAATGAGTCAGTTCTTCATGTCAAGTGGCCAGTGGATTAGAGCTTCAGCTTCAGCATCAGCCCTTCCAACGAATATTCAGGGTTGATTTCCTTTAGGATGGACTGGTTTGATCTTCTTGTTGTCCAAGGGACTCTCAGGAGTCTTCTCCAATACCACAGTTCAAAAGTATCAAAGACTTTAACTTCAGTCATTTGTATTTTAACATTTTCATAACATAATGTAACCAGGAAAAGTAATTTTAGACTTTACATTGAAGAAGCTTATTATTAAGAAGCCATTAAAAGCTATCAGCCTTATGTTGTTAAAATTGCTGTAGAAGCCAATATGTTGCTTGATTTTGTTTGAAGTCTAGTGGCCTAGAGCAGAAAGTGGAGCTGGTCAAGCCTGCGGGATTTCACACTAAGCCTTGACTGTGAGGTTGTCAATGAAGGAAAGTTACAGGGCTCAAAATAGCCTGGAGTTAAAACTCCCCTCCGGTCCTCCCCACCATTCTATGCAAAACAAAAAACTCTCTCACCGAAGGGGGTGAAAATGGACATTAAAGTTGATTATGCCCAGTTCCCAGCCGGTCCAGCCTCTGGCCGATCTCCAGAATTCCTTGCCCCAGCCCTTTAAGAGATAACTACTCTGAAGAACCTTGGAGAAGAATAGGCCCCCTTAAGACAGTAGATCTCCACGTATATGCCTACATACACTCACTCTTTTCTTGGGTTAGGGCAGCAGCTCACTAATCTGACTGCTGCCCCTTCTCGCCTCATTAAAGGTGATCTGTTCCTGTAAAGTGCAGGTCTCCTTCTTCTGAACCTCTCCTTCTCTAACTCCCTTACCCTACAAACTTACAAACATCTTACAAACTTCCCAAAACCAGGAGGAGGAGTTCACCATCTCTGCAGTCTGTTTCATTTATAAATGTTGTTTAGTCGCTCAGTCGTGTCAGACTCTTTGTGGCCCCCTGGACTGGCTCCTCTGTCCCCCTGGGATTCCCCGGCTGAGCACCCTGGAGTGGGTTGCACCATCCAGGGTTGTAACTGTAGAGCTGCGTGGAAACTACGTGTGATGTGCTCCCCTCCGCAGTGGTGAACTGCTCCGACTCAGGCTTGGTGGAAAACGACATCTGTCAGTCACGATGAACCAGAGCCTCCCCGAGGGTTTTGAGTATGGAGTGTCGTGTATCAGTATCAGCGCAAGAGGGGCTCCTACCTGCTGGGATCTTCTGCCCTCACCTGCACGGCGAACGGCCTGTGGGATCGCTCTCTGCCCAAGCGTCTGGGTGAGTGGGGTCGTCTGGGCTCTCATGCCGCGGAGCCCTGAACACCACCAACACAATATGTGTTTTGTTAAGTATTCAGAAAGGTACTGATTTTTTCACCTAACCCCATCACAAATTGTATTAGTTTTTATGATATCTTTAAGAGGGCAAGGAACCCGGTCAGCTCTGCCTGGACCCTACTGTCCCTGTGTCCACTCCTCAGCTCGTTTCCTGCTTCAGCCCGGCAGGTGGGCAGATCCACCGGTTCACCCAGGTGCCAGCAGCCTCCAGACTGTGCCTCTCGCAACAGACCTGCCTCCCTGGGGACCCAGGTTCAGAGATACTGCAAACGGCTAAAATGTGGAATCTCCATCTACCGACCCAGTATCTGTGGCTGGAAGCGTGGAGCACTCTGGGGGCCTCATTTGTCTCATCAGCTCTTCCGGGACAGTCCAGTGTGAGCCTGATAAAGACGACACATCCTGGTTGGCACCTCCTCCTGACCCTTAGGTTTAACCAAGAGGAAGAGTACGATGCTGCTCCGGGCAGACAGAATTACAGTTCACAGGTCTGGCTTCCCAGAAAACGTTATTAACAGTATGCAGATAAGCAGGGGCGTTTTCTTTTTCACCCACTAGCTACATTATTACTTTCTTTCCCTTGAAATAGCATATTGTCCTTGAGTTCAAAGAGAATCGTCTTGTGTCTTTTTAAAACTGTCTGAAAATGAAGGAAAGGGAGTCACTCTCCTTGGTCCTTTAAAAATCAATCAGAAACAAAACCATTCTTAAAATCAATATCTGATGTTTTTAGTATTCATTTTGTGTGCATAGAGAAAATGGGAAATGACAATTACATTATGAATTGAAATACTGAAAAATTGTAATGGTCCATTTTATCCCTCATGATTACAGTGTTTTCAGTACATTTTCAGAGTGCACTGGTGCTGGCGACTTTTCCTGAAAGTCAAGGTCCCTCAAAGCCCTTTGAATATGCCTGGAAACCTGTGTCAAATTCTAAGTGTAACAATACAGTTAATTCCTATGGAGAAAGAGAGTGATGCCTTTCAAAAACAAATGTACAGGCTTATATGACCAATAAAAAATAAATCTATAAATGTTACAGTTCTCAGCATATGTTATGTGTTCTGGTTTTCCATGCCTTCACACATGGGAATTTTTCAGAGAAATTAGTTTTATTTTCTCCCCAAAGATTTGCTGAGCCTCTTCCCTGGGGTCCCCGAGACTTCCATTACTGGTTGTGATGATGCCCCTGCGCCCCAGGCCTCCAGGAACCTGCTTTTCACTGATCTCGTTTTCCCAGCAGGCGAGTTCCCACCTCTGCTGTCCTGAACCGCTGCAGCTACCGCAGCTTGGGAACCGCGCTCTCAGAGGAGCGTTTTGTTTTCACATCGGCAGTGGCTAAGCCAGCTTCCATCTCCGTTTGTCCTGTTCACTGCTTTTTTTATTTACCTGGAACTGATCATTCACCAAGCACGTCACTGATTCAGCACTAGTTAGCTTCTTTTTAGGACGCCAGTAAACTCCTGTCTCCAGTGAGTGGAGGTCAGGAGGAGAGAGTGTCAGGGGAGGGCGAGTGTGACTCGGGGGGCACTGGGGCCTTTCTGAAGCCTGCCTCTCTGGCCAGGCTCTGCGGTTGCTGATGACCAAATGCAATCTCTCTTGGATGTGAAATCAGCTCCCTTTGGATCATTTCTGGCACCCTCAGTCCAGTTAGTTGTTTGAACATGGTATAATTTTTTTTTTTAATGGTTGACCATAAAAATTTTGGACTTTACAAAAAGAGAGATAGAATCTTTACCATTCTGTGGTAATCTGGATTCTAGAATTTTCTTTTTTGAGGAATAATGATCAGATGATGGGCCTCATTTGGTATAAAGAAATAAGTGGAACACTTGAGGAAAAAATAAATCAGTAATTTATCATTACTTTTTAACTTAAACATTTTAATAGAGGATATATGTATATGTATAGTTGATTCACTTTTTTGCACAGCAGAAACTTAATATTATAAAGCACCTAGATCCAATTTTAAAATACTAAAAAAAAGACATTTTTAGATTGCCACTTATTCAAGGAAAAATTGTTAGAATGGTCTCTCTAGTCAGGTGATCTGGAAGAGGGAGCAGATTTTACTTGAGTTTTGTCTCCATGCAAAGCGTACTAACTGAAGAAATAATGGTGGTAGCTTTGGGGATCTGTGTTAGTCTGTATCATTTTGTATGTACCTTACTTACTTAGGATACAGTTAAGGAAGATGGAAAAATTTAGGTAGATGACTTTCTTTTTGAAAATCTCAATGTCAATTTCTACCTTCAGCACAGCTACCTTAATAAAAAAAAACAAACAAATAAAAACAAAGTTTCACTGACAGACCCTTCCTGGTCTTCAGTAATGTGTGAGGGAGGGTTGTCTGGAAGTTGACGCTTCTCATCCACAGGGTACCAGGGATGTGTTTCTGTCAATAGGTGGTGATTGTATGAGTCTCTGTAGTACAGTGACCAACACAGAGCAACTTAACAGGAACAGTGTACTTACTGATTATTTTCTTTTTTTTGAAGTGATATCATGTGGACACCCCGGCGTCCCTGCCAACACCATACTCACAGGAGACCTGTTCACGTATGGGGCCGTGGTCCACTACTCGTGCCGAGGGAGCCGCAGTCTCGTGGGCAACAGCAGCAGAACCTGCCAGGAGGACAGTCACTGGAGCGGAGCCCTGCCCCACTGCACAGGTGAGCTGGCGCGGGCAGGCCGTCCGTCATGCGAAACACGGACTGGGGCTCCCATCTCTAAAGTGGTTACTAACCCACTCCAGCCACACACGCCCCTAGATACACCACCGGCATCTTGGGCTTCTTCTCTTTAAATGCCTGTCCCAGCATGGTTTCTCCATCATCAACAATCACATTGGTCCTGTTTGGAAAAGAAATCAGCTTAATTCTTCCAGGAATGTTTCATAATAAAACTCAGTGGATCACACCTCTTACTTGATTTTTTTATTCCCAACACACCTTCCCCCATCTCCTTGTGGGCATCCTCACCAGCATTTCCAGTGAGCAATTCCTGTACTCATGGCCCCAGTGTTTTGTTTCTTCCAAAGAATATCAATTATTGTCACTACCATATTTTAATCAACTATTTTGATTTTAGTTATATGGAAACAATTTCTTAGAGTCTTCTACTTTTGTGCTGTAATAAAGAAAATCTGTCTCATAAGATTTCCAGAATGTTCTATGACTGTGATCATGTTTGATATATATTTACATAAAGTTTATTCTCTTTAAACATAACAGCCCTGTTTTAAACAGCATCATCTATTGCCATGTGTTTGTGTTCCACAGGAAATAACCCTGGATTTTGTGGTGATCCAGGGACCCCAGCCCATGGGTCCCGGCTTGGAGAGGAGTTTAAGGCCAAGAGCCTCCTCCGCTTCTCCTGTGAAATGGGCTACCAGCTGCGGGGCTCGGCCGAGTGGACGTGTCTGCTCAACGGGTCCTGGTCAGGACTGCAGCCCGTGTGCGAGGGTGAGTGGGTCCCAGCCTGAGAGTTGGCGCTGCAGGTGGAAACCGGGTAGCTCTCTCTGAAATGACCAGAGACGTTCTGCAAAATCCTTCAGCTTTACACTGTTTCTACAGTTAATTAATCTATCCCCGCCCCCAAGCATATTAGAGAATCATCAGGAAGCATGATTGGGCAAATGGAGGCACTCTGACTGATCAAAAGAAGGTAGAACACCAGCCTTGCCCTCTGACAGTCCCCGGTCTGGGGGAGGTGTCTGTCTGTCTGCCCCTGGTGACATCTCCGAGTGGCTCTGCAGTGTGTCCCGGTCTAGAAAGGTGTCTGTCCTTGCCTGGTGACTGTCTCTGTGTGGCTGTCAGTATGTTATGGCTGGTGGGGCTGAGAACGCAGGTGAAGTGGCTGTGAGCGGGGCAGGTCGTGACGGGGGCTCCCTGCTGCTGGAAGACGTTTCATTAACATGTTACTTCCAGTCTGTCAGTGCCCCGGTCTTAATTTCTTGCACTTTTTAAAAAAATTAACTAACTTATTTGACTGTATGGGGTCTTAGTTCCATCATGTGGGATCTACTTCCCTGTCCAGGGATCAAAGGTCCCTTGCTTTGGGATCACAGAGTCTTAGCCATTGGACCACAAGGGAAGTCCCTCTTGCAAATTTAAACAGTGAAAAAACTAAAGCAGTTGAGAGTAAGTCAAGTTTTCTGTAAAAATCTCACTTGGTTGCTGGGGTACCACAGTATGAGTTATTTCCCAACAAAACATAAATGAATTCATTTATTTGATTAGGAGAACTTAATTGGATTTCACTTCATGATGTACTTATCCCAGACTATGCAAAGTGCTTTTTAAATAGCATTTAGTTTATCAAAATGGTGTTATCACTGACTCAATGCACATGAGTTTCTGCAAACTTCAGGACATGGTGAAGGACAAGGAAGTCTGGCATGCTACAGTTCGTGGAGTTGCAAGGAGTCGGACATGACTTAGCGACAAATTCAGAAATTCAGAGGGTTCCTATAAAATCCTCTTAAACTTTTCCCTCAAAATCTGTGTACAAAAAGAAGTTACTAAAATGTTTCAATGCTGAAAATATTTCTCAAATATTCAATGTTCCACAAAATTGGTTATTTCCAATTGCACTGTACCTGGAAGAGGGTATGGCAACCCACTCTAGTATCCTTGCCTGGAGAAACCCCACGGACAGAGGAGCCTGACGGGCTACAGTCCACGGGGTCACAAAGAGTCGGACACTACTGAGCAACTAAGCACAACTGCATTGTACAGAAATCATGGAAAGCTGTGTGAGTGATAGTTCAGTTACACTCAGGGAAACCACAAATGATGTCTAGGAATATATGACTAATCCCTTCCCACTCCTGCACACACACTTACAACTCTTAAAGTTGTAGAAAATCTATCACTTTCTGTTTTTTCTTACTTGCTATCATAGGTCCGTATCTTTGGGGCACACATTATTTTCTGTAGAAAGTGGGGTTATCAGCAACTTTTCATTGCCACAAAGGTTAACCATGATCTATGTACTCAATCCCCTGACCAAGGTCATGCCCCTCCTAATGAATTTACCTTCTCTGAATCTATTAAAAAAAAAATTAGATCCTGATGGGATACTTCAATAAATTTTAAAAATGGGTTCATGAATTACAAAAGAAAAATAATTGAAAAATTCTTAAGCATCAAAAACCTTAAACTTCTGATAACTATTTTCATCACTTTAAATCATGTTTTCTTTTGTTAAGATCTAGTCTTTGAATCACAGGCTCACTGACTTAGCTTTTCAAATGGATATATCTTACCAAGTTGTGTAAACATAACTACATCTTTGGGGTAACTCCTAATCCTCTTTCCCAGGAGATTATGATAAGGTTGACCTTTATTCATGTAATGGACATGTGATTAAAGTGATGATAATGAAAAGAAGAAAAACACTAATAGGACTATGTCTATACAAGATGGTGGCACTTTGCACTTAGTATGGCTTTCCAGGTGGTTCAGTGGTAAAGAACCCAATGCAGGAGACGTGGTTTCAATCCCTACATTGGGAGGATCTCCTGGAGGAGGAAACGGCAATCCACTCCAGTATCTTTGCCTGAAGAATCCCCATGGACAGAGGAGCCTGGCGGGCCACAGTCCATGAGGTAACAAAGAGTCAGATGAGACAAAGTATGCATGCACATGTGTAATCTTACAACAGGGAGCAATTATCTTTTTTATCCATTTTATAGTGAAGACACTACATGTTGAGAACTCGAATTGATCACTCACATTGATTTTAACTTGTATGAGCAGAGATTCAAACCTACTACTAACTCAGTTTAACAGCAATCATCCTAATATAGCATGATAAGTGAACAATATTGATGCCAGTAAACAATAATGCATATTTGGAATAAGTATGATGCTACCTTTCTGAACTGATGATGCTATCTTATTCAGTTCAGTTGTTCAGTCGTGTCTGACTCTTTGCAACCCCATGAACTGCAGCATGCCAGGCCTCCCTGTCCATCACCAACTCCCGGAGTCCACCCAAACCCATGTCCGTTGAGCCGGTGATGCCATCCAACCATCTCATCCTCTGTCATCCCCTTCTCCTCCTGCCCTCAATCTTTCCCAGCATCAGGGTCTTTTCAAATGAGTCAGCTCTTCACATCAGGTGGCCAAAGTATTGGAGTTTCAGCTTCAGCATCAATCAGTCCTTCCAATGAACACCCAGGACTGATCTCCCCTAGGATGGACTGGTTGGATCTCCTTGCAGTCCAAGGGACTCTCAAGAGTCTTCTCCAACACCACAGTTCAAAAGCATCAATTCTGCGTTCAGCTCTCTTTATAGTACAACTCTTACATCCATACATGACTACTGGAAAAACCATAGCCTTGACTACATGGACCTTTGTTGGCAAAGTAATGTCTCTGCTTTTCAATATGCTGTCTAGGTTGGTCATAACCCCCCTTCCAAGGAATAAGTGTCTTTTAATTTCGTGGCTGCAATCACCATTTGCAATGATTTTGGAGCCCAGAAAAATAAAGTCAGCCACTGTTTCCACTGTTTCCTCATCTATTTGCCATGAAGTGATGGGACCTGATGCCATGATCTTAATTTCCTGAATGTTGAGATTTAAGCCAACTTTTTCACTCTCCTCTTTCACTCTTATCAAGATGCTTTTTGGTTCTTCTTCACTTTCTGCCATATTAAAAATTGAGTGAAAGACAATGATCTTTTATGAAAAGGAGGCACATTAACTAAATGTACTTTTTAAAAAGATGTATTTAAAAAGAAATTTTAACTTGTAATTTTCAAAATATCTTGTTTTCTATCATCCTTAAAATGTAACCTGTCATTTTGCTTAAGTGTCAGTCTTTGTATGCCTTGAAACCTCAGGACCTTGGTATAAAAACAGATATGCTGACCCTGATTCTAATTTACACTTTTATAGGCATGATCATCAGTGAAAGAATCCCTGTCAGGAAAAAAAAAAGTTAACCATGAATTTGACTATATCAAATACAATATTAGAGGGGACTTTATAAACATCAGGGTGTCATCATTATGATGGACATTCCTTTACTGACAATACATCTGTCTGTAAATTAAGTTGAGTATTTTTCCACAGTCACCTGCTTTATTTCGGCATGAGTCTCTCACAGGTCACTTTTGGAAACTGCTCGTAGGTTTTAATAGCAGATGTGGCGGAAATGATATGCAGTGGCAGGCGCCTCTTGTTGTGGGTTGGATCCATGCAGTTCTTTGCCATGTCAGGTCTGCACCCACGCCTGTGAGCAGTAACTGTGCAGAGGAAGCAGTGGGTCAGTGTTTGTGGGG